>NC_071468.1:3985417-4590674 GCF_028500815.1 Rissa tridactyla
AATGCTACCCCGGGCCATGACCAGACCGTAGGATCACGTAGCGTCTCTCAATTTCTCGATCCTAGTGAACTACTTGCCCTCTCCCTGGCGCACGTGCTCCGCACATCCCTTCCCCAGCCCAGTCTTGTATCCCAAATCCTCAGGCAGCAGCACCACAGGGTGTGCTGACACACCTCTGCCTCCCAGTCTAGGCACAACCATAATGATTTCGATGTTTTATACCTACTTTGCAAAGATATAAATAACCACTATCAGCCCCTGGATTGACAGGGCAGCACACCAGAGTGCTAAGAAGAGAGCACAGTTCATCTCACTTTGCTGCCAGTTCAGCTCTGTGTGGGCAAATAGGTGTTAAACTGAATTTTAATCTGCTGGCAATGAAAATCTTATTATAGAGTTCTGCCTGAGGGCTAGGCAAGTTCATGCATCACAACTGTATGGTTAGTGTGTTCAGGTGAAATCTGAGCTCGTGGGTGAGGATTTATGAGAAAGCAGACAATTCATGCTTTCAGCTGATTGCCAGCAATACATACATATATATCTATATAGACTGAAGCTCTTTTTCTCCACTGTCTGCAAGTATATGTACTACCACAGGGATGAGCACTAGCTGGAGGATATTTCTGTTTGGAGGGAAAGGGAGGGGAGGAAGGAAAGACAAGAAATATCAGCGCCCCAAAATATGCTTTATAAAAATGTGTATACAGCAAATGTACCAGATGCTCGTACCATAAGCTGGTGGTCCTTCTGCCAACTCTCATTTGCCATCCTAAAGTTATCGGTTTGAAGGGAAGATACAAGGGACACGTATCTTTCTTTCTGTTGCTTTTATGTGGTTTATTTTCTTCTGCTTGCCTAAATTAGCCAGGGGTGCTGTTAAGAGTCAGCAGCACCATGCCAATTTGCATGAGCAGGGCCTTGGGGCTTTCTGTCCTTTAGCTGAAGAAAGGCATATTAGGATAAGATACACTGAGTTTATTAGATACCGGTACTTTGCATCTCTCTCCTGCTCCCATCCCTTCTTCAGAGCTCCCTGTCTCTATTAGTAATCCAGCCACCAACTCCCAGCCCTCCCCTTGTTCTACAATTTCACATACTCCTGTCATATACTCCTGCTATTGTCTGCTACCTCTCTGATGCATAAAGCCTCTTGCTTCGTCTTCAGATCACTTTTGCAGAATAACTCCTAGCATGATGCTGATAAGAAAATCTTTTTACCTATTTAACATGACTACCGCCAGTGCAAGTGTGGGACAACTGATGTTTATGGGGAATGGAGTAGGAAAAAAAAATTAATTTAAGGTTGAAGATTCTTTAAAAGCAAATGCTAACGATGTTGCACAAGTGAATTTCTACACGTTTGTGTTTTTTTTAAAGTTTTCTGTTAATTTTTTCAACATTATTTTAATTAAAGCCCTTTAGTGAGTGTTTCATTAGGCAGCACTGCCAATATTTTTTATTATTTTCTCCTTCAGAATTTTTTAAGTGACACTATGTAAATATCTTGCTCTAAGGGGGTCATTCTGGGAGAAAGCAAAAAAGAAGTAACAGCGTTAAATCAGTCATGCAAAGGTATGGCGTGAGGCATAGCTTCTCTTAATGAATTTTGTTCACCAAGTCTGATTTCTGGTCACGGCAATCATGGTGTATTGATTTCTAGCCCCACACTTCCCTGGTAAACAAGATTTTATCACAGTTTCTGGTTTGTGTCAGTAAGTCCTCTCGTCTCAGGCAAATCAAATATTTTAATCTCCAGCTCTTGATAGCTTTCATACACAATTGCATGCAACTCACTACATGAAGAAGCTCAGAGCTGCAGATCTGGGGATGGGGAGGGGAGAAGAGAAGCCTAGAGGTGCTCTCGTCCCCATTAACACTCATTAGCTGATGGCTCCTCGGCCCTGGCCTTGCCAGCTGTTTGCAGCTGCACAGCTTCCCCCTTTCCACCTGGGCTGCATCAGCCTCAATTTGTGCCTGCATTGCAGTCACACAAGTGACTGGGCTGTCACTTGTCATACAGGAGGCAGGAGCAAGGCTGGCGCAGCAGCAGGGAGCTCAGTGGAGGCTAAAGTGTGGTTTGGCACCCAAGCTACTATAAGGCTTCTTCTCACACCTCCCACTTACTCTGAACTCACACGTAGACTGCTGTGCTGACACAGTGTTACCCTTTGTTCCTTCACAACACCCTCTCTGATAGTGGACATTGCACATAATTTTCAGTTACAACAATCAAGCCACCATTAAATTAAATTCAAAATTTTAAATTTGCCTCCAGGGGAAGCAAAATTCTGAATAAAAACTGACTGCCATTGCTTAGCTGCTTCTGGATTTAGATCGCCATCTTTAGGTATTTGCCTTTGCAGGTTACTCACATAGTAATGTAAGCTATGAAAAAAAACTTCATGTAACCTCAAAAATAAGAGTAAGCTCATTTCCCTCCCCACCCCGAGTTTAGCCCATGAGACCACTGCTGTTTACCATTCTTGTAGCCAGATAGCCTCACGGCTATATTAAGTGTACTGAAGAAGTGCAGATGCCTCAGCTTTAACACTTAGAAAGGGAGCGCTGCATCATATTTAAAGTGTGTAAGAACCCAGCAAATGTTGTGCCGAGATTAGGCTATAACATTTTTGTGCCTATCTGAGATCTCCTTGGAGGATTTGTGCTTGAGGGTTGTGTAACACCTTTCCGTTTGCATTGACCTCTGAGATAATGTGCATCAGGAACGTAACATTATCAAGAGAGCCAGGCAGTAGCTTGGGAGTTGGTACAAGGGCACACGAATAATGGCATTATTTCCAATCAGAAAATTGCTACATTTAAGTCTGTTACTGAATCCAACAGAACACCGTGTAGCTTGGCACCTCATATAGGGTGTGCACCTACGTAAAATTGTGTTGATAACAGGAAACAATATAAGGTTTGAAGAGAAAGCTGAAAAAAAAATCTCCGTAAGCATGTGGAAGGGAATACTAAATGTTTAGTGATATTTTTTAACCGATCTCTTTATTTCAAAGTGCTTTTTAATCTAAATATCCTTCCGTGAACAAAGTGTAATGGTAAGCCACAACCTGAAAAAACTGCACAGGGATGGGAGCTGGTTTTGCCTTCAGCTGAGATGTTTCATGCAGGGCGAGGTGAGCTACTTACACCTGCTAGCTCCCATATATACCCATAGCCAAAAGGGCTAGACATCATGCTTAATTTAAAATTATCCCCAGCGAGGCTATTGGTGTGAATACCAGAATGCAGAGCAGTTATGTGCAGCTGAACATACAAGTCCTTAAAACAATCCTTACTCACGCATGTGTTTAACTGCCACCGATTGTCAACAAGGCAAAATGCTTTGCTGAGCGGGGATGGGTTTCTGCTTTCAGCATCTGTGTGAGTAAATGTGGCATCACTGGATCTGCTGTAAGCAGGCTTGTTATTACCAGTAAGGTTGCTGTCTGCGCCTAAGACACAGAAGTAATAACCTGCAAAATTAAGATGGTGCAAACGTAATTCTGACATCTCCCAGGAGTGTCTGGCTTTGTGACTTTAGCAGTGCCAGTAGGACTGGCAGGATTTTTTATTTTTTTTTTCATTTATGGTAATACATTTGATTCAGCATTTACAATCAGGAAGTTCTAAAAGTAACGATGCTAATTCACCACCAGAAAAAAAAAAGGCAGGGGGGAGGGGGGGGACTTTCCTATCCAAATAGCAGGAAGATGAGCCAAAACTAAAATGTCAGTGGTGATTCCTGTCTCGTGTTTGTATGGTCAAAAACAGGAAGCTGTCTGACATTGATAACACCACTCTTGAAAAGTTGTCATCAAAGGTCTAAATTATTCATTTGAATGTATCGTCACTAAACTCATGCTAAACAGGAACCAGGCTCTTAAAAGATGAGCTAACAAATAATGGGTTTGTATGTTTCCTTTGTTGGTTTTTTATTTTGAGTGGAGAGAGGAAGAGTAATGATGTGCTGGTTTTTATGGTGCATTAACTAATTATAGACATTAAAGGCGAAAAACACCTATTATTTTATTTAAATCTTCCCCTAGCTATTGTCATAGCTGACAAATCCAGTTCTTTTTAAACACAGTTTTGCAAACTGCTTTCTTTGCACAGGCATGCTTAAGAGAAAAAAAATACCATAAAATAATCAGCAATGTAATTCCCTTACCTGTCCAGGCTGTGAGTCCTTCCAACTTCAAAGGTCACTGCTAGGAGTTGAAAGATCCTCTGTGAGTGACGCTTTTATTTACTGTACATGTAGTTTTCGCTCGCTCTTGCCCACAGGTCCATCTCCAGAAGGCTTCTCTCGTAGCCTCTGCAGAACACAATGCATATAGCGTGAGCACATGCTGTGTTGGAAAGGTGGAATCACATAGATTTTATTAAAGGGGAGTCAAAGTAGACTCACAGTGGTAGAGCACCGCATGCGCGAATGTTTTCACTTCCATACTTTATATACTGTGCCATTATTGGGGGCAGAAAAAAAGTAATATATTTTTCACCATCATGACTGGGGCTTTAGCTCTAAAGGGAAATCATGCAAAAAGTAGGCTAGCGGAAGTCACTCGTTGCACAAAGGGTATGGAATAAGCTACTCCACATGCTTAATTACATCATCAAGAAAAGGCTTTTCTATGCACTCAGATCAAAAAAGGCTTTGACCCGAGTCTCAGGTTGGTGATTGGACATGAGCACAAGTCTTGCTAAATAACTGAGATGACCACTATGTGCTTGGTTTTATGTTCTCAGGACACCTACACCTGCGTGCGTTTGTAGATGTGAGCACCAAGGAAGGTAACCCAAGATGGTGAGAGAGGTAATCTCTCAGGTTATGGGTCCTTGGTGAACTGAGGATTTAAAACCCTACTGGGAGTAGGAAGGATGACACCAAGCCTTCCCCAGTCTCCTCTCTTCCTTTTCCAGTCACAGAGGATGACTTTCTTTGTAAGGGCCAACAACATCCTAAGACAGTTCAGACAAAAGACTTAAGCTGACAGCTCCCTTAGCCTGGGGATCCATTTTTCTTTTTGCAAGGTCAATATGATCTCTTAGATTCATCATCTCAGGTAAGAAAGGGTTGATTCACCTGGTAACTGAAGCACCTGAGTGCTAGCAGCCTTCAGGACTACAAAGCAGGGAGCATTTACAGAAAGCTCACACAAACACAAACAGGCTGCTCTGCTTTGATGGGGCAAAGAAATCTCTGAAGTACTGCTCCTGCACCTGAGCTTCCTGAAAATACTTCTTGAAACTATTTATTTCAGCAAGCATGTGGTTGCTTAAGTGAAGAGACATATCAAAGCCTAATTTTGTCAGTTCTTGACTTCTTAGTACCTAAAAGAACTCACGATGAATTAATACTGCAGTAGAGGAATATGACTTCTGCAATTCCTCCTGTGTTTCATTACATTAGCATAGCGTTAAAAGGAATTATTTTTTGGTTTTGGTTTTAGGTGTATTCCCCTGTTCCCATGTAAATGTGAGGCAGAACTGCACCATTTAATGGTTAAGAAAAGAAAGACAACACCAGGAAAGCTGGTTTCTCACCTATGTCTTATTGCCTGGAGTTCTAAATTAATTATCCCTCTTAAGGGAAAATGGATGTTGAATGGGGAATAAGGCACAGCTGTTGAAGCAGGGTATAAATAGGAAAAGGTTTTAGAATAAAAAAAAAAAAAAGGTGCACTTTGAGCTAGAAAGATGTGTAAGGCAGCATTGCTCTTGGATTTAGACTATTAGGATTAATTCAGCGCTAATAATGGACATACCAAGGCTTAGGATTTGGGGGTGTGTGTTCTGTTTGTCTTTGCTTGAATTGATGATAAAGCCTGGGGGAGAAGAGCCAAAGGCGCAATCTTACCAGGAGGGTCCCTGAGAAGGGAGGGCAGTGAGCCAGGATATTGGGGGACACCATGGGACAGTGGGACAACCCCGCTCTGCAGCCCATGGGATTTCTGACGCAGCGCATGGGATTTTTGAGAGCAATCGCAAGAATTGCATCCTGTGCTCAAGTTATCTTGAGGTACAATAAATATTGATCTGCCTACTCTTGTACCATCAGAGCCTGCCTACAGTACTCAGCCTATGTACACAGCAATATCATACCTATAGCAGGTATGCATTTGCACGCGTACTTGATTTTTGATTTCTTACAATGACATCCTTAAAGACAAGAATAAAAGCATATAGACTTTGCAGCAGTGATGAGGCTATTGCTGTACCATACCCCGTATCCAACAGTGTTTCAGAGGGTGTATTTATAAGTAGGTAGGTAGGAAATAACCTGTCTTTTGGGACATCTTTACCTACCTTGCATCCATACGAGGTTTAAGGCCCATTATATCCCATCTAAACATATCTTTGTGTTTAGACAGACCATTACTTTGATAATATTCTTGGAGCAACTGTATTGCTCTTGTTTAAGCTTAGTCAGCATCAACCACTTAAAAGTCTGTATTAACTGAACTGAATTAAAACAGCCCTGCGTAGACAAACCCTGAGAATTTAGACCAGTTCAAGCTGTGTTGATGTCTCTTTAGGCACGATGGAGTAGCACCTGGGATATTATTTCCCCTTTTTTTTTTCATTCTGTAAAAATAATTTTTGTGTCTCTTCACATCTCACTATAGTCATAGCATCTGAATTGCTGCATGAAAAGAGAATCAAAATGTAGGCCAAGTGATTAGACAGAGATGAGAAATGCTGGATTATTCAATTTATGGTTCCCCAGATACGATAAAGGGAGAGGTCTCATAAACAGTGAAAATGATATATTTTTTTATCATGTAAAGTTGAAAAAATTTCTTTTAAGGCTTATACTAGTATATTAAAACTGCACCACTGAGTTTTATACTAACTTCTGAAGCAAACGGCCAAAAGTTTTCAAAAGTGGAAAAGCTTGCACGTTTTACATACGAGTATCTCCCTTCCTTTCTGCCTCTCCAATGGGTGCTAATCTATTACCCACCTTAAAGAAAACTTCCTGCTGCTTCTTGGAATCTAAGCAGAAAATCAATTAACTACAGTATTAATGAGGCCTGATTACAGGTTTTTTCCTGCCTATTTTTGTTTTCACCTCCCTTTTCTGCCAATATTTAACTACAGATCACACACACAAAATCTTATCTATTCCTCCCTTTCATCAAACATTGATGATTGGGGTTACCGCTTTTATGACTTTCCTGATAAATATCATTTTAGATTAGAGTGTTTGGAATGGGCTAGCTTAACTAGGAGCCACTAGGACAGAATTTCATACTAGCATTGCTGGTGCTCATTGATTGTGATGATTCAGGATTATTAGTGCTGCAGTTAAATTCTATATTCCTGGGGTTCCTTCTTCCTTATCAACATACAAAACATCATCTGTGATATTCCTTTGCAGGATATGTGGAGGAGAAAGATGAGGTTTCTCACCTTTCACAGCAGGAGGAGTATCTTAGAGTGCTGAACTCAGCTGAACTCATCCAGCACAACTCAAAGTTGTCTTCTGGGGTCAGGCACCCAAGTTGTTCCTTTACTCCATAACGTGGCGGTACCACTTTGCTTTTCAATGCCAGGTGGAGAGCCTGGGTTTAAACCCCTTCACTGCTTGGGAGGGAGCTGATCTCTTTAGGGAGCTCTTTAACCACAGTCAATTATGCCAGAGTATGCAGAACCTATTCCTGACTTTGCTGGGACAGTGAATGAGAGCATCTTTAGGATCTGGTGCTTGTGGCACCTGCCCGGGAGGAAGATGCCCAGGGCTGCAGCCTGTGCTTGGGCTAATGGCTTTCTACCTCGATACAGTCCTGGAGGTGTTCCATGTACTTCAGACTTTCATTGATCAGCTGCATCTGAATTACGTTCCTGGCTCTGGAGGTGTAAATCTCGCTGCTTGGCCACAGGTCTGGCATCTATACAGTAAATTGTCTCTCACACAGAATATAATATTGGGATGATTTGGGTTATCTATCCCTATTGGGATGACTAGTATGAATTATCTGTGCCTTATGTCTCTGGCAGTCATTCTGCTGCTGAAGGCACAGCACTGTGCCAGCGGATCTATTCAGGTTGATCATTAAAGGCTCTTGGTACATGAGCAGGCTCTGGAGGAAAAAAAGAAGAGCATTTCTGCTCTAGGTAAAGCCCTTCTCTTCCAAACTTTGTGCACGGAGGCAGAGCCTTGACTGGAAAATCGCTAAAGCCTGAACTAACAGGAGGAGATGTTAGAACAGATTTGGATTCCCTGGAAAAGCTGAAGGAAGCATGAAGAGGAGCAGGGATGGGGAGGGAAGGAAGGTAGCTGAATGTGTACCAGTACACAAGGGCTTAGGGTTGTTTCTTTGTCTAGGTAGGCCAGCTAAAGGAGGTGTAGCTGTGTGGACTACTCCCCAGGCCGATCTGGCTAAACATCTCTCCTGCTCCTGAATTGTGAGATGAAAACCCATGATATGTCCAAGGCCTTAATGCTGGAAAAGGATGGCTACAGGATTGAAAAAACCCAATGTGAGCAGTATTGTTCTGGTTTTGTTTGGGAGTTGTTGGAGGCTCTAACACCATTAGCGTACAAGACGTGAAGCAAGGAAACAGGGAAAGTGCCTGGGCCCAGGGATGCTGGAGGAGGCTGAACTCTGATGTGGCGAGACCACGGCACAGGGCACTGAGCTAGGGAGAGCTCACCCTGGGCAGGAATAATAACACATCCACCTACTTCCAGAGAACAAATAAACACAAATGCGTCATCCATGAATACATGCACCTTTTTTTTTTTTCTCCCATGGTAAAGGCCCTTTGTGTAACTCTTTAATTTAAACCAGTGAAACTGGAGCAACATAAAATTAATTTCTCTGGGTCCTGTTCTGTAAGCATCAATTATAATGTCTAATCTACATGAAGTGCTGCTAAGTTTAGTAACCGGCTCTTTATTATGCAGCACCCAAAAGCATTCAAATATATTCACATTAAGATGTAAGATCATACAAATGTTAATTGTAGAATCATCCAAATGTTAACAGTTGTTTTTTTGCCTCCTAAGGCTATAAACAGCTATTTTGATTAGGTTGCCGTGTTCCACTAAAATATGTTTTCAAAGAGAAATTTCTCAATTGGAGCTTTGCTTGACAGCAGGCACCAAGTGATGTGCTATCGGAAAGTAGAGAAAGCACAGAGAACTAGCCTTTATTTACAACAATGACGCTGGAAATCAAGATGTGATACTTGCTGGAAGAATTTCACTGGTGGTAGAGGAGAAAGGGATACACTGCTGTGAACGCGTAAATCATTTATGCTCTCAATTAAAAATTTACTCAACACCTACAGTTTTTGCCTGAGATATGGCTGGGGAAAAAAAAGCCCTGAAAACTGCCGCCATCTCCTCCAAGGTCATATATCTCGTCATTTAAAGAAATATTCCATTTTGTTCTACATTCAACAACTTAGCGGCCTCTTAATTGTTTTTGGAATAAAATTGTGTATTCTTTTGACTTCCTCCTCATTTTGCTCCTGCAGTCCAATGTTTTTCTTTTCCTTATAGCAGATTATTGTGTAGCTTTTGTTCTGGTGTTACACATTTTTGCCATCTCTTATCTTTTACTGTGTCTTCTCTTTCTTTCCTGTCATTATTGTTTCTTCTGTGTCCTTCCACTCCTCTTGTGCTGCTGTCCCTTCCACAAAAGTCATTGTTCGTGCTGTCATAGGTCACTTGTTACTCTCTCTCTTCCTCCACCTTAATTCATGTTTAATTCTCCTGACTCTACTTTCTCATTGTTAAATGGCCTTAAATGGACCACTCAAATAAACAAACATAACAAAGCAAACACTGGCCAGAAAAAGATGGCATGAGAACAGGAGACCCTCCTAGATATGGAGAGCACTTAAGAGAAAGGTTAAGCCTGGTATTCAGACTTTCCCGAGGCTGAAAAGAAAGGCAGTTGGGTTGGAAATTAGGAGCTGTAGCCTGACTCTAGATGGCTTTTGCCACCCCTAACAGTGAGGTGTTGGATGAATTTGTAGGTTATCTAGCTGCTGTAAGGAGGGGGTATTTTCATTCTCTTTTCCTCCACCCTCCCTCCTTTTCTGGGAGACCTGCTGCTTTGGGCAGAGAGGTGGAGAATGTCTGTTGCTCCGAGTACTAGGACCTGGGGTGGGCAGAGCCCTCTCCTGCCCCCACAAGCAGCACTCACACAGCGGAGGGGACAGCTGTATTGAATATGGAGCAGATCTTCTTCAATTCACTCTGCCTCTTTATTTTTTTTTTAATCAATGGTGGGGAGGACCATATTTGAAGCATCAGATATGAAAAAATAGTATCAGCTTGTCCTTCTGATTAAGGTAACATTAAGACATCACATAAGGAACATCCAAGTTGTGTTTTCCTTCTAAAAATGCTACCACTGAATTTAAAATATTCATATGATGTGGATATTCTTGTGATTTTATTTCACATATGGCAGCACTGAGAAGCAATCCACCATAGAGCTGCTTCTTCTAGTCTCTCACTTAGGGCTCTGCCCACCATTCCTGATGCTGGCAGGATTGACATTGATGTTTTCCCTGCACAGTGTGAACAGGACTATGTGAAGAGTGCAGGGCTATCTGAAAAAAAAAATGGGCAGGTTTTTTGAGATCAAAGCAAACTCTGCAAATCTATTTTTCACTCTGATTTCTTTTTCTTTAAACAGAATTATGCAACATCCATAGACTTGTATGAAGAAAGGAATAATACAGTACATAAACTCATGTCAGCAGGGATAAATAATTAAAAAAAAAAAGGTGCGAACATGGAAGGAATAACCTAATCACTTATTTAAAGCCGTTTCGATTTTGTATGAAGGCAGAGTTGGCCCATATTGTGATACATAATGCATAGTGCACCTGGGCTGGGTTCATGGCATATTCCAAAGAATGTTTTTAGAAGGCATTTTGTATCACTCTCTTCTTTATTAATGATTTGACCAATAATATTTTTAATAGCTCATGGCTGGTGAGGCTGCTTCTGTCTCTTCCTCTGTACCCTAAGTTCAAGACCTTACCCCTCAGTTACAATTTGGGAGGCAGGAGAAAAACAGCATTACAATTGACCATTGTGCAAAGAGCATTAGGAAGAAGTAACAGGTCGTAACGGTATGGATGGTACCTTGGCATAGCCACAAACCTCATTCATCATTCGGAAATCATTTGCATTTCATAGTGGTGAGTTATCCCTGCATAAGTTGTGCCTTCATCTATTAGTCAAAACTCATGTTGTAACCTAAAAACTTTAAAATTAAATACATAACTAAATTACACTTACAGTACTGGAATAGCTGAATCGCAAACAAACAAATGAGCAAAAAAAGACTCCAAAGCTTTCCAGATGGCTGGTTCCCACTGATGTACGTTTTTTCTCTGGAGCTTCAAAACATGTTTAAATTATGAAATTTGGTGTGATTACAAGAACTTGGCAAGCACTCATTAAGGTTTTAGTTTGAGGAGTGATGCTGCAGAGTTAGAGAACTGAAGATGAGCAATCATGGAGTCGTACGGCTGTCATGGGTGCACAGCATTGTCGGTGTGGGCTTTAGGGCACGGGACTCCGGTTCCCAGGGTCTGACTTTTTCATGTGCCGCACTCCTGCCTCTTCCTTAGGTCAAACCCTCTGCTCTTGGTGGTGCTTGGAAAAGTGAGGCAGCCAGTAAGTACCTGGCTTTGCTGCTGCAAACCCCTTTGTGCTGCTGGGGCAGACTTATAGTTCCACAGGCAGAGCCCCCTTCCTTTGCTGCACCAGCAGAAGAGGGGGGAAAGGCGTGTGGTGGGCGATCTGGTGTGGGAGATGGCAGTAGTAACAGATGGTGGGAAGGAAAGTGAGGGGGAAGAGAGGATGGCAAAAAAGGAAACACACAAACAGGATTTTTTACTATCTGTTTTGAATATATTCTGGGGCTGGCAATGCCGAGTTTTCAGTTCAAGCGGTGCCTTGCACCCTTCAACCTGGGGTCAAGCTGTTAAGCAGGAAAGGGCTTTGTACTCCAAGCGGAGTGGGGAAGCACACTCCACTGGGGCAACAGTGGGGACAAAGACTGGAGATGTGTCTCTAATAGGAGATTCGTACTTGAGAGAAGTGGGAACATTACTTTGCATCTAAGCCCCTCCTGGCTGCAATCACAAGAGCGAGCCTCTCTCCACCTCCTTCAAGTCCATCCACTGTCAGCTCTTTGGGGACAGGGGATAAAATCCTGTTACGCACCCTGAGAAGAAAGCCAGAGCGTTCCTATTGCATGACTGGCTGAGGCTGTTAGTAAGGACACCACATTTTTTTTCTGATGCAGCTTATTGTCCAAGTGGTGTTTGAAGGAAGCTCTTTCTTTGCTGGTCTGATGACAGAGACTGCTCCCTGCTCTGTGGCAAGGGCAGGTTGGCTACTGATACCTCAACATACATGGTTAAGGCAGTGTTAATGCAGAGAAGAGATAGAGGGGGAAAAAAATAATGAAAAAAATCCCACTGGTGGCCTTCTAGTAAGAAAAGCTACCCCTGGAGTTAGCAAGAACATTTCACCATTGTGTGGTGCTGCAGAGAGCCAACCCCTGCTCAACATCAGATAATAGACAAATCACTCATTAGTCAATTAGTTAATTAATTAGTCAAGAAGAGGATGTGGCAACTATTGATGTCAAAAGGAGGGAGGAGGTGGGTAACTGCAGTTCCCTTGTGCAAGGGCAGTGCATGCAGGATACCCACTGGCTGTCCATACTGCAGTAATGTCAAAGAGGTTCCTCAAAAGGGACCTCCTGTAATCCCCACCCCACCAGTCCCCAGTGAACAACATTGGTATTGCACTGATGTTTCATTCTTGCTGTCCGTGCCTATCTGAGTAAGTAACATACCCTGCAGTAAGCACATACATAAGCATTCAAGTGACCAACCTGTTCTGTACCTGCTAAAGTGTGGTTTGCTTCTGCTCCTCAAATTTATTGCCAAAAGACAGTTCCTTTGGGGCTCAACCAGCTGCTATCTTATGCATTGGTGGACTCCTGCTATGTGTCACTGCTGATATATGAATTAAAAGCAAATGCTGAAAATAAGGTGAAGAGATAAATAACAGCATAGCAGGAGGAGACGCGCTTAAGCCCCGGCAGTGGACGGGGTGTGACTCCTTTCTAATAACTCACTGTCCTTCAAGTCACTATCATGTGCAATAACCTGCAGATGGTTCAGCAGTGGGTGGCATTAATATACTCGGGCCCCTCTGGCATACAGGTGCCCTGTGTTGTCCTTCCCACTTTCCCTTTTCACCAGCAGACAGCTTTGTGCCTTGTCGCTGACTGTCAGGTGAAGTGAGCAGCACACACTCGCTGTCATACAAAACACATTTGGCTGGCTCCCAGTGGGCTTGTACGCCTTCCCCGGGTGGGGAGGAAAGACAGGCGAGTCTGCCTGATGTCACTGACTTTTTGCAATGGCACCCGAGGAAAAATGTGACACGCAGCAGCAGAATTGAAATATCAAGAGTATTCAGACAGTTTGCTGATGTAATTTTTGTTTAT
Organism: Rissa tridactyla; assembly: GCF_028500815.1. Classification (NCBI taxonomy): domain Eukaryota; kingdom Metazoa; phylum Chordata; class Aves; order Charadriiformes; family Laridae; genus Rissa; species Rissa tridactyla. Next base: position 3,998,926 of record NC_071468.1, read on the forward strand.
TCACTACTCTATCCAGAATCACAGCCTGACTGTACACACCACCACTTTCAGGGGACATCTCTGATGTTGAGACAGTATGGAAAGCCTCTGGGTACTCCACAGATGCTAGGACTTGCATTGTACAAACGTATATACAGACTCAGATGCCATCAAAATGCTTACTGCCTTTTAGTAAGATCAATGACATCATGCAAAAATTTCTCAGGAAAGTTTTGAGAAAGAAAAACCAATTTGAGCCCTGGAAAAGGAAGAACAGGAAGGTATGTCGATAGGAGGAGTATACAGGGTAATGTTATTAGTTAAATTACTTTTCTTCGAAGATTTAAAGGAAAAAATAGAGAAGCAGATTCAGAAAATGTTTACGTAGGACTGGAAGGGACTTCCCACTGCAAGCACTGTGTCATATAATCCATGACAAAAACATAAAAACCACAAACTGAAGAGTCTCTGGACTTCACTGTTTACATGGAAGGGCTACTGCAAGAACTTGCCACTAATGTTAGAGAGCATCTTCAGATTTCCCACTTAAATTTAGTGATGGTGAGTTTACCTCCACTATTTTAAAACAAACACAAGTATTGAGATACTAGGACAATGGGTGTTGAGTAATATCTGATGGGACTGAAAACAAAGGACAGTCAACTGCTAAGCTAAAAATCACACAGGAAGATGCATGGGTTGGACTGCTTTGTCTTCTTTTACTATTGAAGACTTTCTTTAGCCTGAAAAAATCCTAAACTGAAAAATCCTTGCATTTTGCATTAATAATTAAAGCAGAGTACTTCCCAGTGAGCACACATTTGTTACAGTGGATTAATAAGTTTTCCTTTATGAATTCCAATGAGCAGTTTTTATGTAATCTGCTTGTCTTGCTATACACCATTTACAATACTGCTTATTGTTGTCTCAAGAGGCAGTTGTGTTGATACTCTTACGATTTACTTGCAGGCAATGCCAAACACCTTCAGCTCGCTGGAACACCAGGCAAAAGTCAACTTGATTTGCACCACTGCGGAGACGTACTCAGTAAGCTGGGAGGGGGGAGTACTAGCAGGTTCTAGAGCTCAGCAGACAGTCTCATCAGCAATGCGTAAATACACAGAGGGAGAGATTGGAGGTGCAATGCACTCTCTCATACGTGGTTGCGGTCAGTGGGATTTTGCTCTTCTTCAGGCAGTAATGAGAGAAGATGTCTCAAAAGTGAGAAAGGAGCCCCAGGGCTACCTTGGGCTGCTGCTGCCAGCACAGAGTGAAGTCCGGCAGCAACAAATGCTGTCCCCGTTCAAGTCACAGTAGATGGGGATGGGGGTGCTGATGAAGGACAGAGATTCTTGTCTCGCACACATAAAAGCTGACTGGCCCCTTTCCTGAAAGGCTTAACAGTACTGTGATATATTTGATACCGATGCCATTTTTTTGGAAGGTGGAGATACTAGTACCTTAAAAGATTCAAAAAGTACTGTTCAATGCTAAATTTAATTTCTTGTCATTAAACAGGGCAAAGAAACTCAGCCCCTTTCTTCTAATGTCCAAACGGAAAAACACAATCTTATTAGCAGCATTATCCTGAAAGCTCTGTTTTCCTCCCTGCAGCATTATCCAGCTTCTGGAAGAACTCTTCTCCAGCCCCATGCTTCCGTCCTGCTGCATTCAAAAGATGTGGAGCACAAGCCTGAAGATATCATGTCCCAGTACAATGAGGAGAGCATTTAGTGTGATGAATAGAGCAGCTATCGCAGTTTTGAGTAGTAATATTCACTCCTTTTAATAAGAAAGACCTCAAAAATAATAATGAATATTATATTGTAGGCAGAGGAAAAACATTCCCTTTGTTCCCACTCATTCCTGTTATATGCATCTTTGTGTGGATCTAGCTTCCTGAAAAGCCAAGGAAGAAGCTAACATTTAGCTAAATTTTATTATTCAGAATTATCATAGAAAATTTTATTTTATAATGAATCAGGGATCCAATACTGGAAGAAATTTTGCTTGTCAAGAGATCTAACATTTAATAACGTAACCTCAGCTTTTTTAAATCAAAGCATTTGATGGGATATGGGTCTGCAACACAAAGGTATCACAGCTGATACAAATGATTTGGACCATAAACAGTCTGGAACAGGATGGTATTTACAGGTGTGGAAAATGAAGAGTCTTGTGAAAAAAACCCTGCAAAAAAAGGAATGCTTGAAGAATAAAATCTTTCATTTTGCCATGTCCTGCCTAACCAAAATATTTGTGTAGCCAAGTGTTTTGCAAGAGACAGCTGGTAGAGACATCTACAGTTAAAGCTGCCGAGACTTTAAATATTTTGCCAAAATTTTAACTACCAGACTAAAATATTCCAAGCTTGCTGTCTGCCTCAAGCTGTAACAAAATGGTCCAGCAATGTTGAGGAAAATGGTTATGGAAAAAAAAAAGTATTTTTAATCAAAATTATTTGCCCCAGCTGTTTTTTGGAAGCAAATGAGAAATCAATGTTTCTGCTTCATTCTGCAGTTTGCCTCTTGAGTGACCATTGGATTGCCTTTCGCATTAAAGACACGCAGATTTGGCTGCAATGTAAGACTTGGAAAATCACTGATGTAAGTGGATGCTTTGCTATTGACTTTACTGAGACCAGTATTTTACCCATCAATATCAACCGCAGTACCATTAGTGGCAGATGATAACACATCGAGTAGAGCCTTTTGGCAGAAGAAGCAGCGAAGTCCTCCCTGGGGAGTGCGCAGATTGAAAGCCATGTACCTACATGCACTGTAGCTACTGCTTACAGCACCGAGCCCAGGTTAGTAAACCATATATATCGTGAGGAATATTAGCTTGGGCATCATCCTAATGCAGTCTCCAGTAAGCTCTGAGCACAGGCAAACCAGTCTGCCTCAAAAGCCTACGCAGACATACTACCTATGAAAGAGGTAGTATGTGCCACATGCACAAAACTTTTTCAACCATGTAGGCTGAAAAAGATAAAAGGTATCCTCTTAAGCTTGCACATGTTAAGGACTGCGACTGAGGTAAAAATGTCTTGCATTGCTAGCTCTGAAATGACTTGTGTCACAGCACTATAGTATCTATTTAAAAGACCAAAATAAAAGCTGTAGAGGGGGCATTTATTCAAGTATTTTATAATGGTGCTTAATTATGCACATGAAGCTTTCCTTAGTATTCCACGTCAACATATTTTTACTAGGAACATCCAGGTTAGAATAAAGAAATTAATGGTCCGACCAAGAGGTGGTATAAATCCCTAAGAAGTACTACACGTGCTAGATGAACACGGGCCATATCACAGATCATCTGACTGTGAGCTAATGGTGTAAACCTACAGTTTCAACATTCTTACTGAGTTTTGCATGTTCAAACTTGAAACATCTACAATGTTTCTACACCTACTGCATGTTTCCTATCGCTACGCATGCTGATGTCCAAGGAAAATTTTGCCTTACACAACCTGGAAATAAAACACTGAGAATAAACTCTTTTGTGTGGATATTCTGAGACATTGTGGGGTTGCGATTGTAAAGCATCTTGCACCCTTGTATTGAATAAGAAATAAGGGTGAAAGATCATGTGACTTTACCAAACTTTCAATGTCTTTGGAAAAATAATTTTTCATCTGAGCATGCTGCAGATTGAGTAGGTTCCTCTGAAGACAGCTGTAGTTTTTTGGTGACATGATCAGGTGATGTGGCACTCTACCTCTAACAGAGGCAACCATTTTAAAGGCAGCAGGTTTCATCTGATCACTTCCGAGATTAGGATTTTTCTGCTCTGTTTCCTGTGGCATCCTGTTCTCAACTGACATGAATTGTTGGCATTGTTCACCTTTTCCCAAGTCTTTTTTTGTAAGTCACGAGGGTGAAATTTTTAGCATTTGCCTATGTTTATATGTGCTATTTATAAAGCTATAACTAACAAACATTGTCCTGTATTGACAAGCCACTCTTAATGAGGGAAATACTGCCTTGCAAGGCAGAAAATGAAACAGTACAGCTGTATCTTGTTCACAAGGCAGCGAGTCAACCCAAGAACTAGTTGTAAAATCTGAGGTCCTCAGATTCACTCCTAAATGGCCAGGTTACGCTGACTGTTGAAATCAGGAAGAAATCAGTGGAGAAACAAAAATGAAAGCATTGTCATCAGTTGCGCTGTCTTTAGAAGTCCAAGTGTGTAAACAGAGCTATACCACAATGAAACCCTCAATACAGGTGCTAATCTTGATATGTGGGCCTGACCCTGCCACTTAGAACTGTGTGGGGAGTTTGAGACCGTTGCTTTCAGGCCCTACTTTCTATGACTTTAAACATCTTTTAATGTGAAGTCCACTTGCTGTTAAAACTGGCGTTGCCAGTACCTCTAGCTTTCTTGCAGAGGCAGGGTCCTGACAACTGCTCTTTTGATGACTGCCCTTCTTTCAATGAACAAGTCAGGTCAGAGAGCTGATACTGGAAAGGGAAAGACTGTGAAAGAACAAAGAAACGCTTTTTCTAAAGAAACTATACTTCCACTAATTCTGAGATACCACTACTTGCCTGCATTTCGTGCAGTTATCGAAAAATGTTGAGTGCCCGCATTTTGCTAAAATTGTTTTTAGAACCACAATAACTAAGATAATAAGTCTGAATTTTGCCCTGGAATAAAATCCCCTTGCACAGGCAGGCAGCCATGACCTGTTGTCCATAGAAGCCTTTTGGGGGGGGGGGGGGGGGGGGGGGCGGGAAAGCAGATAAGAAATCCTGGGAAAAGCCAAACAGCGTTATGGACCAGAATAACACTGTGCTTACAGCCAGTGCAAGCTCTAGAGGTCTGAACACAAACCACACAGGGATTCCTAGGGAGAGTCCAATACTGTTTGCTAGTGAGTAAGCTATTATGCTTCACTGGAATTAAAATATTTTTTATTACTACTTTTCTAACAATTTACTTAAATTACATGCAGCCAATGGCAAAAAGAAAAAAAAAAGCAATGAAAAAGACATGGATCATTTTATTTGTATACCCACAAATGTATCCACTTCATTCATTTAGAAACAAACGCTTCTGGAACCACAAACAGAAACCTCCTCACTAGCCCCCTGTCCATCTCGAACTCAAGCCAATGCCCTCCATCTTTAATGGCTATAATTGCTGCTCCTATACCCTGCGTGTTAACTCGATCCCTTTAGTCCTGCCAGCAATACTGGCCTTCATCCAGCTCATGTGCTTCTCATGCAGGTTCCTTTGTTATTTCCTTCCCACACCTCCTTTTGCACGATACGTCCACCCTGAGCTTTAGCTGCAGCCTTGCTCCCCTTCAGGTATTTCCAAAGCCCTGCCTCTACCACCATGCCCATGAGGAATTTCTACTTGAGTAGACATAAGCAAATAAGAACATCTGCTTAAAACAACACTTGCCTCAGTTACAGAAACCCCTCAGTCTGTAGGTCTGCTGTGCTAACAGGCTGTCCCTGAAATCACGCGTCATCGTTGCTGTTGTTCTCGGTCACCCCTTTGCTTACTTCTCCACGGCAGCTCCAGGAGCACTGTGTCAGCTCTTGAAGGCAGAGTATTTTTTATCACATCCTGGTACAGCACCTGGTGCCAGAGGGGGGTCTCATTCCAAGCTGGATTTTTACAGTTTATGGTTTAGGATAATATACTGGTAAGCTCTGGCCACTGTGTTACCAGATCAAGTAGTTTGTGGCAATGCAACCCCCTAATTACGACTGTCTAGCAAAACTATTTTAGATTTTCTTCCACTGCTTCCTCAGCTCACCCTAGATAACTTCTTCAGCTGTATCTTGCCACCTCTCCCTACTTCTGAGTGCCAGCACCAGCTCTTGGTGCCAGTGTTCCCTCAGGATGGCCGGGCTGCAGGCCCTGGGGGCGGGCTGTAGGAGAAAAGGGATGGGGAACCTGCTTCAGCTGTAAAACTCAGCACTTTGTTTATCTTTGTGGGCGTTTCATGCTTTTTTTTCTTGACACAGAAGAAAACACTTCTCATAAAATCAAGAGGAGAAAGGGAAAACTGGTATCGGGCACACACCGACAGCAAACGGCGGCAGACAGAGGAAGGCACCCGGTGTCAGTGAGCTGTGTAAGGGCTGGATGGAGGATATTCCGTGAGGGAATCCCGCACTCCTGACTGCTCAGCTTGCGTTGAGCCTCCTCCACCACTCACTTCAAATAAACCTCAGCTGCAATTTTGAGAGAAAAACTGTGAGAGTGTGAACCTTCCAGCAGCCTCTGAAACACTCTTTTTTTTTTTTTTTTTTTTTTTTTTCCTTCTCCTCGTCTCCGCGTGTTTCTGCGTTGAAGCCAGCAGGCCCGGCGGGAGCGGGGTGACGACGGGGGATTTCCTTCTCGCCCATTCAATACATGTAGTAAACACAGGCACGCCGAGCGCGGGCATCCTCCCCGAACGCCGCCTGCCCAGCCCCCGGTGCGGTACGTGTATGTCTCTGCACCCGGGCGGCTTGTAGAGCGGTACGGTACCGCCGGGCGCGGAGGGCGCCGCGCAGGCCGAGCTCCGCGCCCGCGGCCCCGCCGCCCACTTGCCATGCGCTGCCCGCGGCCCTGCGCGGCGGGGGGAGGCGGGTGCCCGCGTCCGGAGGAGGAGGGGGGGGAAGCGCGGCGCGGTCCGCCCAGCCCAGGCGGCGGCGGTGGCGGTCGTGGCAGCGGCGGTGGGGTTTCCCCCTTCCCTGCCGCGTTTCTCCGCGCTGCGGAGGCCGCCGGGGCGGGGGAGGAGGGAAGAGAAGGGAGGGGTGGGGGGGGGGAAGGAGGAGCCGCCGCTGTGAGGCGGGCGGGTTGCACACACACACACACACACACACACACACGCACAGTGTGCGGAGGAGGAAGAAGGAGGAGGAGGAGAGGGAGGTCGTCGCCTCGGCGCAGCCCCGGCACCCTGCGCAGCGCGGCGGGGCCGGCGGCGGCGCCCGCGCTGCCTCCCGCCCCGGCGGCGGCTGAGGTAAGGCGGCTCGTGAGGGGCTGCGCGCGCGGGGCGGCCGTTGGGGGCGACCGTTGGGGGCGACCGGGTGTGGCGGCGGCATCGCGTCCTTCACGGGTAGCGGCTCTGCCCGTCCCTCGGCTCCGGGCCGTAACCTTGGGCTACCGGGGCAACCGCCGGGGCGGCTCTGCCGGCTCCGGCCCCCCCGGCCTCGGCTCACCGGCCCGCTGCCTCGGCGGGTACGGGCGTACACACACATCTATGTCTGTGTGTACGTGTGGGTTTTTTTTTTTTATATATATATGTGTGTGTATATGCACACCTCTGTATGTGTGTGACTGGTGACTGAACTATTCTTCTCATCTTCACTGCCAGCTGTGCAGCTCGCTGTAGTTTCTGAGTGTATCCGGATTTTGTCAGTGCTGGGCGGTGTGACAAATGTTTCTGTGTAGTTAAGTATAACTTTCTTGTGGTGGTTGGTTTTTTTTTTCCACTTTTCCCCCCCTTTTTTATTTTTATTTTTCTTTTCTCTCTTTTTTTTTTTTTTTCCCCCTCAGAGAAAGGAAGGCTCTCCTCTGAAGATCATATTTATTTGTTTTCTTTCAGATGTATTGTAAGGTCTCTCGGGATGCAAGTGCTTGCGATGCCTCTCGGTGTCTGTACGTGTGTCACTACACAGATGTTTTTAAATCACTCAGTGGTAATCTTCCAAGCAAGGTGCAAAACCAATGTTTCCATTTTGCCGGCAAGGCTGCGCACCGTATCTGATGCATGACTTTGAATTATGTGCAGTCAGACACCTGTTACTTAATCCTGTTTATCTTTTCCAGTTACAGTTATCCAGCCTTGGTCTTCTTTTTTTAATATCCGAAAATAAATTACTAATATTCTTTTATGCTGGCATCAAGTAAAACCCGGGGAATCTAGTGTGTTTGTGAGGTATATAGTGTGTGTTTGTTAGGTAATACTTTCTCAAAGGGAGATGATTTTGGAAAGTTATAGAATAATCTTTATCTCTAGGGGAGTTTATATAATGTTAAAGTGTCCATGGGGATGGATCTGTACAAAAGGCGGGCAGCAGGGGCTACACAAAATCAAAGCCTTGCACAGTATCAATCTTCAGTACAGCGTGCATCATGTTCTCTTAATATGTAAATAACATTTATGTTTTCCAAACTTCACTTGATGTTGCACCATGGAATTTTCAGTTTAATAATTGGACTTAATGAGGATGCTGGAGAAGATGTCGCATTTCTGATTCTGCAAGAGGATGGAGTAGGTTCTTTTGTAACACGTTTGTGTTGGTGGTTGTATTCTGTAGTTTACTTGAGCAGTTTCAGCAAGCTAGTGATATTACTCGCTTTAGGTTATTTTCTCTAACTTCTGAAAGAGTAACGTCGACAGTATTTGGAGGCTTTCTCTGGATGAAGGGTACCTAATATTGCTATGCACCACAAAATAATTATTGTAACATACAGCTGAGCAATTTTGTATTATACAGAGACAGTTTCTAAATACGAGCTGGGAACAGATTTATTCCTCTCTGCAACTGATAACTTCATAAAGTAATTAAAAATAAATGACAGATATCAGGGATGAGAATTCTCTTCCACAACCGTTAATACCACTCTGCCTGTCAGTTTTGATTCATCTCGATGATATCACTAAAAACCAGTTATTAATATGAAAGTCAAACCTTTGGTGAAAATATAACTGCGAGTAGCTGTCAAAATAAAATTTTAAGGTCTGATTTCATTGCTGGATGTGGATACGTACTTGGTAGAGTAACAATGCCTTTTATTTTATAGACATGCGCCCACGCACAGGAGCTTTGTTCTAAAACAGTGTTTTCTGTCATGAATTTATGCATAACCTACACTCTCTGCTTTTCCTTAGCATGCAGGGAAGAAAGAACCGTAAGGGGGAAGGGAGAGAAACCAAAAGGGGGAAGAGAGAGAATTCATATGAATTTCCCTTACTGACAGAGGAAACACCTCTTTGTTATATATCACCCCAAATCACTGGTTGTGTTCTGCTTTCACCTTTTCTAAAATAATGGTGAGTTGTTTGGGCTTGATTGACGTTGCTGACTTCTGTTGCAGACTTTGGCCATTTGTTCCAGTAATATCTGGCTGTGATGATGAACTTGGGGCTGTGTTGTGAGTCTGTCAAGTATTTGTTACAGCTTTGTAGGAACTGATGGCTTTATTTTCACCAGGTCTGCATATACTGTGTTGAAAACCTGTAGGGGTATAATTTCCGCACTTACTAAGATGACTTATTTTGTAGTTCTTTTTTGTTTTTTAACTTGTCATTTTTGTGGTCTGTTTGCATTGTTCAGTGGTTTGCTTTCCTTGGTGGTTTTAACAGCTCAATTGTTATTCTTTCCTGTTCGTAATTTACCGAAGACTGAAGTCTGAAACAGCTTTTTAATATTTTCCTTAAAATTGAATTAATCCCTTTTCCAGGAGAAAGGGACAGAGGAATACTTACCAGAATTTTAAAAATGAGAACAAAAACTTAATGCAGGCATCTTATCTAAGAGTGTCTAGTTATGAAAATTGATACCTCATCGATTTTGGAGGAGGCTGGTTTCCTCTGTAGTTTCAATCATTTGTCCCATTAGATTTGGGGAGTTGTTGTAAATTAGTTTAGAAGTGAAATTTTCCAAGTCATAAAATCTCTGGTTGGTTGTTAGTAGAAATCATTATTAAAGGTTGCATAAGCATTATTTGCAGGATGGCTAATCAGTAGCCTGAGCTAAGTTCCATTCTCTAATAAATAGATGCATTGTGCTACTTCAAAAATTGCAAAATTGATGGCTTGAGCTCATTTACTGATTTTGCAAGATACATCCAGTTTTGGGAAGACTCTTTGATGTCTGCAGAAGTTGCACATAGTGGAGATGTTTATGACCCAGCCTGTTAACTCTTCAAAAAAATTTTTGATCATGCTGTTTAGGGCATCTTATTCTTATGAAAGATGCATGCTTACCACTTACCACATCAAAATTACCTATCTGCATACTTCAAAGGCTGCAATAAGTTTTATTCAGTGGGACTTTCTGAGAGCAGGCTTTGTGGTCCTCTTGCTGCTGCAGGAAAGTATGTGTTGACTCTACTTTGCCGTATGATGCTGTATTCCCAAAGATCTGACCTGTAGAGGGATTGAGTATATGGGATGGCAGTGGTATAAATACTGAAAATACTGTGCTTCGACATTAACCAGCCTGCTTTGCTTATGTTCCTGCCCTAAGTGAGCACTAAGCTATGAAAATCTGTCTTGTTCGTCCTCACCCATCTTCTTATGGTAGTGGTTTCTGGAAGTTTTGTAAATATGAATAAAGAGGCTTGTGAAACTGCAGAAGAAGACAAATTCCCAGCCATTCTGGAATTTATCAATTAATTATGCCTAGTAGTAGCTTCCATGTTCCAGGAGGACGTGCTGCTGTATCTGAGTGTGTAGAATAGGGCCATAACATGGGGAAGAGTATCAGACTAGCCCTTTCGCAGCTGTCCTCACAGTGCTAATGCCGGGACTCTGTAGTTTTCAGGACAAGATGCTCCCGAGCGGCTTATGTGAGGCACAGAAATAGATGGTGCGGCACACTTGTGGCTCTAGCAGTTCCTCTCCAGCAGACTTCTGGATGATGAGTTGTTGATCTTTTCCCTGTGAGGTTGTCACTGCTGGGATCTTGGAAGAAAATCAATACTTACACCCCCTCCTTTTGAAGACCTGCATCAGCTTATATAAGGTAGTGAAGTGCTGTGATTTCTTTTGTCAGTTTTGTTACACAAGTCATTGTAGGTATTATCCACTGAATGAAAAACTCATTAAAGCTGTATGTGTGCAACAGCAAAAGAATCTTGATTTTTGGAGAAGAATGAAACAAAACTCTGTCTTCCTTTCTACTGAAGAGCCCAGCCCTTAGGCAGACTGTTACGAAGTCATACTGTCCTGTTTGCCCTGTTACTAGGCTTGGATGAATGGTATTTGTGAGTGGTTGTAATATTTTGTTTCACCTTTGGAGTTCTAAGGAGCACCAATTGGTCTGTCACTGGAATGGAACCTGTTCCTGGGGAGCAGTGCAGGTATAACTGAAAGGTTAGGTTGCCGTAATGTAGCGTATCTGCTCATGAAAAGGGAGAAAAACAAGATCTCCAGCTTTTCAGGCCAGTTGCCTTTTTCATGGTTTAGGATTCTGTGGCAAATGAGGTTATTACTTTGGTCTCTCTGTGGCTTCCCATTCGTTTTTGTTGCCGGTTACTGGTGTTGAGCTCTGTCTTGATCCTGTCCCACCAATGGCTAATAGCTGGTTGTGGGACAGACAGCATAGATCACGAAAACCATACATACGGCATGGAGCAGTCTCACTTGTCCTCCCCTGTTTAATGACCAACTCATTTAATGAGTAGGTGAATCCATAATCTGCTTTTCTGCAATTGCTGCATGCTGTCTGATAGAAAATCTATCCTATAACCAGTAAGTGCTCCTAGTTCCTGATGTTGTGTCTCTCATCTTTCTTTCTATAATAGCAAGTGGTCAAAACTTGAGTTAAATAGGTGATTGACAGCTCTCACACATCTAAAGTTAGGGCCTTGCTTTCCATTTTCTATGGATGCTGTTACTGTACCATCATGAGGCCCTACACTCAAACAGTTAAGGGTCACTCTGTTGGTCTTTTCTCAAAATAAGAGCTTATTTCTTTAAGCAGTAACAGTAACTGGGAGCTTTAGGCAAATGAGGTGAGATGGTCTGCTTGGAATGTAGTCTATTGTAAGGTCTGTTTGTGGAATTCTTTAAATTAGTGTTGTTGAAGTAACCACGCACCTCTGCCCTCTCATTTCTGAGAAAGCCTGGCTCTATTCAGTTGACTTTGGGGCTCTCAAATTGTAACTCTCTTTGTGAGCTAACCTTGCAACTGGCAATTGTAGAAGACCATGAGAAGATGTATAATGTTACAGATGCTACGTTCAAGAGTGACTTTTCAGATTGAATACTCTACATTGTTCCTTTCCAGATTTACTGATTTACTTGAAAAGTTTTTAAGCTAGGCTTGCTACTTGTATTCCATTGTTTTTATGTGTAATACCATCTGAAAACATGAAGAGATAAACAATTTACAGATGTCACCCACCTATCAAATAGTTATATAAGAGCATTTTCTATCTGCAGTTGGTCTAGCAATCTGCCATCTGAGAGAGGGTATATATTCGACCTCAGAAATGTTTGCATGCACTTTGGTAAGGAAGCAATGGGTATGAAAAAGGTGGTAAAGAGCAGGCTATTTATTCTTGAAGTTATAGATAGATTTCCTTTTCTAACAATTTCTATATTGACTTGAGTACACGTGCTCCTGCAGACTGGAAGCAATCAGTCAGGAGGTTAGTGACTAATAAAGGGGGCAAAAAGAGTAAGAACTTGAAAGGTTAATAAGAAGCACGTCTTGGATTCCAGTGATGTAGAGTTTCCATGATCCTGTGAACAGTGTGATGTTGTGGAAAATCACAAGTAATAAGGAAGGTCTTGTGAGATGTAAGCTGTGGTTTTGGGCCAGATAGGTTGGATGAAAGAGCTTCTCATAATAAAGCAGTAATTTTAACTCTCTGATCTTTTAGGCTGTTCCAAAACTCTACAGGGTTTTGTGTTCCCTTTTTTCTTGAACATATTTATTTCCCATGCCTGCAATTGCCACATCTCTCACATTTGCTTTTTCGTTTTCCTTCCTAACCTTGTGGAGATGTTCATCATTGATGTTGCTGTCTGTGGTATACTTGTTGCACGTACAGATCTCTACTCTCCTCTTAGCTGAGGCTCTGCTCTGGATACAGGATGCTCCCCCCTATCTGTGCTGCTAAAAGGAAACACAGGGAGGAAAGGAATTGATAGCTGTAGTAAAAGCCTTTTGTTTTGAAATACACAAATTAGGATAAAAGTTCTTAAAAAAAACCCAGCCAAATAAAAAAAAAAAAAACCAAACCAACCAAACAGCAGTTTTGAATATCGATACCTACATGGAAGTTGCTGGTTTTGTTATGTAGACACGATAAGGACATGTTACTCTAATTCCCACAGGATTCCCCTCAGAAAAGAGTGAGTGGAAATGGAGGATGAAAGCCTTATTGGGAAGTATGAAACAGAGCCGTGGAGTGCTTACTGTGGTGGTGCTAACGTGTTCTATTGAACCAAACAGAATTGGTATAATTCTCTTCTATGAAGGACCCTGATCAGGGAAGGAAAAACATTTTTGAAGAAGGGGGAGAGATGGGGTGAGAGCCTGATGAATTCACGGTAGGTTTGTTTGCAGAACGACAAGGAAACACAACTGTTAAAGGAGAGGTTGGCTGGCACGGTGTGGTGATGAAATAAACAGTGTATTGCTCCTAAATCTTGACTGCAAGGCAGACAGGGGCTGTTGGATGATTTGATTTTATTATTTTTTTTTCAGATGTAGTTCTTGAGGATTGGTGCGGATTAATTGGGCACTCTGGTGGATTCAGAGAGCTGTACTGCATGTCTGACATCAGCAAAGAATAGACTGAGTAATTACTGCTTTCTGGTCTTTCAGTCTGTGTTATTTGTGTACCGCTTCCCTAGCAAAATATGCTTAGGAATAATTGTCATACATTAAATGACAAGGGAAGATGGAATGTGATTGCAGGTCTATCAGATCAGCTTGCAAATTAGGTGCTGCAGTCTGGTATAAGAGCTGTTAGTCGCAGGTAATGTGAATACTTTGACATCACTGCTCAGCTTGTAATTTTTGCATTGGAAATCTCCTGTATCCGCATATGCTGCAGGTGCAGGGGAGCTCTTGGAAATTCCCCTCAGTGCGTCTGCCGTCCCTCACATGATGCGCTTATCGGCTTTGATTGGTGAATTCCCATGCTGAAGCAGAAGGTGGGGGTTTCTGAAGGCGGGGAGGAGAGGAGGGGAGAGATGTGACCTGGGAGAATAATTGGGGGCTCAAATAGGATAGTCAGAGTGGGGAGGAGGAGATTGAGCTGCCACTCGTTGTCCTGGGGGGATGGTGGTGCCACATTCTCCCAGGCACAGCAGCTGGGGCTGTGAGACCCTGACAGGCTCTTCTGGTTGCTCTAAAGCTAGGAGAAATAGCTCCCACCATACATCTACATTTACGCAGGGGAAGGACTGTTGCTGCTGTAACCTGTCTGCCACAACTGAACTGATACAGTGATTGTTTCCAAATCTTTCAAATTTGGCAATATCTGGCAGAGTCTGGTTGTTCTTTTTGCTGGTGCTCTGGTTTTGAGCTACGAAATACATAGTGGCTTTTTGTTGATCTGTGAATATAGCAGGTGGCAGGGAAGAGAACTGACTTCTGAGAAGACCTTGGCCCAGGTCAGAATAAAACAGACCTAGTTTTTTAGTTGCAGAGGTTGCTGCTTCCCTGCATGCAGATATCCCTGGTATAATTTTGCTAACTTCAAGCAGACCCTCTTCTACGTGGATGCATCCTAAAGCATTATGTATGTTTGGCGCTGTGTGCTTTTTCTATTTTAATTTTTTCTTGCCAGACTGAGAAAATACTGGAGTCAACATATTTGCCTAGCCTGGCCCACATGTATTGATAAAATGGTCTCCTTTGAGGTATTCTAATGAGCACATAAGGTTAACTTTGAAAAGTCATACAAAAATAGTTTGTGTGCCATTTTGTGTGTGTCTTTGTAGAAGAAAATGTTTTACAGTACAATTAGTCTTTGCATCAGGTAATGGCACTATTTGCACTGATTTTATGGGCGTGATTGCCATCTCTTCCCTTGTTGGATTAATGAAGACTGACACCTTGGAAGAAGCATATGGTACTTACCTCTCTCTGGTTAAAAAGCTGGTGTAGTGCTGGTGACCTTGGTAACCTGTATTGGTACTTTTGTAATTGGGTGCATGGATTGCACTCACAGGAGAGAGTACCCCACATGTCTATTTTGCAGACTTGGCTGTTAATTATCTTTACGTTGAAAAAGAAAGACAGCTGATGATCTCTTCATTTTCTGGGGGGAGCTGGTAGTAAAGATGTACAGGTACAGGTGGACAGGAAAAAGAAACAGCAGTATCAGTCCTTCTGCATTTTGGGTTTACCTCTCCAGAGAGCTGTGGGATCATTACTGTGGAGAAATGTTGAGTGTTGTTCCTGTTGCATGTTTTTGTTTGGTTGGTATGGAAGATATAATTCTTGATTTCTGCTAGTCTGAGTTAATTTAGAAGGATTCTTATTAATGAAGTCTGTACTGCAAAACTGCGGTCCCTGTGTGGATAGCGGAATCACAGCTCACTCAGACCTTTATCTCATAGTCCAGATCACATATAAAAACTTAATCACCATTTCTCTGCTGTATCTTCATTTTCAATGCCGATCCTTTCGCTGAATTGCAGCCTAAGAAAAAATAAAATGTGTTGATTTTTGGCTATGGTAACAGTTCTACCAGTTGATTTATTCAGGGTTTTTTGTTTGTTTGGGTTTTTTGGTTGTGGTTTTTGGTTTTTGTTTTTGTTTTGTTTTTTTTTTTTTATAGAGGTAGATAAATGATGCTCTCCAAGTTTTGTGCAGATCGCTGTGTATTAGTTTTGAACGGCTTTCCTGTGGTGAACTAAAAGCCTTGTATAACGTAAATGCATTTCCAGATGTGGGGAAATGAAAAGTATATGTTAGCAGTAATTCTTTGCTATACACACACTTGTATTTATTTTGTAAATGCTTCTTGTATTTTAAAACACATGAGGTGAAACCAGTACTTACATGAGCAGCTGTGAATTGGCATGAAGTAGACAACTTCTAAAAAAGAAAAAGTGACCTTTATTACTGGGAATGTTTTTGGTTTTGATTTTTTTTTTTGATGATCTTTGTGACACTTTAGTTTTCAAAACTGAATCAATCTGTCAAGAAATACGTGCTCTGGTTCATATATCTTTGATTTATTTATGCTCAGTTAAATAAGCAGTGCCCTGTAATCTTCTCGGATCTTATCCTGCTTTCACTTCTAATTTATCCTTGAAAAGACACTTCTCACTTGAATTTGGGATAACCATCTTGGTTCCCCACAGTAGAACTGAGGATGAATATTGTGAAAACAAAGATGTAATCGCAGCTCTCGGATGTTTGATATGTTAAAAAAATCTATTGAATAGATCTGAAATTAGACAGATATACAGGTAGTACTTCAGGTAATTTTGAATCATCAAATGATTGATACGGTGAGTAGTTTTCCATGATTGAGCAATGTTGAGCAATGTGGCGATTACTTCAAAGCTTTTGAAAACTGGAAGACAGATTTTGAAATTCACAAGTAGAAATGGCAGAGGGAATTACATTGCTGTGTTAACCATTACAGTTAACCATACAGTTTTAAGAAGTTGGCTCTGTCCTACTGGTATTTAGTGTCAGAATCTTCTCTGTGTATTTTAATGTAATTGTCATTCTCTCTTTTTTTTTTTTTTAAATGGAATTGTTTTCTTTGCAGAACACAATCTTAGTACGACAAAATAAGAGAGATTTTGCGGTCGTCTATAGTTACATTAGCCTTTTTGTGGGCTTAGTTTTTGAACTGTTTTTTTTTTCTATTCCCTTAGTATCTGAAAGAATAATCTCTGCCTTTAGCAGCTTTTAAATACTCATGAAGACCTTCATGAGTATTTTGAAATTTTAATCAAAACTTGGATTGTGAAGGTGTTGTTTGGTTCATCTGGAAGTATCAGAGTAAAGTGTCAATTTTGTTAAGAGCTATAAACCTATATACCTTAAAGTTGTAAAATTGTAGACCTACAGTATTTATTAGGTGAAGTAAATCTCTTCGTTAAAAGTACGTGCTCCTGTATACATGAAGTACAAATAAATTTCTGGCTAAGTTTTGTTTTGTGAGGGTTTTTTTTTGTTTTTGTTTTTTTTTTTAACTTTTTTCAGAAGTTTAAGAAAATATAACACTTCTGGGTTAATTTTGAATCATGTAAAGGAATTCTTATTTAAAAATGACCTAAAGTGGTCACTTCTTTCCCCCCCCCTTCTATTTCTTCACGCTATCATCGCATTTTGGGCTTTAGAAACTAGAGAGTATTGTCTTAATGGCTTCGGCAGGACATGTTTTGCTTAGCTGTGTAGTCTTCAGTTCAGCTGGTAATTAGCACATCTCTTAATGACTGAAACATAATTTTAACAAAAGTTGGCTCTTCGTGTTCAGCAACGTCTGTTGACAAAACGCAGGTGTTATGAGCATGTAACCTAAGTCAATTTGAGCCTTGTATTCAACTCAGAATTACCGTGCCTTATCTAAGGTGCCTTTTGGAAGGTTGTTGCAATTTATCTGTTCTCTCTTACTGTAGTACTACTGCAACTGGATTTATGCATCTGCAATTTTAATAAGCAAGATTGATAGGCCAAAATTGTGTGTGTCCACCTACTGGTGTATTCCTTTCATTGTTAAAAGGCAAAAAACCCATAGAAAACATTACTGTATGAGGAGTATACCACTGGAGATGTGGTTTGTTCTGCTCTCAGTGCAGCTCATTCTGAGCAAAGCCCATGAGTTGAGGATTGGTGAGATGGTGTTCTTTGAAGAACTCATGAGAAGCAGGGTATATAAACTTTATTTCAGTCTTATATTTTTCATTCTTGTTTGGGCTTGATATGGTAAGTAGCTCTGTAGTTCATGTCTAGCTCTGTGCTGCTAATATTGCTGTCCCGTTTGGGCCTTGCAAAAGTCAGAGCAAGTCACTTAATTTTTGCTGTCCTTGTGGCTTCCCATCTTCAGAAAGAGATTTTATGGTCACCTTCCAAGATATTAGTAAATAAAGCCTGGGTGACACTTGTCTGCAGTGTGTTTTGACATCCTTTATGAGTGGTGCTGTAGTTGCTGTTGATTGTTATTTTTCTTGTACCAGTCTACTTGCTGCCTCTAAAAAGTTGTCAGTTGCTTAATAACATGCAGAAGCAAAGCAGAAGGCGGGGAGTGGAGAGGGGAAAAAAAGAAAGGCGGCTATACTATTTGATAGATAATCAAATGCCTTCTGTTTTGTTGGTTTTTTTTTAATCTTGAAGTTTGACCTGATAAAAGAAAGGTAGCCAGAATCTAAATAGTATCAGGAATTACTTGGCGGGAGGAACGTCATCTACGAGAAGTAAAGCTGACCTGGGTACAGCACGCTGCAACGGCACAAACCCAGCCCTTCACAGCTTGAAATGTGATTGAATCAGCCTGTCGGTTTTGCAGGTGAAATGCTTCATTTGCCTTCATTAACGGTATTGACAGTATCCTATTGGCTGTACATCCAATGGGGTTCCAGTTATTCCTTCCAAAGTGAAGTGTATATCCATGAAGTTGTCTCATGATGCAGATGCTTCTGACTGTATCACGAGGCTGACATGGACTTTGCTAAAAATGCTGTTTTTCAGAAAAGCCAGCCCCCTAGTTTGTGAGATCTGATGTCAAAGGCTGCACTTTTCCAGGATAGAGAGAAATTGCTGGGATTGTAGATTACTATACTGAGGCTGGTATAATTTCTTATAAATAAATAAAAAGGGATTTTTAGCTTAGTTTCAGCAGAGCAAGGAGTGGCTGTCAGGACTCGTTTGATCCTGTAGTACTAAAGCGTGGTAGTGTTACTGGGTAGAGTACGTAACCTGTTGTGACACAGGAGGGATAGGCGCCCAGCCTGAAAGCTCTTTCTTTGCTGTTTGGTATTGGTTTGGTGATTCCACCATTTAGCTCCCTTCCTCCCGTCTTCTGGGCATAGGCACATCTGGCTGCAGTGGACTTTTAAAATTAAATTTCTCTGTTCTAAACCAGGACTTGGGTTAAATACAGTAAGACGCACACAGCCCCCCACACCATCCCCATTGTTCTGATTATTGTATTTTTTCAATACCTATCTTAAATGATAGTGCCTGACATGAAGGTTTGTTGTCTTGTGAACAACGGGATACACAACAGCCTTCAGCAGTGCCCATCAGAACAACGTGCACAGTTCCAGCTCAGCCCTTAAAGTATGAACTGAAGTACAGCACAATGTAAATGTCAGTCCAGGAATGTGAGGTAGGTTTGGTATGATCCCTTAAGGATTCTTTCTTCGTGTCCTAAATTGCAAGGTTTCTGGGGCAGGAACTATCCTTGCATTATTTATTTTATAGCATTTATTACAATGCAGCCTTATTTTATTTAAAAAAAAAAAACAAACCAAACCAAACTGATTGATGCCCATTTGCTGATACCCCAAATGAGATAATACACGACAACGTGGTGTTTTTAATCAGAATATATATACAACACCACTTTATGCAAGTTAAGAAGAAATGGCATCCATGTTATTCAGTTCAGCATGCTGAAGTGTCTAAAGGTATAAAGCAGCTTTCAGAATAATTACGACAATTTTGTATCTCTTTATATTCCAATTGTTGAGACTTTTTTTTTTTAATGTGATAAGAGGGCTTACAGAAGCCTGCAGTGTATGTGTTAGCAACAGGGATTCTGGTAAATTACTTCTTGACCTTGACTTGCAAATCAAAAGGTAGCAAATCAGGGACATGGACATACTCTACCAGAACAAACTCCCAGGAGTGCAGCTTAATGTATGGAGCAAGGCATTGCTCGTACTGCTTAGATTGACGTGGCATGCACTATTACAGGCTGTTGTCTTTAATACCTTTTTTTAAGGAGCAGATCCAGTTTTGATTTATAGCCCAGCAGTAGCAAAGTTCCATTCTTTTCAGTTTTAGAAGTATAGTCTGATATAGGATATTTATCAAGCAGTCTTTTTTCATAAAATCTTTGACGCCAGTCTTCCAGAAAAAATGCAAATATACCTCTTAGTGTTATTTCTAGGTATGAGGGTTCCCTGTCTAAACCGTTAAGTCAGAGCATAACTCAGGAGCACCATTTCCCCCTTTTTTCTTTTTTTTTTTTTTTTTTTTTTTTTAGCAACTGTATGGAGATAGTCTGAATCAGCAAAGCTTGCTTAAAGGGACATAAAACCATATACAGGTATAAAAAAATACTATTTTTTTTTTTTTTTCAATGAACTGAAGTAGCAGCCGACCACTGAACATCCCTGTCAGTTTTAAAACTAATTGATATGGATCATGCTATTTCTGTTTCATCCCTCTTTCTTTCAGTTCTGTGAAAGGCAACAAAGAACAAACCCTGAACAAACTCGACTGCGCGGTTGGATTAGAAAAGAAATAGAAGAGACTGGTCAGAAATTGCAATCTAATGTACGAAGCATAGATCTAGAAAGATGTTTCAGCTATGCTAAAAATTATTTGACAGTTCGCAGGCTTACAACGCTCAGTGATCTAATAGTGGTTCTGGAATCTTTTTTTAGGCGTTGTACATACTTGTTAAAAATGCTCCTTCCCCCAAAGAATTTGTAACACCAGTATAGGAGGAGCCTAGAGCTGGACACAATTTTTAGTATACAGGCAGTAGAATGTAAGTGTGAAAAAAATCTAATTACACGTGGTAAAGATCAGCCTAACAATTCAGGCTGCATGTTTTAATAGCTTTCAGTCAAGTGAGACTTCAAAGTTATTGACTTCGAAGTGTGGATTTTTACATCGGACAACCTGGTACTGCCCACCGTCATAAGAGATGTGTTTCGGTAAAGCCGGCAGCGTTGGGCCCAGGATGTTTGCGCAATGAGGCTCTGTAAACCTCTCCTGCAGATGTGTAATGCTTTGATCTGTTTACTGGACAAACAAAAAATTAAACTGTCAATTGTTTGGGAGAAACCAACGGACAGGAAATCTGGCTAGCTGTATCAGATTTTGCCCCAAGAAATTGCATCAGTTTTAAAAAAGAGGCATTGTACTTGCAGCTTAATGTTTAAACCCAGTGTCAAAATGTTATGGCAGAATAATGCAAACCGATAATGCAAATGGTTTTCTTGGGTGGATTTCAACTCCAGTGCTAGTATCTGGTACAATATATTTACTTTCTTGCATTGAAATACCATGCTATTTACATCACAATAATACCACTTTTAGCTGGCCTGTTGCAGCCAGATTCAGTGATAGTAATCAAAATTGTTTTGAAACGTATCTCTGTTTATTACAGTGTAAGTTTTTCTTTTATAGTTCATATTATTCAGCGACTAAACATGTTTACTTTGAAGGGGGTGTGTGTTCTAGGTGGGTAGAAGCAAAATCAAAGTGTGTTTAAGCCAGCTGTAATTTAATTTCAGCTCTGTACGTTTTGTTGAGACAAGAAAAGCTGCTGGCACTTGAGCTTTGCAGTGCATTATGAGGTGACTACCAGGTAGATTCTCCTATGGAATTAAAACAAATTGGAAAGCACAGTGAGAAAGAGGAAGAGATATTTGTATGAATGGAGTGTCTGTGGCCTATGGTTTGCCATCCTCTGTTGCTTTTGTTGATGGTGTCTGGTTATGTAAATGTCTTCCCACCACTTCTTGAACTTGCAGCAAAGCGGTTTTGTTGTGGTATAACATCTGCTCACAGAAAAACGGTTGTAAATATACTGCTGCATGTTCACTGTGCGGCCCGGTAGGAAGGAAAGAAGGGATGGAAGGGAATGTTCTCTAGAAGCACAGATGGCTTTAGTAAGTAATAATGTTTGAAAAATAGTTTTATTTTATTTTATTTTTTTAAAAAGTATAACTTAATATGACTGCCCAAAAAGGGACCATGTGAAAAAGCTGAGTTCACCTACTTGGTACATGTGGAAGAGTTTGCTTTCATGAAACTTTTCTGGAGGAACGTACCCCATATGATCAGCTACGTACTCTCCCATGTGTATGGGACAAACAGGTTTGGATAAAAAGGCATGCCCGTACTGTGTTGTTTTGCACTGTGCAGTGTATCTTGAATTATAACCAATCCATAATTATCTCAGTAAATATTCAAAGGGAAAAACAATGCTGCTTAATGCCTTCTCTTGTTATTATGGAGGACTGGGATAATAAAAGAGGAGATCAGAACACGCCATGTTGGAGTTGCTGGCCTACGTTTCAAAACATCAATGACAAGAAGCAAGCTCCCAGTTTCTGGAACACAGGGCACATCCCAAAAAGAATGCCTGAGCTGCAGTTGTATATCTATGATGATGCTGAGCTTTCCCTGGAGACCTTAGACGATTGCATTTCATCTTAGTGATTTAAAGTGCTGGCAGCTGGTGGTTTGCTGGCCTGAAAGCCAGCCATCTTCTTCCCATCTTCTCACCTGCTGCATGTTGCCCTGGCTTTGCATTGGAGTCTAGGATTGCTCCTTCATTTCTGTTTTCTTTGGATATGGTGAGACACCCCTAAACTTTACTCTTAGTTAGAGTGCAGTTTTTTATGAAAATAATTGATTTCATTGTCACCCAAGCAGAGTAAAAGCATTTGCCCGTAATGGGCCTGGATTCTTTGTAATGCTGTAAATGAAGTCTTGGGTTGTTAATGCTTTCATCAGCGGTGAGTAATTTCATAGACTGAAAATCCCTTAAACTGCACGATAATTTTGGTTCCAGAGAATTACTATAGGTGACTGCAAGAGTAGAGGAGTAGTTTTATTTTTTTTTTTTCCTGAAACATAGGTAAAACTATCTGCAAAAACTTTGGGATAGTATATAGTTGTTACATCCAAGATACCCTGAAATTCTGTGACTCGAATTGCAGATTTACATCTACAACTGATGAGAGTTTGTGCTGTTTTATCCTGTACAAATGCTGCTGCTGTTTATTGCTTGCCTTAGATGATGTGGTTTTATCATATAAATATAATTGTTTTCCCCATAGAAAAAAGTCCGAAAGACTTTAGTATTTACAAATAATTTTGGAGGGTGCACTTAACTATTGCCGATCGATACGTTTTTCATAAAGTAGAATTTCTGGGCTCCAGATTATTTGGAGTGGAATTTCTCTGTGGAAATAGTCTGCCTGTTTCAGGAATTCAGTGTGCTGAATCTTGCTCAGCAAACCCCAGGAAGTACTTTTCCTTTTCAATTTGGCTATATGCACCCTGATCCCGAGTTGAACTCTCTTGACTCATGACTGTGTGTTGGATGTGGAACTGGCACTGAAGTGTGTATTGTGTGTGGCACTAGCAGCAGGTTGTACGCTTTCTTTGTTTAATCAGTTTCTGACTTAACTCAGTGAAGCTAAATGCAACAGTCCTTAACAAAACCATGTGTGTTTTATGGATGTGATTTCCATCTTGGTATTCCTTTGGCAGAAATGGACGAAATGTTACTTCGTTGTGTGGATTTTGTTTTGTCTTGTTTTTTTTTACTGTTCCTGAAATTATTGACCAATAATTGTGTTTGGCTGTGTATTTAGCTGTTTCTTTTCTGTGTGAATCATCCTGTCAAGTTTTTATTTACTGTGCCCCCGTAGTCAGTGCCAGCCAGGTTAGCATCAGTGAAGGAAAAGGTGCAGAGTTATCAGAGGCTGCTGATCTTGTGGATTCGTGTGTGAAATGTTCCAGAAAGATACGCCAGAGGCTCAAATTATGTAATGCTTTGAGCAGGAAGCCACCGAATTGTGTGTAGAGTGTGTCACCAGCAACAGACTGATGTCCCTGGCAAGGCTCCACTCCAGGAAGGAGCTGAGGTTTCTCTAAGGCTTCAAATGAGAATGAACGATTTGACAGCATGGACCTTGCTGGAACAGCTTGCCCCGTGGAAGGCAGGAGCTGGCAGGGCACATAACATTGCTTTGGTGAGTGTGGTTTCCTGCCCACAAGTGTGTACCAGCTGGCACCATCTTATCACAGACCTGGCGTTAGAGTGCTGCTTCCCCCCCCCCCCCCCCCGAGGTTTTTTTTGGTTTTGTGTGTTGGTGGGTGTTTTTGTGGTTTTTCTGGGGGGTTTGGGTGTTGTGTTTTCTTCCAGATCCTGAAAAAATAGCAAAGTTAAGAAAGGACCTTCTTAGAAACTACACGTGCAGATTGCTGCGTAGGGAATTTAAATCTGAAAGATGTTAAAAATTGTGTGTCTAAAAATAACTAGTAAACAGATAAACTATGGTTGATGTTCCTTTTTAGCACAAAATGAGTGAAGGTTTGGTAGGTAATGACTCTTTCAGGATATATTGACAGACTAAAATTGTCATCTTTAAATTAAGATTCTAATGGACTTTCCTAAATTGGGCAGTTGTACTTCACTTTTAATTTGAATCAGGCAAAATTTGAATCATTCCTTATTGGAATTCTAAAGTTTCGGTCTCCCAGTGGGTAACTCAAGGAGGTGCTCTTTGTCCATAGCTGAGTGTCCACGGGTAGGAAACAGTTATAGACTTGTAGAAGTATGTTTCTGTCGGGTTGTTCTCCCTGATGGCTTCAGAGAACGACAGGTGAAAAAGAAACTTGGATGTTAGATCCCTGTTGATGAAAACTTGTTTTCTGTTTTAAAATAAGATTAAAAAAAATAAATCTCTTGACAAGCCCAGAGTCTCGATGAAGGCTGTCCATCCTTTTGAAAGATTATCGTGATTTAGCTGGGGGTTATGAAAACTTAAGTCCTTTCCCAGTAGGTTATTAGGGGGTTATTAGGGGTCACATGAAGAGAGACGGGGGGCAACCCATATGGTATGTTTAAGGTTGATAGGAAAGTTCAGGTGTCTAGTTGAGAAAAAAGTCTTGCCTTACTGAACAGTAGTTAAGAAATCTGTGTTTTGGCCAATGATGAACATTGGCCACTTGAGAATTTGATGCCTTAACACCTATTTAGGTGATCAGTTGAAACAGAGATTGTGTGGTATCTATCTGGTTAGGTGCTCAGGAAGTGAGGAACATAAAATTACTAATCCTTTGCAAAAAAAGTAGGTATCAAGGCACTTAGGACCAGCTTATTCACCTCTTTTTAAAAATTATTTATTTGTTTTGTGTTTTTTTTCTTTGAAACAGGAGAGAAATTAAAATTGTAGCATGTTCCTATTAAAGCCTTTACAGATTGCTCAGTGTTTCTGCCTGTTTAACTGAGACTGGACTCTGGCTCTAAGTGTTTCCCTCAAAGAATTTACAGTCTTACTAAAACGGCCATTGGAGATTTTGAACACAAACAAGCTTCTGAAGAAATACTTAGCTGGTAAAAAGAAAAAGATTTTTGGTATTTGCATAACGAAAAAGAAACCAGATTTTTCTCTTTCATTAAATTTATGAGATTGTACTCATCTGTTTACATGGAACATGAGAAATTTCAGAGCCCAGTGGAAATTTTACCCAGAAAGCTGTAAATGATTAAAATCAGTTGAGAAACAGATTCTATTTCTGTTATGTGCATTAGGTATGGTATGATGCGACTGACTTCAGTGGAGTTGTGCTGGATTTCACACTGATGTAACCGTGTTGAAATTTGACCACAATCTGCAAGAGAACAAAAATATCTGAGGTGTATCTCTCATTGCAGACTAACAGAGTAGCTTGTATGCATGAAAATATTTTGGTAATGTCTTTGTTTTTCCAACAGAAACATGTTTTGAATAGTGAGTTTATTTTAGCATTAAGTTGGCTTTACTTGACCCCAGAAGTAAGCGTAAGGACGCTTTTGTGTGCAGCTGCGAGGTGGTGGAGACCCAGTGATAGCTTGTCATGCAATTATGAGCTACTGAGGACAGCCTGAAAGTGCACTAGCAAAATGAGAGAGCTTGAGGCATTTAAAAAAATAAAATATAAATCATCAAACAAAGGCACTGTGTAGTCTTTTACTAGAAGAGCGCGGTGTCAATATTTAATGAGAACAAAGTACCTAGCCATCATCCTCTCAGAGTTGCTATTTATCTTTTGGAAAAAACTTCTGTTTTGGAAAAACTTCTGTTTTAATGGAAGTTTTTGGCAACTTTGGGAGGATTTGGCAGAACGGGAAACTATTTTCTTTAACTGCTCTCATTGCTGTAATTGTGATTGCCATGGTTCTCGGTCTCTCTAGTGTACTGCTCGGGGGGGGGGTTATGCACTGTGTGTTGTCAAGGCAAACGCTAGACCTGCAGCATGCTCTGGCCTCTCTCGGCTGAGATGCTTGTTTTCTAGAACCTCCCTTTTTCTAATCTTGGCTGAGGCTTTTTCTCTCCCGCCCACCCCCCAATTTTTTTATTCTATACCTCATAAAACTTAAAAGGTATCAGGTCAGATTTAATCCTGAGTATGCGCCTAGTAGATGCTGTCCATTTTAGGCTTCAATTTATTTTACTTTAAAGGAAAAAAGATGAAGCTTGATGAAAGAGAAAAATACAGCTTCTGTCCTAACATTCAGGAGCTCTCGATAGAGATACATTTGAAAGTGCTACGGTTAATTTAATATTATTTTCAATGCTGAATGCACTTGTGGTTTGTTTTTTTTTTTTAAAACATCTTCTAATACATCAATTTCTAATCTAAATTTGGATTTGACTTCCTTTTTGAATGTTCTTTTGTCCTTTTCGTTCCGGTCTCTGTAAATCTGCTGCTTTGCTTGTTGAGTGGCTGTTGTGCTCATGTCTGTTTTAACCTCTTGTACAAATGACTTAGATATAGAAATCAATTGTTCTTGTGCATTTAAAAATAAAAAGGGGGAAAAAATGTAACAACAGCAAAGCAGTTGGTATTATTGATACAGGGGTGACAGGCACAGGGTCTGTACAAATGCTTCCTCAGAGGAAGCTTGGGAAGAGGTCAGTTTTTCCTTGAAGCACTCAACTTTATGATGTACAGAGTATGTTGCGGAAGATGAAGATGCTAGAATGTCACTAGGACTCTGCTGTGACGCTATTGCTGCCCTAATGTCTGGAGCTGAGGGAACGGTGTGAGTCCCTTTACCCACTTGGGCTGCCCAGAAGCACAAGTAGCGCTTAGAGATACGGTCGTAGAGCTTAGCGGTGTGGTTTAGCGATGGTTTTTGTCAGTGTTACCTTGCTGGTTGGACTTAGATGATCTGAAAGGGCCCTTCCAACTTGGGCAATTCTATGATTCTAAGTGTGGAATGCCCCTGTGCTGCCGACCCCTTCACACCCCCCCCCCCAATAGAAGGGAGAAGTGGACATCAGTAAATTAGTTAATGCTTTCATCCTTCTAAAGTGTTGGCAAAAGCAATGGGGGAAGTATGCTTTAGCACTAATAATGATGGCATAATTTACTTTTTACCCAAAGCTGGGCTGAGAAAGAGACCTGGTTATATCAGGTCTTACTACCTCAGAATAAAATAATTTTTTGTTTGTTTGTTTTGCTCCTGACACACTGCTCCATTCTTGGTCTCCATTGTCTAGGGTTACTTTCTAGTTTTAAATGCTTGGAAGAATGGATACCACATGTTACTTTCACCTGCAGCTATGATGCTTTTGCTTAGATAATAAGGACAGAAGGGAATTTCAAAATAAAATTAACTTCAAACAAAAGCTCACTGAGTGCAATATTTATGCTTGCTATAGTGTACATATTCTGGTCCATAAGGAGAGATTATTTCTAGGGGGGGAAAAAAAGGTCTTGAAGAAGTTCACTATGTTTTTATTAGGTAATTAAATATTAGTATGCACAATTAAGGCTTTTCTTTTTTTTTTTTTAGGGAAAGGAAGACATTCTCTACAATGGAAATTTCTACAGAGTAATTTCTGATTTTCAAAAGGTATGTGTTTTTCTGTTCTTTTAACATTTTAATTTGATTTTTTTTTTACTAGAATATTTACTTCAGGTTTAAAATACGGTTTAATGTTTCAATGCTGCGCTGTCCATATTAGTAGAATGAAAAACGTATTCTGAAAAAACAATGGTTTGGGTTCACGAGAGGAGAGAAGTTATTAGAAATTTAGGTCACAACTGCAAATTCAGTGTGTGCTGCGCTCTCTTGAAAACCAGATGCCCTGGCATTAAGAACTGTGTGTGTGAGGATGATCAGTGACACAGACAGATGGGGGTGTTCTTGATCCTCATCTTTTTGTAGTAGCCTAACATTCTGGGAAGTACAGGTAAGTAATAAATTCATCTTTTGTTTCCCCACCCCTCAGGCCTGAGTAAACTACAGTGATAGTGTGGCGCCATTCTTAAAACAGCTGCAAAGGCAACTGAAGCGCTCTCGTCTCTATGTGATTCCAGCAGATTCTCCTCACCTCCGATTTGTGGAAAACACTTCTTTATTTTACCTTTTTAATACTCGGGTTTGGGTCACTTTCACACCAACTTAAGTTCACTTCATACATCCTCCTACTCTGAGTGTAGTTTTATATGTCCCAGTGGCATCAAGGATTCTTACCTTATTGGCTTCTGCTGTCTGAAAGCTACTTCTCCTCCAGAAGCACCACACTGGCACGAAATTTCACTTGCTTTAGCGTCCAGGCCTTGAGCAGACTTAAAAGGGTTGTTGAGGCAAATGCTAGTTTCTCGCTACTCCTGAGTGAGACCTCAGTCTTGTCCTGTTGGTCAAGCCATTCAGTTTAGCTTAAGTGAGTTCTCTGATGCTCGTCCTTACTGCGTAGGAGCAGTAATGCAGGTAGAGTGTAGAACTTCATGCACTAGTCTGTCTACTGAAATTTTTGTAAGTGACCATGATGAGATGGTGTATTTACTTTTTGTTGGTTTTCGTGTAAAAAACATACCCAAATTCATATCAGAATTCTCTTGATACAACCTGAGATGATTTCTCAGATGAGGATTCCAATTGCAAGTTTGCTCTAGAGGGATCTTTCGCAGGAAAATTTCAGTGCAGAAAAAGTCATGGTCACCCAAGGGTATGGTTGCATTGGTCTGCTAGAATTTTAGAATTAGAAGTAACGGTACGGTGGTTGTAGGCAGGACTTTACCTGCACATAGTCTTGGCATTAGTCATTAAAATGCACTTATGTTTTCCTTGGTTTTCACTTCTTGCTTGTTGGTTTATCCCTCTGCTGTACACCACAAGGATTTGGGAATTTGTGGCACTGTGACCTGGTGTTCCGTCACAATTGGTTTGTTTATTTGTAACTGATAAAAATAATTCTTCTGTGGGCACAAGCACAGTTTACTAAAATAATTTAAAAAGAAAAAAATTAAACCTATGTTGGCCATAAATAACTTTCTTGGAAAGTATAAACTACTGTAAATATTTTCTTATGGCAAAAGTCTGAAAATACAGACAGTGCTAACTTCTTATCCAGGTAAAAGCAGTAGAACTCTTACTAGAGGTTTAGAATGAAATCACACCAGTGACAGAACTACTGGGGTAATTGGCTCATTTGTTAAAATTGATAAATAGGGGATGAATCTGTTTACCTTGAGTAGCTGTTGCATTTGACCGTCTTGCATGCTTTCAAAATAAAATTCTACATAATAGTGAGGAAAGCTACTATGTATGGAGTTAGGTGAAGGAAGTTAGGAAGTTAGTTCCGTTACAGTGTGATTGTAGACGGTGTTTCTTCAGCAGATGAGGTCAGCCAGTGTGTTCTTACAGGTGTATTCTGTTTAAATAGTGGTGGGAGGACGGGCGTTTTGAAATGGGAGATGTTGCCTTTATGGTAACACATCGTTACCTGTAATAATGCTCCCTTTAATACCATTAGGAGCTACAGGAACTTTGACCCCTTTCCTACTCTAAAAGAGATTGAGATGAAGAGAGGACTCGCCAAAGAATTTTTTTTTTTTTTTTTTAATAAACTATGGTTTCCAATACTGTTGGAAGGAAGGAGTGTTGAATCTCTGTCACAGTTTATAATGTCAAGCTGGGCACAATGTTCACTGGGCATTCCTGATTGGAATAATAGTTAAAACGATGTACTGATCATCACAATTAGCTCATTAATTTTATTCATCACCACTTTTTAGTTGATTTTTATGGAGGCGAAATAAGATCTCGGTGGTATTTTCACTGGTTAGAATTTAAGATTTTCTTTTTTTTTTTTTTTTTTTCTAGATTAAAGGACAGCTTCAGATTATTTGGCGTGTGTGATTCTGATGAAATTACCTGTGCTCTTGTGTGGGTACTCGT
Source organism: Rissa tridactyla (assembly GCF_028500815.1). Taxonomy (NCBI): domain Eukaryota; kingdom Metazoa; phylum Chordata; class Aves; order Charadriiformes; family Laridae; genus Rissa; species Rissa tridactyla. The sequence continues at coordinate 4,028,728 of NC_071468.1, forward strand.
GTGCCACTGTCTCTCTCAAATGGGGAACTAAGAGCAACATTCACCCCAGCCACATTATCAGCCCCGGGGCGGGGTGTTCTCAGTTATCACTGTAACTTGTGCTCAATAAGAGCCAATTGTGTGCTGTCTGTGTTAATCCTATTTATGTGATTGTGTACTTTGTGGGGACAAAGGGCAGAGCAGCTGAACCTCAAGGCTGATGGGGGGGGGTGAAATGATGCAACTTTGTCTTGTATTCAAGAAGATAATTAGCAGAACACTTAATCATACCGTTGCTGAAGTTTTCCTTTCCCTTTGTGATTACAAAATAGAAGACTGGCTATTGGCTCTTCTAAAACCTAGGTTCTCAAGAGTATTCAATTTTAATAGAATATGTCTGCTATGGTCTATAGCTGAAACAACTCCTGTTTTTGCTTTAACACTTGAGGAGGAAGTACTTGGTGGATTGGCGTGACTAACTCGTTCACGTTTCTGGGGCCTCAAAAATAGTGCCATATAGCCACAGATGACGTCTTGTAGCTGTGAAAGTACTGCAGGTGCAAACAGAAACACTGTTAATGTGGTGCTGCTCACACCAACATACTTGTAAGAATTATCCACTGTAATTTCTATTACAGTGCTTACTTGCCTTACTTGAAAAGACCGAACCTTGATGAGATTCTATATAATCTGTCTGCTACAATCACAGAAGTACTTTGTGCATGTTTTCCTTATGCCAGTGTGGATTTGCAGTAACTGTTGTCACACCTGCTGAGTGTATTCGTATAAGCACTGACATAATTGAGGATGCATTTTAGTCCTAAAGTATTTGCTGCCGGGTCATGATATGGGGTATGGTAACTGCTCCTGAAATAGAAGTGACACTTCATAGGGGAGAATAAAGGAAAGCTGCCCTCCTGTTGGAGATCTGAGCAATTTGCTCAGATCGTACCTCAAAGAGGTTTTTAATCCTAGCTTTAGACTGTGTCTCCACTGGATATCTTCTTACTGTCCCTGATAAGCACAGCAATTAAGACATTTTGTGTGGGTATTTTCTACCTAAGCTGAATTTTGCTCTGTGACATCTATTTTAGCCATGAATCCTACTACAGTTCTCATAATCGGGTCCATTAAACCCTACAGCCTATCTGATTCTTTATACATGTTATCACTGGCGTCTGGAAATCGAGTTCTTCTAGGTCTGAAAAGTTATCTGCTGTTTGTAAGCGACGTGCATAGCTCACTTAGGTGGAGCATATGCTAGAGTTTCCCTTCAAATAGACAATGTTTTCTTTATAAAAGTTCTCTTATTCTTAGCACTTTTCTAGGTCAGGAATGCTTAAAATATCTTCTGTCATTAAAACTTGGAGTCAACAGTATAAAACAAAAATAGAGAGGCAAAAGAAAAATAAATGAAACTTACTGCATCCAGATGAAGCATTGTTTTCCAAATATTCCCTGTTGTTTGTGATCATGTGGTCTTCATACTTTCCTTTGAAAGACTGTTCTGTTTAATTACAGCAAAATTCAGCAACAGGTAGACCTTTTTTGGTGAGAAAGGTGAGGGTGGGAGGAGCAGAAAGTATAGAGTGGCAAAGGTCTCAGTCTGAGAAAGGTTGGTGGCTCAGAGAGGAGGCAGAGCTCTGGGAGCTAAAAAGCAAGGGATAACAAAAGCATACAGGTAACTTATGGCAGTAGTTACTGTCTCAGTCAGGTTCCCCGTAGTTTCCTGTACATTTAAGCTAACAGTTCTGATAAAGAAAGTAGTCCCCAGTCTCACTCCCAGCCTCTAATTTCTTTTCCCTGGATGCTTGTTCACACCAAATGTCTGTGAATCAGGTAAGTTATCTGGCTGAAAAGTAGTAATAAAATTCTAGAAGGTTATTTTTATGCAGAGAAGAGAAGGCTCTGGGGAGACCTTATTGTGGCCTTTGGATACTAAAAGGGGACTTATAAGAAAGGTGGGGACGGAATTTTTAGCAGGGCCTATTGCGATAGGACAAGAGGTAACGGTTTTAAACTAAAAGAGTGTAGATTTAGACTAGATATAAGGAAGAAAATTTTTACAAGGAGGGTGGTGAAACACTGGAACAGGTTCTCGAGAGAAGTGGTAAATGCCCCATCCCCGGAAACATTCAAGGTCAGGTTGGACGGGGCTCTGAGCAGCCTGATGGAGTTGAAGGTGTCCCTGCTCACTGCAGGGGGGTTGGACTAGATGACCTTTAAAGGTCACTTCCAATCCAAACCATATGATTTTCCAGCTGAATCAGTTTTCATTTCTGCTGACAGAGCAGAGGTTAGAGGGGCAAGAATGAGTGACTGGTGGACTTCTGTAGAGGACTCTTGGAGTTTACCAGACTGTTGCCTCCCGTTGTTCCATGGTAGGTCTGTCTTAAACCATGCCTGCATCTTCAGATGTTCTGATGCAGAAAAGGGGAGGAAACAAATCTTGTCTCCTGTATATTTTGGTTGTTTATGATACAAGTTCTCTTGGGCTGAGAAAGGTTGTTTTCTTTTGTCTGGGTATTTCGTTAAGTGATTGTGTTGTAAAACTTTCCCCTTAAGATTTATCTGCCACTCCCCAGGAAAGAAAGATGTTTTTTGAAAGGTATGGGAACGTTATATGAGGAGCCAAGCTATGGTGTTATTTATTCAAAACTTACTTTTCATCAGTGCCCAAAGTTAGAACCTTGTTCTTTTAAAATGTGCAAACACCCGGACTTGTATGCAAAGGTGGACAATGTGGGAAGCTGGTCAGAAAATGTGAGGCAAAATGACAGCTCATATTGTTAGGCCTCAATAAAACCTGGTGAAAGTGGAGTCTTTGCAAGCCATTTTGTTCTGCGCGGGCTCAGCTCACTAAGACATCTTGGGTTCTTTGTGGTTTCCCCTCTCCCCCCTTCTTTTTTTTTTTTTTCTGGGTCGCTTGCTTTTTTAGTGGTGAATTAAATTGGCATCAGGAGGAAACCAGAGCACAGGAGTCTGCTCTGACTAACCAGCAGGAGTACGTGTCTGGAAATGGAGAGAGTAGAGTAGAAAGGAGTGGAGGAAACTATTCCCTTTCTCCTTTCTCAGCCTAAACTCAGATGGCATAAGTCAGTGCAAAAGCTGACGGGCGGCGGTGGCAGAGGCAGAGGTGGTGAGGCACATTCCCACGTTCCCTTTGCAGAGGGGTCAGTGGGATTTTTGCCACTGACTTCAGTGAGGCCAAGCGTATGAAAAAGAGAGAAACGGAGAGTGAAAGAATAATAAGCAGAACAATCTGGAAGGTATGGGGAGAGCTGCAAAATAAATGCAGCAAGACAGAAAAAGTGGGAAATGTAATAATAAAACTGTCAGCTATAGGAAATAGATAAGTGGTGGGGAAGAAAGCAAGAGGTCATGTGCACAGCTGAGTTTGGACAAAATGTTTTATTCATTTCTGAGTCTCTTCTACTGTTGAACCTATCTGCCAAGCTGTACTGTTGACACACCAAGATTACTTGGCCAGTAGATATCTTCTTTTAAACCGATGTCTTTTTATGCCACACAAGTGGTGCGTTCATCTTTAGCTCATACTGTTTTCTGGTGAAGCTAAAAAGAAAATCAGTAAATTACTGCCAGAAAATGCATTGTATTTGGAAAGGATATGTTTTTCCTTTCTTTCCAGTGTTTTCAACTTCTCTAAACCCCAAAACTATGGAAAATTTCAGAGGGATGTTTTCTCTAATGACATTTGTGGTCTGGTTTAGAGGAGAAAGGTTTGGTTGAGTGTTCTAAGTAAACAGATCCTAATCAAAGGCAAAACTCCACATCATCCTGTGGCTTTTCCAGAACCTGCTTTTGTTCTAGTATTCATATCCTATCTGTTATAATTTTGTTGCTCTTAAAATGAGTATTGCATTAGAGAACAGGGAGTGTGCCCGTGCGAGACAGTTACGGAATCTGCCCTACTGGCAGCTGTTTACCTAAACAAATCCTTTTTGACTGCAGTCCCTGTGAACACTGGAATTGGAGAAGATGGCATGTGCCGTTCCGCGTCGGAATGGTTTCTTGCAGGCAGTGGAAATACCTGTGGCAAATGAAATTTGCATTCAAAAGTTCATTTATAATTATGTGGTTATTGTGATTTCCCCTTTCTCTGTGTACATCCTTTTAATCTGCTAAATGTAAATTTTCCAAACTCGACAGGTTGCGTAAGCCAGAAAAGTAGGAAATAACTCCCCAAAGAACTGCTGCCAGATCTTTGAAGCACGTATTGAGTTATTGGATCCGAAACGCAATGTGTAAGAGCTGCTTTGCCAAGTTTTGAAAGTTACAGTATGGGGAGTGATGAGACTGCTGTCTAGTTATTTTCTGTAAAACAAAGGCGAAAGAGAAATATGGAATGTTGTTTTTTGCTTAACGACACACATTCCACTTCTGAGTTGTTTATATTTTTAACTGTTGTTTCTTCTTTACAAAATTAATAAGACCTGTTAAACATTACAATGAAAAGTAGCGAGTAAATATACTTGTATTTCATAACTGTGCATTTTGCTGTTTGATCTGTACCAGACTGAAAATTCAGATTGTAAACAAGATCATTATGAAAGCTTTTGCAGTCTGGGTTAGCAGTTGGGAGCACATCTCGGGAGCTCCTGGAGATATTACAAGTGATTCTTGTGCTGATATATAGACTGCTTTTTCAAGATCCGCAGAGTTTTTTTCTCAGGCATTTGTACATTTGTAAGACTCTGGCCATTTATCCTGTTTTGCAGTGAGTGTTTTCATTAAAACCTCTTCTCATACAAAGGAAGCAGTGCTTCACTTACCTCATTAAATCAGGTTTAGATGGCGAGATGTGTATATCCAGCCTCTGTTTGTGAGCAAGCGGGTTGCTCAGTCTGACAAAAATTCCTTTGGTCCTTGTGTTCTTGCTGAGGTATATTTTAGCCTTGAGAAAGCAACCCCGTCTTTCCTTCTTTAGAGATGTTGTGGGAGGAGAAAAGCCAGTTAACCTAGCTATTAAAATGTTTGTGGCTTGTATTTGGTTGGAATTCACCTGGGCTGAGCAGCTGGCTCTGAGTACTGACTCACGTTAGTACTTGGTTACTCTGTTCAAATTATTTCTGAACGTTTCCCTTTGAAAACCAAATAAATGAATTTTAAAATTTCCCCTAGGAAGGTGTGCTTTTGCACATATTGAGCCTTACATGTAGTCCACTAAGCAATTTAACGCCCTCTCTGAAAGGCAGGTCAAATATTCTTTAATACCTGACTTATAGTGAGAGGAGTTTTGGATTCAGGTGAATCGGAACTTGAGTTTCCTGAATTTGAAGCTGGTACCCGTTTTTTCCTTTAAAAAAGCACTTCTGCCTGCCTTAACTCCAAGGGATTCGTACAAGACATTGGCATGGTGTTTGGCTGTGGCTGTGTTGGAATTAGGCAAGGTGAAATCTTTAATTAGACATAGTGTCTTTTATCAGACCCAATAATACAGTTGTATCCTGCGGGGGGAAGAACAGAAGAACATTTGTGCGTACAAGCCTGTCTGCAAGTCATCTGGGTCTGTCTGCCTGAAAACTAGTTGGCTTTTTTCTATTTCTTTTGTGGTATTGCCTTTTTTTTTTTTTTTTTTAAAGAAGTAGGTAAGCACTTAGCAAGATATTCTGAAAAGCCTAAAATATAAACTTCTGTAAGTGTTTTTAAAATTATTTCTTTTGGTTTAATTGTCCTTTTCCTACCTGTCTTAATCTGTTGCCTGAACTCTCTAGAATTTATTTTTTATTTTGTGAATTGTGTATATACACATTTGGTGAATTTGTGAGTTTACCCTTTTAAAATGTTAAACAGTTGAGGCAGTTTCCAGTCGTATATTTTTAAGGAAATGGAAAGCTTTCTTCTCTTCATCATTGATATATCAGCATGGAGCGTTTCGTGTGGTCACCAAAAAATTTGTGATTAGATTTGTCATTATTAATATTCTACTTTTCTGTGTTAATCTACAGGTGCTGTGAAAGTGTAGTAAAATATTTTAACATGCACTTTAATGTCCGTTTCATCTTAGAATCATAGAATCTTGTGAAGGTTTGCAAATCGGCAAGAGCATAAATAGGTTCAGACCCTAAGAACTTACTTCAAAAATTATTACGAGCAAAGCAAAGACATGACAGCAAATGCCTTTTAAATATGAGGTAATATAGCTAAAGCAACACTGGACAGAATGGCTAATCTGTACGAGCTGGATCCTATTCTGTGACGTGGGAGCACATGGTTGGGTCCTGAGTATTTCTTCATGGAGTTGTGTTTTTTACTCCCTAGTACAATTTTGCAGCCTGTCTGTTCGTCCACTGGGATCCAGGGAGAGCTTTAAAAAGCTGGGGCAGCCTGTGAAGAGATTGAATTCACCCTGTCTCCTAAGACTGCATTTTCTGGAAGGCTTCCCCGTTCCTGTAGGGTACGGTTTCGCTGCTGTAAAAGATGCTTTGCAAACGAGATGTCCTGCTCCAGCACGCCTGATGCACGCGTGTAGAGCTGGGCACACTGGCTAGCTGAGGGCGTACTGGTGGGAAAGAGGTTGTCTTGTCCTCTGTCACGTTAGCGTGTTCAGGAATTTTGGCTGGCTGTACCCTCTCTCTCCCTTCTTTTCTTGGTGGTGCGGGTTAGCTACTGAACCTTGGCAGCAGGTGACAGAAGAGCAGGAAACGATGCTGTCGAATCTGCTACCTGTTGTACTTGTGACCTCAGCAGAATAGACCGGAGTCAATATTATAAAACTAAAACACACACTCTGTTTGACAGTTTATTGTTTGTCCTTTTAGCCTTTTTTTTTTTTTTTTTTTAAAGACTTGTGCCCAGAACACATGGGGTTTGTTTCTGTATTTGAGTATTTTTGCTGGCATTTGATGTGACTTGACATAAACAACATGAACTTGAGTCGCGTGGTTAAATGTTAAAACAGTTCCACATGCGTTGGTTTACTGCCAGGAAAAGGTGAACGTTCAGCATAAATGCTGTAATTAAACACTAATCAAACATTTATTATTGTTGAGTGAATGACCTGACAAGGATGCAGTTCAGCTAAAATGTACAGGTTCTATTTAATGGAAGTAAAAAGCTTTATTAATATTTGAAGAATGGCTTTAATTAGCCTGACTGTTGGTAGGTGTGTTCATGTTCTCAATGTACATCCGGTATAACCTTTTTCACCAACTTATAATTGGCAGTTTCCCATAGGAAATAATCATTATTGGTATTATAAAAGCACTTTGTATCTATCACATTTGGGAAATGAAAGTTTTGCAAAGGTCAGAATAAAGTGTGCCCCCAATTATGCTAATAACTCATACCACAAATGATCCACTGGAAGGTTTAATAGCTTGGTAGTCCTCTTTAGATTTTCTTAGAACAGGAAGAATTAATATTAGATTTTGACACTTTACAGAAAGGTGAAAAAAGAAATCTTCCTTCTCCCTGGCTTTTTAACTTTGTACCTGAATTCTCTTAGTGACTTGAGGATCCTGAAATGTCGGTTTGGCGGTGGGTTTTTTTTTTTGTTTGTTTGGTTGGTTGTTTTTTGGGGTTTTTTAATAATTCTTTTTAAAAGCATTTTGTTCCACTTACTTTACTGTGAGGCCAGTATATTTTTCAAGGAGCCCCGGATTGCAAAAGTCACCAGGTTTTGCCCTTTGGGAATGTCTATACATTTTATTTGGAATTTGACAGTATAATCTAATAGACTTTGATCCTTTTGCTAAATGGAATGTGTTGAAGTTATTTAAAATAATACCATATTTAAAAATGTATTGAAAGCTATTTAAAAAACCCCAAACCCTAGAATTTTAAAGGAAAATAAATTTTAATTTTGCTTTTTACCTGTCAAATAAAATTTCCCTTGTTTTCTGAGGGCTCTTGCACATCTGCACCGCACTCCAAAGGTTCAAGTAAGTAAACCACCCAGAACTTTTGCGAACATCAGAACAAATCTTCAGAATATAATTACTTAGAAGTTATTTGATATTGGATTTTCTCCGTTACGTCCACTAGACAGATTTCCTTTGAACCAGAAGGTCTGTGTTACTTGAAATGACTCTTGCTTTTTGTAATTCTGAGGTTAAAACATTAGTAAAAGGCTAGATGGAATAATTTACTCCTGAGACTGATTATCTTAATATATCCACAGTTACTGTGCATCTACTGAGTTGTTAAAGAAGCCATTAAGAGGGCAGTCTAAGAGCTAACATTTGCAGATGTCTCCAAATTGAATTATAAATGTCTCTGGTAAACAAAATGTTTGCTGCACTGTGTCGGTTCCACTTAGAGGTCAGGCTGTATCGGGTATGTGCGTTTTGTGACATAGTTTGGAAAGATAGAAAAGGCAATGGAATAAATAGCTCTGATTTACTCTTTCTTTTTTTTTTTAAGTTTAGAGACGTTTTTAATTATACATGTTTTAGTTTAAAATGTTCTCTCCCCCCCCCCCCCCCAGTGAAGTGTTTTCTGTAAGCTTTACTTCAACAGAGATGCAGATGGTTTATTAGTCTCTTTAGATGAGCTGTAAATGAGGAATATTGACATGCATGGAAATTGAAATAGAGGGTTGTTAGAAATTTGCATACACTAATTTTATGAGCTGCATTAGGAAAGCTGCTGGCTTCTGCTTTACTGAAGGTATTGTTTTGCTTCATGCAGTCGTTAGGATGATAGCAAGACTACCTTCATAAAATGTCTGTTATAAGTGCCTTCCTTGATACCAATTTTTCCAAAAGCAGTGCTAGCAAGGCCTTTCTCATGCAAACATGTCTCTCTGAACTGCGTTCTGGTGCAATTCACCGCACTTGTAAATAAAGAGCAGGATGGGAGCAAGCTGTTGGTAGGCTTGAACTTGAATCTTGATTATGTCCTCCTGTAAATATTTTCTGGTTTGGCATTTCTTTATTTTTTCATTGTCAGTTGTGATACACGCTTAATACTAAGTGCAGAGACCCTTAGTCTCTGCGTGCTGTTTATACTTCAGTTCTCTCCATAGGCAAATTACTCTTCTTCAGTATAAACACCTCCGCTCTCTGAGGGGATATTATTAACTCCAGTCAGGCCAGTCCCCTTTTTACCTAGAAGATTCTTTCTATGCAAATACGCATAATCCTTTGTGGAAGAAATAAAGGCAAATTTGTCAAATTAGTCTGGGTAAAACGCGTACACGCGTGATTCAATAAAGGATTCTGTTTTCTGTAGCCTACCTACAGACGGCGTTGTACAGTCTAAAGCAAATTTTCTAAAACAAATCTGAAATTTTGAATATCAGGCACACCACAGAAGGTAAAGTTAGGTTTATTTAAATAAATATTTAAATAACCTATATAAATAACCGTATTTAATAAACCTAAGTAGGTTTATTTAGGCTATGTAATGAAATACATGGCAGTATTTACAACTGGTTAGAAGCAGGACTCCGTACTTGAGTACTGTTTCATGAAACTTTCAGAATGGTGCGGATTTCATTTCATAGCTATGTGGACAATTAAATCCTCTGCAATTCTTCTGACTGTCCTAATTATTTTTTTTCACGTGAAGCTTGCTAATGCAGGTCTCATCGCTGCTCACTCTGCCACTGAGTCAGGTACGTCTCTTGATGGTACTTGTGCTTTTAGACCAATGGGGACAAAGTGATCCAGTTTTTCCTTCCTTCCAGGTGCAATTATGGGTCTCAATATAATAAAAATAAAATGATTTAATATCTGCAGAGGTTCATATGGCATATTTTCCATTTATTTTAAGTTTGGAAGCTAAAATATCTTAATTGATAATCCCATAAGGCTTATTTTTTCATGAGCGCTCTTTTCTCTCTGCGGTTCTGTATTTTCAGGGTATTGCTAGTTCTGTAAATTTAGCTATCAGACTATTGTAATTTAAGGCCAAATCCTTCTCATAGTTGAAAGAAAAAATCCAATGGTTTTACTGGAGTAGAATCAGATTTAAGGGGCAGAGCCTGAATGGTCTTTAATTGTTCTAATCCCGGGACAGCTTTCCAGACGGGATGCTTCACAGGCACTGTAACGTTTTTGTATTGGTTGAATCTCCCCTGATGTGAAATATAAAGATGATTTGTTATTCATGATTTTGCTGTATAGCCTGCTAAAATCAGCAGGATCAGTTTTTCTAGTTGCATTAAGAGGCTTTAAGAGAGAAACTATATAGATTTTTGTCGTGGTGGTTTGGTTGTGGGTTTTTTTTGGTTTTGTTTTGTGGTTGGTTTTTTTGGGGGTGGGAGGGTGCGTTGACCCTTCTCTCTCATGTTTTACTTCAGTTTTTTTTAATTTGGTTGGCAGACTGTTGATATGATGGGGTCTTTTCACAAAGTCGTGCAGCTCCAGATGGTGTAGTCTGCACAGCTTTTTGTTAGCATCAGTGTTTTGGTGGTTGTTTTACTTAAGCACCAAAATAAAGTGTTTCTTGTTCTCCTGTACCCGTGTCCGTGTAAGCATGTTCCTCTCATACTGATGTGCTGTTGCTCTCATCTTGTGGTCCCCTGACAATCTATCATCTGACGGGTCCAGTGGAGACAGCATCGATCTGTGATGCAGGAGTAGGTCAGTTTTGCTCAGTGATTTTGGGTTGCTCATATCACTTTCTTACACCATTTTTCCACCTCTTAAGAACTCTTCAAAGAAATGTGCCCCTCCATCTGTCAGCAGAGCAGTGAAGTTAGGATCTCTGCTGGAACCGTGATGTACTTTCACGTTCCGAGTATTTCTTGTTGCAGGAACCATCCTGTTTGAAGTATTCTTGCTGTCAGCTTTCCTGTTTGCATCGCAGTTGCATGAAGATGAAAAGAAAGCTAGGAAACAGAGCGTCGGAAGAGTATTCCCGTGCGATGATGTGTCAGTCACAGTCATGATTCTTATTCGCTGAACAATTAGTTCAATTTTTAGGCAGGCAAGAGCTGATGTTCTCATTTCAGTTGTTGTACTGAGCAGTTTCAAAAAGTGTCCAAGTTTTATTTATTGATCAGCAAGCAAATATGAAAAGAAAAAATACGCCTGAACGCAGTCGTCGGCACAAGAGTAATGGGGCAAGGGTTTGTGCGAATTTTAACACTCCAAATTAATATTTCTGTTCCTTAGAAGATGTGAAGAAATGTATCTCAGGGTCTTATTCTGAATTTAGTATGATTGCGGCTAGTCTCGCTGGTATTTTCTCCATATGGTTTGTATGATAAGAAGTACTTACAGTAAGCTCTTGTTTAAAAGAACCCTGGGTCTACCCTGTAATAGAGAACGTTCAGTATTGAGGATGCTGTATCAGGCCCTTTCACTCAGCGGAGGCTTGTGGAGAATGAGATTCTGTTGCTTTCCATGCATCTGCAGAAGGATAAAGAGAAGTTCCTTCCCTATGGCTTCTCTAGTGAATTCTAATACAAAGGCTAAGCAGGTTAGAAGTTTCTACATGCTGTCAAACTAAGCAAATGATGTGGCCACTTTTTTTCCCTATTCTGCTGTTACTGAGACCTTATTCATGGTGAGGAAGTGAATACCATATTTATTTGCTACTGTGGCAACATATGAAAATCCTGATTTTCTTAATATGACTGGGAACATTGCTCTTCTAGTTTGGGATGCCGGGATTTCACCAGCTGTGCTTGTCTTAGGCATACTGGGTGCAGAAATCAAAACTAATTTAAAGCTAATTCAAGGTTATCATTAGGCTAGCGTTACTGGAACTAGTTCCCAGCCTTGTCATGGATAATGTGCTTTTCAACATGAATGGATTCTTCTCTCTTGGTTTTACTGACCCTGTGTAATTCCACTGCTGCTACGTAAATGGTTGTTCAGCCCTTTCTCAGCACAGTGCTTTCCCATAGTGTATGTCAAGTGTATGAATTTGCATTCTCTCTGCAGAATTATGGGAAAAACAGCTCCCTGGGGTTCAGTGAATTAAAGTGGTGTTGCAGAATTGCTGAGTAACAGGGTAGAGCAGTACATAGTAAACATTTGTTGGAGTTGATGGGATAGATGCGTTGGACCACAGTAGTCACTGTTCGGAGGTAAATTAAAGGAAAGCAAAACATAGAATTCCTTCAAAAGTCCAAAGCATCACATGTGTTTCATTCTGGTTTTGTTTCTGAAGACATAAAAAACTATGTACCACACGCAGAAAAGTAGCAATGAAACAGGATTTGTTCCCCAGTGCCAGCTAAATGGTGTAAAAGGGATACCCATGTATCGTGTGACTCCTGATTTTTATTTTTGTGCTGATATTAAACATACAAATGGTTTTAATGTACAGTCTAAACAGTGACATGTACTATTTTGTACAAACAGTGGAGGGAAATATCACTGTTTTAATTTTATTTTTGCTAATGATTAATCTCTTTTGAAAAGAACTCTGCAGGACGCATCAATGCTCAAACGGAGAGTTTTTTAGTCTCTGAGTGAGTAGTCTGAAGTCCAGCTGCTGTCTTGCAGGTAAAACCATGTATATTTGATTATGACAGGTAAGGCCTGAAAATGAAACTCAAGCATCCTCATTGATAGGAGGAATAAATGCTGCTCTGCAAAGACACTCCATATGTATGTCATATGAGGAAAGCTGTTAAATGAGGAAAACACATATATATATGTGTACTGTATATATTAGTTCTCTTTTGTCTGTGCACAACTTCTGCAGGCTTTTGGAGGCACTAATTAAGGAGAATTTGGGGAACCAGAAAGCGTAGTGCTGAGTACTTGAAAGCAAAAACATGTGGAAATAGTAACTAAAGATATTTAAAGAATAACAGTGATGCCCTGTTGGACAAGAGGACCTTTCTTAGGGAGGTGGTGTTCAAGAGTGGGGAATTACGTGAGGAAAAGCAAGCCCAGTGGCATGGGTAACTCGCTGAGTGAAGAGGTTATTGCGAGTCTAGCTGAGCGGTGCTGAGGGTAGAGGGCAGCGTGTGATACTTCAGTCTTCCACTTCACTGGCGGTGGAGGCCAGGTGATTGAGCAGGAGGCAGGAATTGTCTTAAAAATATGTCTGTTCTTTGGTCCCCAGGTGTGCCCCGTGATACACTCTGCGTTTGTGACCGATGATCTCTCTTTCTGAAGCCTTACAGCATCCCATGTGTGCTTTTGTGTGAGGATAGGGGCCCTGGGGATTATTGTGGTCCTCTTACCATCTCCTTTGCTCTTCCTTATACTCTTTGCTGACAGACGCAAGCACCGGGGGAAAAATATGTCAGCTGTTTCTTCTTTCCTCAGTTTCCTCTTTCTTCTACAGCAGCAGCAAAGAATAGGATGGGGTCTCTTCACAGAGGCTCCTCAGATACTGTGGGGCTGAAGGGTGTTTAGTGATCAAAGAGGAAAAGCTGAAAAGTTATTCCAAATAATCTTTGGCTAATATGCAAGTACTGCGAGCTTAGCTAACAGAAGGAGCTGTAGTGGGTCAATTGGTAGCATAAAGGGAGTTTGAATAAGTGGCTGTTTCCACAGTATTTCAGTAGTTTCAAGGCATGTATTCTGAAGAGCTTAATTTGGCATCACTTAAAGTATCCCCTCATTATACAGGAGAAGACAAAAGCCTCTTGGAGGCTGCCATAAGGTTTGTTGTACAAATTTAGAAAGAAAAGTGAATTAGTCTGACATTATAAAAATCAGCTTTGTGTCCTGTAAGCTATTTCCTATTTGGTGTGTATGGAAAATTCTCACTCGGTGGAAGGTAAGGTCAATTTAAACACAGCCCACTTCCAAATAATTTAATATTGATACGGTGTTTAATTCTGTACTAAACAATAAACAGGGACAGTCCTTTTGTGTTTACATGGAGATTTAGAAATAATTATGTCGCCCTTCATTCTTCTAGGTTTTATTAGAAAAGACATTGAAGACAAATAGAACAGTGACAAAGCTAATAATAGGTCTTTTATGGAATGCAACTTTTTTTTCTATTTTGCCAAACTAGAGCGTTTTTACATCCTTGTGCTTTTAGGTTGTCTCTTTTGTAAAAGGGGAAAAAGGGAGATACAAAGATATGATTCAGATTTCATTTCAGCTGTCTTGATTCAGAGCTGCTTGTTGTTTTCTGTGAGCGCCGTGTAAAGTTGTTATTATTTTCATTTCTATTTTTATTTTTAGAATTGAAGTAAACTGCTGCTTCTGCTTTCTTGTGTATGTTTCTAGATATTTCATACACGAGTATTTGCCTAAGTAATTTTAAAGACAAAGTACTTCTAAGTGCAGGATGGCAGCTCTTACCTTCAAAGCCCCTACAGTGCACCTGGCCCAATAGGAACGTGTAGCTCTGTATGAATAATTGAATGTCAGCAATTAGAACCATTATTAAAATAGGAAGCTACTGCGACTGTATTTTCTGCTCATTGTCTCTGTTCTATCTGTTCCTCCTAAAAGCGGTGTGCTTGGCTGACAACTTAAAGCTAAATATTTCTTGCTCCTCTTTGGTGTGTTACGTTTTGTCTCCCGCAGCAGTGGCATTCCACGAAGGATAATTACCATAGGTAGAAATAGCCTGCAGCAGTGCTGTGTTGCTCTTGTCACCAAACCCTCTGGCCTTGCAGAAGTGGGAATGGCAAAACATTTGTATTCCTCAAGCGCAGTGGGGAGATGCTCCGCAGGGTGATGGTTCTTCCCCAGGACACGCACTCTTCACTTTCGGCTTCTATCGTAGGTGCTGCTGGGGTGCAGCATTGGGAAGGGGCTGAGGCTTCTGCACGGGATCTGTGTGGGAAATTCCGGCTCGGAGCAGAGACTGGCGAGGAACTGGGCACAGATAGGGTGCAGAGCCTCTGTGCTGCGGGAAAGCGTGGAGGGACCATTCTCACAGGGTGGGTTTGGGGCAGTTCTGAGCCGGGACAGGGACTGAGGCAATATTGCCTCTAGGTATTTCTGCTGCTGGCCCTCCATGGGAGACGGAGAAGACAGTGGAAGAGCATGAGCTGAGCTGTTCGAGACCTTGTGTTTAGTGGTCCTTCTCAACTCCCCCAACAACTGCCTGACAGCTTCCCTAAATTTGGATGGATTTTACCCATAGTGAAATGGCATAACCACCAATTCATCCATCCCCAGTCCCTGCAGCTGTTTGTAGATCCTTGCAATCGGCAGCTCGATCGCCACTGCAGTATGGTTCTGGATTTCCTTCCTCTCCTCCTCTAATGAAGGAGGGATTCACCTTTTCAAATATAGAGCAGTAACCTTCTTCTCCCTCCTCCCACTTCTCTCAATTATCAGGTGTGCACTATATCTAGGAATCTAATTTTAAATTAACTTGTCACCCTACATCCCATCTGTAGGGGTTTACAATTTTAAAGCAATTGCCTTTGAGGTGACTTTATATACTGTTCCATTAATGTATACATATCAATTCTAGGGCACCTACAGACTACAGAATAAAATTCCCTCTTGACCAAGTGATCTTCAGGGAAAAGAAGTAGTTTGCATTTGATTTGCTGTAGAATCTCATTCTGTGGTATGTCAAAATCTAACATTGAGTGGGGCTGTTGAATGACTTATAATAATTGTATTAATACAAGACATTTTAGCGCAGTTTTGGTCTAAATACCAAATATCAGATGGATTTTCTTTCTCAGTTGTGTTCTATCATCCGTGGATATTTTAGTACAATGTAGGAGAGAGTGAAACTATTCTTGCCTGAATTTGTGAATATTTGCATGACCGCCCAAGGTATTGACTTGCCCTTGCAAGCATTTTTGCGTTAATTTTATTAAATAATTACGTAAATAAAATGATGGGAGCTTAGATTGTATTTGAGACTGTCAAATCCCTCGATTTTGCTGTTGTATATCACGCTGTTATTAGTGACATGATACAGATGTGTGATGCTGCTGTGCTTGCGCTGTCTCAACAGTCACCCTTAGGCCAGCCGTGTAACGCGTAGTTTGTACTTCATTCTTTATCCTGAGGTAAACAGCATTAGGGTCATGATACAGAAGAGTAATTTTCCTTTGGAAAAGAGAATTTTGTTTCCCTTTCATGCCCCTACAGTTGTATTCTTGCCAGACAAGATGAAGTGATTTTGGTTGTGACATAACTGATAGTTTCTTTTAAAGGAAAAGAGTCTCGCGCTTCTGTGACAGAAGAACTGAGACATGAATAACTCGAATACCAAAAATCGGCAGGTCTCTGCCCCTTTCCCATTAGCCTGCAGGCATCTAACTCTGCCAGGCACCCTTTTGAAGAAAAGGCAAGTTAGCGCTGAAAAGGAGCACTTGGAAACGGCAGCCTGGGAGTCAGGAGCAGCAGCAGAGGCAAAGAGAAGGTGCTTGTGAGGGAAAGGCAGGGAAGAGATGAAAGAGTTTGGCAGAGCTGTAGTGTAGAGGCAAGCGAGGATGGCAGCTGTGTCGAATACCTGGATTAGCGAGTTGACTAAACTTTTAAAGAGCTCCTAAGTGCAAGATTTTATTGTTCCATTAAGAAAACAAAACAAAAAACTGGAACTGGCTATTCTAAAAGCACTTCAGCAGAAGCTAAGCAAATCTTGTATTGGCAATTTAAAAATTGAGTAGGCTGTTGGTCTCGCTTAGTTTGTGCGTACTAGTTTGCATGTTTTATATATAGTACAACTGGGGATGCATAAAAAATACAATTATCTTTTGGAACTTTAGGTGGTCAGTTCAGAGTGACAGCAAATGAACCAATTGATTAATAAACCAAAACGCTATCTGTATATTTGGGTACCAAGAAGACTGGGGATCGCTTACTCCAAAAGAGCAACAAGGAGCTGTGTGCTTAGGATTGCAGGTAGGCCACTAATTTGAACATAATTTTCAGGATTTTATTACGCAGGCCTTATTTTCAAAGACAGATATGCACACATGCTATTATTTTTGGTTCAAAGGTAGTCAAAGTAGAGTGAAATGATAGATTGCTGTCTCTGAAGAGAGTGAAGTATTCTAACGAGAGAGTGTGCCCCTACCGGAGGTCTCGCAGGCAGACAGATGTCCAACCATGCAGTGTACCCGGAGGCAAATTGCAGAATGAAGTCAGGGAGGCCGTTTAGCTCAGTGACAGTGGAATATTTTCCACAGCTGTGCCTTAACAGCTCCCGTGTAGACCTGGATTTATTTTGTGAAGGGGTAAAAAGACAATCACATGGTAGCGAAAAGGAACGTAATTCTGGCTGTGGAAATAAAGCTGAGTCATTTTAAGATTCTCAATACTTTTTTCTCTCTCCTTTTTTTTATTTTTTTTTAAATTTCAATATATAAATCCAAATATTTTTTCAGCGAACGGCTAATTCTTCTTGCAGTGTGTACCACACAGCTCTGTGTAGTCGCCTGTACAAGGGCAGGTGGGTGGAGATCTGGTAAAACTTTGGACCACAGTTCAGCTCTCCGCCTTGCCGTTCCCTGCGTGACTAGCGTGTTCTGCAGTCACTAAGACTCTCTCTAAAAGTCCTTTCTTACGCTGTTTCTTTGCTTATGGCTTAAGGAAAGTAAAATCTCTAAGCACACAGATGTGCTTCAGATTAATACTGTGTGCATAGTAAAGGCTAGACAGTGAAACAGAAGCCTTACATTCTTGATATTTACTTATTTTTAAGTAAACGCATCTATTGGACTGACGTTAACCTCTGTGCTGCATGTATACAATCAAAAATGCCAACTCTCAAAGACGCAAGTGTCCATAATACTTTTTTTTTTAAAAAAGAAAAGTCTCCAGAGTATATGCTGATGGAATTTTTTTTAGTCTTTAATGTCAGTCTGTTTCAAAAACATTCTTTAACAATGAAGCACATGCTGTACATAGGAAAAAAGGGTCTAAAAATAAATAAATAAATGTCTTGGTTTGATTTCTTTGCCCCACCACCCTAAGTTAGACAAGTAGTATGTTACCTGCTGGATTACAAATGCTTAATGCCAGAGGGAGAAGAGAAAGTACAACAATTTTTATATCCATCTGTCTGTATCTTACCCGTAAATATGCATCTATTTGTATGTATATGTATAACTATAAATAACACTTATAACCAAAATATTTATAAAATAGAAATATAAACCCCCTCTACGCTATGTGTAAAGAGATGTAAAATATATATATGTTTTACAGATGGGGGTTATATATAGTTACATGCATGCTTACGTAGAGAACAGAACAACAAAAAAATCCGAAAACAAACCCCAAAATAAAACTGAGCATAAGTAGTTGTTCAGTTTTAGTCTGAGAATGTCATGAAAATAATTCCAAAGGTTATTTTTGGTAGTTTCAAGATCAAGTTCTCCATGGCTGCTCAGGGGCTGAGGTGAGCTCTCAGCTGTGGTTTCTTCCGAATCCAGCCCCTCTGGGACCTGGAAGATCTGCCTGTCCCAGCCTGAATGGGGCTACTGGAAGCACTTTGTGGCTGCTGGAGGACACCGAGCATGTCTGCTTCCATGGAAAGTTGTCAGGCACATGAAAACTGTGCTTGAGGGAAAACTTCCGGACATTGACTGTTTTCTATAGAACACTTTGATTTTTCAGGAATTGTCCCATGTCATTGGAAGAGTGGGCTGGGCAGTGCATTCTGCATTTGTAGTCCATGGCAACCGTTTGTAGTCTCGCTGGCTGGTTTGGCGAAGTGAGATGTGACCTGGGGAGGGTTTTGCTCAGCTGCTGGAAAACCACAAAACCTAGAAAGCCAAGAATGTTTCAGACCAAACTGTTGAAACATTTTGATTTCTCCTCAGGAACATTTGTCCAGTCACGAGTCACCTTTGAACTGGCACATTTCAACTTTCCCCTTTACATTTATCAGAAGGTGACCACAAAATAAATAATGTGTTTTTACATTCTTTCCCTGGTTCGTTTACTTTGTGCATTAGACAGTGCTCTGTAAATTATAGTTCCAATTTTTCTCTTGAATAGTCATTCATGCGTGTTACCGTTTCACTTGTGCTGGAGATCTATTTAAATGTTACCCAGTCCTCAGAGAGAGGGAAAAAAAATATTTTTTAAAAAAATAGGAAAATGAAATAGTAAAATGGAAGAAATTGTTGGGGGGAACTAGGGAGAGCACAGTAAGATAGAGTTTCTTGGCTTTGTTTTGTTAACATACTTGTTCTCAGATTGGTACTATTATTGTTTCTGATGTTTTGCTCGTGTCGCTCACAGCTTCATTAAAAAATAATCATGAAAACAATATTTACCTTTTTCCTGTGTCTAAATGTTAGGAAAATAATTCATTTATTTGTTGAAGTAGCAGTTTGGTTGGGAGTTGAAGACTTCCGTTTTTGGGGGGTGAGGTTAATTAAATTGACTATTAGAATCACGATGCCCTGCTATCTTAACGTGGTTCATTTTTTGTGTCCTATTTTAAGAGCCTTCATTTCTTCATATTCTTTCCCTTCCTATTCTATTAGCATATGAAAACGGAAAAGCAATTGAACCGAACTGAGTTTATCTGTGAATACCTTTTGGTTTGGCTAGCAAATTGAAAGCAAAAGGCCAGGATGGAGGAGTGTCATCCGGGGGTAAGGCGAGACATTTGGTTTATAAAGGTGGGTCTCCCCGGAGGCTGGGAGATTGCTTGGGTTGGGGGGAGGAGCCAGGAATGCTGCCTGTTCTGCGCGGCTGAGCCATGGTGCACCTCTTGGTCCCAGCGTAAAGCTTCAAACTTGTGCTGCGTTGTAGCTAGGGGATAGGATCTGTCTGTACAAGATACACCTGTACGTGCCCTAAGCACTTCTTTCATTTTTCTTTATTGCAAGCGTAGGTTAAACTGATGTAAAGAAGAGAAAGGAGGTATGGAAGGGAGGAAGATGTTTTGAATCGCTAGTGACCACAAAACGGCTTCCTCCTGGGGCAGCCATGCGGCTATCTGTAAGGAATAGCTTGTTTTGGTTTTTTCACTGTTCAAGTGAAATATAATTCAGGCTTTAAAGGATGGGGTTTTTTTTTTGTGACCTGCAACATTTTGTGCTATAAAACTAAAGATGAATCTTGTTTTATTATGTTTTCTCTTTCCATATTAGTAGTTTAAGTTTTGGAAAGTGGGAGGGCATGGAAGTTTGCCAGTACTAATGAGGCAGAGTTTTCTTATTTTAGTTTGGGAACTTAGCAAAGGCAATTCATGGAAAAATTGTGTTTTCTAAGTATGAATAGCGGCCGTTCTGCATTATTTAGATAGTGGTTCATAATGTGCCGCTGAAGTAAGTGCTCAAATAATAGAAATATCAGTAACTTTATGGAGGAAAAATGTTACTTGCAAACGTATTTTAAGTTTCCATTTTCATACAACTTCATAGGTCTCTGAGACTTGCTTAATATGTATTGGACAAGAAAACAAAGTTTAAATTACATTCGTTTGTTTGCTTTAATTATAATTTGAGATTTGCCTAAGACTTCTTTGTACTAAATTGTTTCTCTTAGGTCAGCTCTTCATCCTTCTTGAGTAAAAAAAGTAGTAATGTACACATTAAACATCTGCTGTCAATTTAGGGGTTAAGAACTTTTGCTTCTTTGAAACTCTGATTGTATTACAGCACAAATACTTTATGAATATTTATTAAGGTATTGTGGGTTTTTTTGTTTTGGTGTGTGTTTTTTTGTTTGTGGTTTGTTGCAGGTTTTTTTATTGGTTGGGGGCTTTTGTTTGGGGTTTTTTTTTTTTGGTTTTGGGGTTTTTTTGTTTTGTTCTTTAGGAGGAGGAAGCTCTGTGCAAGGCGCAGGCAAGTTTGCTTTTGGTTAATCAAACTGTCGGTGGTGTCAGGACAGCAGCTGTGCAATAGGACCAGCAGAAGGCATTTTTGAAATATTTTCCTCAAGAATCTCGGTACTGTGAAAAGGAAGATTATTTCAGCTGTTTTGTACATGATTAATGAAAGGAATACTTAAGGAAATACCGTGTGACCAGCCAGGTAGTAGCATGAACACACTGTACCGTTCCCTTTTTTTTTTATTTAATATAGTTGCAAGTCCACAGTTATTTGCACTGGACTGCTGTCATTCTAAAATAGATCACTTCTTACACCTAAACTACTTCGCATAATTTCTAGGATCAAATCACAAAGCTTGATGTAATGCAAAATTACAGCCTTCTTGGTTTAAAAGAACAAAAAAAGTATTTGCATAATAAGCACTATGTTCTGTGTTCTTTAATATCTGTACTTTTTTTCCCCATAAAACCCCAAAAGTTAGCCCGTATCTTCAGATACCAGTAACTTCCATAAAATTTCTGGTTTTCATCACACATGCATCTGTTCCTTCCCTTTTTCATACTTATCAGGGAAAATATTTATTCTAAATGTGCTCTCATATAATTATTTTTTTGCGGTGTTCACTGGATAACAACAGCTGCCAATGTTCTGATCACTTACAATCATAAAATGTTCCACATGAGTTAATTTCTGTCGTTAACTTCCATGGTGATTTAGAAGTAGTTGTAAGGCCTTACGCTGTTTGCTGGGTTTGTTTTCATTTGACTTCAGAAATTGTCGTTTCGTCCCTAGTACTTTTGGTTAAGAATAGCACATCGGGCCAGCGGTGAACAGAGTCATTACTGCTTGAAAAAGCCTTGCTCCTGCGCTCTCCTGAGCCTTCTGTATTTCTCTGCCCACGTTTTCATACCGAGTCTTTAGAAAAAAAGCTGTGAGAGATGCCAAACCTTTTGTCCTGAGAAACATCCTCAAGCACGCATTGCTACGCTGATTACATTTCGTAGTGTATTGGCCTTCTGGTAAAATGCAACATTTCTAATGATTTTATAATTTATTAAATTGGGGGAATGAGGTGAATTTTCGATAGAATACGTTAATTAAACACGCATTAAAAAAACTTCACAACACTTTTTTGGGGGCAGAGGAAGTTCAGAAGTTATTTCACTGCATAAAGTAAATTTACAATGCAGTGGATATTTCCAGATGTTTTAAGAATTCCTTTCAGTTAAAGTAGCGTAATCCAAACTGAGATCTCCACGATTTTAAAACCCAAAGTATCCCTGAAGAGACAGGAGCTGTGAGAGAGAAATGGGAGAGAAAACATGTGCAGGAGAAGGCATAAAATTAGAGGTTAGATGGGGCATGAGTTAAGTGGAAAGTATTTAATTGCTGTACAGAAGAAGGGGCACATAAATGACAATTTTTACACGCACAGAGAAGTGTAGATACAGCATTAGGAGATAACGTTTTCTAGCTCCACAGGTAGGATTTATCTCGCCTAGCTTTGCCCGCCTAAAGCTAGGCATCTATTTAGGCTGTTGAATTGGCTCCTTCTAAAGTCACAGGAGAGAATACGGAACCTTTGGGGGAATGATTAATTTGTCTCGTTTTAGAGAGATATCCTAGGATGATGTGACTCGTCTTCTGGAGGTGTCCAACATTTTGCATCGATGAGAGACAGCTAGAGAGGTAATTTTGCTTGGGCACATAGCTCTTAGGCTCCTGAGGTAGGAGAGAGATTTCAGCTGTGTTAAAGTCATATTCTAGCTTCTCATTTTCTCTGCAAAGCTCTTCAGTTAAGGTGGTTTGTAGTCCTTCATTTTTACAATTACCACATGTACTGTTGTCCAAGGTTTACACAGAATAATTTTTTTCTTCGTGTTATTGTTTTAGTTCAAGTAGTTGCTTTCATAATTGTCATGTGCTAAAAAAAAAATACTCCATTTTGAAGTGGTGCAGTGTATAATCTGTAACTGAATTTTGTTCAACATTATCACATAAATTAACACTTTGTGGTTTGTGTAGGAAATAGGAGGCATTTGTTTTAATTTTAGAATCGTTGAAAAAGGCTGCATTTGTTTTTCTCCAAACAAGCAGATAAAACCTTAACTGAAAACTAAACTAAAGGTACATAATAACACAGGCTTGTTCCCTAATGATGGTATCTGCAAAAACATCGATTTGGTCTTTATCCTCACACATCAAAATATCATCTGAAACTGTTCAGTTGCCCATGGCCTACATAAATATTGTAACAATAAAGGGGGAAGAGATCTCTCAGTCATGTTCTTCATAATGGATTAAGAATTTGATCTCGCTTTTTTGATGAGAAAGGTCATGATTACTCACTGTTGAACAGAAAGTCACTCTAAAGGTTACAGACCAACAACCAATTTCCCAACACAATAGTCTCTTTGGCCTTTATATAGTTTGTAATCATGCATTGCTTATTGACCTTTGCAGATTAAATTATTTTTTTTAAGCCTCAAAAATTAATACCTTCTTTTTATTATATAAAACTTTCATAATGGTAGATGGCACAAATGTTATATGTCTCACACCCCTCTGCCCCTGAAGGAAGCTTTCTTTTCAGGGGGCTAATCAGCTGAAAAGTCAGCTAGTCAGCTCTCAGTTCATGGTGGTGCGTCTGCTGAAGCCTTTCTCTCAGCCTCGAGCAGCAGTAGGAACTGGCGGTGGATGGGGCTCAAGTTCTGCTCCACTCTTGAGTGCTAGATTGTGGTGAGACTACACAGCCCCTTCATTTCCTTCCCATCTGCTTCACCCTCCTGTGGCCTGTCCTGCCTTGCCTCTCCTGTTTAGGGTGCCACAGTAGAACTGGAAACAGAAAAGGGAAGGCTGTCTTCTTTCAGTTGATGATTATTGTCTTCCCTTCTCCTAGTTTGCACCACGGTGAAGAACCTGGTCCACCCCCTTGATAACATCATCATAGGTATTAGTGGAGCAGCTGTTGGGTGTCCTCTAAAGCCATCCTTTCTCCAGGGTAGTCAAGCCCTGATCCTACAGTCTCTCCTTACAGAGCAAGTACTCTAGGCCCTGGTGGTCTTGTGGCCTCTGGTGGACTTGCATCAGTTTGTCAAAGTCTTTCTTGTATTAGGGATCCCAAAACTGGATGCTATTACAGATGTGGTCTAAGAAGTGCTGAGTAGAAGTGGATAATCACCTCCCTTGACCTCTTAGCTGTGCCCAAGATGCTGTTGACACTCTCTGCTGCCAGGGCATGTTGCTGACCTGTCCTCTGCTCACTCTTTGCTGCCAGGACCCCCAGATCTTTTCTGCAGAGATGCTGAGCCCAGCCACCTAGTTGTTTACCCAGCTAATCGTCCACCTCTCCAGAACATAACATCCCAACTGGAATATAAGGAGTAGGCCAACCTGTTCATTAGCTAATAAATTTTCCTTTGTTTTCTCATACTAGCATTACATTTGCGCAAGCCTTCTTGTCTAACAGTGCAACCTCGTTCTTGGTTATTCATTAATACGTTATAAATGGCTGAAGTAAACCCAAGTTACAGGTGATTTATCATAGAATGGTCTGGGTTGGAAGAGACCTGAAAGGTCATCTAGTTCCCAACTCCCATGCCCTGGGCAGGGACACCTCCCATAGACCACGTTGCTCAAAGCCCCATCCAGCCTGGCCTTGAACACTTCCAGGGATGGGGCATCCACAACTTCTCTGGGCAGCTTGTTCCAGTGTCTTACCACCCTCTGAGCAAAGAACTTCTTCCTCATATCTAACCTAAATCTACCCTCTCTGTTTAAAATCATTACTCCTTGTCCTATGGGTACACTCCCTGATAGAGTCTCTCCCTATCTTTTCTGTAGGCCCCCTTTGGGTACTGGAAGGGGCTCTAAGGTCTCCCTGGAGCCTTCTCTTCTCCAAGCTAAACAAGCCCAACTCGCTCAACCTGTCCTCATAGGAGAGGTGCTCCAGCAGGTCCATGTCTTTCCTGTGCTGAGGACTCCAAAGCTGGATGCAGTACTCCAGGTGGGGTCTCACCAGAGCGGAACAGAGGGGCAGAATCATCTCCCTCAACCTGCTGGCCACACTTTTTTTGATGCAGCCCAGCATGTGGTTGGCTTTCTGGGCTGCAAGCCTGCATTGCCAGCTCATGTTGAGCTTCTCATCCACCAACACCCGCAAGTCCTTCTCCTCAGGGCTGCTTTCAGTCCATTCTCTGCCCAGCCTTTATTTGCACTTGGAATTGCCCAGCCCAGGTGGAGACCTTGCACTTGGAGTTGTTGAAATTCATGAGGTTTGCACAGGTCCACCTCTCAAGCCTGTCGGGGTCCCTCTGGATGGCATCCCTTCCCTCCAGCGTGTTACCTGTTGATATTCATACAGCCTCCTGATTGCTATGAGAATATGGTACATGTGTGTATGTCCTTGCCATGCCGATATCCACGGCCTGCTGCAGAGACAGGATCTTCTCTCGCTCCTCTGGCAAAGACAGTTCAACAGCCTTGCTTTTCAGCGAGGAGCTTAGTCTCAGTGTATTCTGGTCATCATATTCCTGTGCAAGAGCAGAGTGAAATCGATAAGGAATCCTTATCAATTTTGATGATTCTCACTGGTTTCTTAAAAGCAATTTTAAAAATAACTAGCCTTTCTTTTTTTTTTTGTATCTGAGACTTGAAGTGGAAAAGTAGTTGTTTGCATAATTGATAGGGTGCAGCATCTAACTATAAACGCACATGGAAAGGAAGGAATTGCTGATGATCACAGCTAGCATTTTTGGTTGTATTTCTGAGTTGAAGGCAGACTATGCTCATAACAAAAAATCTGGAAGTTCACTTTCTCATGAAATAAAATACTGAATAATAAGATCAGCTGGTTTTGGTTTTTTTTAGTCTAAAATCCTCATTTGGTTTTTTGAACCTTGAGAGACACTACCAGAACTGGGAGAATTTATTAAATAGAGCATTCTGTACTGAGGTTTTTAGCTGCAGTGCGTTTGGAGTGAATATTAATTTTCTAATCCATGCTATATCACACTTATCTGTGTAAATAAGTAGAGCAGTACCTGAATCATATGAAGGATTCAATCTGTAACGGTTTTGGGCAGGAGTCCCTCATCTGGCCCCACATTTGAGCTGTGGAGAAGCAGTACTTTAGATGTTCAAGTTGCATAAAGAGCTGAATGAGGATGCAGAACTGCACTGCAGAGGTGTAGCGGAGCCCTGGGTGCCTGGGTTGAATGATGAGCATGTTCTGCAGTCCTGTCTCAAAGGGGAGCAAGGTCTCTTCATGTAAGGATGGCCTTGATACCTTCAACATCCATACTGGCATAATCTAGAAGGGAATATCTAGAGATTGTTAGATGACATAATTACAGTAGCTCAGAATAAAGCCATTGTTTTGTAAAATCAGAGTAAGAAAGAGCTGTATCAGTTTCATGTAAAAATACAGTCCCAAAGGTTGATCAGAGGTCCTGTGGGAGCAGCCCCACCTCTTTCCCGTCTATTACCAGACACCTTTTTATGGAGGGGAAAGATGGCAGCCCCAAAAGAAAAGAGCTTGTTGTACAACCACCTGTGTCTTCTGCACGTAATTGTCTTTCCTGTTACCTTAAAACTGTTAACCACTTCCTTCTAGAGGCCAAAACGTTTTTAGTGCTCTACTTGTATTTACAGATCTTCACTAATTCTATTTCTTAGGCAGGGGCTTTGTCAGGAGTGTTGAAAGCTCTTAAAATCTTGTCCAGTGCTTAATATGAGAATATTCCTTTTAGACTGATTGCGGCATTTAGATAAGGAGAATTTACCTGTGTGGGAAAGTCAAATAGGTTCCTTTGTAACGGAGTCTGAGGCTTAATTTAACTAATTTGCACAATCTTTTGTATGTTTGTATGTAATGGCACCACAGGTTTTACATACATAACGTGGTTTGGCTTTGTTAGTTGGGGTTGACTGCTAAGGGCCGTAAGTTACAAATATCAACATTATGGATGATACTAACACATAAATAAATGCCTTACAGCTGAGAAAGTTGAAGTCCTTTGCGAGCAATAATTAATTAAACCTTAAAAGAGTGCCATGAGATGGCATTATCCCGTTTTACAGATGGTAGAACACAAAGGCTAAGTGTACTGTTCAAGGATAGGTAGCCAGGCATTGTCAGATCAGAGATTAAAACCCAGACCTCCTTTTTATAGGATCATGTTCTAATTCACTTTGTGTTTCTACTGCTTTGAAATTTGCTGGTGCTCGCTCTGTAAGGCAACTTTTTCATCTCATTTGATCTTTGTTGTATGAGACGATCCTTGGGGAAAAACAGGGCATTCCACCAGCCTGCTTGTATTGTAAGTCTCCAAAAGGGAGTAGGTAATAACTTCTGTCCTTTTGGGACTGTCCAGGCTAACTCAAGATGTAAGCACATACGTTTCTTTCAGAACACGTTATTTTATATTAATACTTTGCCAGTAGATACTAAGAACAGGTTTATACTGCTGCGGTTTCCTTAGCATAGCCAGTATGGAGAGGGGGGGAGTGGGTATTGCTGATACTCATGTAAAGATAGCACTGATGGGGGAAGAAGGGAAGAGAAGGAGTTTGGGGCATTTCAAGTCATGTAAGTGTTGTTTTAAGAAATCTTGCTACTTAAAACTAGTCTTCATGGTTACATAAAGAGTTTCTACTCTTTGAGGTTGAATGATGTCAAAGACTTTATCTCTGCTTTGGCACGTGGTATCACACAGCAGCTGAGGCTCTTCGGCTTGTGAGATTTTTTTTCCAAGTGAAGAGGGAGCACATGTTCCAGTAGGAATTTCAACATTGGCGTGTGTTTCCCCTGGGGGTGATGGGGATGTCATGTTGTGTCCGGAAGGCAATCTGGAATGCTGCCCTCATTGAGTTTCTTTGCAAGTCACAGTGAATGAAATCATCTGCTTTCTGTCAAAGGATTTTAGGGGAAGGAAGAAGATTTTTTTTCAGTAACAAAGTACTGTGTAGTAAACTCATTGACAAAATCCTCGTTTGGTCTGGTGCTTGTTTTAGAAGCCTTTTTAAAAACCTCGTCTCTGAAGTAGCCTGTGATAGGTTAAAGTGTACTTCCAGTATCCTCCTAACATAGCTGAGTTTGCTGACAGCCTTTAGTTCAGTGCATCTACAAAACCTAAATAATATCACACTTGAGAATTCCACCAGGTGTGATAAGCAAATAGGGTCATCATTTCACTTGGAAATAAAAGAAATTTGGCAAGTTTCCTTAAGCATTTGACTTTGATTGGAAATAACCTGAGGACTGGCAAAGCTGGTGTTTTCTGTTTTATTGTAATTTATTACATTTTGTTTTACTTTTATACACATCAGTTTTTGCAGAGCGTCTCAGTGAGGTGAACTGGAAAACAGCTGTAGTGACAGACGTGACAAAAGCTTTCGTACGGCTGTACGCAGTGTTTGAGAGGCCAAGCACACAAACACAAGATGCGTAGTCCGCACCCAGAAATGTGTGGAACTACAGTGGATCACAGCTTCTTTTCTCTTCAGGAAAAAAGATTGGGTGAGAGTGTCGGTATGATGATGACAGCCCAAAAACTGAATCACTGAAGAGAATGGAGGTCAGGCAAAATTTAATGTAATCAAATGCATGTTTTCCGTAAAAAATCTCAGTTTTGAGTGGAAAACTTTAAACTAGCCCTATTAGTAATCTGGGTCAAAGTAAAAGACAATTAAGTGAGGAAGAAACTATTTGAAGAGGAAGCGAATTTAGTTCAGACTTGGTGCTGGCTACTGGCTTTCATCGATTTATTACCATTTCAAGGTAATGTCACTGTTGCTGTGAAGAGGTGAGAAAGGTGAGTGGCAAAGAAAGAAAGTGCATCAGAGAGTGTATGATAATCGAATGCTAATGGCATGACATGGACCGATAATGAGGGAACAATGACTTGCCTGAAAGGTGTGACAGCTTGCTGGTAGGAACAGGGATGTAACCGGGTTTGCTTGCTCTCCCATGGAAAATTAAGGGAAGTGGCTCATATTCACCCTTGCTTTAGGAGTGTTGGTCCCTGCCCTCTTCCCTCCAAAGCCGCTAATGAATACACAAATGCACACTAGGACTCCCTGTAGCATTACACGTGCAATTCAGGCTCTGTAAAATTTAACTGCTTGCCGTGATTCCCTAGACAAGAAAACTTTCCTGTCTGGGACTCTCTGGCTTTTGCTTAACTGCCTGTTAAATAACTTTGCTACTTTTAAAAATCTATTATTTTTTTCCTTTTGTGATACTATATGATAACTAAAACCAAGAATTATCCTTGCATTCCTGCTGAGATGACTTAGCATCAGAATCATAAGCTAATTCTTGTATGACTCAGGCTTTACGGCTTGAGACAGTAGTCAAAAGCTCTTAAAACTTGAACTCTTCCCTCTTAAATAATTGGTGAGATTATGAGAAATCTCGGTTCCTGGTTAAACGAGTCCTGTATTTTCAGAACCATTCAGTATCTAGCAGCTCTTGGTACAGACAATCAAATTATTGAACGGTGTTGCAGTCATTTTAATAATTGAGTCATGTAGTTGCCAGCATTCCATAAGAGGTATTTAGTTCTCAGGCTATTAAGAGGCAATGCCGGGAAATGAAACCAGCCTTCCCTTTTTTGTTGTGTAGGATACTTTTTGAAAACAGTATATGCAACACTTTTTGCTTTTTAGCTTAAATGTATATGTTATGAAAGGTAAATAGAATTATCTGTTGCTGTTTTACCTTCTAAAGCCAATGGTTTCGTCGTGGTTTTGCACTTTATTGCTAAAATACATTTTTTTATTGAATAAAACGAGCAGTTGAGTGGATTGAGTGATAAACATTTTTTTTATATATCTGAAGAAAAATGATTTATCCCTGATGAAGATGCATGCGCATTAGACAATACACAGGATGAACGCTTTATTTGATTACATGTTCAAAATATGGATAGATTCTAAAACTTCAGAGATTTTTTTTTTTTTTAGCCTCATTACGCTACAGCTTAAATGCGTGATGTTTTCTGCAGTGTGATCAGCGTATTGGAAGTTGTGATGACTTGCATGTGGCAGAAGGAGTAACCTGAGTTCAGAGAACCCGCTGGACTATCTGCCTACCATCACCTAACATGATCAGGAGTAGGCATAACCCATTGTCTGTTGAGATACGTCTGCAAACCCCAACGTACAACTTGAATTAGTTATGAAGACCTGAGGAAAAACCCTGTTATTGCAATAATTATGAATGAAGAGAAACCATGAAACTATCATGAAGCTTGAAATCCCCTGTAAAAACAACACACACACCCCAAATCCTAAAACTCTTCACTGAGCTATTTTTTTTATTTTTTTTTTCAGTTTTCTCTTACATTCTTTCATGGTTAGAAAGCAGGAGGAGAGGTTCCTCTCAAGGTGTTGCTCTTACAGCTGCTACCGACACCCAGTTCTGCAAAACCGGGCGTTTGTCCTTCAGGTAGGCACAGTGGGGAATTCTGCTGCTTTTTCCCTGGCACTCTCCAGACTGACTTGTGATTTCAGCCTCTGCTAAAATCTGTGGCAAAATGCCAACCTAGTTTCAGTAACACCAGGAATTCAAAAGCCATTGTTTTCCAGCCCTGGTACTCCTTCTTTTCATTGGGTTTAATGAAGTGTTTCTTTAGCCGTGGAGAGCTGCGCTGAAATGTCAGTGATATCCGTTACTTGTGCCCTTATGTTATTCAGAAGGACTGATTTGTAGCAGCGTGAGCTGTATTAATAATTTCTATGGATGTGCGTGTAAAGTTTGTGAAAGATCAGATGGGTTGTTAGTTAACGTGAGGTTTTCTGTTTTTTTCCATTAGTGAAGGGTGGTATATTTAGATCTCTTTATATGGAAATGCATCCATGTTCTATTTACAGACGTCCAATAAAGATTCATAATATGAAGAGAAAATTGGGTTCCGAGTAGCCAGAAAGATTTAATTAAAAAACACTATATAAAATTAACACAGCCTATCTTCAGCTTCCTTGCGATCTGAGATATAAACAAGGGGGCTCTGGCTCGTTTTGCAAGTGGATTCAGGGAATTAGTGTGTTCTGTGTGTTTTCCAAGTATCGACTGATTTGGTTTGGATTATGTGTCCATATAATCTGATGAGAGCTGTTCCCTGAGGGCCGTAAGACTGGATTTATTTGGTTTTTAACCTGCCAGTGCCCTTTGGGGCCAAACATGCACTTATATATTCCTAGCATTGCTCTAAGTGCAGCAGCAAACTCCAGTTTTCACGCTATTGGTATGTGAAAGTACTGGGGTGACCACATTTTTATTTGGTTTTAGTTAGGGCCAGGTCTTCACTTTCCCTGTCAGGGTTTTCACCAATGGGACCTGTGTGAGAAACATTTTAACTCAGTTTTATCAGTTTTTTTTTCATTCAAGGGGTTTTTTTCTTTTTTTTTTTTTTTTTTTTTTCCCCTGGTGTTGCTGGCTCTGCCCACAGTCACAACTTCCAAATGCTATTTGCAAGGCTGTTTTTTTCCCTGAAAGCTTTTATTGCTTTGTTCACATTTAAAAACTGCGTGTCATTCTGTTTGACAACTCTTTAGTCTCTGCATGTCACCAAGTACTGTTTGAATGGTAAATGATGGTTCCAAATGCGAGAGTTTCAAATTAATGAATAGTGTGAAGCAGCAGAATGATTTCTAATAAGAATGAAAGTGTATCTTGTATTGGCAGGGAGTGATTAAATATGCAGCCTAAACTGTGACCAAACGTGAAAGGAAGAGGAATAATTTGTTAGTGGTCCGTTCCCTGTTCAAAAATGAAACTTATCTCAGCCTAATGAATGACTAATATCTTGGATACACCAACTTCACTAGCTTTACCTCACTGAAAAGCATGGATTACTCATTATTTGCTTTGGTTTAGGTAACGTTTAAAGCGGGTTGAATATATGCTGACAGTGTGAAATTGATTTTCACCTCCACCCTCACCCCCCTGAAGCTGAGCTGTCAGTCAGGTTCTGTGGGAAATGCCAACTTTTCAGGAGAGCAGAAAAATACCTCAGGTTTGCTGTCACCAGAACCTGCTCTCCTGAGAACGTGTTGGCAAGCACGAAGTGCTCTGGGTTGTTCTGTGCTGTGCGTGCTGATCACGCCTGGGAAGTGGGGATTTTTGAGGTGTCTTGAGTGGATCTGGTTCTAGTTATGGGTGCACAGTGTGTATTCATCAAATATCCCGTTAGACACGTTGATACAAATCCATGTGGGAAGCTGAATATACTTTAGATAGCAACTAAAGAATCGGGCGTCTTTGGCCTTAGCATTTCTGTTGGTTTATGGGATAGAACTTTTCTTTTACAACTTCGTCATCTTGCCACCTCAGCTCACTTTTGTGTTACAGCTATTGTAAATCCTTTCAAATTGAATTATCGTCTTGATTTTAAACAAATAAAAGCACGTTTTAGTGTTTGTGATTTGGTGAAGCAGGTGATTGGCAGCAAGAAATGGAAGTTTTGGACTTAAGTTAGAGGAAGTTGGCAGCCAGTGTGCTCCATTGCATTACCAAAGGCTGCACTAGAGGTAAATATCCATAGAAAAATGTAAATTGATTGTTTGCTATTCTTCCATTACATCAGTAAAGATTTAATCAGCTTCAGATGAGATTTTTATCCATTGTAGTTTTATAGTAGTGGTTTAAGTAATCAGGCGGGGCTGAAAATGAGATTTTAAACCTTTGATGCTATAAGATATCCCAGCCTTCCAGGCACAACATCTAATTATACCAGCCAGAGTTTGCTTTAGCTTTAATGAACAGTTGTGTCTGTGTAGACCAGTTCAGATTAAAGAAGAGAGATTCACACAGCTGCCCCAAACTGAGAGCGTATCTTCCATGGAAAAACTCTTCAGTCTCTGTGGACTCCAGCTCAATCGGGACTTTGACTGAAAGTCAAAGAAGGCATAAGATATTTACGTGGGGGACAGAAGTATATGATGTGGTGGGTATGAGGTGTGACTAGGGACGAGGGCGTGGGAGAGAACAGCTCTGCTGCCGGCTGCCCAGTGCCATTTAGGACCAGAGCCTTTTGGTGACCTTTGGCAAATCACGTAAGCTGTCTGCACCTTGTCTTCTGTGCTAAGAGAACATGCCTTCTTCACGGTAGTGTTTTGAGACCTAATTAAGATTTTCCAAGCAATTCCAGAACTTCACATGAAAGGCAATGCACAGAAAGCATTATAATTAACAGGAGCTTATCAGCTGAGCTTTACAGAATTAATAGATTCTTATAAATGTAAAACTGAATGCTTTTTTTAGAAGCTTTTCACTACATCCCATCCCTAAGAAGCACCGTTTGCAGATACAATATTGTAAGATTAGTGAAAATAGATGTTTATTTTGTTGTATTGGGCCTTTCTTCCATGTGCGTATCAATTCATATGCCTTATTGTGTTAGGGATCTGGAGGATTGGGAGTATGTGCCTCGCTCTAGGCTAGATCCAACATAAGGGAAAAAATTGATTAGGCTGTATCTGCAGATACTTTCCCATTTCTCCTATAAACATATGAGTGTTTTAAAATTCTTCTCTCTCTTCCAAAAACGAAAAAATGCGGTTAAAAATTAATTGACTGCCTTTTCCTGTGCGTTTCCCTTCCCTACATTTGGCATATTCAGGTATTGCTACTGCCAAAGGGGAGACTGAACTGCTGACAAGGGAGGATTCTGCTCTCTCCATTCACACGGCAAGCGTAGGAGTGACTGGACCGGAATTGGAGTCAGGAGGGCTGCGTGACCTGTACTGGGAGGAAGTTGTGGCTGGCTTGCATTGTACCAAGAGGTTATTGCCAGTACATGGTAGTTACAGTCGCAAAAAAACCCCAAAAGGCGAGTAACACAAGCAGTGGGTGCGGTACCACTACTCCGTAGTGCCCACTAAGGAATGTTTGGGTAAGAGCAGGTGAAGTCTTAGTTATACATCCACTTTAATAACAGCACAAGACCCAGCTCCTGCTCTAGACAACCATAGAGTTAAATAGATTGGGGCCAATACTTGATGACTGTGATTAAGAGCATTTATTTTCTGGAATTTAAACCATAAAAATATTACTTACAAAATGGATCTGATCAGGAAACGTGTAATATAACTGTATTTAATGATCTGGGTGGTCTGCTGGGTGGGGCTGGTTTGTGTTTGACTATAAAATCTGTCACCAGGCGTTCTTTCACAGTAGTTTGCTGTCTGGTAGGAAATGTATGTCAAGCAGAATCGATATTATCATTCCTTTTAACTTGTCTCTGCTTTTAATCATAACTGGGAAATAGTATATATGGTAGGGCACGGGAACCATTTGTCACAATGCTTTTATTGCCTTGTTCAGCTGCAGTACAGCATTCATTTACCTCTCTCGTAGCATGTTATTTCCGTTTGCAATATAGCACAAGGGAATTCTTATTTCATTTCCTAGAAGAAGATTTTGGCAAAATTAGAAGGCAAGTAACTCATCTTTGCCATATTTTGGATGGGGTTTTTGTTTCTTTGGGGTTTTTTTTTTTTTTTTTGATGAGCAAAATGGGAAATAACTGCAGAGACAGCACCAGATAATTTGGTTTCTAGGTTAGGTAGTGTTATGAAGCAAGAGGCAGTGATGATCTAGTGTTGTCTGATGATGATGTGATAATGCAGACGCAGGTATTTATTTGCTTTATGCTGTGATTTATCACAGTATTTATCACGGAGCACTTGAAATACAGGATCTCTGTCCTGAATTTAGCACTTTGCTTCCGGACTTTAGGCACTGCTTAGCCTGTCTTTAATGCAGAAGCTGTGCCTTCTTAAAAACACTGTTCGCTTGCTTCAAAATCAATAGAGAGATGTGGAAGGAAGAGAGGGCTAGTGTGAGAGAATGACATGGGCTAACAGATCACTTCATAGGTTTGCAGTAAGGCTGGTTGTGTGCTCGGATGGCAGATACGACGGATAATGAACGCCCTCTGTTTCTGAGAGTCACCCTCAGCCCAAGCAGTACTGGATCAGCTGGTGGAGTTTTCTGGTAAGGGAGGATAAGGTACTACAGCGTGTGGGTTGCAGTTGTGTGCCTGGCTTTGGGAAGGCAAAGAGTAATTAATTTCCCCTCTTCTGCTTTTTTCCTTTCCTCTGTGCTCTGTACAAGTCGTTCTGGCATAATGATTTGTTGTGCCCTGCAGTAGAGGGTGAGACAATTCAGTCCCTAGGAGAAGGAGTTGGTTTCGCACAGGGAGAAGGACTGAGAGAATGCAGCGTCAGAGTTAAGTTGTTGCTGTGGTTGTGCTGTGTCTGTCCTGCAGCTGTGTCTGCGTGAGTGCAGCCTGGGAGTTACGTTTGAAGGGGCTCCCGTCTGCCTTGCTTGAGTGGGTGGCGGTAGCGATGCAGCAGAGCTGAGAGAGATGTCAGCATCCCTGGAGCAGCAGCTACGGCTGGGTACCCAGGCCGAGAGGCAGCAGCCCCCTGCAGCATCGCACCCCTGGGCATCGTTAATGTTGGGAGGCTGAGCACGTCTGCACATGCGGCAATCCCAGTGCTAAAGGGCAGCAGATTTAACGCCAACACGTTTGCAGGCATGTTCTTGTGCCATTTGGTTTTTTTCACAGAGAAGCTGATGTATAAAGGGATGGTTAGATTGAGAATAGCATTGGGGTAAATAAACAAACCTTTACTTATTTCAGAATACTTTTGTATAATTAATAGTTCTGTACTGTTGCTTTGTGCCATTCAGACTTGTTTGGATAAGAAAATTTTTTTGAAATTTATTTTCTGGTAGGTTTTGATCAATACAATTCAACTCCCACCTGAATTTAAATTGTATTGATTATGATTTTGCCTTATAATATTGTAAAATTTGTATTTCTTTGTTTTACTGGCTTAATTGAATGAATATAAGGCCAAGGATGAAAGCAGTCATCTTAGTAAAAATTGATTTCTCTACCCTACAAGAGGATATGTACTTTGTATTTTAATGATGCAAAGCGGATAGAGGTAAGATAAATCAGTCTTCCATTGGAGGTTAGGCCTTGCTCATTGGAAAGAGCTATGATGGTTGAGAAAAAGAAAGAGCAAACAAATATTTAACTTTTTTGAATAAATACTTTGACTTTTATGAAGCCTTTTTTTCTAATACTTTTCTTGTTGTCAGACACGTTATGCATCCTTCAGAATATCTGAGGTATCTTAAAGGTTACAGGCTGTTTCAAGCACTTCTGGACCGCTATTAGTATGCTGCAATTGAAAGATAAAATAAAGAAGTAAAGTACAGGAGATTTTTACCTTGACAGCTGTTAATGTTATTTGTAATGTTTGCTTTATGCCTTCAGCTTCATGAGCAGTTCCACTGCGTGAAGTTGCACACTTGGGCGCTTTCACTGTTACTTTTATTTTTGTTGTCTGATTTATTTTTAACTGGAGAACATTTATGGGAGTGGCAGAGGGTGGAATTATCTTTCGCTTGGACAATAGCATGCAAGAAAAGCATAAGACATTGAAAAATACTATCATAAATAGTATTAATCATAAATCATAAAAATGGGCCAGTAGTCAGATAGATTGAAGCTCTAATGAGGGGTCTGTTACTGTTTTATTTGAAATGCATCAGATTTTAAGTCAATGATATCTTCCTAAATTAACAGCCCTACTAATTAAGGGAGAAGGGTTGAGTTGTAATCTCTTAGTGGCATAAAAGAGCTTTTTATGGGTGGGTGGAAGACTGTCGATGGCGTGGGGAAACAGGTGATAGGAATGGATGGCACGGAGCTGCTGGTAGGGAACAGTGGTGGACTGCAGATTGATGAAAAGCAAAGGTTCATCGACGTAGAGGCAGCTCGGGTACATTACTGTTAAATGATAGCATAGTTGGGGCACGCATAAGACGTTTTCCTTTTTAAAAAATAAATGAAATAAAATATGTACCAGTTGAGTTGGATTAATCAATTGTGAACCATTTGTTTATTCAGTTTTGTTTTCTAGAAGTGCAAATAAGATGGATACACATACGCAAATAAAGGCAAAATTAGCCTAATACACAGTGATTCATATAAAGCACCATTTAAATTCTAACTTGCGATTGGAAGATATCTTACACGTCAGATAACAGCGCACATTTTCTTTTTGATTGGTTGTGCACATAAACGATTCCAAGT
Organism: Rissa tridactyla; assembly: GCF_028500815.1. NCBI lineage: Eukaryota > Metazoa > Chordata > Aves > Charadriiformes > Laridae > Rissa > Rissa tridactyla. The sequence goes on from NC_071468.1 coordinate 4,065,433, forward strand.
TTTTGGCAGAGGAATTGTTGGCTTTCTTTGCCACAGACATGTGCCTATTACAGCGCAGAAGAGTTAGCAATTCGAAGTACCAAAGGATTTAAGAGGCTTTTTTCTTTGAATTCCTGTTCTTCCCTATTGAAAAAAAATGCAATAAAACTTTGCAGAGATTGTTGGAAATCCTGTAAAATGTAATGAAATATCATTTATCTATTTTAATTTACCCTACAGAATTACATGAGTAACGTAATCCACTTAAAATAAGCAGAATGGTTCAAGTACCTAGAGAAAAGTTATGAAACATTGCAAGAACCTTTACATAAAAGTTAAGAACAGAAACTTTACATGCAAATTACGAAGCAGTATTTGCAACAGAATCTGGTAAAGCGTATCCCCTTCGAAATTCACTGTTCGTCTAGCTGGACATACAATTCAAAGAGAATTTTGTGTGAACGGGAGCAGATATCCTAGTTATACATAGTAGGGAGTTATCTACGAGAAGAACTTCCATTGTAAATCACCATTTTTGACTGTGGTGTAGCAAAGGCTGTCCCCTGTAACCCGTATATTGAGGCTACATCTCTAGAGCAGGTGATAGCTCTAGGCTTAAATCTGCACCTAATCTAAAGACGTTGGCAGTCTAAGCTACCTACAGGAGGGCTGGTGCTGTAGTTGGAGCCTGCAGGGAGCCAGCTGACTTTCCAGGCAAGGAAAACCTGGATATCTGGTAGGGGATGCTCTGGCGTTGCTGGGGTTCACACCGTGCTCTGCATACAGCATGGGCACAGTGTCCCTGCGGGCCACTTGCGGTTACTCTGGCATCTCCGTAGTGTGGCATTTGATCAGGGATGCTGCGCAGCATAGTCGCCTTTTTTTGACGTACAGTGCTTGCCATGCCTGCTTTCCTTCCAACAACAAACTTCTTGTATTGATAAAAACCCTAATCTGGTTCTGCAGGTTAGTTCCCTTTTCTTCTGTTTTAAAACACAAAGCATCTTTAAACGCATCTTTCATCTCACCAACCATATAGCTAGAAGAGTCACGGTGACTGCCGCTTTGCACGGGGGTCAATTTATTGGTGATCAGATGCTTTGAGACAAGAAGTTCTGTCTTTAAAGTGTCAAGAATTCCATTCTTTGTATAATTTCCTGTCATTCCTATTTCCAGTCTTCATCAAGTCAATCATTTTGATAACTTGAAACAAGTCAGCTACGGTACTGGTGAAAATGTATACTTAGGAATGGTCCTGTTTTTGCATGATGAAACGACTTGTTAGCCTTTTATGCCTTTTAATTTTATTATTTTTTTAATAAAAGTTGTAATGCACAGACTGGAAAAAAAGGAGCTGGAGTTTATAGCAGAAAAATTTTGGAAATATGATGAACCAGGAAGCTGCTAGACAGTTTTCTGGTTCTTTTAACAGTCAGACTATATTTCACATCACAGTTTACATTGCAGATAATGTTAAATAGCATATGTTAACATTCTTTGGATGAAATCCCTAGCTTTCTTAAGTCAGTGACAGAATTCACATTGATTTCAAAATCCTACTCATTGTCTGATTCATAACCAAAATTCTTCGAAAAATGGTATCCTTGGAAGAAATTGTAGCCTGCAAAAGCCAGAAATGGAATTTGTTACTGTTCTGGCAGCTTGTGGAGTCTAAGGGAAAGGAGAGAGTGATCGAGTGCTGTAAACTAATCTTATACTAGGCAGTTTGAACATGGCTAGTAAAAGCTCGCAGTACAGTTCTAAAAGGACGATTGTAGTTCTACAGCTCAGCTGCGGTTTTACAGCTCTCGTGATACAACTTTTTTAAAGAGCAACAAATATTAATTCATTGGTTTCTCTCAGTTTTCTTAATGTGCGGCGAATATGAGATCAGAGAAATTTTTGGTTGACTCTAAAAAAGAAATCTGATGCAAATTCATTTGTGATCCTCTTAAACCACAAAGTAGCTGTGTTGTAAATTATTTCATGCATTTTCTCTAAGCTCATTCCACAGAGCTTTGTAATTAGTCTGTAATGGCCAAACGCAGTCCAGCTGAAATCGCTTGCATTCCACCTGCCTGCACCGAAGCAGACTTTGGACTATATATAATATGTGGGAGTAAGTGATAAGATCACAATGAATAGTCCCTCTGTTCAGTAATGATTGTGGGAAATTCTAAGAATGCCTAAAGAAAAGCATCTTTCTTTTGGAAAGAATTTCTTTGCAGCTTTAGGTTGCAAAGAAATTATATAGTGACTGCAGGCTATTGCCTGTACTTTCATAAGTAAAGTAAAACCCAAAAATGGTACTGTCAAGTTATGTCAAGTTCAAGTGGAGAGTTCCTCTCAAAAAAATGATAGCAAACTCACTTTGAAAAATATATAGACATAGGTCATTTGCACTTTTCTGTCTTTTATCACTCTTGGTTTTGCTCGTTGTTTGTTGTTTTGGAGCTCTGCAAAAAATCTTGAATCTTGTTCCGTGCAAGAGCTCCTCTGAACGCTCCTCTATTTCTAGATCGTGCTTTTCTTTAGCTTTCCCATAGAGTGGATTGACTGATTATTTTGTTCTCCTTTTCGCAAATAATTATTTAGCCTTACTATTTTTCCATGACAAGCCTCATTGAAGTGAGTACCATCATAGGCTTAAGTATATGCAAGATTAAAAGATCAAGTCCTTTCTGCATTGGAGTGCAACTTTATGGTATGTTGTCTGTTCAGAGTGTTCTTATAATTTCATAACAGGATACTTGGGACTGATTTTTTTTATTTTTTTTATTTTTTTTAATAAAAGGTGACAGAAGTACTTGACAGTCTACTTTTTTGTTAATTTTTCACTGAAGTTGGATAATCTTACATGCCAACTGCAGTGGTGTGCTTTATACTGTTTTCTTCTATATAAAGCTTCATGGAAAACGGTAGTAAACAGCAATGACCCGTGAAGTTTTTTGTGGCGTTTTACTGGTAACCATTACAGAATGAAACAGGGTTAGCATAAAGTTGGAGTAAGATTTAATTCATACATTGAAATGGATTAGAGCATCTGGGTGATGAACGACAATTCATCATTTTAATAGTAACTTAGAATTAAAATCTTTGCCAGAATTGTCTTATTAAATGAAATGAAAACTTCAACTGTTTACATCATAGAGTCCAGCCACTTGGAGGAAGGTATATGTTTGGCTCTCTGCAAGTTTGCATATTTCCTTTATAAATTATACTTCTTTGTGTCTTCAATATTATAGTCTATTCATATCTCTAAATGCATCAAACTGAAAATGTCATCCTAGTTTAGTTTTTATGGCTGATACTGGAAATGTTTAACTTAATGTTCTTAAGAAGGGAACTTTTTTACTCCAGTTGTATATTAAATGTCTATATGTTTTTATTCAGTTCTAAACAGGATGATTTGACCATAGTGACATCATGTATATTTGTGCATGTTCATGAACTCTTACTTGAATAAGAAGCTTCCAGTGCTGAAACCATTACCATTCAAATGATGTGGAAATATTCATGGATTCATTTATCATGTATTAGTTCCAAAAGGCATGCTTTTTAAAATGAGAAACATGGCAGAAGGTTTAGTGAGATCTGTGAGTACTGTGTTCTCACAGATGCGTGTCGTACTAGCTGGCTTAAAACGAAAATAGAAATAGGACAGCATTATGTGCATGAGTGTGAATAGTCCCGGGACTCAAGACCCAGCAGCCGTTGGGCTAGTAGCAAACTTGAGTTGACTTCAGTAGAAGAAATCCTGCTGTGAATAAATGACTGCCACAGTGGCTTCCAGTCTCTCAGAGCCTGGCTTATATGAATACATCCGGAAATGTAAATAGCCAGACTCTCCAGGAGTCAAGAAGAGACAACTTTGTTGGAATCTTCTGGAATTTCCTGAGGAAATCAACATTTTGTTGCATTAGAAAGGTCTTGTCTTCTTCCAGTGATAGTTATCGGTTGGATTGCTCTTTCAAAAACTCTGCTGATTGAGACTTAGCAACATTGTCAGGTCTGCAGAGGGATTTTCCCTGTCCCCAACCAAGGCGTCGGAATTGAAAACAAACTTTGTCACAGTTGTTTGTGTTTGGTGTGAGATTTTTACAGGAGGCCTCACGTAATTCCTTGTGCTGCTTTGCCAGGGGTGACCTGTGGCATATGTTTGTTCATCCATGGGAATGGCAGCGGTGAAAACCACTGTTAACATCCGCGGCATGGCCTTCTGGGGCAGAGAGGTCCTGCCACAGAGCACAGAGGATGACATTTGAGGTCTATTTCGAAGTGACCCCCATGGACCGACTGTCCAGGCAGGGTCAGTACCCTGGTCTTGTCTCAAAAGGAATAATGTTTGTATTTAAATAAAGTATGATTCTCATATGGTTCATCTTGCTGCTCCTGATCAAAATAATAGCTCCCCTGTTATTTCTGGTTGAAATGGTAATGAATGTATAATTACCACAGATTCCGTTTCAATAATTATCCATCACACAGTTGAAATCAGTGGCCCTGCTTGCAGATGTAAGTGAAGTGTATGTCCAGGTGATACGCTGGATTAAGCCACGGTGCACGTGATGTACAGAATTGAGTTCATTCAGGTTAAGAGAGAAGAGTTAGAGAAAGGAAAAAATAAGGTGATAGGCTTCATTGTTAGATGGTAAAATAAAACCTTAGAGAAGAATATCATTGCCTTAAAGGATGTAGCAGACAGTTTAAAGTCTTTATTTCCTTAGTAAAATAACAAATAATGCTAAGTAGTGCCTATATAGAAGTCATGATAGATTCTCTATTTCCGTCACCACGAGCCGAGAATGGGCGCTTACAACTCTCCAAAATACTTTATTATGCTCCAAGCGAGTTATAATGAGAGTCACTGTATTCTTTTTCATTCATTTCAGTGGAAGGAGGATACGTAGGAGGAAATCTGTTTTATTCTCAGTTATGAAGAAAAAGGAAATAAAACAGAAATACTAAATGTAAAATATGTTCCATGTTTTATTGAGATGGTATTATTTTGCTGTGACTTTATTATGTTTTTACAACCTTTTTATACCGTCAAACTGCTACCATCTAAAAAACTTCATAAATTATTTTGCAACCACACTGGGGCCACATTTTTCTGTTTCCAGGTTTGATCCTTAAGAACACAAAGTGAAAGTTTTGGGAATCATCACTTGATATTTCTGCTTAGTTTTTTTCTTTGCAATCCTTGACAGAATTGTGCTACTCATAGCACCCAGATCATCAGCAAGCATAAATAAATTTTTACAATTGTTTTATTTTCACTGGTTGCAGGCTAGCTAGGGTTTAGCACTTAATTTCTATTCCATGTGTATATATTCCACCTTTGAGCACAAAATTTGGGTCCATTTCCCAAGAAATTCACAGCTATTTTGCTGCTTTACCACTTCTCTTCGGCTGGCGCTCGGGGAAGGACGTCCCTTGAACCCTGCTGTAGTTGGGAAGCGTGGAAGAGGTCTGAGGACCTCGCTCCTGGTACCTTCAGAGTGTGGAGAAGGGAGGGCATGGTCCTTTTTTAATTCCCCCCGAGTTGGCCGCTCGTTTCCTCACAGTGATTTCAGCGTGGCTGCTACGCAGTGACAGTTTTGTATCGCTCCTGAGTCATTGGCGAAGGAATGTAGTAATAATATAGTAATAGTAACAAACAGTGGGTTTCATCAAGCTGAATGAGGGCAGTTACTGCTGTGGTCAAAGTATTTTCTTAGCTTTTTCACTCTGTTCCTGCCACAGCCTGTCTTACAGAAGGTTCTTTACTTTCTGTGGCAACTGTGGGCTTCTGTTTGACCATTCTGCAAATCTTTGTGATTGGGGTATGGGTATGTGTTTATATTTTCCTTAAAATGGCCTTGTGGTTTTGGAGATCTTCCTTATTTTACATTTTAAATGTTCTAAAGTGCGTGGAGAAAATGATATAACAGATTGAGTACAGTGCTGCAGGAAGGAGGGGTGGTGTGTAACTATCATTTTAAGGCAGAATGAGCTCCCATGAGCTACTAAGACTTAAAGCCACAGAACAAACTTGTTGCTGGATACTTTGAGCGGGTACATAGCTTTAAAACTTGAGCCTTTGCAAAGAGGGATGTGAGGGATTTTGATGCCAAAAACATACACGAGAACATCCCCAGAATCCAAGGATTTTCGTGGAATAGAGGTGGCTGTAGGAGAAAGATGGAAGCGTCTTTTAACTGCTGCGGCTTATGCAGTTTAAATTCCTTCAGTGAAGCAGTAATCTTCAAACTGGGTTTACTCGGATGATACTGGTAGCAGACAGTTGGGCAAGTGACTTTGCTGGCAGTCACAGTAACACCTCTGTACATGCAGGTGTTTAGGTGAGAAGGCTACAGCTGAAATCAGTGTGACAGGAGACCAAGCTAAAAGCAGAACTTTTCTTCTATTCAGGAAGATCCATCTCTCTATACCCTTTAAAAGTACTTTCCTTTAACCCAGTTGTAGAACCTCTGCTATAGTTTATTGGCTTTGGTGCAAGTATCCCTGTTGATGAATGTCCTCTAGATGTGGCACATAATTGTATTCCAGTTCTTAAAATCTCATCATTTTGAATACTCTCTTCCCCACATCCATTTGGGTATCATTCTTACTGCTCCTGTTACGACCCTCTGTAGAAGTCAATGTCCCGTACAGTTGTAAAGCAGCTTGAAATCACAGCCTTTAAATCCTTTAAGACATTAATCCCTAGTTCTAGCATTTTGTAAAATGCCAACTGCTGTTAGCATGCTGCAATTGAAGCACACGTAAGGCAGTGAGGATGCAGGTCCATCTTATAATGCCCTGGGTATAAAGCTTTTTTAGCAGCTCTCTGTCTCAGCTCAATTTGCTTTTTCTCGTTATTCAACGGTAACATACTCTTCCCTCAGTTGTGCTCATGTGTCTGTTTGCCAATCCGAATCTTAACCCTCAGCAGTGAACTGAAGATGGAAAATTAAAGAAAAAAAAAAAGAAAAGAAGCAAAGAGGCAGGGTTTGGCTGGGTTTTCTTCCTCCTAAAGTAATTTTAGCGTCTCACAAACAGCTGCCCAGGTGCAACCATGTGAGTAGCGTAGCAGCAAACTGCCGGTTTACTTAGTTGTGCACAAACAGTGGTGGGAACCCTGTAAAATGTCTTTGCCACTGGGAAATTGTAGTTGTCAGCTTGGATTGCACCTGGTGAAGCAGTATCCCTAAAATAAGTACCAGTGTTTCTTGTGTAATTCCTGTGTTCCTTGTATAATTCATGTGTATGTTTTGGAGGGCCTTCAGAGGAAACTCACATCTGCCTAATGCAGGTGTTTGAACTTGGATGGACAAACCCCCTACTTGCTTGCTACAGGGTTTTTAGGAATTTCTCTAAGAGTGTGGCTTCTACAAGGTGCCAAAATTAAGCAGATTTAATCAACTTGATCTGGCGAGAAGTACTTTGCTGTCATAAAAACTATCAAGACCACTTTTCTTCAAGAAAAGACAACAGCACTGCTGTCCTCCTCTCCCTCCTTCCTGCAGCCCCGTCTGGCGGTGCTGTTGTGAATGCTGGCCGCCTTATTAATCTTCCAAATGGTCTAGCAGTCCTTGTGTTGTGGCAGAAATTACTGCTCTGCCTGGAATTCTACCGCAGTGCTTCCAGTCACAATTTTTTTTTTTCTTGCTTCAGCAAATATAAATTATTTCAACTTTTAGCATACTCCACAGCTGACTAGCAACACTGGGGAGCAGAAAGATTTTGACTTTGGCAGATGTTAGATCTAAACATTGCTCCATGATTTTTTTTTATTGTGTTCTCTTACAGTAACCGAATGTATGAGTTTTTAGAAACAAATAGAAAACGTTTGCTATTCCCTCCCTTTTGGGTTACTTTTCCTGGCCATGTAACTAGCAGTGCCGTTCAGGTTTGAGTAGGGTGTTAGCTGTGTGTCTAACCCCTTTCTTCTTGTCTCTCCGTTGATCAAGTCTTCAGGAGCGCCAGGTTCACTGAGTACGGAGAGAGCTGCAGAGGCTCCGCATGGGAAGCAGGACATCTCCCCAGCAGCTGTGCATTTGCTCACGCTGGCTTTTTTTTCGTGGCTTCGTCTTTAAGTTAGAGGTAGACAAGTGGAAGTGAAGCAAGGGTCTGTGTTGTATCTGTTGTCCCTGTTACAGCAATGGTGAAAAGGGATTTATTTGCTGCCTGTCAGCGTGGCTGGTAGCTGGGGCGGCAGTTGGTGCTCAGGTTGAAGTGAGGATGGATTCTGCCCTGCCTGACTCCCTCTGTTACCCAGTCTCTGCGCTGGTAGGAGCAAGGAACACAGGCAGCATCAGGTTTTTTTGGTGTGGTGAACTAGATTGTTAGTGCCATTTGTGCCTTTGCTATGACGCCATTTGAAAAAAGATAACAGGTAAAAATGTTTTAAATAACAAAGGGCTTAACCAACCCTATCATGTGGTAATTTACATCTAGCTTTACATTACTCTGAAGTAACAAATAATTAGCGTGGATGTCAGTAGTCTGAAGGGCCCAAGTATAGTTCTCTGATTTCCATTTGGGTCTGGAAATTACTTAGTTGAGGACTGGCATGCATGGTGTAGTCAGCAGGTTTCGGTATAGTGGTTTATAAATTACACAATGTGATTTAAATCTCAGCTGCACAAAAATAAGAGGAATGAATTGCTTGATGTACAGCAGGCCAGCTGTGTGATTGTGGATCCATTTATGTAACTACAAACTGAAACTTACCCTGTACATCAAGTCTCTTATTGTTGATAAAATTAATCACATACTTTAATTTACTCTCCTGTAGCTATGCACATAATTCCCATTTGACAGTCCATTTGATAGCTTGTTTAGGTGGGCCCCAGACTGCAATTAGCACCATGTGATATAGTTAGGCCTCAGTGCCACCTCTTGTGAATTGTTAGTAAATATTGCCAATCAGGTGCTTATATATAAAATATTTTTTTTTATTTTTCCCTTGAGGGAAGCAGTGCAATGGTAGTTGCAGTTCTTTGCTTGAAAAAGGCTGACTGGAGATTACTTGTGAACTTGGGGTAGGAGTGGGGTTTCCTCATGGAAACAGGGGTTAAAGATTATAAAAAATTTCCCTTTTGTTGCTTCTTCTCACAGGAGCGTTTCTAGGATCTTTCTTCAGTGAACGAGGCTAGAAGCAATTCCATTTTTGTGCCTTAGTTTCCTGTAAGCATGAACTTGCTTCTTCTGGAGAACGTTCACAGAAGAATCAGGTGTCAAAATCTGTCCTGGGAACACTTGTTAGATCCTTGACGAATAAAGATGTTCTTACACTTGACGAGCTTACTCTGTGTTGCGTAATACAGGAATCCATTTTTTTGCAGGACCAGGGTTTGCTTTTTTTCTTGTTTACAGAAAAGTTTCAAGTAAAATTCATGTTTCCATCTGGAGTTTATTAGAGTTGTCCAGCTTTGTTTTGAATCTGGATATGGAGTAGAGCCTGTGTTGGTGAAGTCCATTTGCAGACTTCCTTATGATGATAGAGGATACCAGTTGTCTCTGCAGATCTTTTTATATATCATTAGTGTTCATTAGCCCTAACCTCAAAGTATTACGTATTCCTTTCCAGAGATCAACAGACTTCTCATAAATAATTCCTTTATTTTTAAGAGAACTCAGAAAATAGTACAAAATTCTAGTCCGTGCTTCTGTGAAGATTTTCAAACGGTATTAGCATGTACTGTAGACAGCAGAGCATGAAGAATTTGAACAATCCCTCAATATGGTGGTTAAATCAGGTCGAGTTTGTGTTTGCCTAGTGCTTGGCTGATCTTGGCACTTGGTTGACAGCAAGCTGGCTGGGATTTAACCCGCATTAGGCACGGGCAATGTTTGCTTATCTAAGGGCAGGAAAAAGAAGTGGCAGGTCGTTTCAGCTCCTTCTGCTGACATGGTATGGCTGTCATATTCATTTCAAGCTCAGCTCTTGTGAGTTGCGTTTCATGACTTAACATGAAGGTAGGATTTTACGCCTCTGTTTTCAGAATTGCTATTTTAACTAGTCCCCTTAAAGGTTTATTTTTTTCTCTTATCTCCCAGCTCTATCTACTGTTGGTGCAATTGATTATATTCAGTTTCCCCTTCATCTTCAGTTTACTCTTAAAGTGACACACACAGCTAAAAGCTGTTCTTACCTTTCATGCACTCTTGCCGTTTGGTACCTCCTTTGTCCAACTTGGTCTCTCCCAAATTCTTCTGCTCCTTCCCTCTTGCCCCTGATTTATTTTTAAGTGCTGTGAGCATCACTGTCACAGTTCCCTGACAATTCCAGGTGTTACTCAGATCTACAGCCTGAAGACTGTTGCGCGAGGGGATTGCATGTCAGATGCTTAGCATCTTTTGGAAAAAGCTTCTTATCCGTGCACACATCTAATTGTTTCCCCAAATTCCTACTATGTTATGTTCCCGTAACTGTAACAAACGTACCTTGATAAATGCAGCCTTAGTTCACTCATACCGACTTGAAATTATTCCACAGTTTTCAGCGTGCTCCTTTGATGGTATCATTGCCCTGATTGCTTCTCCCTCTCCTGGCTGCTTCTTGTACATCAAACATCTATTGCCCTTTTGTACTTTGAAGGCTCTTCACTGTAATTCCCAGAGGCTGTCACCTCTGCTCTGTTTCTCTCAGTAACAAGAAACGTACTTTCACCCGTGATCAGTCCAGGACCCAAGTCTCTGTTGTTCATTTTTTCCATTCTCAACTCAAGACCTTTATTCTCTAATTTTTGTGGCCTTTTGCACCGAAAGACGCCACCATAACATCTGACAAGCTGCCTCGTTATCCTTCTTCAGTTCCTCATATGAAGCCTCTTTCCTATAAACAAACCACTGTTTTGAGACTCTTCTGTAGAAAGTATTATCTTCTTATTTCCAAAGCCCTTCATACCCCTCTAGTTTAGCTATGTGTATCTCTGGCAACTTCTCCCGTGTGGTGTTTGGGGCACAGAATAATCATAGAATGGTTTGGGTGGGAAGGAACCTTTAAAGGTCATCTAGTCCAACTCTCCCTGCAGTGACCAGGGACATCTTCAACTCGATCAGGTTGCTCAGAGCCCCGTCCAACTTGACCTTGAATGTTTCCAGGAGTGGGGCATCTCCCACCTCTCTGGGCAACCTGGGCCAGTGTTTCGCCACCCTCCTTGTGAAAAATTTCTTCCTTATATCTAGTTCACATCTTTCCTCTTTTAGTTTAAAACCATTCCCCCTTGGCCTATTGCAACAGGCCCTGCTAAAAAGTTTGTCCCCATCTTTCCTGTAGACCCCCTTTAAGTACTGAAAGGCCACAATGAGGTTTCCTTGGAGCCTTCTCTTCTCCAGGCTGAACAGCCCCAGCTCTCTCGGCCTGTCCTCATAGGGTTTCTGGACCCTCTCTAGTAGGTCCATGTCCTTCTTATGTGCTGAGGGCTCCAGAGCTGGACGCAGTACTCCAGGTGAGGTCTCACCAGAGCAGAGTAGCACAATCGCCTCCCTCGACCTGCTGGCCACAAAACTTTGCTTCTGTTTTGGTACAATAACAGACAAAATAGCATGTGGCCGATGACTGCTGCTCTGAGGTGGTGTGGAAATACAGATGACACTAACGTGCCCTTGCTAAACATTTTAATTATAATAACTTGTGGGTGAAACCTGGTCAAGTGTTAGGCAAGATACTTAGAAACCTTAGGAATGGATGTGCGGGAGGATCCTGCACATATTTTGTAATTTTATAATGCTCATGCTCTACTCCTGTGTTACTGGAGCCTTGTCTGTTACTCATTCTGAAGTGAAATCGTCCCAACTTTATGTTGCTCATCTAAGGAAGACATGAACCACGAACAATTAAAATCAGCTAGCATTTATTCTGGGAAGATATAAATGTGGCAGCACTGTTCAGCTGCTCCTTTGTGATGATTATTAATCACTCGGGATGCTCTGTGAATGTTAAAAACTGTCCTGGCGTGGTGCACTGGGGAATCGCACGCTTCATCCAGGGCTTCCAACACCACCAGGCACGACTTATCTTTTTCTATGCAAGATTATATAGCAAAACTTTTTGCTATATAACTTAATTTCCCATGCTATATAACCTTCATTTCCCATGAAGGATTTAACAGTGATGTAACCAAATCCTGCTCTGAAGTGTTTGTCTTGATACTGTACTTTTGTGGACAGTGGGAGGGGCAGTTTTGCCAAGAGTGAGATCTAGCAGATAACACCAGGTTTTATACTGATCGTCTTGTTTTATTGCTTCACAGAAGGAAGAGTTTCCCAGCCCATCAGTCTAATTAGACCACTGTTTATCCATCCAGTCCAGAACTGCTTTGTAAGCTGCTTGCTCATGAACTAGAAATTACAGTTGAGTAGAATTTGCATATGTGGTGCTAATGGATTATCTCCCTCTCTCAATATATCAGTTTAAACTTCCAGTTCACTATTGTACGACTTTGAATCAATTGTGTGTATGTATATATATAGAGGGAGAGGTATTTGACTTGGCTTCACATATATTATCCTGTAATTATTATGTATTATCCAGTAAACTGAAACTGATTAAGAGTGTCAGAGAACAAAGAGGCTGTTACTTTGGCACATAATTTGTGTCTTACGTGTTTCACACCAGTATTGACCTACAATATTTTAAAATCTCAGCCTGTCACCATCTTTTGCTGGTTTCTGTGGACATGTCAGACTGTGAACCTCATCAGGAGCCAATTATGTTCTTAAAGAACAAAGGAAAACACACACGGACTTTTTTGTTTTGTGGTGTAATAGCTGCTGGAGCAGCATGAGTGTTACAGAGATGTGAACATCTCACCGACGTTGGAAGGAAAGTCAGGGAGCTGGTAGTGTCACTGGAATCTTTGTAACCTCATCCAATAGCTTAAGATAGCCAAGACCCAAAAGAGACAGCTTTATTAATTGAGGAGGCAGCTTTGGGAACAGTGGGGAGCGGCTGTAGCATGTGGGGCGTGGGTTGTTGCCACTGGAAAACTGGTGACTGGTAAATTCTGAGATAGCTATTAGTAACGTTATTTCCACAATGAGAGCCTGCTCAGTTTGTGGGGGAAGAGTCGGGGGCCATGACATGTAGATGACCAGCTTGTGAAGAGGAACTTCATGAAGTAGCAGGTAGAAACACACTTCTGTACAGCAGGGCTGCCTAGGCAGCTATTAGGATTCCAGAAGCACTCCCAAACTGCAGCTTAACAAAAGAGTAACATAGCTTTTACACTTGCCTAGCTCTTGTTTGGTCGGTACTAACCTGAGTAATTGTCATGACAGAATCAAGCCAACAAAAAGATCCACCAAATGTTCTGTCTAGTTCTTGCTCTCTCTGAATGGGAGACATCTTCATGACTGAATTTTGAGCTCTGTTGCCATGGATGAGTGTCATGCAACACTGATGAAACTGCTGAGGTGCAAAGCCTGCAGACTAAGAAGAAATATTGGATCAGTGGGCTACATTTAGAAGTACATTTTTTCACCCAGAAAAACCCAAGATTTCAAGTCCAAAGGAAAATAACTGTTCCTCCAGACAATTCCTTGTGGTGCACCTGAATGTCTTGCTCCTTAATGCCCATCTTTGTGTTACAGGAGCCCATTGCTGTGTTCTCTAATTTATATATTAAATCCTCCTGGAGAAATTAGGATGAGGGTCAGTGATAAACTGTGTAACAGTCACGTTGGAGTGTCCAGTCTGCTTAAATGCTCTCATCCGCTGGCAGTGTCACCGGGGGCTCCGGATCACCCAAGTGAATCTCATAGTGGGCAATGGAGAATGTGTCAATCCTTTTCTGTCCTTTTCTCTGCAATCAGCAGCGTGCAGAAAAGTCTACACATACCCAGCAGTGAGGGAAAAGGGAGTACTGCCCGGTACAGGCGTTACCTGGAATTGCCTTTTTCACCAATCAAATAGGTTCGGCTCCAGGCCAAACTACTCAGCATTCTCTCATCTCATATTCCCAGCTCCGTAATCCTCCATGGGTATACCAGAGTACGGCTCTATTTTGGTTTTCCCCTTTGCCATTGCATGTGCTTCACGTGTCCCTGATAGTGCCTAAACTGAATCTGTTACTATTAAAGCTTAAGTCAGTGATTAGAACAGTTGAAAAATGTTACCATTTTCCTGGAAATATGGCTAGTGCTGGGCAGAGCTTACTAATGCTAACTTGAGAAGTTGTGGGTGGATGTTGTATTCCCCAAGGGGTGAAATAGTTGACAATAGCATGGCAACTGACAAACAGCAACAGAAGTCTTTTTTGGCATTCGCAGGGGGCCATGGAGAATACGTGCTGTTCAGAAACCAAGTGGACGATGAAGCATTTGGCTATGGTAGAACGACAATGTCCAGGCTGTCCTGGACTTCAGAAAGCATTTGAATTGCTACTGAGCTGCAGTGCTGGTTGCATGGATGCATACGTGTCTGTGTATATCCTGAAAGAAAATGTGTCTCCAAGTATTTAAGCTTCAAAATACTGAAAGTGATTGGGTTACATTTGGACTTACTTTTAAATTACAGTGCTCTTTAAGAAGTATAAATAAGTATTTATTTGAAACCAAAACAAACTTCAGTGCTAAACCTTTAATGAGATTCTCTGACCCATGAAGGCTCATCTTTAATCAACTATGTTTGCATTCCGTAATTAAGCCTTATGGTGGCCTTGCTGGCTTTGAATATTTTATGTGTATCTTGGACGCCTGTTTGAACCTTTCTCAGAGTCAAGTAGGTTTTTTTGCAGCAATCCTGAAAGTTAAAACCTGCCTCTGAGGTCCTAGCAATAATAGGTATTAGAGAACTTTCTTTTATTGTAGTGAAGTACCCAAGATTGCACAGTGGGTGAGATCTGCTTAGCACAGCAGCTTCCTGGAAGCACTGGGAATGAGAGCTTGTATTCAATAAGCAATTTTTAAAAATCCGGAGTTTGTTTAAAACACTTTAGCTGCTGTTGTGGATGGTGCTTCTTGTATAATAAAATGACATGATGACTTTTCAGCAATTAACAAAACTCCTTGTTTTGATAGACCCCTGGCGCTTCAGTGCGAGTTGCCTAGCAATGTCAGGCTGCTGCTACAGCCAGAGCTGTTGCCTCTCAAGGGTACACATGTCACCTTTCTGTCAGATGTTACCTCTTTCGATCCTCAAATCCCTTTTGTAAATGCTTGGAAGTTCACTTGTCTTTTGTGGATATTTTTCTTTTCTTTTTCTCCCTGCTGCTTCTGTTTGTTACAGTTAATTGTTAGAAGACCAGAATGAGACTTTTTATTGTGGTGAGGTTGAGTAACAAGAGCAACCAGGACACATTGTTTGTTACAGAAATTTGAGTACCTCCTTTGTGAAATTTATCATCAGTTGCTACAAAAAAAAAAAAAAAGAAATAATAACTTGCCCTTTCTTTCTGTTTTTCAAGTATGTTATACCTTGATGTTCTCTGCTACAAGCAGTGTTTTGTACTCTGTTTGCTGAGCTGGTGAAGTCTAAATGGTTCATAAAAGCCTCTTTGGGAGAAGGAACCAAGCAATTTCTCCTTCGTGCTAGCAGCAGGGTTATTAAGGCTTCATAACTTCTTATTCTCAGAGGTAGGAACCAGAGAAAAGGAAGGTGGGCCAGACTTGCAGAATTAGGGGGGAAAAAAAAACCAAGCAGCAATTTATCGCTCTAGTTCTAATCTAATTTACTGAGTCACTCTTCTGGTTGAAAGGTTTTGTATTCTTACGTTGCGCTGTGGTTCCATAGTTTTGAGGCCATCAAAAAAGGGAAGGGAGGCCTGGAGGGAAAGATACAGAGATAAGTGGAGGCAGCAGTGCCACTGCTGTCTCTCCTTGGACACCGTGCCTGGGTTCCAAGGGCTGAACTTTAGTCAGAGTTAGCAGATTAGATTATATAGCTGTTAGCTTCGTTTCGTGTTAGAGCTTGTTCTTGTGAATTTAATAAGTAGATTATACAAATTCATGAAAGGAAAACTCATCAAGAAAACCATTTGATGCAAAAATACTGCTTATGGCTCAAAGTTTCTGAGCACTCAACTGCAGATGAATATGCTGAGAAAAGTGTAGTTACAGGCTTGGTCTGATCAGGTGCGCTCCCCTAGGTGTCACCTCAAGGCCACCATTGAGGGTGGAATCTTAGATTGGGCCTTATATGATCGTTGTGTTGTTGGATGGATGCTTCTTTAAGAGTGAAAATCCAGTGTTTCGTTGCTTCTCTTCTTTTCCAGGCAAAAATCAAAACTGCACAGGTGACATTACATTGTTAGCAAGCGTCAGGCACAGCATACACCAAAGTACAAGGAACTCCCAGAGGGAGGAAAAGACATCGCTGTGTAGGATTCGCTTTCCTCTCTCCTCATAGTAGAGAGGGTCTGTTTGTTGCCATCCTGTTGACTCTATCCCTGTAATCAGCAGAGAGCACAAAGACAGGGGAGTGTGTTTGGTTTCTCCACAGTGAGAAAAAGATGAGAGCTTGGTGTGCCTCCTAAAGATGATGCTCGTAAAACTGGCATCATTCCGTCTTTAGGTTTTGATGAATTCACCCCCCTTTCCCCAGCACTTCAGTAATAAGGATGCCACCACGGAGCTGCCTTGTTATTTCTGCTTGTTAGTTGGAGAAGGGACAAAATTGGAGACTGTGTGGCTTTGACCATGTCAGTTACTGGTTGAAGGTCCCAGTCCAGCATCTTATTCATCAGCTGTACACCTCCCATGCTCTTTTCCCTTTCCCTCATAAAAGAGTAGGTATGCAAAGGGCCTGACATTTGTGAAGCATGCAGAGGGCTTGTTGATGATTAACGGAGGCTTTTCTGGAAACCAGCGCTAGCAAAGATTGTATCCTGCCATTCAAAGACATAAAGTCAAGGCCTGTGATCTCTCAGATTGGTTTCCTATAAGCTACAGCAAAGCTCCCATTCACGGGCATGTTTGTATGCCCTTGGGAATTGATGTGGACTTCCCTACACAGACACTGTGGGTCTCTAGCGTTTCGCTTAGCAGCTTACTCATTAACAAATGAACTCGTAAATACAACGTAGATGTTAAATTTATCAATAAGTCATCTACCAAGTTCAGGCAGTTCTGTGTAGTATGCATCTACAAGCAAGCAATCAAAAAAACCCAAACTTGACAGAGTACCATGGATGTTATTAGCAGTCAGCAGTGTTACTCAGTTAGCAAGCCTGTTAACAGCTCGGTATTAAGATATTTCTGTTTTACCACATTACCATAGTATCTAAAAGAAACCAGTCATACAGAGAGGCCTGGGACTTTATTGGGTTTGAAAGTGGACACTACAAAAGAAGTTTTCTGCCCAGAACAGAAAAAAACCACTGTGATCAGGCAATGACTTGTAAGAGTTAAAGTTGGGAAGGTCAGACCTAAGGAAGTAACGTAGGCTTTTTTTGTTCTGAAAACGTCTAAGTATGTGCAGCTCTAAGTGGCAGTAACTCCTTTTAGGACTGCTGAAAATGAATGAAATGAAATCCTTATATACTATTTTAATATTTCCCCCTTCTTTTCTTTTGACTGTCTGGCTTTGCTTTTTTTTTTTTCCCCTTGCTAAAAAAATTTATATGGCAATTTATGTTAATTATCTCTGGAAATTCATAGTGATGACTGAATTACATTCAAGAAAGCAAGTTTTAGTGCAACGTGACACTTGCAACTATGCAAGTCTCAAATTTCCTCTTTACATATTACTTTCTCAATTTTGATCTGTAAGAAGTCTAATTATTTTTATATATATGTATACCACATTATGCATTTGCGTACACCCAGGCAGTATATTTTCCTTGTAGAAACAATTTGTGTATGTGGCTTCCTGCCAAGAAAACAGCTTTCCTGACATTTAGTGTATCTCTGTGTCTCAGTTTGTCAGTTTAACTCAGCACAAAAATGTGCAGAGGACCTGTTTGCTCAGTAAAACGTCTCTGAGTAACTGCCTGGACCCTGTGCTGGGGACGTTAGTCACGGAGAGCGGCTGCATTGGTATGGAGAAGGAGAAGGAAAAAACCCGACGTGACCCATCTGGTTGCACTCCACTTGAAATGGGTATTTCCCTGATGACCCCCAAAAGTAAATTTTAACAAATACCTTTAGAAAGGTCTCTTTGCTTTGCCCTGCTGCCTTATTGTAAGGGAATAATGCTGTGCGGAGAGAGAGCGGATTTTTAGGAGCCTGGTCTCCTAGCTTTAATCATCTCCTACCATTCAATGCAGACACGTTTTTGGGGGTTTTTCAAGTCTACATCTTATTCTGGAAGTTAGGCTCAACTAGAAAAATAGTTCACCTTTGGTATGTTGTGATTGTTAGGAATGAAAGCTCTATTTCATAGCAGCCGCAGGAATCGTAGCTCTTCAGCTGTGCTCACTGGTAAAAAAGTACAGCCAAAAAATATGAGATATAAGATCATTTGCTGGACTACTTTTGAGTTGATCTGGGATGACAGAACCTATTTCAGGCCAACAGTCATTCTGAGGTTTCCATGGAGATTAATGATGTCAGAGGAGCAACATCTGAATGCAGTTTGCTAGAAAACAAGGCTATAATGTTATAGTGGAGAAGTGAAGTCTTTGCATTTTTGTAAACTCATAGAATAGCGAAGCACATTTTCTCAGTGGATTGCAATTTGCTTTTGATTTGTGCTGAACATGAGCTGAAGTAATGCTTTTGCAGCCCGGTGGTTTTCCTGCAGTTTACCTCAGTGCTGTAAGTGACGATTTCAGTACCGTCTCGTATACCATCTGTTTTAGCTTTGATTGCTGTTCTCTTTACTTGCATATTTTGTGTACTTCTCATATTGCCTTACTAAACTCTCTGGCATTTTCTGTCTGCACTGAATTACCTTGTCTCAAGGGTGATGCCCAGGTTTCCCCTGTGAGTATATTTGCAATGCGTGAGCATCAAAATTAGAGCAAGTTACAGCTCTGCTGAGCTTTCTGAAACTTGGGAGCTGCCACGAAGGAGAGTAGGCGTAAGAGAGGGGAGAAGTGGCAAAGTGAGGAAAATATAAAAGTTTAACAGCGGCATAATTTAAAGCTGAAATTTGACCCCTAAGAATTTGAAAACCACTGCTTGCGGTTTTATAAAGATTAAAATGCCACTCCACTGTGGAGAGATTACTGACCAAGGAACTGAACGTGTTAGAATCAGTAGCGAAGGCGTAGCATTTTTGTGGGGGGTTTTTGCAAAGGGAGGGATTAGGAGATCTGAAGGTACCTCAATCCCACTTAAATTTTGTAGTTTTTTAGTAATTCCTGAACGGGAAGCAGACTTTGGAGGCAGTGCAAGTTCCCTGTTATTACCTAGGTTTTCTTTAAGTTCCATAACTGTGGTTTTGCTCTGCGTTATTTGACGAATTCTTGTACAGTTAGGTTTACCAAAATAAAAGTCAAGAAGCAGTACGTAATTTTGGTGGATTTTTCAGGTTTGAGCAGAAAATGGGGGAGAAAAAACAGATACTTGTTAAAAATAAGAAAAATGGGGAAAAAAGTCTTAAGATTTTCTGGTGAAGTTGAATTTAGTTTTATTACTAAGCTGCTCGTTGCTTCTATAATGCTGCCTATAGAAAGGTGCTCATGTATACATGCACACATGCTGAATAACAGTAATGATGATAAGCCATGGCAAGCCTCCGCTTTGCTCCTTCTCAGAAGATCTTCAGAGAACAGTCTTCTCTACTGTGCTTCAGTCACCATACTTGGCTCTTGCTTCTTGACTGTAACTGCAGCAGAAACACCTTTTGTATGGAGGGAAGCACCAGACTATAAACATGCTTTTATGACTTGCACAAATTATCAAAATGTACTCTTCATATGTTAGGGAATTTATTTTTTAGAAAGCAAAGTGGCAAAGCACCTCTGAGCTCAGATCCTTTTATGTCTGAATTAGCAGAAAAGGAATGATTCTTTTTTTCCCCCCAGGCTAGTTTCTAAATTCCTGAAATGCAAAGCTTACACAGCGAGAGAATGGCCTACTCTCGTACAAACCAGCTGACAGTTCCTCCTGAAAATCAGGACAAGTTAATACATTCCACATGTTCTCTGCCCCAGTTTTTCAAATTGATTGTTTTGAGAAGCTAAGTAAGCCTATCTTTATTTTGCAGGAAATGCTTGGTGCCATTAGGCAGCAATGCTGTTGAAAAGAACAAAGCTGGAACAGCTTTTGATAATGTCCTCTGAGAAATGGCCAATTGCTATACAACTGATACGAACAGGACTGTTTGTTCTCACTGGGTGCCGAGCACTCGAAAATTCACGCACTTCACTCATGAGCCTAAAAAGGAGTGAAATTCTTTTGAAGCCTGAAATATTGGGCCATTTTGAAAATCTGTCCCTCTGTGTGTGATACAAATGTATGCTATATGACTGTTTTACAGTATTGCAGTTATAAGTGTCTGGCGTTACCTGGAGGGCTGAAGTTTTTGTGTATTACTTGACTTTAAAAAAGGGGAAAACCTGTTACAGGATTATGTCCTATGAAGCAACACAGTCTTTTTGCAGGTCTGGGCTTTAGCGGGTTAGGGAGTTTCATACTTGGATAGCAGGAGTTATCTCAGCGTGGGAAGTAAAGCCTGGGTGAAACAGCTACAGGCCGCAGTCTTGTTCTTGTTATTTCCTGAGAGAGATTAAGGTTTAATGAAATATTCTGTAATCCGTAACAGCGTTGAAGCACCTTTGTGTTTGTTGAATGGACAGAGGAAGTGCAGAGTAAAGTTACAGAGAATGAATATTGTTCCATATGTTTGTAAACACATTCCTTCAGGAGAATAATTTTTCACATCTACTGAGTCATGCAGGTGGTTGCATAATTGATTGATGTTTTAGATGCAAGTATCTCCCCCATCCATCTAAATTTCTCCCTTCAAACAATGCCTTTTAAGTTGGTTATGTTACTAGCATACCATGTTTGGCAATGTTTTGGTATGCTGAGTTTACTTGACCAAGTACAAAGTTTACTTAACCAAATACAAAGTAATGGCCTGACAAATACAGAGATGGGAATCATGAAGCTTGCAGCAGACCATGGCACCTTTTTTAATATTGCAGGTTTTTTGATATTTTGCTGTAACAAAGAACAGTCAGATGTCGGTTTCCACCTCCTTATCTTCTGACCTGTGACCTTTTCTCTTCTCTTTGCCCATTGTGCCGGCGGTTTTGGCAATGATGGAGCCTTTTGTAGGTACTGACCTCCACATCTCTACTGGTGGACTGTTTGCTAGTTGGAGGCACCACTCTTGTTGGGAACAACTGATCTTGGACAGAAAAAGAAGAAAAGAGGGGGAAACCCTCTGCCTAGGCCACATTTAGCAAATCCATCATTGCTTGTTGTTGTTGTTTTGAAAAACTGATATCCTTTTCCCCCAAGAAGCAAGAGGGAGTTTATTTTGTACAGTAACCTCACGAAACTGGTACTGGAAAGGCAGATGCATAAAGCACAAACTAAAAAGGAATATCAGACCATCTGCCTTAACCTGTAGCCATGTCAGACCTCGGTTGGCAGGAATAAGGAGGAGTACTAACTGTATAGGAATGAGAGCTAGGACTTCTAGTGTTGGATGTCTCACACAGACAGTCTGCAGTACGAGGCTCATAATTTCAGTTTTTCACTTTAGAGGCGTGCATGTTGTGCCCTTCAAGCCCAGCATTTATACATGGAAGTGGACGTTTGTAAGTGCACACTCTGCAAATAGCTGCATGGCTGACTACTTGTTTACCCTCAGCGTGAATGTCTGCATGCAGAGTTTTGCAGGTGCAGCCAATGTGCTGACGTTTTTCCCACGCTCTTCAGCAACCCCATCATTTTCAAGCAGGGCCCTGTAAGTTGATATCTGATACTCTTAAGGTTTTTTTTTTAATCAACTTTGCTATGGCACCATAATACTGTTTGTTTGCTGCAGGAGTTTTCACTTTTAGGATCAAGTAATTCGTTTAGTGCAAGATTTTCGTGTTGCCTACATTATCAACAATACGAAAACCTAAAAAGTTACCAGTTCTTTACATACTCTTAAAGAAGCATTTTTAATTAAGTATTGCTTGATTTATGTTTTAGCATAAAACCCTCTGATGTGTCTGTATGATCTTCAGTTTATAAAAATGAGTATTTTGCTTTTGCATGGGAAAAACCCCCAAAAGTTAGTATAAAAAAGTTAACTTTTATAAATTGTTCCATATGAAGAGCCTTCAAGATGCTGTAAAGTATGTAGAATGAACGGACTCTGGCTCTTACAGTTTGCACTCAATGAGGTGGTCAAAGTGGTACTGAGTCAGTGATGTCCATTCTGCATAGAAAATCATCCAAGTTTGACGAAGTTTTAGGCTTTAAAAGACTGTTCCTTATATAATCAGAGTTTTACACCTAAATTCTGCAAAGACTTTGAATCAGTGAGTATGCTACGGCCTCTCCCTCTCTTTATCCTCATAGTGCTAATACTGAGGTAGGAAAATGTTAACTCTGTATTTCTGCTGTGTAACTACAGCATAATCAGGGCTGCCTGGGGTGGCACAGGACGTGCAGTCAATTTGGAAATCGAACCGGGATTTGAACTGAATCTTGGTAAGTGTTGCCTTTGAGAGGAGCCTCACTGCCTGATAAACAAGTTTTAAATGGCTCACAAGCAAAGAAGAAAAGGGGGGGGGGCGGCAGAAATTGGCATAAATTGTGAAGTCAGAATCTGAAAGACATGAGCAACTTGTATTTGGAGAAAGGAGACAAGGGATGAAGACTGTGTGATGATAAAGGAGAAGAAGAAATGAGAGGGGTATGAGAGTTTGGAAAGGAGGCAAAGTGGCTTGAGTAATACCAAGGGAACTCACCAGTTCAGGGAGTCTGTGAAGAGCTGGGGGATGTCTGAACAGAGGGGAGAACAAGCAGAGGGGGGAGATGTTTTGAGGGGTGGTTGAAAGGTGCAGAGGGCACCAGGGGTTTATATATAGAGAGCTTGGGAATAGGAGAGGAGAGCTGCCTTACTTACTTGATGTTTAATAATAATGAGTGAAAAATAGTTGGAATTGTGATTTATCATGGAAGAGTCCCAGCAGTTAAGCCAGTACATTCTTCTGTGCCTCTGTTATTGTTGTTCTAGAGAATTGCCTTCTTCATCCTAGGGACCATGAGGTGCGGCTGCAGACATTGTCAGAAAGATCAGCAGAAGATCAAGGGCAAAGAAGCAGCTCAAATATAACCTGCATTTAGCTTCAACTTTGCTATTTCTGTTTCAGTTGTAAAAATATGGTTTCTGTCTCCAAAGTTTGTCTGTTTTCTTTTTTAGCTATTCTCAGTTAAAGTTACTGGGTAATATGTGTAAACTTCATCTCACCTAAAGTGCTGTGCTATCTTTATCAGTGTACCTAATGCAGATAATTTGAAACCTTAAAAACTGGTAGAAATATATAGCTTTTTTTATTTCTTCTTTCTGCAATGGAAGTTTTTTATTTCTTTTAAAATCCATGCGTAGACTTCTCTTTGTTTTGAAGTCTATGGGAAAACAGTGAAGAAAACAGCAGGGCCACATGAGGGAATTCCACATTTATTTTTGGCATTTAATTTCCATGAAGAGGAGGATCCTGTTGATGCAGAACATTTCTTTCTTTTTTTCCAACTTTCAAATGTTATGGAAGCATTAAAAGTTAGTTCCTTGTTGTCAAGATTCCAAAATTGATGTTTGCGTAGTGGATTAGAGGTAATATTTGTCTAACTTTGAAAACAGCTTTTGGACTGGTGTTTCATAAGCAGGATATGAAGCTGTATCATCAGAGTGTTACTTCTCAAACGCACGTTGCTTTTACAGAATTGATCAGTTTATAAACAGATAGTATACCACAATGATTGAAGAGCCATGTGCAGATTATTAGTAGTATTAAAAAGAGAGGTGCTGTTCTCCTTCTCTATGTAAAATAAGGTTCATTGTAGCTAAGGTCTTACGCTTGACATCATGATTTTACTGTTGCAAACCGCAGAAGGAGATGGCCTGAAACTGGAGAATGAGAGCTTGGGAAGGTAAAGCATCATATACAGGAAAGGTAATCGTATTTCAAAATAAAACCCTCACCTGCACCATCTGAAAATCTGTAGGGGTATAATTTATCACATGTAGGAAATTACTCCACAATACTCAAAGAAAATTGACTGAAGAAATGCCTTGGCTTCAACCTTCCATTTCTTGTAAAAGAAAATATCAAAGCAACAAATATGCTGTC
Source organism: Rissa tridactyla (assembly GCF_028500815.1). Taxonomy (NCBI): domain Eukaryota; kingdom Metazoa; phylum Chordata; class Aves; order Charadriiformes; family Laridae; genus Rissa; species Rissa tridactyla. The sequence goes on from NC_071468.1 coordinate 4,089,588, forward strand.
AGAGATCCCTTGGATTGCGGGGTCGCTTTCGTCTTTTCCAGTTAGGGGTTTAGTTAGCAGTGTCGAGCAAAGTGGGGGTGGTAGTGGGGAGAGGGGAGGAGGGGTGTTGAAACGCGCTATCCTTCTGAATGCAGAACTTCTGGAGGGCAGATCTGTTCTGAGGTGCCAAACCCCAGCAGTACCCAGGACTCGGTCGTTAAAAGGCTGCCTGGGAGACTCGCGCCGCGTTGAGGAGCGATGGATTTTACCAGGCCGCTCATTCGGCGCGAGGCCCGGTGGCCAGCGCTGCAGGCCGGGAGCTCTGCTGCTGAGGCCTAGCCCAGGGCTGCACGCACGCTGGTGATCGCTTGCTTCCAGCTCTCTCTGCAGGAGATCCTGTTTCCTGTTGAAACGTAAATTGTCCCTGAAAATAAGGTTGTCATGAACAAGCAGCACTTGGTCCGTGATAGTTCTGAATTACTGGGCCAGGCGTTAGTGTTCCTTAATAGAGAAATGAAGTCGTCTGCGGTATTTCCAAGGGCATCCATAGAGAGCCTGTGTGCTGCTCCATAGCACCTAAAGCAGTTCTCCTGAGTTCACCTTTGACTTCTCTGGTACTTTGTCCTGGTCACAATCACAAAGACAGCTAGATAAATCTGAGAAGAACGCCTGTTTTCCTACAGGGAAATTAGAATGAGGGTTGGATTCATTCCTTCTCTTGATCCAGCTTTTGCAGTCCACTTAAATGGGAGTCTGATTAGACTTTGTGAGGAAATTACATATTTAACTGTAAAACTGCAGATGTAACTATTTTCAGAAATCTACCCGCCCATCCTTGTGCAGCTAAAAATGGTTTGTCTTGCCTCAGACAGAGGGATGACAAGATATGCAAGCTAGCTAGCCAGTTGGGCCAGGCTGTCTTGCCCCTTAAAGATTATGCTGCTGGAATTCTTTTAAATACTGTTCCGCACAGAGTCCATGCAAATTAGCTAATTACCAGCCTCTGCTCAGGCTTCCATGAGCGCTGAATAGTGGAACAGAATGATTTAATTTCTCTAACATATTCTCTTGGCACTTTTGCATGCAGAGTATGTTGCTCTAAAGTATCCCTTGATACTAGATCCTTGGCAGTGTTCCAAAAGGAATTCAAGTTAAAACTCATTCAGTGTAATTCAAGCGTTGGTAAACCTAGATTTGTCACCTTCCCTGCATCGTGTAATTTTACTGTCTGTAATGTGGGTTTTCCTCTTCTCTCACAGAAGTAAAGAGATGATCTTACGTAAGTGTTTAAACTGTGAATCAGGGAGTATAGCTGGCGCTGGTTGTGCGTGTGATAGTCTCTTGGGAGAGTGATTAAACAGAGGTGAAGTGTTCATATGAATCTTAATTTTTGCAAAGTCATTACATTTAAAAAAAAAAAAAAGACTACATAGAGTTCTCATTAGTAAATGAGTGTGATTGATTGTCTTCCGTTGTGATTTTCAGTTTTGCGCTGTGTTTACTCTGAAATGCCTGCTGCTGTCAGAGACAGTAGTAGTGTACTTTAATTTCCCATTGAAACTCTTGTGAAAGAGTTTGTATGTAGGCTACAGGAACGTTTGACTGGCTGAGTGTAAATTATTTAAATCACAAAAAATTTTGAGATGTGACCAGATCTAAGCTAACAGGAAAAGGGGTTCTGTTTCTTCTCAGTAGTGGGGTCCGAATCCTAGAAACACTCTCAGTATGTGGTAACTTTTTAATTTTAATACAGCTATCAAATAAATCCAAATATAGGCATAAGCACAGGCAAGTATTAGACAGCTAGTTCTATTAATTGGAAGAATGCTGATGTCATTGAAGATTCCTTTAACGGTAGCTGCATTCTTTAGCTGTCTAGATATCATTTTAAAAAAAAAAAAAAAGCATGCCTTAAGCCTCGGGCAGGAAGGTGTAATGTCTACATGTTATTTATAATAAGCCTTGTCAATCAAGAGGAAGTTGTAGATCAACTAATTATATGTTGTTAGTTGCCTGTCTGTCGTCTTACTACAGTGTTTTAATGACCAGAGGTGCCACAATTTTGAATTGAGGAAATTGATTTAATTTTCATTATGTTTAATAGTTAAACAATAGCGTTCTCTCCCTATAAAATGGTAAACAAAGAACAAAAGTATGTATTGGAAGTTCAGAAGATGAGTATATTGTATGTGTTTCTCTGCTTAGTAGAGGTTCCTGTTGTGTCATTTAAAAATCATGGATTAAGGCCCCATTTCAATTTATTTCAATAGCATGAATCTCATAAATACCAGCATAAGCAGAATAGGCCCCCGCAAGACACAGAGTAGCTGCTAAGTGAAACTAGCTGTAATACGTGTAGTTAACCTTTTCTAAGTATTTGTAGATCATAGTATTGACGTCATCGTTGGACCTTGCTAATCACATCTTTGTTTAGATGGGACTACAGGTAAATCTGCCTCGAAAAGCTCATGTATTCTCATTCTTCCTTAATTCCTTGCATCTTTTTAATCCAGGCTGAAGCTGGATTGAAAATTTTAGGTAGTAAATCTCATGCAAGTACTAAATTTATTTCAGTGACCTAAACATGATAATAAGGATGTGTGGAAAAGTGCTTTCGTCCCTAGATTGTTTTCTATTTTAAACAGCTAAAAGCAGCAGTCTGTCAGTACGCTAAAATTAAGTGTATTTTGCAGCCCCTAAAGAATTGTGTTCCTATTTTTTGTGCATCCTTATTTTTATAATATTAATTTCAAATCAGTTAAACTAAATTTAAAAAGGAAAAATGTTTCAAAATTGTGTAAACTGGAAACTATGTAGCAAAAACATTTACTAGTTTTCTTCAAACTTGTAATGGTTTATACTTTAAGCAAAATATTCCCAGCCAAGTTGCATAAACTGTGATGCTGGCCTTTCAAGATCGGTTCTGTCCACTGGTCCAGCACATGCTGATGTTTCAGTTGTCACAGCGTGCGTGTTTTGTCATTTCTGACAGAGCCCGCACATCTGAATTCCTGATTATAGGTCATACTGGAAATCAGTATTTTTAATTACCGCTTGTATTTCAGGGGGAAAAAAAAGAAATCATTTAAAGTACGGTGAACTTGCCAGAATTCTTAAATTAATATCTGCTGCTGAGTTTCCAAAGAGCCTGAAGGGAATGTAGCTTCTCTAGGTGTCTTCAAGAAATTGAGACAGGGCTTAACGCGAGTTCAATACTAAAGCTAACAGTCATGCCTGTTTTGGATTGTTGGGTTTTTTTTTTTGTTACAGTCCTCCCCATGACTTCTGAATGAATGATAATTACTGGAGTTTGTGTGCTTCCTAATTGATTATGGTAGCAAAATTCTAGGAAGGATTTGCTGGAGGACCCAGTGTTGGGCACAGTACCTCAGAGGAAGCATGGTGCCTGAACAGAGAGTTGAAAGGAGAGAGGCAATAAGATTAGAGTCTGGGAAAAGAGAAGAGATTGAATGAACTGGGATTGTTTAGCCTAGAAACAATGAAGTCTTCATATTCAGATTGACGGTTAGAATTTTTTTTTTTTAATTGCATTCAGTTATCAATTAGAAAAACCGATAGCAGCTGATTTGTGTCCAGTGCTACTTTTTGGGTTTTGACATTAACAACACTTGCGTGTGCTCTGAGACTGTTAAGGGACAATCCCTATTGATTAGCAGTAAACATTCGCTGAGCAGCTGTGTTCTTTGCCTCTTTTGAGTCTCTTACGCATCTACAGCGTGAGTTGTGAAGGGCAGCACCAGCCAGCAGTGTGTCTATTCAGAAATGACTTTTAGATGGAAACTGGAAAACTTCATTGCCTCAAGAGTTTGTTTCAAATTTGTCATTCAAAAAACCATGTAATTTAAAACAAAAAAATACCAGCTATTCTAAAAGCGCGGTACTCATTAGCTGTTAGATATTATTTTGTAAGTACTTTACCACCTTGTTTTGCCCTTTTTTTTTTTTTTCCCCCCCTAAGGTTTCCTTTCCTTAATCCTTGCCTCATAACTGTTCATTTTGTTGCAAAGATGCAAAACTGTACTTATCCAGTGGATATCAGCTTTACGCTTATTTTACTGATGTCCATTGCTGCCCCTTGTTGCCAACGTAGTGCATGGGAGAGCAAGCAATGATTTCAGTATCATTCAAATGTCAGTATTATCCTACTTGAGACCTCTCGGAGGCATCCCGTGTGTTGTATTGTGCAGCAGACATTTGACGTATCTTCGCAAGCTCATACAGACCACGTCCAGTTTCGGTACCTCCCTCTGTGCTGTGAGGTAGACTGCAGGTTGCCAGACTTGTCTAGATAATCTGTTGTGCTTTGGGACAGTGCCAGTGGGATCTGCGGGTCTCTCCTGCAGATGGATGAACAAATCTCCCATGGGAATGTTCTTTTCTCTTTCCTCAGCCATCTGGAGCCCTTGTAGGCAGACTTGATGAATTGCATCAGATCTGTCCTTCCATGAGCAGTATGGAAGCGTATTCCCAGCAGCATGCCACTTTCTGATTGCCTGCCTGCTTGTCTCTCAGCAAAGGTCTGGGCTATGTCTGGGGCTCCAAAGGATCATTCTGAGCTCTGAGAAGATGCCAGCACTCGACAACAAAAGAACAGATATGAAAATTCACTCCAGTATCTTACCCTGAGTACTTAAAAGCATTATGAGGCATTGTCTGCTGTGTTTCTCTGCTTTCTGCAAGATGCTTCCAAGTTTCCAACTGATGTTTCTTCAGTTATTATTACTGTCTTTGTAAGTTTTGACATTAATTTTTCCATAAAGTGACAACCAGGCTATGAGGCAGATAAAGCTGCCTGCCCTGAACACTGTGTGGAGTTGAACGTGTTGTCAGCTGTCTCTCTCGTTACTCATCCGTAACGTTAGATCATTTTATCAGTTGATTAACTTTTAGACAGATTATAGTGTCTGAAAATGATCATTGGTAAATTGATCATTGGTTAACCATGGGTTTTAAATACTTGAGAGAGAAGGAAAATCCATGTGCTATGCCTTCTACGGTACGTAATGTGGAGATATTTGAAGTGAGGATTATTTAAACTAGGAAAAACTTTTCTGGGGTAATGGATAGTAAAGCTCATGAATAGGTTGCCTGCAGAGCTTGTTGCCTTTGGAGCACTGAAGGTGTTTATGCAAAAATTAGTCACTTTTATCAGAATGGAATGGGTTCGGCCCTTCCAGGGGATGGATAATGGAGTAGATGACTTTTCTGAGACTCCTCCAGTGCAAGGACTTAATGGGTTTTGTCGTGGTTGTTTTGGGCTTGGTTTGTGGGGTTTTTTTGGAAGGAAGAGGTATTCTGATGTAAACTTTATTCTAAAGACACGTTCAAAAGGTGTGCATTTCCATCAATTTAGTGCTATAGAATTTTGGCGGCTTTCTGTCTGAAAAGATGTGCACACCTTTTAAAAACATCTTTCATGAAGCTAATGTCGTTATTTAATATAACAAAAATTGTTGAAGTTGTTATACATTAACATTCAGTGATCTGCAAAACTACCTGAAATCAGATATTTACTGTCTTCCTGTGATTTGATTTGTCAATCATTTATTAAAACTAACAGCTGTGTCCCGTGGCTTAAGACTTGCAATCTTCTAAATCCTTTAGAAACAATTAAATTTTGCACAGAAAATTTAATATGATTAACTAAGAAAATAATGAAGTATCTCAAAACAGTCTCTGCACTGAATATGCAAGTTTTATATGTATATATATTATCTTTCTATATGTATGTGTGTATACATATGAAATCTTAAAACCTGCTGTTGAGACACAGGCCATTTCAAATGTAGCTGGCAGCACATCAGAAGATAAATCTTCCTGGTTACTTTGGATCTTTTAGTCAATAAATATCAAATTTAGAAAAGCCTACTCATTTTATAGAGAGAAATAACTTGAAGTAAGGCTACCCAAAAGCTAAGATCTTATCTAGTAGCAGAAGCTGTACTTGTTAATTTTTCCAAGCGTGTAGAGGAGAGCAAGAGTTTATGCTGAAAAAAAATCAGATTAAAATTGAGCTAGTGTTTATTCTTCATAATTATAGCTCACCAATAGTCACGTCTTTCGCAGCTGACACTCACTTTGATATGCTACTATACTTGATGACGTCTTCGTACTGATTTTAATCTTTCCTTTTAAGCCTGCCCGATCTGTTTGTATTGTCCCCCCTGTGTTAAGGGATCACTGCAATTAGGAGTAGGAGACTCGCTACCTTTAATGTGACTGAAGCCTTATTTTCAAGCAATGACCATTCTGGTAAAGCACTCACAGTAAGAATACCTAATAAAGGTGATTTACTGTAGAGGGAATTACAAAGCTAAGCGAAAGTTTAAGTCGTACTGTAAATTACAGATTCCTCTGCAGCATTTAGATTGTGAATATTTGGAACGTGTCTCAGGAAAATAGTTTTGTATCCAAGCATATTCAAAGCATGGAATAAGAACGAATGAGAAACCTGCAAATTAACATGAAAATATTGCAGATCCAACATGATGGTGTTATGAATTTTACTTCGGCTCAACTATTAGAAATGACAATTTTGCTAGCTATGATTGAAGAGTACTAAAATGAAGTAGAAGGAAGGTGCTTATTTCGTCTTTAACTTGTATATAATGGAAATCTGTTAGATGTTTCTGTGGGGATAATTCTCAAAATAGATTGGGATAAATCCCGTCATGACAAAAAGCAAAAATGTATGCTTTATACTTGGTAAGAGCTTCCAGGCTGTCCTAGAAGAGTTTGGTAGGTACTGTGGCAGCGTGTGACATTCAGAAAGTTGACCTTATGAACAAGTCGAATAACATAGGAAAATTATTAGTAAGCATTTGTGATGTTTGGATGTTTTGGAGGAGTGCACCAGGAGATCCAGATAGAATTTTGACGCCAGGAAGAAAACGACAATGTCCTCAGTACCTTCAGGGGAACCAGACTTTCAGGGTCCTAGCTGCGCTTTGATGCGGTTTTGACTTCACGTGTTGCTTGGTCCAAAATTGAAAGCCTATTTAAAGATGTAGTTGTGCAAGCAATGATTCACTGGAGTTTATAGAAGGGTGTGAGTTACTGGAGTCTCAGAGGTGATTCTGGCCATTTCATTAAATACTATTATTATTATTATTATTTATTATTATTATTATTATGCTCCTGTGGAAGTGTTTATTATTATTATTATGCTCCTGTGGAAGTGTTAGTCCATGGGTTTCAAACCTGTAAATCAAGTAGTTGTATACATCTAAATGAGCAAACTTCTCCCAGCTGGCTATCTGGATATATGTAGGTGCTTAACTGAAAGCACAAACGTAGTAATAGTGCAATGTCAGATTGTGTGTTCTGGTGAAAATAGACCCTCTGGTATATAAAATTAATACCGTTACACATCTGGTGGATGATAAATAAAATTATTGTCTTAGATCATCCCTGTTTTCTGCCATTCGTAGCCGTTTTCTTGTCTGTGAGAGGATTTGTTTTTCTGGGGAGCTTTCTGACCATCTGACGAACAGTGCTGTGTATAGTCAAGTTTATTACTGTACTAGAATTTGATTTATTAATCCTAAAAGGATTTATAAAGGAATTTTTCCCTTCTACCTCTTCATCTCTGTTTGCTTTTTTTTAAAGGAAGAGCTGAATGTATATACAATATGCTGAAAATTAAGGTGAAAATGTCAAATGGTCCTTTTTTAATTTAAGATCATTGATTCCTCCTGCTGTATACATACATTTTAATTTCAAGAAGCTGATTAAGTATATGTCAGCCTATGTTAAAAAAATACCATTAGCAGTCTGTGAAACAGGTGAAATTGTACTATTTATTTGAAGATTTGTGTGGAGAAAATGTCTTCCAGTTCACTAGCATTGCCTAATATTTTTTCTTCTTTTTTTTTTTTTTTTCGGTTTTGCTGTTTCCTGCCCAGTGTATTTCAGAAATACACTGAAAAATGTATTTCAGTGATTTTCAGTAAATAAGATAAGACTTAAGCACAGATTTTGTCACTATGTGTTGCTATGAAGCAGAAGAATGTTATGTTACGTGAGAGTAGGAAACGAGTTAGTTTTAATTTTTTTTCCCTTCTTTCTGAGAGGTAGTATTAAATATGGCACTATACATATGAAGAGTACACATCGGGTGTATACAACAAGAATCTATCACCAGGAAGAGAAAACAAGGTGAAACTAAGATGTTACAGAAGATCACCTTGCTAATCTTTTAAAAAGAAAAGGTATTATTTCTCAGTGCCTGTTAATTAAACTACATGCTCTAATCCTGAAACATTTTTTCTTTTGTGAGATAAAAAGAAACACGATTCTGTGATGTTAAAATGGGGTGAATGTGTGATGTATCCAAGACTACTGATATGATTAATTAGCTTTAATCAAGTTTGTCCTGATGTTGTCCACAATGCACAGAAACCTTCCTTAAGTACTATCACTTTCAGTTCATTTCACCAATATTTCTCACTGTTCTTCTGGTTTTCTGCTTATTATATCTGGTTAATACTCATATCCTGTTGCCTGTTCTTTATTATTGGTTATGTATAAGAAAACAGTCCCCATGATTGGGTTTAGCAGAAATTGAATCTCTAGGTTCTGTATGTTTTGAGGCAACATTCCATTGTTACATCCTGCACATCTTACGGGAAAGAGGCAATGCAATTTAGTAGCACTTGCTAGGAAGGTATAAATTCCATTTCATTAAGCAGATGGGACTGCACTGGGAGGAAAATCAAAAGTTAGACAGATCATCTGGATCTTCATGAAGGTGTATGACCACTGGGTTTTCCGTCTCTGACCTTTTACAACTATATTTTCTTGTCATGATTTGGTTCAGCATCAGAACACTGTTTTAAAAAATATTTATTGACTGCATTTACATTGAAACTGTGCGAAAACCTTTATAAATGGTCTATAATTAAGAGCTGAGCAAATTTTTCACAGCCAAACCAAATAATATTAGCTAATCTTTACCTGGACATTTCCCAGGTTAGTGATTCTGGATCGAGCATTCCTCTGTCCTTCTGATTAGGTTTATGTTCTTCTTTTCCTTTTTAATTTTTTATTTTTTTTTCTTAAACTTACAAGCTGTCTTCTGTGAGATTCATTCTGCACCCATCGTAAATGTTTGGCAAGCAACTTTTTTTTCCTCCTCCTTCATCAGAAGATGAATAAAATATAATTCTACTAACGCTTCAGATGGCTTTTGTCACTTGAGACGTGCAAGGTGCCTCCAAGTACATTATACTGATGATAAACGTCTGTTACTGCTAGAGCTTCGACCTCTCTGTGCAGCCAGAGCTGTATGAAACCATGCAAGCTAACTGCTCGAGAAGTATCCAAAAGGAGTAACTAAAATTTGTCTCTGTGTGTTTGCATTCATTTATTTGTCTCTGATCTTAATGATTTTCCAGGGACATATTTACAAGTTTTATTTGCAACCATGTGGAAGATGGATGCAGAGATTCTCCTTGTGCTGTCAAGGGGTTTGGTCGAAGCAGAAAATGTGCAAATTGTGATGAAACTGAGTGTCTTTCACAGGGTGATACTGACTGATCCTCTGCCAGCAGAATGATGGGGACTTGCATCCTTTACCCCTCCCAGGTGTCCCACCATCCCACTTCTCTGTCCCGTTGTTTATAAAAGAGGCACTTGCCTCTTCCCTGAAGTTGACTGGGCAGTTTTATTTCATCTCTGTATGTTGTCTGTTACCATTTATAATTGTTTGCTTATTTTTTTTCACAGACTAGAAAAAAAAAAAATGTTTGACGTGCTATTCAAGATGGGTCACTTGAATCTAGTGAGCAGGTTGCTTACAGTGAAACATTGCTTGCAAATGCCTTCTCGGCTTCTCTTGAGGCCTTCCTAAGGAGTGGTATCTAAGCTGAACACAGATTAGAGTCAGTGGGGAAAAATGCATACTTTTTTACAGTTGAGTTTGCTTCAGTTTTCTGAGTTTCAGCTTCAACTTAATCCTTAAACAATGGGTTTATTGAAGTAAACTTTCAATTTTTAAGGCTGGAGTCCAAACCTGGGGTTTGGATTTCACCCGTGCTTTGCTGAAGTAATCTCACCTTGTAGTGCACCTGCCTGGAGAGGCCCGTAGTTGGAAGACAGAAATCTGTTAGACACCCCTGTGCTTTCACTGTCTTGGTATGTTACATAGGAGCAGGTGCTGTTTATACATTGTGAAAAAGAGTATTACCAACAATACTGCTAGTAAGGAGTAATTTATGGAGGATTCGGTAACTGCAGGCCGTTGTTCTGAACAAGTGTTACTGAAGAGTCTTTGAGAATATTACTGCAGCCTAAATTCATCTCTGATTTGCTTCAAAAATCACTTTGTGATATTTTAAGACCTTCAGCCAGCCTGTTTTGAGTGACTGTAAATGTACTGCGCAACAGCATTCACACTAGAGTTGCAGCAGAAGGTATGTTTGCCCTACATACCATAACGGGTAGAAATCCCCCAGATCCCTGGGCAAGCACTAAATGAGCTGGAAGCTGTGGTAACGTGGAGCTCTGCGGGGCTGAGAAGCAGAATAATTAACCTCCGCAGCGAGGTTGCTTCTAGCATGGCAGAAAGCATGGCAAAACGCTGCCAGCTCAGAGCCGACTCGCACATCTACATGTTACACTGCACAGCATAAACGTGCCCACTGAAGACTTGAATAAAACATTCATGTGCTATTGCAGCCTGAGCTGCTTTTTCTCTGTTATCAGCTTGTGTATCAGCTATCCCTGATCTTTGACCAGTGTTACCACTGAGGGACCACCTAGTTCCACTTGGAAACATCACTTAATTCATGCCAGAAGATTTCTGTGTGTGAGCAAAATGGTGGATTGAGACATCACATTCCCCAAGAATCCTCTGTACTCTTGATGCAGGAAAACAGGGATGTCTCTTAACACCCATGTGTGGAAAAAAAGGAAAAAAATATATTTTTTTTTTCTCATTTAATGTTGTCTGAAATTTTGAAGATGTAGCACGTGTTCTTCAAGAATATTTTTCCAAACAGCACTGAGTGAACTGGTCGTACAGCATGTCGTCTCTAAAGCAGGTCTGTGGGGGCATGTCTTAATTTCAGCCACAGGTAAGATTAGAGAGTGGGCAGCTTTCCTCTGCAGTGTAGTATTGCTGATTAGACTTTGTGTTCCTTGAATTTAGTTTGTGGCACATGCCAGAGACCACAGCCACAGGCATTCAGGTAGCATGGCTGGAGCTCTTATTTATAGCTGTGCCTTTTTGTTAACTTTGTGACGGTTTTTATCCTGATGTATAAACCTGGTTTATATCCTGGTTTCGTATTTCTATTCCAAAACAAAGCCAAACCTTCTAAGAAAGGCAGGTTTGGATAGAGATGACACTACCTTGTGACTATGTGGACCCAGTCTGAAAGCAAAAGGAAGTTTGACTTCTGTAATTGTAAGAGAGTACTGTCCGTTATAGAAGCTTGAAAAGAGTTGCCTTTGTTTCCTAGATCTGATAGTTCTGCCACAGAGCTGGGTTTGCCTGAGTAACTTATTCTTTCTTATCTTGTGTGTGAATTTGGATTTCCGATGGAGAGTGCAGTTTCTCTGCTTATCACATCCAGCACCTGCATAATCTTATATTCAACCTGATTTTCAAGTGTTGCCATCTTGAACTTTAAAATCAGGTTCTTCTTTAACCATAGCTTCAAAAGCAAGCTATGAATAAATTTTGTCCCTCTTTATTCAGCTTAATAGTTCTACTGTTTCTTTGTGTTCACACAGGATTTATTAAAAAAAAAAAAAAAGTAGCTCTTGAAAATGTTTCAGCTTACTAGCTGTGGTAGCTGTGGGCTGAGAGTTTGCTTTTTTACGTTACAGTATACAAGTTCTTAAACCCCTTTGCAAACAGGTAAGCTTCAACTTAAAGCAGAGTTTGCAGTCTGTTGTAAAATTTCCAGAAATAGCAAGTTTATTTGAGAATAGGTAGATCAGACTAACAGTCCTGACAAAAATGGACTGCAGAGAATCGATGCCGAGAGAAAGCATACTCAAAGTCAACCAGTTTTCAAAATCACAATGATCTTTCCCAGTAGTGTGGGTGAAACCAGCTTGGCTGGCCCAGTATCGCAGTTTGCTGGCACCAAAAAAAGTTGGTGCTCTTGCTTCCCTCAGCCACACGCTGCCAGTCTTTCCTTTGCGCTGGTTCTGGTCATGACTCGACTCCTGGGCAATTGGGATACGGTGCACAAAGCTAGCAGAAAATAAGAAGTGAACAGCTTTCCACCACCATAGAGAGACGAAGTGGCTAAGTTGGGATCACTTGGGCTGGCAGGAACGGTATCATCCAAAAGGAAGCTGAAACGAGGGGTTAGGACCGCTCTTTCCAGTGAGAGAGACTTGGATCGTCTCCTTTTATCATCCCCGATCGCTCCAAAAGGGCTCAGTTTTTGCTGGCACTCTGAACTAGCAGCTGTGTGTTGCATTTTCCTGTTTTTTCTGCAGTTAGGTTACTCTGGTGACCTCTGAGAAGTGGTTGTCTGCCACATGCACTGGTAGCAATTAACTTGGGGGCAGTGGTGCCCACTGCTCTGCTTGTTTACGATGCTTATGGGTATCTGTGCCCCTAATGTGCTTAATCAAGGATACTCTGAGGTGGGCACAGTTAGTTCACACTTTGTTACACACAAATCTTTATGCATGTTAGTTTGCGTAGTGCAGTGAACAGTATTGACTGGATTAACCCTTAACTAGCCCATGTATTAAGGGCCCATGAGCCTTTAACTCATGCTATTGAGATTTTTGAGAAAACAGTAGAAATGCAACTTTGGAAGGGAAAGCTGTAACTATAAAATCTGTTCTTTCTGCTTCTGTGCCAGCCACTTCTGTTTCAGGAGAAGCAGTAGCCTCTCTATTCCCTGTGCTGCTTTTGTCTCCCATCCAAAAAAACCTTGCCAACAACCTGGTATCTCAGTAAGCACCGCCTGGGTGCCTGCCTTCAGGAGGCTTCTGCCAGCTGCTCAGCATAAAAAACTTGCAGATCGCTCTCGGTGTTACTTGGGATGGCATGGGGCTTTCCAGAGAAACACCAGCTGGGCATATATTCCCTTTTCCCTACATGTGCCATTTCGCTCAGATGCCCAAAGAACTGTGCATATATGGAGCAAAGAAGGGATTTAATTCAGTAGGGCCATGATTATGCAAAGTGCCCTCTGACATGGATGGGAACTGTATGGAAATAAAGACTGCAGGAGAGTGTGCTGATAAAAGGAAAGATTTATTGATCTAAACCCTATATTAATATTTATTTTAAGAAAACAGGAAAAAAAACCAAACCCAAACAAAAACCCCATACATGCAGCCTTCCTGATCCAAGCCTTCAACTTGTATGCGTAGTTACTTTACAGAAGATTCATTTTAGACATTGGCACCTTGCTCGGTCTGTTCTCCATTGTAGAGAGTAATTGTATAGTATCCGAGTACTTCAAAAACAATCAAATCACCTTTCCTGGTGATGCTGAATAACCCCATTCTTGCTTTTAACAGAGGGGAGCATTGTGACAGAGGAAAAATAGTATCTTAAGGAGAATGGAAACCAGAAGTGCTCAGTGGTGGGCCAGTAGCTTTACTGTACAGATCTTTCTATCCACAGTTTTTTAATGTGGAAAAGCTTTTCTTTCCTTGAAACAACCTTCCCATAGATATTCCCAAGCCCTTAGTTGTTTTCCTGTGGAACGGTCAGTTGTCTCTTCTTCAACTCCTCTGACTGGCAGTGCACTTCATGGTCCCATCACAGGGAACAAGAGTTAGTTAGGGTCTCGGATGAGGGTGTAGAACATTTAAACAAAAAAATTGTCCTCAGGATGTTAACACTGCTCTGGGAACAAAGAGGGTGCAGGAAGATGGGAAGTGTGACTTTGATACGTGATTTGACAATCCAGTTCTGACTGTGCCAAAGTGATGTTTCTGTCACATCACATTGTCCATTAATTCTTTTGGCAAGTTGTATTTCCTATGGGAGTCAGCTACAGAGAGCGGTGCGTCCAGGGATAGTGTTTCTTCTCAAGCTTTTTCCATGGTATGCAGCTTAGTTTCCAACACGCAGGTCGCACGTGCTGACAAGAATCAGATGCATCTGTTCCTTCACCACGACCCACTCCACAGATGCAGATTTATAGAGCCTAAGAAGAAAGGACTGAAGGGTGTGTATACCAGTTGAGCCGGGTAATTTCATTGCCAGAGATATTTTTAACTTACATCTAAGTTTAGAGTGATTGTAATTATGTCAGAAGTTTTGTTATACAAAAGTAAGCAGCTGCTAAAGGCTGAAGGCGACTAGGGACCACAAAGCATTGAATGCACCGATTCACATGTGATAACACATTTTTCTAATGTGCCCATTGGGGTTTCTTGCCTAAGCTCTACCTTTACTGCCTGCTTCAGCAAAGCATCTTGCTCTTTATCAATCTTAACAGACCTTCTTCAGTTATTTTTTCTCCTTTTCTTGTTCACTGGACTGAGAGGTGCTCCATCATCTTCTTTTCCTCAACAGCATCTGTACTTTGATTATAAGCTCCAGATTTTTCTTTGCAAAGCAACAGTATGCAGTATTGTATGTATATACTGTGTTTATATTCTTCCCTGGGCTTGTCTCTGAAATCTCAGACGACTTACAAAGATAGCAGAAATGCATTTATTGTATGTCTGCAGCACGCGTGGTCTGCAGAAGTACAGCATGCACATTATTGTGTTTACCAAGAAAGGAGCAAAGGGTTTTGCTAGCCAAGGGCAAAGAACTCGCTTCTTTAAGCTTTCAGTCAAAAACCAGTCTAGACATTTTTATCACATTAAACAGTCTGGAGCATTTAATAGGTATGTGACAGGAAGAAAAGCAGTCTGAACTAGCTGACCAGTTTTCTTATGGGAAAAGCCTGCTGGGCCCAAGTTTTGATTCTTTTCAATGGTAATTATTATACTGGAAATGCTTAATGGTGAAATATAAAGCAAAGCTGGTTTTAGACATGTAAAAATGTTACCCTTACTTTTTATGTGCTTTGCGTGTGACACTGCTCTTGATTTTGCTGGGCATTGCACTTGATGAGTGCCTGTGCCACTTGTTAGAAGTTGCAGGAGGCCGGAGTGGTTAGGGGCAGCATCAGTTAAGCACCACAGAACGCTTCGGTGCCTGCAGCCAGGGCAAATGGCAAAGCGCTTTCTTTGTCTCTGTAGGGTCCATTTATCAATTTCCGTGGTGTAACAAGTTGCATCTGTTGATTTCCATTGCATCTGATGGCTTCCAGATGGACTCCTCTGCCTCTGACCTCCACCCTCTCATCCAGAATCAGTTCTTTCACTTTCCCAGGCGTTTTGCCCATGCATCCCTTGGTTTGGTTTGTCTGCAGCACGGGGGAATGCTGAACTCCTCGTCTCCGGGAGCACTGCCATCCCCACTCCCGAGGTGTCACAATAAATAACCCCACTCTGCTATTGCCTGGAATGTTGGCGCTGCTCTTGCCTCTTCTTTACCCCACACAGATAGACACCGGCATTTTGTTTTGTTGGTCTTTCTTAGTGTATATTCCACCCTGTTCCTTCCTTTCCAGCCTTATTGTAGAAACCCAGCTTCATACTTGGAATAATCTCTAAAAATAGCCTTACTTGTCCTATCCCAAACCATTTCCATTTCAGCTATTCCAAAGTACCCACTGTTTTTTTTCTAGCACTGTGAAAATGCTGCCACTTTCCCTTTTCATTTTAGCTGTATTGTCTCGGGCACTTCATCATTCTGTCGAAGCCTGTATCGGTGTCAGACATCCCATCCTTGCTTTCCGCATATTTTTTTTCTGCTGTTAGTTCCCTCCTCTTTTCAATTCTTGGGCTCTTCCCCTCACATCTCTTTCATTTCCTTCTCCCTTAATGGTTATCCAGAATCGAGAGTGTCTTCATATTCCAGCATGATGTGCATACTCTCCCCTTTCCAGTGAGAGAAGAGAAAGCGCTGCTTATCTTCCTGCCTACGTGAGCATGTGCCACGATGTACCTGTCTCAGCACGAGGGCAAAGGTCTCCTCTGCTCATACTACCCGTGTCCCTTCCCACCTCAGTAGAAGTGGAGGTCCCAGCAGCAGGTGACACTACAGGTGACACTAAAGAACAGTGATGAGGAGGCTTGGAGAGGTGACAGCTCCCCCTTTTGTTTCCTGCTCTTCACCGCTGCATTGCGTCTTAATGTTAGGAATTTAGAGAAAAGTCCCTTGACTTTGGCGTCTCCAGTTCGTCCAGAAAAATCTGAACAAATTGAACCTCTCGGCGTGCTGTAAAGCCAGCTGTTTATTATGAGATGTCAAATCAGTGTTCAAAATGGGCTGTGTGCGCCAGCATGCCATACCAGCACTCCTGACTGGCAGAGACTGGCTCTCCTTTTTGTCTCCATACTGGACAAATAGGTTACATACCAACGCTTTCGTTTTTATCCCTTTTGGAATACTGTGTCAAATCATCCATTTGGAGCAATACAAAAATTGAGATGCCTTTCCTCCAGAAATTTTCATATATATTATGAATAGTTGAACAAGCCAAAACGCATCCAGCAGGAAGATTTGGAGAGGCTGCTGACTTGGAACGCTCTCCCACCCCTCTTTTCAATAGCTGACATGTTGGTTTTGCCCCATTTTTTTAAACAAGCGATACATTAATATTCAGAAAGACATTTTAGGGATGTTGTTCTCAAGTAATGTAAACAACTGAATACCTCAGTAATGAGTATATTAGCACTCTGAACTGTTTTATCAGATAAGTTTATCTCAGATGTCTCACACAGTCTCATTTTACGCGGAGAGACAACAACTGTCAATTTGATAACAACTGATGTGACAGGAAACATAGCACAATGTCAAGAGACTTGTTTTAATATTTGTTTAGTAGAAACGTCTATGCAGATTGCATGGTTTCTCTGAGGCAGGGATTAGTGAAAGAGACTGTGATGCCATGTTTTATGCATCCCCATCTTTTGTTTATGGTTAACTATGAACTTATCAGCTAAAGGATTGGCGATGCTTATTTATTTTATCCTTTCTCTCATTACCTGCACAATCGTTCTTACTCTGTCTCCAGCGCTTTCAGAGCTTCTGGGCAGTGGCACAACAGCCATTTAAAAAGAAATCTGGCTGAAACAAATTTTGAAGAAATGCTTACTCTGCCACCTACCTATGATAATGAAGTAACAATAATAATTTAAAGTTCAGAAGCAGTTGCTTTGCCCCTTGAATCTCTAGGAAAGTAAAGCTATAAATAGCTGATGACCTGGTATATCTCCAGCGTGGCTGTCCATGTTTGGACAGCTGTCCTGCTGGAAAGAGGGCTTCTGGATTTCCAAATTATAGGCAGCATTTTATTTTTAGCCTTTGCTAGTTGTGATACATTCTGGCAAGCTCATCTTCAGCAAAACCCCCAGTTGTTTAGTAACGAGTTAATGTTGGATGTTATTGGTGATGAGAGGTGTATACCATAATATAACTTTTAGCTCTGGGATGTCTTGCTGTCGGTGATTTTGAACTCTCTATATAGATAAATAATTACCATCACTAAGTGTGTAATTAAGACAAGCCTTGCTAGCCTCATTCTTTCGAGTGGGAAAATGGGAAATGGCAAAATGTCTGGCTAGTCATCAGCTGTAAACCAGATCCCGTGACTTCCAGCTCGCCCAAAGGGGCTTTGTTTTTCCTGAACAACTGGTGATGAATGTTGCTCCTGCATACAACAGGTAGAGTGTTTGAGAATGAGGAAGATAGACAAGCTGAGCCTATACAACAGTGCTTAGGCCAGACGGTTTATGATTATATTTTCCCCATCTGTTAAATGTCATCCCGATTCATAGATCTGCTTTTTGCACAGTAATGTTGAAGTGCACACCATGAGCACCACCTGCGCTTCTTTCCCTCATAGTGCCTGGGAGGAGTCAGAGAAAGAGCCTTCATTAAAGGCCATTAGTATGTTCTGTTTCTTTCTGGTTTTTTCTGTGATTTGAACTTGAAATATTGGTAGAAAAATAAAATGAAACCAGCCAACCTAAAGCTCTGAGGGAGCTGTGGTCTGCTGCAGCCACGCATTAGTGAGGGCAGGTTACAGCTGCTCTGCTGCTGCTCTTACTAGAGCTCAAGTTGTGTCACAGAACTGAGGAAGGAAGAAAAGCTGCACCTACAAATCTCCGCTACCCGGGGTTTGGATTTACCGCAGCCACTGGGGCTGGGTGGTCAGAGGGGTGATGGATGATTTCCATTCCAACCAGCTGATAATACCATGCCTGCATTCCCCCACCTCCCAGCTGAGACTTGATGCAGGGCACGAGCCAACGTGCGAGCGCGCAGGACAATGGGGGAAGTAAAGAGTAATGAAAACAAGAAAAAGGAAGATATCGGGGCAAGGAAGGAAGGAGTGTACTGATCAAATGCAGATACTAGGTCTGTGTTTTTTGCTTTTCATTCCATATTATCTTTCCGTGTTTAAAGAAGAGGATGCAAAACCTGCTATCCCTAGGGTGTAAGGTGGGTGCTGAGATGGAATCTGAGCAGCATTATGACTTCTAAGATAGATACAGACATTTACTGACCACTGCCATGGGTTAAATTGTACAATGACAGTCTCACCTAAAAAGTATAAAACCCCCTGTATTTTCATGGTGACTGTAGTTTGTAGGATTTATCCAGGGTACCAAGAAATTGGTAATTAATTTAAACTTCCAACAAATACCTGCTTTTAACAGACTCCTGATTGTCAAATACTGGGTGCAGCTGTTTGCTATTCGTGCATTTTAGACGACTGGAAGGATTGCCAACGATGATCACCTGAGCTTTGCCTGAAATTTTAAGCCAGCAATGTGGCTAACTCATACTCTCTCAGAAATCGTCTAGAAAACCAGTCGGAATTGAACCCTGCAAATTACAATGTCACTTTCCTAATTTTAGATTTTAAAGTAACGTCTATGTTCCTCAACGGCTTATTAGTTTTTAAAATATCTGTGTATTTTGAAGAAACTCATATTAAGTCATGTCAAAACTTTAATAAAGCTCGGTTTGAACTAAAGTACCTGACCATAGAAGGGATTATTTCAAACACACAGAGATTTAGAAGTTATTACAAAAATGTGATCTTGACCTTTCGTTACATTTTATTAATACAAGGTTGGAGTCTGTGTCGTTGTTTGGAAACAGACAACTGTGTCCTCAGGACGTGGTCATGGAGCAGCCGATATTTGTCGTCTGTTTTATTTTTGCTTGAGGTACTAGCTTGTCTTATTTCTAGAACTGTTCCTTGCACTGAATGAAAGACTGCCGATGTTAAACTCCTTTGGAAGTTTGTGTTGCCTCTTCTACGATGTTTGTAGTTAATAATTCGATCTTAGAATTTTGCGGTTGTTTTATGTGCTGGGATCATTCATAACAGGAATGGTGCTCAGTTAAGGTTATTTGGTGTTTGTCTTTACTCTCACCTCCATTCTTCTGAGGATTTTAATTTCAAACATGTATTTATGTCTTCCTATCAAATTAAAGTATAGGAATCATTTCTGCGTGAGATCTTTTAGAGCACTAAGCTCCAGAAAAAGGCTAAAAAGAAGAAACTGAAGTTCTAAATGTCAAAATCCCTCATGATTTTAATTAAAATAGTTGACACAAATACTTCATACAGGTGTACCTAAAAGGGAGAAGCACTGCTCACTGACTTAAAGGATGTGGTATCGGTCAGCTACAGATTAAACAACAACAGCAGAAATTAAGTATGGTATTAGTCATCCAAAAAGCATATTGAAGACTGTTTTTTGAATAAATCTGACAAGTCCCTTTCCTTTAGGGCTCATTGCTGTAATTATACAAGGTTTCAGATTTTACAAGACTGTAAAGAGAGAATTTGGGCTTAAGGAATTCAGAAAATACTTAAAATTAAGTTTTGCAAGTGCTACATATTTGTGCTTTTTTTTTCTAATTATTATTGTTCCATGAACTAGCCTTTGTTTTAACACTATCTTCAGTTGAAAGCCACAGAGTGAAGTAATTAAACTTAATAAAAGTCACTGCTGGTTAAATCAAGATACATTGTACACATACATCAGATGCCATAGCAGTTCAGAAAAGATCTTGAGAACTATTACACAAACCATTGCTTTCATCAAAATCCAGTTGGTTCTCTATTACTACCTGGGGAGGAGATTGCTTCCAGGGAATGGGATTGACATAATACTGAAAATAGATCTTGAATGCCTCTAACAGTTCTACTTAAGATAAATCTGTAGCCTCTTCCACATTTCTAGACAACTTAATTTTATATATGGTTAGTGTTTATTATTGGAATGAGACATAGCAGGAAAAGTTCTAAGAAAGATTCTTAATCATATCCTCACATTATGAAATGAAGTTCACTTGGCAGGTCAAAAGCAAAAAGTTACTGTTGGATGGATACTGAATAATACATGTAAATGAAAAGAAATTGTCATTTATTGTATCTTTTGATTAGCCAGATTGCTAAATTCTCTGTACCATTGACAGCATTATGAGCACATCCGCTCCTGAAGTCATCCTTTGGGAAGATCCATGCCTTTACTGTTAGTAAAAAGGAAAATGTGAACACAAAATTTTCTATCAGAGGGGAAGAACAACATTAAAAATAACTTTACTTATTCAGTAAAATTTATAGTTTTGTATATATGGTTCATTATTTTTTACCATTTAAGTTTTTACTAACTTCCAGTTACAGTAAGCCTGCATTTTGTCTTGCAGTTCAAATTATACTTTTCCTAGAAATATGTATAGATGAGCTTCTGTTCTTGCAGTAGAGTTTCCTTGAGTAAAAACTTAGCTTTTAATTTTAACACTTTGATGTTGAAATTGCTGAGTTGATTTGTTTTTCCAGGCGTTTCAGGTGGCACCTATCTAAAGGCTCATCTTGGTCAGCCAGTGAAGCTAAGAGCGTTAGTTCACAATGGTGGCCCGCAAAGACTGATCCCAGTCCTATCAGAAGCCACGTGACCATCCGTCTGGATCAATTCAAAAGGGAAAAACTGCTCCAGTGATTCTGGGTTGCTGCTGAGCATAGAAATAATTCGCCTTCTCGAGACTACAAGTTCTTGTTCTGAGGATGAGGTGGCTTAATTTGTATTAATTAGTTATTTTTCAATGGAGTGATATTCATGCCATCAAAGTTAAGCTCCTTAATAGGTTGGAAAGAAAAGCCCTTAACTTAAGTTCAGAAGATTCAGCTCCATTGATGAAAGAGGCAACCATGACTGGTAGGATTAGCATTTGAGCAGGTGACAAAATTAGATGGTTTTGTTCTTACTGGTATTGGTTTGGTTTTGGTTTTGGGGGGAATTTGGTAGTTACTTTCTCACGTATAAGCATTTCTCATGTTGGATTTTTCTGCTGATTCTGTGTTAGTATTAGCCTGATTAAGCTGTCTTTTAACATTATGAGACAATCAAGGCTTTTTATTTTTTTCTATACAACAAAAATTATAGAATTTATTAAAAATAGTCTGTTTCTTGCATCGAATTTATTGAAGATATAATGTCTGTTGTATCACATTTATTTTTGAGAATTAATGAACTTTGAGTTTCTAGCAACTTCTATGGAAGTTCTCTTAGAGAATTTGGAAATTTTCTTTTTTCTGAAATATTCCTGATGCTACTGTAAACACTTGTTTAAGATTATTTTTTATGAGGTTTGTCAGTATGTGCAGGATTAAGTTGTTGGTCTGCACTGCGCAAAGCCAAGCTGACGGGCACTCCTAGGGTTTTGTCTCTCGTCCTGTTAGGCAAGCTCCTGCTAAATCAATTAATTTAGAAGTTTGTGAGGAATTAGATCTGAGTGAATCATCTGACTGGGATTACTTTCTGTAATGGCTTGATTTAAATATATTTCTAATTGTCAGAACATAGCCTGGTTATACTGTTGCAATCCTACCAGTTTATTGACGTCACCAGTACGCCTCTTTACATACCATTCACTTCTCAGAAGGGGGCATGCCCCCCCAAAAAGGATGGCTGGCAAGCACTTATGGCAGATAATGAGAGTTCTAGAATGAATGGGAAGGCTGGGAAAAACTGTAGATATTAACAAACTACGAAGGCCTTAGGACAAGAAGAAAAACATTGAAGGAAGCTGGAAGGTCATGTTTGGGTCCTGTGGTCTGTCCTAGGAATTCTGCTTGTTACAGATGATGGGCTGTCATCAGAAGTGATGCCTGAACCACAGTTTGGACCTTAAGTTAAGGCAGGACCGTCTCATTTTCAGCACTATGGCATAAGCAATTGTTTTGTGCTGTCAGTAGCAGATGGACTCATTTCTTAGCCTGAAGCAGAGGTCTGCCGTGGGCAGCCTCCCTGAACTTGTGTGAAATGCTGAAGAAGAGGTTAGTTAAGAACAGGGCACTCCTTGTTTTGGTCTAACCTCCTAGCTGCCCCTGCATGCCAATGCATTCCAGCAATTAAGACGAAATGGAAAATGAGACAAAGTGGAAATTGAGACCATTACCAGACAATACACGTTCAGTGCCTCAGCTCTGTTGTATGTCTTTTGTTGCTTCTGGCCCCATGTTTTTGAGAGAACTGTTTTAAGTAGCTTGCGTTTAATATGTTTAAAAATAACCTGCTGAAAAAGCACTCTTTTTAAAAAATATGGAGGGGAAAAAAAAAAAAAGCAGCCATGCTGACCATGGAAGAGCCTGGAGAGCTGTGGAGTCTGGCAATTGCTTGAATTGCAGTGTGGGTACTGCAGAAATTCAGCAACATGGCTCTCACCGTTACTTTATACATAGGACTCATACTGTAGTGGCTTTTATTTTCTAAATTTTCTTAAAACATACTCTGAATTTTAAGTTCTAGTGCAGTAACCAAAGCTTTGTGTTTAAAAAAACACCTTGTCTGCATTTCGCATATGGTGTAATGCTGGTACGTGAATGGCCAAATAAGTTTGATGCTGAGAAGTAAATGTATGATGAACTGAGTTTTCTTCCTGCAAATCTCTAGAAACAATTGTAGTATTTGAATGTGAAAGTACTTTAGAGCCTCATTAAAAAATGAAGGGGGCTTTTTTATAAGAATTTCAGTGTTGCATGGGCTGTTTAGCCTTAGGCAGCTAGTTTCTCTCTCTAGTCCACAACACTGCGGGTAGGCTTTCTGAACTGGGATGAACTCCATAAAAATACCATAAAGTTATAGAGGTCTGGTTATATAGATTTTGTTGTCTTTGTTATAGAATCATAGAATGGGTTGGGTTGTAAGGGACCTTAAAGATCATCTAGTGCCAACCCCCCTGCCCTGGGCAGGGACACCTCCCACCAGCCCAGGTTGCTCCGAGCCCCGTCCAACCTGGCCTTGAACACCTCCAGGGATGGGGCAGCCACAGCTTCTCCGGGCAACCTGGGCCAGGGGCTCACCACCCTCACAGCAAAGAATTTCTTCCTAATAGCTAATCTAAATCTCCCCTCTTTCAGTTTAAAACCGTTCCCCCTCGTCCCATCGCTATGCTCCCTCATAAAGAGCCCCTCCCCATCTCTCCTGTAGGCCCCCTTTAGGGTCTGGAAGGGGCTCTAAGGTTTCCCCGGAGCCTTCTCTTCTCCAGGCTGAACAACCCCAACTCTCTCAGCCTGTCCTCATAGGAGAGGTTATGAGGAACCTTGTTTACCAAAGAGGAGTGGTGGTGAAGGACATATGTACTTCAAGCCAGGGAAAAGTGCGAAATGCATTAGGTTTTTTTGTTGTTTTTTTGAAATTGCTTCCTTATATCTGTAAGAAAAATATATGTGCCCGAGCAAGATCACTAAACTCCATACAGTGTTTCGTGCGTGCTCATGCTTCGCCCTTGAAACCCACGAAGCCAGTAACTGGTGCAGGTTTGGGTGGTGTGATTTGAAGAGGGAAGTGGTGAAATGGCAAACACAAAGTGTGGGGCCTCCTCGCTTTTCACTCAGCAAATAGTGATTTGTTCCAGAGGCAAAAATAATAATTTCTAAAAAAAAATTTACAGGTATTGCTATGATATTCAGGGCTAAGCAAACTGCGGAAATTGCGAGTTACTGTGTTTTAAGCAGGGGGGGGTCAGCTCTAAGGAATACTGCTGTCCTTTCCAACAGTGTCTCAACATTGACAGGATGTTTATGGGATCCAAGGAGTATCCTATCCATCACGCTAGCCAGCCCTGTGGCTTAGTTTAGAATATCACCTCTTTCCCCAAACATTTGTCTGCTTTGTATTAACAGAATCTTTTCCTCCTCCTGTTCAGCCACACCTTGTCCTTCTTTTGGTCAAAGAACGAAAAAACATGATTTATAGTCCCTCCACTCCCCACACCCCAGATTTAGCTTAGTGCAGCCAAGTTTACAAGAGAGGAAGACTTCTATGTTAAATAATGCTACTCTGGATAAGGTTAATTTTGTGTCCTCACTCTGGGTACTCCAGGTGAATCAAAAGGTACTTTTTTTCACGTGATCCAAATCATGTCTTCAGGCAGAAATCAGTGTTGAAAGAAAGGGAGATAGCCCAAAAGGCATTTAACTACTGCACTTGCAAGACTTCACCTACTTCTCCCTTGTGGTCATTGATTAAGTTCTGAGGTGTATTTTACATGAGCGTTCTTTCTGCTTTTGTGACTGGTATGCATTCCGAGGCATTTTTATACTTTAAGAACCCTAAATCAGTGAGAAGATTTTGATTTTAATTTTTGAAGGCTGTTTAAAAGTTTTAAAATTAAAATTTTACTGTCTTTAAATTTAGTTCCTAAATCTCTCCCAGTTGAATCTTCACACATTTCATTGTTATTAAATTTCTTTAAAGAGAGTAATTCTTGATTCTCATCATAGTGATGGTATAGGGATGTATGTAATTGCAACCATGTGAATGTTAGAATGTCCTGTTTGTTTCGGGTTTGTTGGGTGAGGTTGGTTTGCATTTTACTTTCCTTGAAAATTTCTGAAGCTTAACAGAGCCCCAAAGACTGACAGGGCAATATTTTGTATTTTCTTATGGTGATCTTAAAAGCTAACAGGGTTACGGAAGAATGGATTTTTGAGAAGAGTGTAAGAAATGTGAGAGACTGAAAAGAGCTTTTCTAAAGGCAGAGAGAATTTTCTTCACCTTCTGCACAGCTGCCAAAGCATATGGCTTAAAAATCTTGTTTTTTATAATTCATCGGAGTCCTTGCTCGATGTCCTCAAGCCATCTTTCCCTCGCACTTCATCTGTCTCAGTTCATGTGTAAACCGGATTGACCTGTGGGAGAGCGGAGCTAGAGAAGAGATCGGTAAGATGGTAAATAACAATGAGCTTGAGTCCCTGAGACAGAACTTGATTGCTTGATAAATTATGAGCAATCAAGCGTGTTTTCTTGCGGCTAAACGCAAGCTTATGCAAATAAGAAAAAAGGCAGTACCTCTGGTTTGTATGGCAGGGGGCTGTGCTGGGCTATTGTATCCTGGTCCAGGTGCCTGATTTCAGAAAGGCGGCTGGAAAAGTGGAGAGGGCTCAGGCTGACTCAAAGGCTTAAAAAGTATGCATTGCAGCAGAAACTGAAGAGCTCGATCTATTTAATTTATCAGCGATGAAGTAACGAGACACCTTCATCAGACTGTGTGAGCACCCAGACAAGGAGAAGATATCTGTAAAGGAGCGATTATTACAGAGCTATATTTCGGTGGCTGGATGATGAACTCAGCAAAGTTCAAATTGGTAATAAAGTGCATGTTTGCAGCGCTAAGGTAATTAGTCTTTGTGAAAGATAAATGTCTGTTCAAGCACTCTTTATATCCAGGATTCAGAGTGCCAGATGCTGGACAGAATGTTATTGCGTGTCTTACACGGGAGTTCAGAGCAGTTGCAGAGCTTGTACGTTTTAAAATCTGTGTCTGTGTGGGGTTCAATGTCAGTAAAAAAGGGTAAAGGTAAAGGCCATGCCTGTAGGCTGGGGACTATGGCAGAGTATTCTTCACAGTCTTAAAAGTGTCATCACATCTCTTATGTTTTAGCACAGCATGCATCTGCTTTTCCCAGAAGGACTTCACACGCTGGCAGCGCGTATTGCTGCACGAACTACCTCTCGTATTTGAAGTAACTTTTCTTCTTGGGAAAATTCTGACAGTAGAAGTCATTTAAACAGATAAGGGAATGGGCAATACGCCATAAAAATGGGGTGTTTAGCACTTCAGGTGTGAGTGTTTTAAGTTTCCTTCAGTCTAAGGGATATTTTTTCCGAGACCTTTGAGTATTTGTTGTATAATATGGGGTTTTGTTGGTTCTGGTTTCAACTTTGCTGTTAACAAAGCCCATGAAGTCAGAAAACAGCTTTCTGAAGCTGCGTTTCTCTAAATGTGGCTTTGATCTAAGAACAACCACGAAGTTTTCCATGTGTTGTGATTATACTTGAACTACTGCGTGATGTCTCTGAGCTGTATAAAACTAGATGCCATCGTGCTCCTGCGATGGGGTGGCTGTCCTGCTATGTCCTCCATGGAATGAGGAAAAAGCAGCTTTATGCTGATCAAAACTGGAAGAGACCCTAAAATTCTAGGGTGTATTTAAAAAAAAAAAAAAAAAATTAAAAAAAAAAATCCAATGATTTGGCACATTCCATGAAAGGGCATCAAAACATCTCATGGTCCTCATGAAGAATTACAGAGTGGTGAGAGCCAAGCGCACGGGGCTGGCAAAAAGAAAAGGGGGTTTTTGATAAGACGCTAAATGTAGCTGATGGCTTCTGGGCCCTAGTTCCTTGTCCTCCATTTTGTTCAAAGCACCTCTTTATCGGGGAAAAAAAAAAGTACAGATGAGTGATCTGAAGTACTGTTTAGCCTCTTTTTTTTTAATTGGAGAGCACAAATAAGTTATTTTGAGTTTTCTTCCCATTTTCAACAAAAGCAAACACTTGATGGTGATACATATGTAACTGTCAAATTGTATTTTTTACAGTTATGGAGGATGAACTAATTTTCTTATTCCCAAGGCTTTGGAAACATGTTATTATGTATTTTTGATATTCCTGTATCAATGACCAAAAGACGGGCAGCATCAAAATGTATTTTGCCTTTTTTTTAGTAGTAAGGATGGGTTTTTTCCGGCAGAAAACTATCAAAAGTAACTGTTTTTAAAGACAGTGTTTGACAGCCTTTTAACAGTATCCTCTGAGTTCTTTTGTTGTTCTTTTTCTTGTTAAAACATTTTTATTTGAATGAGAACAAGACAGAGAAGGAGGATACTACAAAATTCTTAATTTATTTTTAAACACTTGCATCTATTCTGGGTTTAAAGTTCAGTTAAAGTAGACGTTTCTGTCTGAGAACATTGTGGAAGCATTGTTACCTAATTGGTAATATTTTAGTCTGCTGTTCCGAGTTTTGGCATACGCAAACACTACAAAGATGGCTTGCGTAGCATAGATTACACAGACGGGCATGTTCTCCCTGCAATTTTATGTATGCGTTTTATCCTTCTCACTTAAGACAAACTTTGCTTGGGCTGGGCGCCTGCGTTGTAACGGAGTAAGAACCGCGCTGGTTCTGCTTAGCCCTGGGTCCTGCCGCTAGACGTGGTCAATGGGAGATGAAGGTTGTCAGAGGAGGGCTAGGACAAGCGGAGGAGGCAAGGCCATGGCCACCTGTGAGACAGGCAGTAGCGTGTGGGCTCCGATGATGGTGACCGCATGCGTGCCCTGTTCATCCTCAATATACCATTTCACAGAATCGTTCACTGCCATCTGGGAGTCAGTCTTACCTTGCTGCTGCCAAGTGTATTCCCTCTCGCGCAAGACTTTCTGGTCCAGCGTATAAAGGAATAACCAAGATGCTGTGTGTCCTGGGTGGCATTAGTAAGCAGGAGCAACGCAGATGCACTTTAGTTCAGATAAAATCAACTTCGGTGCTTCAGAGTACGTGTTTGGGACATTTTCTGGTGTAAAGCAGTATAACCTATAAGGCACCGAGGTATTGGAAAGGATACTGAATAATTTGATAGTCTTTATTGTAAGGTCCATATGTTATGGCTTCTGTATTATATTCTAAATTAAGGTTTTTTTCACACTCCTAAACTTGCAGAAATGCACAGTACTACTAGCTATTCTTTTTTAATAGCCTATATCCCTAAATAGGTTTTTTTCTCCCTATGAATTTTGACGTATTTATTATCCATGTCTTGAGTTATGTATAAAATAGCACTGAAAATACACAGGGCTTTGTTTAATGTAAATGGATTTTGGCATACAACACATGGAGGAAAAGTATGGCTTGTCTACGTAGTATGCAATTTAGAATATTAATAAAATCTGTCTGTGTAGGATCTGATGTTTTCCTGCAAAAAAAGAAGCACTCGTGTATATTACAGGTTGTAGTAGTCTGTGTTACCCAGGGCTGCAGTAATCCCAGCCTCATTACGCTCTAGAAGTGATGTGACAGATATTTGAAGTAAAGCAATGTTATAGTGCAAGCATTTTTTCAAATGACTAAGTTCAGACACACGTTTTACAAGTATTTTTCATTTGAAAGTTATGAAACAAAAATAGTTTTATGAGGAAGACTCTTGCCTTGGAAATGCATTGTGACTTTTTAATACTTCTGTGCGAAAGAAAAAGCTAAAAGTTACTTTTTGCCTGCTTAGACTTTGAAATAGTCCATTAAAAGACAGTAATTGAACTCTGCTTTTTCATTCCATTTCAGGTTTTTCTTCTGTAATCATGGCAAAACCTTATGAATTCAACTGGCAGAAGCCAGTTCCCTCTTTTATGCAAGACGGAGCTGTGTTTGACAGATACGAAGAGGTAAGAGGCCAGTTGCATTCCATTTGTTGTTCTCTTCTAAATATGTAGATGTTACAGAATATTTCCTGTTTTGCTTTCATTGTACACAAATAAACTTTCAAATAACTCCAGAAATGTGTGTGGGGAGGAAATACCAATACACACTATTGCTATACAGATTTTTGCTTCTAAAAGAAATAACTTTAAAATATATTTAATCCCTCTGATTTGAAATAAGCCCCGAGCAAGAGAAAGGGAGATTTGGATCAAAATAACTGTAATGTGCATAAAGCTCTCATGTTTGCAGATCCATAAAGCACATCACTGAACAAAGTGCATCCTTCCATTTTTTGTGTATCGTATCAAATGGGGAGGGGGGGAATGTGTCATCTTTTAATACGTAAACTGAGGACCTGCAGCTCACAAAGGAAAATAAGAGAACACAAAACATTTATATTCTGATTCAAGTGCATCATTTGAGATCTGGAGTGGTTTGTTCTCCTTCATAAAATCAGCCTGTGCTCTATCTGAAATATGATTACTATGATGCCACTTTCAGCTGGGCTTTAATCCAAATCTATTAAAGGAATGCAAAACCGGACATTTTATACAGACAGCCGAAATAAAGTGCTGAGACGTTCACCTCATACTCAGCACTGATATGCCTGTGAGAATAATTTTATTGGGGTCTATTTCTAATCTTATTTGGACAAGAAACCTCTAAAAATTGAAGGTATCTCAGTAAGTGCCTTCAGGGATATTAGTATTTTCCTCTTTTGAAATGTAAGTAAAAGGTATTTTTTATCAGGAGGACTGCCAAGGTGGGAATAGTTGTTTTACCTGGTATTTTCAGTTTTGGGGACAGATAAACTAAGAAGATACTAGTGGACATTGAATTCCTTAGAAAGGGAGTTCATAAAAGCTTTATTTTTCTTCAGCAAATACTGTTCCAGAAACATGAAAAGGCTTTCACTTAGGTAACCAACTGTATATTTTATCAGCAATTTTACAGGAATCATCAAGGGCTGTAAAAAAAAAAAAAGCAGTGACTGAGAAGTTAAAACCTGTAGCCTGTGAACAGTGAGCACTTGATGGTGTGGCTCTTTGATATGATCAGATTTATGATAAACACAGGCTATTACTTAGTTGTGTTGTGTCAGTAACTAGATAGCCTACACAAGAGAGAGACCATTGGTTTTTAGGCGTGCTATGAAAACGTAGCAAGATTCAATCCTTATACTATAGGGCTTGCAGTTTTCAAGAAAAATGTTTCAGATCTAGGCTTCTAATTTTCATGGAAACTCTGTGCTTAATTCCCCACCCTAACAGAAAGGTCGTGTTGGGGAAAAGAAAAACCATAAGTGACCTAAGGTCATACAGCAGATCCACGCAGAACTGGGGCTCGGGGAATCCCAGTACAGGGCCTGGGTGACCGAACAGCTCTAGTACCACATGAGAGGTCTTTTATGTGCCCAAGTTTCATTGAGTGGCTAGAAAAATCTGGGTCATTGTCACATGGAGCAGTGTCTTGATCCATCTTTTGCCGACAGATGGGTCCCTTAACCAGAAGGATTACAAAATTGTGGAAATATATTTTGAGCCAAGCGTTATCAAGTTTGCTGAAAAGTCTGAGTCTAGTACAGGGTTATCTCAGCAAAATATGGGAAATAAAAAGCAGACATGATTAGGAATCTTACTGGTCATGCCGCATCTACGTGGACTGATGGCAGGTGCTTTTTTTTTTTTTTTTTACCATGTAAGAAGACAAATTGCAGAAAAAGTAATTTGATGAATGGAATCAAGGCTAGGGTGGAACATCAGCATGAGTGCGGTTTACATAGACACTTTTGTGAAAACAACATTTTTGGTGTATGGAGACCTTTTTGATGGATGGGGACACAATAAATGACAAAAAAACTGCCTGCCTCTTATTGTGTGAGTAATCTTTCGGGGAAATGCAAGACACGCTAATTTTGATTGGTAACTAGCTGCATTTTTGCATGAAACGGGTTCCAAAGGCTGTAAAACTAGTAAATCTGAGGTGTCTGGCAACAAGTAGGTTTCATGAGGGATGAGTGCTAGGGTGAAGGCGGGAAAATAGAAGTGATGGTGGAGAAAGATGGGCGCAGTGGTGCATGCTGGAAATTCCTGCCTCCTGGGGCTGGCTCAGGCTGAGCTGCAGCAACTTTATACTTTCTTTTTTAGCTCCCCTGCCTGTAAAATTAACATAGTTGTTTGCTACTTGGATGGAAACCTGCAGTCTGTCAGTCCTTAAAACCTGTAAATCTTGTTTGAGGACCTAAAATGTTGTCCAGAAGTGGTAGACACCATTCAATAATTAATGTGTCTGGGGAAGAGGAGCAACTACCCCAAACCCAAAGTATCCCAGTTGGGTGTGCCCATCTAGGAGGGCTCAAGGACGTTACCCAACTGTGGATCCGTGAACTTGCTTGCTTTCATGCCCAGTGTCTGGTTAGGGTAAGACCTGACTGGAATGTAACCATTCCTTAGCCCACACGATGCCCTTGTTTCCACGGCAGAGTCCAAAAAAGCACCTGTGGCTGCCCCACCGTGTCCTTCATCCTGGGTCGGGCTGAGGGCCTGCCCCAGAGTAACGCAGTGAGAGCAAACTGTCCTGGATACACTTCCTAACTTTAAAGCATGCTCCACGCATTGAGGGCATTGGAGTTTTTACCTGGTTTTGTTACCCGAATTCAAATTGTCCTGTATGCAAGACCTTTTGCTCTGAAAACAGATGTGTAAATTCACGTGCACGGGAGAGGACGCCGCATTTCAGAAACACAGAACAAAGCCGTGATCTCTGAAACCCTAAGCAGTGCTGTAGCCTGCACACATACTTGGTTTGCAGTTAAAGGAAGTCGGAAAGTTCTGGTTCCTTTTTTTCATTAAAAAGGGAATGATTCTGCACAGTGTTATCCTGCATTTTACCTTAATTTATGGTGCATTAATTGAGCCTAGAGGTGTGTGGAGGAAATTTCATTTTTAATTCAGCTAATCTGATTTTTTGGCCTTGTCTAGTCTCTTTGGTATGCCGTTCTTTCTTGATTTCTCTACAGATCAATATCCTTCAAACTTTCCTTGCCAGATGCTCTGGCTACAAAATGCTCGCAGCACGCATATTGTCACAGTCTAACAGAAAAGTGCTTCCCAAATTCTGAGTGTTAAAATGAAATGTGGTGATTTGATCGTGAAGGCAGTATTGGCACATGACGTATTTTTAACCTTTACGTAGTTTGAAGCATTTAATTTTCAATAATTTTTTGAAGTTCCATTTCATTGAAGTTTTTGATTAGGTAAGCATCACTGCTTTTATTAAACAAAACAGATCTTCATAGTTGCAAAAAAGTAGGAAAATATTAATTAAGTGCATCTTAATGTCTCAAATGGCAGCAAAAAGACAAATCATTAAAAATCATCATTTTTTAAAAGCCTGCCTCCCTGGTTTCTGATTGCCTTGGGAATAGCAAATTCTCCAGGAAGGTATTTGGGGAGAAGTGTAACAATCTTTTATTTTTGAACAATAAATAAATTTATAACATTTGTCAAACTGACTAAAATAATGGTTGTATTATCTTTTCTATAGGAATCTTTTGTCTTTGAAAGCAACTGTCTCTTCCAAGTGGATGAATTTGGCTTTTTTCTGAGCTGGAAAAGTGAAGGAAAGGTATGTTACAATTATGTCAGGAATATATATTAGATAGTTTTGCACTTGGTTCATATTCTGGCTAGTTTCTAAAAATCTAAAATACTGTCTTAGTTTATTTACAAAAGTAGCCTTAGTCCTAGTCTTCTAGAATTGACAGAAGTGAAGTATTTAAGAGGGGATTAACGGATATAAAAGGGAAATATACTGTTTAGTGTTAATTAATAGTGTTTGCAAATAAGATTCATTGTTTAGTTTTGCTGCAATTCCTGGTGGCACCATGCGTCAACAGACCTTTGAACTTGTACCTTTTTTTGCCGTTTCAGGAAGGACAGGTATTAGAATGCTCCCTGATCAACAGTGTTCGTTTTGGAGCTGTACCAAAGGTACTTTAGTTTATACTTTGCATTTAAACAAAGAATACTTAAACTGAAGGTGAAATGCAGGATGAAGTTCACTTCTTCAAAAAATACGAGCAACACAGCTTTTCTTTCGCAGTCATGGTCTAAAATTTTAAGTTTTAAAGTCATTCGGTGTGATTGCAGTGGTAAGGTTCTGTCATCTGGTCTTTCTGATGTAGTAGAGTCCTCAGCTTTCAGCACGCGGTGAAAGCTGAACAGATATCAAGAATACGTATCAGGAGTTTTATTTGGTAGCAATGTTTTGTGATATTTGTTTTAGTTAGGGATCTGGAATAAAATGATTCATATTCCAAATTTTGTTCCTATCTATTTAAAGCTTGCTGTATCTTCTTCCTTCATTGATATAAAATGTAGGAAGTTTTGTTTGTCTGTCCCTCTTTATACAGTTAGATGGTCAGAGAAGCCAGCTGGTCACTGTCTGCCATTTTTGAAGGATACCAACAGAAGTACTAGCTAGGAGTTCTGGAGAAACCCAAAACTTTGGAAATATTTTCGGCGGCACTCTTCAGAAGGAATACGTAGAATTTTCTGAAGTGAATTGCGGGCCTCCCTCCTCCAGGACTTTAGTTTAAAAGATTTGTTGTGAAGCAAGATAGCTGTTAACACCTCTGCATTTCCACTTCCACATATTCAGTGTTTCTGTGTTAACTGTAGATGATTATCTCTTAGTAGTTCTCTTGAGAATCCATAGACTAAAACCTTTCCCCCGTAGAGAGGGGGCATGAGAAGTGGTGTTGCAGACAACCCCATGCTCCATGTGCCGACAGCCATACCAATATGCTTCACACTTCACCTCTGTCTTTCCATAGGTCAGTTGCTCTTTATGCCCATTAAATCTATAGCCCTTGGCCCTCAGCAGGGATACCAGCTTGCACAATGTGTCATTAAGAAACAGCCAAAAAGTCACGCAGATCCTAACTCTCAGTAACTATGGATTTAACTCGATTGGAATGATTTACTTAGAGATTAATACTGTTCCTCTACTTCCAGTCCTTGGAGTGATTCATTTTTCTTTTGCGTGATGAAAATATATGTAGTTTCTAATTTAACTTTCTAAAATATATTTAAAATTTACTTCTGAGTTCTCACAATCACGCTCCGGATTGTTAGAATATATTGGCTTTCAGGTTTACACACAGTAGTTTGAAGTGAGAGTACTCATTTAAGATGATTGGCAAAGGTTAACGTATACGAAGATGGAAACGCATCTTTACCATAGTGCATTGCATAACAAAAGTCTTGCAAATGTAACAAATTATTTGTTCTGTTTAACAGGATCCCAAAATACTAACTGCACTTGAGGCTGTTGGAAAATCAGAAAATGAGTTGGAAGGACGGATAGTGTGTGTTTGCAGTGGCACAGATCTGGTGAACATCAGCTTCACTTTCATGGTAGCGGAAAACACAGAAGTAGCCAAGGTATTTCGCAATTAAACAGTGTGGGAGTTAAAAAAAAAAAAAAAAAAAAAAAAAAAGGAGGAGAGCTCCTCGGCAGTACTCAATTGTTTTTCCTGAGTAAGTCAGCCTGCTTGGCTGACTGGAATACCCGTTTTAATGTCTGCTGCCACGGTCTACAAAAGGACAGCAAACATCCATTTGGAGTGTTCTGTATCGTGTCTGTGTGCCATGGTGAAAGGAAATAGTTACTTTATCAGCCTCTGCGTGCGTGGCGATTTATCAAAAGTAGACACTGAGACCATTAAACATCGGGCATGGCATTTCCTCAGCTGTTCCGTACCTCTACGTGAGGCTTGCGCAGCAGACTGTGTGGTGGTTGCGCAGTGGATCAGTAACGCGCAGGGATGCTGCGGGGAAGCGCAATTACTTTCATTTTCCCGGTGGGTGGAGCTCAGCCCTCCAAAATTTTGTTCAGCGACAACCTAATTGTATTGTGTGGTTCGTAGTATTTGAAAAGTCAAAAACAGGAAAGAAAATTCTCTACAGTTCAAGGGGATTCCAGTTTACTCAGGTTCTTTTCAGTTTCCCGTTGACATGGAACAGTCTTAAGAAAACAATGGTGCTTTTTTACACGTCGTCTTTCCTGAGAGCTTAAGATTGCAGTTCGCAATGCAAGTTCTGTGGCTCCACCAAGGCCTGGTACTCGATCCATCTGCTGTAAACTGCTCTGAGAAACTTGATCCAGAGTGCTGATAGGATGCTACTAGCTTAGATCCAGGGATTCATGGGATTTTAAAAGAACACATCTTTTGCTTTTCTTTTCTGATTATGTGTGCTTAGGGTGTATTACAATCTGTTTTGCCTGTGAGATAAGTGCTGAATAGTGCTCAGTAACACACACCCGCTAAATCCCCTCCTTTAAAACTGATATCTGTTTGCTGAATGCAGCATCACGAAGTCCCTTGGCAGACCTGGTTGATTTTTTCATGCTTTGGATCCATACCTCTTTAAACGATGGCAGTACTGAGTAAACTCCGTGATAGGAGAAGTACTTGTATAACTTACCTGGGTACACTAAATTGATTTTACTGTGTGCGTTTTCAGCAGGTTTTCAGGGAAATAACGTGCCACAGTTATGTTTTGAAAACATTTAAGAAGCAAAGAAAAAGAGATGCTGGCAGCATTCACTTTTATACTTAACCCAACAGTGTCTCTGATTTATTCTGGGGGAAAAAAAAAAGTTGGAGTTAAGTTTTTTTTAGCCACCTTAAATCTCAGTAAATTGTATTAGACTAATTGGTTTGTGAGGAGTATGTTGGCCAGTTACATAGACTGTCAAAACAGGTGAGCCAATTATACTGTCTAAAAGACCTACTGCTTCATTAACCGCCAAGATGCTTACCGAAAATGGTGCGTAATAGTGCAGTCAGCTTGTGGGTAGGCTCTGAGAGACCCATAAATGTTGAGAGTCCCGCATTTGGGAATCTTTTCAACAAAATGTATATCCAGAACTTGTCGACAGTGGTGATCCACCTGATATGGTAAGCTTGAGGCACAAGGGAGAGGGTAAAGCAGATCAAGCCAAAACCAACGTAGAGCTGCTTAATTTGTACCTAAAGCTGTGCTTTCACTAGGGATATGGACGTATGGGAAGTCATGCGGCCTTTCGTATTTGGCGAGTACATCAACTTGCTACTATAATTCTGTGCCAAAATAAATTTTTCTAGGAGTAATCTGCACATATAAAGCTTTTCCTGCTTAATTCTTCCTGTTTTGTTCATAAGAAGACATCTTTCTTCTGGGACCTGGTAAATCTCCTCTAGAAGAAGTGAGGCTTTACGTGGCCTTCAGTAGCTATGCAGCTACTACTGCAGTTTCAAATAGGTCTTGATTTAATCCACATTCAATAGTAAGCCCCCCTTGTGAAGTGACAGAGGCAAGAGTTTGGAGAAGGGGCAATGGTTTTAGCTTAAGCAGCACAGATATGTCTAAGTGACACATCTGTAGTGGTTTCTGCCGTTTCCCCCCACCATTGCCATGGGGAAGGCAAGCATTACTTGCTGTAGATCTTTTGGCCCTTCTGCAGATAAACCAAGTTCAGGGCTGGTCAGCACCTGATTGGGATACTTCAAAACGAGGGAATTTGGTGACAGATCCAAATACAAAAGCCCAGAACCCTTCTTACATGGTGACAGAAAGAGGTCAAAAGGGTATTCTGCTTCTGTAGATAATACTTTACAATTGGACAAGAAGTACTTGTTACTCACTGAAGGCTGGATTGTAGGTGGGACTGAGTAACTATGACAAAGAAGAAAATGAATGCAAGTTCCTGGCTTCCTCAGGCTACCCATGTACGGAGTGGTGTCAGTGGGAAGCAGATTCGACCAGGTGGATAGGACAGGGTGGCAAGGGGGGGACAGTCCCTAAGGGCAGTGGTGGACTCTCCCCTCCAGGCAGAGCTTGTCACAGGCTGTCCGTTGTGATCTGTCACTGTCTCTGCACTGGGACAGCCCCACGTTCCTCTGCCTCTTGTGGCGATGTGCTCAGCAGGTCTGGCCAAGTCATCACTGAGCTCCAAGTATAGCTATTCCAACAACAAGAGTGTGTTTATTATCTCTCCGCTTGTCTCCAAGCTCCAGCTCTGGTATTTACATTCTATCTACTTAAATTTTATTGGTGTTTTCAGCTGAAAAATTGGTTTTCATTTCCACTCTGTTTAAACAAAACAACCACAAAATAGGGTTTACTCTGTCTCTGATTGCAAGCAGCTGTCATGGTCCACTCCTAAAGCACCTCCACTGTGGTAGCAGAGAGTGCCTGTAAAAGGGAGAATTTAAAATTTAGTTTTTGGAATCCAGATTAAATCAGGTTATATAAATTACTGTGAGCTAAAATTAAAACACACACATTAGAGGTGTGAGCATATGTGTATATTTTTCTTTTTTGCTTCCAAGATGGACTTTCTGTGACCTAGTAATCTGATAATCTGCTTTCCTCAATCTAGGACGTTTGAAAAGGCCAGCGAGTGTTTGGGGGCGAATCTCCTTAGTGCAGAAGCGATGTGGTGCTGATGTGAGGCCTTAGCGCATGGCATGTAGGCTGCCTATCCAAAGTTGGCGTAAGGCCAGTAAAGCTGTTGTAGTTCGGCAACCCAAAACTTGGACTTCTTGTCGTCTTTGCTCATCCGCTTTGGCAATGCGTTAAGGAGTTTAACTCAAAAGATTAACCTAAGTCAAGTCAGCTCTTTTTACATTCTTTAATATTACTGCAAATTTACCAGGGGTAAATATGTCCTGACAGTTGTTCTTTCCCAGGTCCAGCTGTGTTGTTGGGAAGGACCATCTCTCCACCTCATAGATGCTGCTCTTCTGCCAGAAAGTACTGTTCCCACTGGCAGAGGACTTTATGTGAACACTCCTAATTCACTTCATGGAAGAGCCGTAGCGTTAAGCTCATGTCACCTGTTTAGTGGTGAAGTTCACACCAGTGTTTAAGATAACTTGGCTCTGGGAAGTGCTGATGCACACGATTCCTCTGGCAGTAGGTAGGGATGGAAGCAGCCACAGGGGAGGCAGGGTGAGAAGGAGAGTGGAGTAACCTTTTACACTGGCAAAGCTGCATTTGGGAGAAAATAGATATTTTCTACAGGTGTATTACTCACCGAGTGAATCACACGTTGATGGCTAACCTGTGAGACACCAGAATGAACAGCACGTGCTGCAATGCTTTGTTGCTCACATGCTAACAAACAACATAAAGGTAAAACACAAGCTTTATCATACAGCTAATCATATTACGGTGTTGAAGATGACTGCAGTTGGAAGCATTTCATTTTGGCATTCTTAAACTTCTCAGCTTTTCAGTTGGAATAGTATTCTTCATTTTTAAATTGATTTCAGTTTGTTTAAAATGGTTAAACGGACTACCATGTTTTTGGTAAGATGAAGCACTTCAGGCTGATCATTTTTGTTGCTACTCTACTCTATGGCTCTTTTTGACTTTCTAAAAAGTTCTGATTTAGTTGACCCTGACTTTTTTCCGTGAACCAAGCTGTTAATTATTTGCACATATCATATTGCTGGGAGGGCAACTGGAAAGTAGAAGATTCCCACAGGAATATCCCGAAGTCACATTACAGAAAAGTTCTCTTTTCCCATAGCTTTGGTTTGTTTTGATGTTTCAAAGCAAAACTTTCCAAGAAATCTGCAGAACATCCTTGAACAGAACTCTAAAAGTCTACTGCCGTTCTCTGTGTCCCATTATGTTAGTATATGGCTTATGTCTGATAGCCTATGTAATAAGCGTTTCTGAACTATGACTGTCTTAAATATGAGTGCTGCTTACATGTTCAGTTAGCCCTGTGCCAAGTATGTAATACCACGTTCTCTAGAGAAGCCTTCATATCCTAGCCAGCCTGTACTTAAGTGTCTGATTTCCATGTGCTTGCTTTTCTGCTTTTTCGTGTTCTTTCTTGGCTCTGCCACTTGGAGTTATCTGTAAATTGAAAGCTTCAGCCCTGGTCCTCTGAAGCCAGGAGGTTGATTTCACCGTGTAAAGCTCCACTGTGTTTGTCTTCATACACAAAAGCAGCCAAAGTGAGTTTTCCAGACGCTTTCGGAGTAGACCCCTCCAATGCTGGAAAAGTCGTTCTGGGGTGGAAAGCTCTGTTGAAGGGTCTGGACGCATCAGGCAATTCCAAATACAGAGTGTTTGTGTGAGCCTCAGCTTTCCTGATTAAATACTTGAAAGTAGGAAGAGTCCCGTTTAGCTTCGTAGCGGAATTTTCACAGCAATATCCTGCAAGTCTGTGGTGCAGTTGGTCAGGTAGGGGATAGGTTTGACACCATCACTAGTCTAGTCTCCGTGCTTTTGCTGTCTTACGTTAGAGGTATGGTGATTTTCATAAAACAGGAATGACTTCTGAAACTTCTGTTTTGAGAAAAGAGGGACATCTACTGGTCACAGCATTGCTGATGGAGGGCAAAGTACCAGGGAATCCTGCCAGGCTGTGTCTGTCTTGGTAAGAATTGGGAAACATGGTTCTGTTCTCTGTGGGTTTCCTGACCCTTCAAGCTATCAAGCCCCTGACTCTGACAGGCAGTCACAGGCACTGAATATCAAAATCAGAGAGCAGTGC
Source organism: Rissa tridactyla (assembly GCF_028500815.1). Lineage (NCBI taxonomy): Eukaryota > Metazoa > Chordata > Aves > Charadriiformes > Laridae > Rissa > Rissa tridactyla. The sequence goes on from NC_071468.1 coordinate 4,128,925, forward strand.
CTCCTTGCTGCCCCAGCCTTCCCGATGCTTGAATCGAGTGCAGCTGTGGAGGTACCGCAAGAAGTATCTTCGCTGAAAAAGTGAAGGTAAAATCATCTCAAGAGGTTTGGATAATACTGACTTCATCTATAAATAAGCCACGGGTGACCTTGTCTAGAATTTCAGGAGCTGTAGGTTACAGTGATTTTTAGCCTTTCGTAATTTTTTGCCCTTTTTAACGTTTCTAAATGAAAGGCTGATGCCCTGCCACTGTTGCCTGTGTTTCACTGATGAACCCCTAGCTAACACGGGGTCACTAAGTGCCTCAGAAGCATTTGAGTACCACAGCAAAAGCTGAGAGTGCGCTTTTTTGATCAGTTTTTCTTGCACCTTCTCCTTATAAAGATATTTGACAACGTTGAATCCTGTTAGAGGAAAACCATCGCAGTCTGCTTATTCCAGCCTGCAGTGTACTTAGATTTTGGCCTCTTGTGTCAGCCAGAGGGTCTGTGTTTAAGGAGTGCTTGTCTTTGGTTTTGTTTCTTTTCATGGTTGTTGTTTCTCTAGGATTAGATAGCAGAGCCCAGGTTCCTCTTTTATATGAATCTGGAATAATTCTTGGTATATAGAGAGCCATTCAGGAGTTACATCGACAGGTTAAAGGTACTGAGCCATATTTTGGAATTTGGAAAATATTTATGACTAGCATCAGTAAGAATCAAACGTATACTGTATTTCTATCAAAAACATTTTGTAATTCTACTTTCTGTAAAACCCAAGCGAAGTGTTTCCTATCCTACCTCGTTTCAGAATGTCATCTTGTCATAGGATTTTCTTTCTTTAAAGAGGTAGCGATTTGGAAATGCTGAGCACAAAAGAAGAGAACTGAGGATTTTTATCCCTGTTGACTTACGTAGGGTTTTCCTTTCACGGGTTGACTTTACACGGGTCTTTCAGCTTCATCTGTGAAATAAGGAGTGCTGTCATAACATACAAGCAAGGCTGCTGCTCTGTTCTTCCTAGCGTGTTAGCTGAGAAAAATCTGAGCTCTTCTTTCATCCCTCCCACAAGGACATCAGACAAGCGTACATTTAATCTGGGAATGGTTTCTTGTCAGGAAAGCAATATATTGCCAGCTTGATATTTGTCGGAGTATTCAGGCTTTGGATATTTTGTGAATATCTGTGCTCTGGACCACAATGCCGTAAAAGTGGTTGTGAAGATAGTTGTTATTCGGAGACTCCTCTGGCTCAGAAGGACAAAGAGTTGAAATGTGTTGCACACAGCCTGTATATCTACATATTTATGTATATCTACGTCTATGTATATCATATATCTATGGATGAGGACATTTTTTCATCTTACGTCATTTTGCTTCTATGTTCACAATCCAGAAGCATTTTTTTTTCCCCCAGCTCTGTTATTCCTAGTTAATTTGGGGCCAGCTGGTAACTGTGGGAAATGTCTGATGAAACGCCACAGAAGCTACTTTAGCCCCAAACTGAAGTCCAAGCAGCCAGATGCTACATTGTAGTGCAGCTGTGTGGGGTGGAACAGAGAGGCAAATGCACCTCTCGAACAGCCACGCGTTGCCCAGGGCACATCATGCCAATGGAAAGCTGATTCATAGACGGACAGGGACTCTTTGGCTACCCTCTTCCTCGATGCCAGCAGAGACGTGATGCTTTTGTGGTTTATCAGTGTTTGACTGTAGTTCTGTGCTCTTTTGGTGTAAGAGAATGCAGTTCCTGATTTGGCATCTCTATCGGGAAAGGGCATTATCATTGAAAAAAGAGTAGGGAGCCCCCTAAAGTGGGAATCGTCAGGACAATTCCTGCAAAGAAATTACTTGATAAATGGTTAGTATATTGATTTCTCTCTATGCTTGTTTTGGTTCTAGCAGTGTTCCTTCTTGGCAGCTCTTCTCGACGTATGGAAGTAGCTTCAGAACTGAGTGCTGGGTAACCTTACTTTTAAATGCCAGATTTTGTTATATCTGGTGTAGCTGCAGTCCGTTGCCTTCAAATCAGAATGGATCTCTGTGTGTTTTATTTCCTATTGAAATGGTGGCATTGCCAATACTGCACGAATCTTGTTTTTTAGCAGAAAAAAAAAAAAGGGAGTTTTGAAAGATTGAAGCTTGTTCACAACATGCATTTTGCATAATTCAGTTTTGCAAGGGTTCTTTGTTTGCATATGCCAGTTTACTTTATGGGTCAGTGTTGAAAGGTTGAGTAGCTTTTAAGGGACTGCAGACTGTAACAGTGTTAATGCAGCAGTAGTGTTACAGTTTACTGCTAAAAAACCCAAACCAAACCAAAAAAACAACCAAACAAAAAAACCCAAACAAAACCAGGACAAAACACAAGCCCAAACCAACTACAAAAAATACCCCCACAAACATAGATAGCTGATAATAGTTGAATTTTGAAAGTTCTAGGAGACTGAAATGAGACTTGTTTGGGCATTTATCCTGAAATTATCACAAGCGCTACTCCTGTATCATCTTAGGTGAGGGAACATTTGTAGGGAAAGATAAGTGTTCCCTAAGTCTGTCAGTGGCTTCCCATTATATCAGTTCTAATAAATAATATTATCTCTTCCCATTAACCTTGCTTTCTTTGTATCCCTAGACTGTAAGTCCATACTTATGACTACTGAGTCATCTTATTCGTGCAGTTGGGAAAAGAGAAATGGGAGGGCAGAGTGTTACTGGTGGGTTGTTTTCAAGCACAAAAACACATCAGAGAACCCCCCAAATGCTAGGTTGTCTCGTAAGTCAGGCTTCTGTTTTCAACTGATTCTCAGATATATCACTTATTCTATTTCTATGCATATTTTATGCGGTACTTCTTAACAGGGATAATTTGAAAAGGAATATTGAAATATTAATAAATGTCCTAATAAATGGCTACTTCTCCTAAAGGAAAACGGATTTATGTGGTCCATTTTTAAGGGAGTCTGATTAAAAATTTCTTGTTTGTGATGCGCATGTGATGCGTCATGAGTACAAGGGTCTGCTTAAGTGTGTTTATCTGCTGAATTGACACCTTAGACCTTGGTTTAGCCCATGGGGATTTACTGCCTGCGGTTTACAATGTGCCATTTTCCAAAGACATTAGTATTCCTCCTGTATAAATGATGACTTTTTTCATCTGTTTTGCAGATGTACAGCACTCATTCATGAAAAGAAAAATATACTCATCTGCATCTATTTATAAGTGTCAAATTCTGGATCCTGCCCAAGTCAGTTCAAGCTGCATGCACAGAATTTGGCCGGAAGCAAGAAGCTTCTTTATTCATAAGGTTAACATTAAGCAGTGGACCAAATCCCATCTCGGTTCCACCAGTGTGAATTATCTGTTGAGTAATCGTAGTATTACAATGGCATAATTGAGATCGATCTTGGCTTGCAGTGCTGTCATTTTTTTTTCCTCTTCCTATAGCTTTATCCTGCCAGGGTTCTTGCTGAAATCGATGAGTGCTGAAATCGGCCTAATCCCTAAGCTTCTCCTGTACAGTACTGCAAAGTCTAGGTACAAGCTACAGTAGAAAAATATATCCATAAAAAGGAATTACATAAGGAAAGTGCTGTAATGCTGCTCTTGGCTGAAAGTCATCCCAATGATTACTGGAATGTTTTGCTTTTTAAGGATGAAAGCCAGAAAGCAAGCAGGACTTGAATACGTAACGGGGTGTTAGATTAGGTCAGTGTCACAGAACAACTGTTGTGCCTCCCTGTGGTTTGCTCTAGCTTATTAGTGTTCTGTTTCATTCCTTTTCTGAAACTGGACCAGTTAAATATGTCATCACGTATTGTATAATGTTGCTTAGTAATAGTTAATATTGCCAGACGCAGCTGAAAGGGAGGCATATGTTTATACAGGCTATAAATAGAAGACCTAATAAATCAGTCAATGGCCCGCTTGCCTTTGCTGGCAATAAACTGTTTTAATAGCACCGCTGATGCTACATGTAGTACTTGGAAGAACGGAAAGCACAATCACTTTGTTTAGTGAAGGGTGAGATAGTAACGGCTAAAATGCGCCTAGACTTGCCCGTGGTGTTACAGGCTGTCAAGTGGGCAGTTTTTTTCCTCAGCGCGGATTATTGACATTATCCATACCTGCAAGGAAGAAGAGCCTTCCCCCAAGACAAACTTTGCTACTTTTTCTCTCTTCTGTTTTTCTAATTTGGTGTTTCTGTTTTTCATGTTTTTCAGCAATGGGTAGAAGGGCTTGGATCCATCATACATAACTTCAGAGCTAACAATGTCAGTCCAATGACATGTCTCAAGAAACAGTAAGTTACTTTCTTTCCTCCCCTTTCTCCTTTATTTTTCTGTCCTCGTATTTTCCTACTTGGAATTAAAAAAAAAAAAATAATATTTTGTTTTTCATAGTTCAACATTTGCAATCACAAAACAGCGTAACAAAGAAAATGGTGTTATATTAGTTTAGGATTTATCTTGCACTGTGGCCAGAAGAGGTCTCAAGTCTATATCTGACGCATGCCCATGAGAAATTATAAGAGAATTTATAACTGTTCATTTGATTTATTGATATTGTATGTTTTAATTTTTGTCTGGGTTGTTCTTTCATTGATGCATATGCAAACAAAACCCCCTGAGTCTTTATTGTCTTCGCACTCATGTTAATTGACGTACTGATTCTTTTGGGATGCTTTTGGCCTTCACAGTTAAAGAACTGCTCTGCCTCAAGCACTAAAAGGTTACAGAAAAATGTTTTTATTACAGAACAATTATTTGTTTGTACTCATTTCCCAGTCATGGCAATAATCTTAATCTAAATATAAGTATCCAAATTTTAATAAATAGTATTTTAAAAATATTTCATTCTTAATTTCAGCTGGATGAAGCTGGCCTTTCTAACAAACACAAATGGGAAAATCCCAGTTCGGAGGTAAGCACAATTGGGAATTCAGGTTTTTATCAAGTACTGGTTGTAGAATGTTAATAAAATTCTGTGGCTTAATAGTGAAATATACTATATGTTGTATTACTAATGCATATGTAAAAATAAGTACAGAACTAGGCATACTTAGCTGAGTGCCATACCTCCTTGGTAAGCTAGGCAGGACTTTTTATCAGCCTAGGGATTTTTTTTCTTAGGCCATTGGGATGAAGGTATGAGTGCTTGGAGCTGTTTTCAAAGTCACTTAGAGCTAAGACCATCAGTTTTCTCAGCCTAAAACTCCTCAAACTCTGGAATTGGTTTTTCAGTTGTAAAACTTCATTAAATACTTAGCAAAAGAACCATAAAAATTTGCAAGCCGGTTGAGTACAGAACAAAAAGGTATGTTTTAAAATGTAGTTCCTTGTAAAAAAGACAGATATATTTCTGCCACAAATACTTTGCTTTTATAGGAACCCCCAGGATAATAGTTGGTTTTCTCCACATGGTAAATGAATTGTTGGGTTAGTTGTTGTCAGTAACAGAAAAGCTAGAACAGCGTATTTGTTTCTGTACAGGTATTAACTACTTCAAGTGACTGAGTTTCAGTCTGCTCTGGCTAGGCGGTAATTCGCCCCCCTTCGGCTCTAGAAATTAATTCCTGCTGCCACATTTTGCTTCTTTCCTCTTCATGAGTCTATGAAAAGCATGCTTTTGGGACATGCTGTTTTTTTCATAAATAGAAACTCACAGAAGGGAGCAGGAAGGAGGGCTTTGTAAGATAAGCCTCACAGAACATTTTTTTTCAAGGGAGAGAGGATTTTGCATCTATAGAATCTGCAAAAAGACAAAGGGCCTGCCATGCTGCCTTCCAGGTTTCTGTGGTTTCGTGACTCAAGTGACACCTCGGCAGCGTTAAGGCTGCTTTCAACTGCCACGTTACCAAGACCCTGCTTGTTTCTCAAACTTGAACTAAACTGCCACAAGGCACCTTCCGTGCAGAAGTCCCATGAGGAATATCAACTGAGGGGTGAAGGTGAGGGGACAATACTTCAGGGGAAATTCATGTTCAGGATTGTAGAGCTTTATGCCTGTGTTTAAACATAGAGCTTTATTCCTCAGTATGAATTTACAGTGCATTAGCTTCTCTGAAACCGGTCCTGCCGCGAAATATTTTACTTTGCATTTAGTGAGGCATAAATTCTCCCCGTTGTGCTACCGCACACTGATTTGTGTGTGCAGACAAGCCCGCGTATTGCTGAAGAGAGTCCAGTCCACAGTGTGTTAAATCTTCCTGCCGGATCTGCAGTTTTGATTTTAGAGGACTTAAATGGTCTCTTAAGGTCGAATCATTTTTCTTAAAAATGTTTCCAGTTCCAAGAGTTTGTTTTTTCAAATTTCCACTATTTACAGGTTGACATAATTCGGTCTTTAGCAGCTTAATTTATTGCAAAAGTAGTTTGCAGTGTAAATGTGTAAGGGATGTACTGTTCCATGCTGTGCAGAGGGAAGCTGAAGCTTCTTTACATCTTTACATCTGAATGCTCCAAGGAATGCACTCTGTTGGTGTGGGTGAAATGTGGCAACTTTTGGGGGCTCGTCTGGGAAGCATGGTGTCACTTGCTGAAAGGATGAGGAGAGAGGTCAGGGGAAAAAAATCAGCCTGCTCTGCAGACCTACGTTGGAAAAGTGTGAGAGTCAGAGCCCTGATGGAGGACGGTAAAATCATGAGATTAGCCTGATCCAGCAACCGCTCCTTATCATCAAGCCGGCGGGACACAGGCACCCAGGTGTCTCAGCACTGGGCAGCCTGGGATGTGGGGGACGTCCTTGCTTCTCTCCGCTCCCACAAACACTTAGTGCAGAGAAGGAGCGTGGAGGGAGAAAAGAGGGAGCAGAAGGAGGTGGATGCTTAAGGAGAAGCATATGGGGATGAGGAAGGCAAGCCGGGAAGTGCTGGGAAATGCGGGCAGAGTGGCTCTGCTGTGCAAAGTGCGCCAAGTTTACCCAAGCCTCCCCTCAGTAACTCTTTCCACTGGTGCTTCCCCTTCAACTGACCTCCAGATTGCTATGGTCAGCCCTTCCCATGTACCTGTTTTTAAATACAGCCGTATCTAGTCAGCCTGCTTTGTCAAACCTCCACCTCCTGCTGCCTGGGGACTCCTGTAGCAATTGCTGTAGCTCTGGCATACAGATAGGAAGGTTATTCTCTCTGAAACACAATACCCAGCAAATCTGTTAAGCTATAGGAATGCATATCACAAGACCACCTGTATTTCATTTTTACACAGAAGTGCAGTAAAACACTGAGGTGGGGGTAGGGGGGGGAATCTCACCTGGGAAATCAGAGCTCCTTGCATTTCTTCTCATGTTTAAGACAGATTTTTGCAGCTGGCACATGGCCGCAGGGAACGATGAGCCTTGAGAAGGTGAAACTCCTTAGGCTGTCAGCGGTAAATGGCATAAATATTCCTAACTCCTCGTTAGTACAGGTTGGGGGTTGCAGAGTCTTGAAGATTCCTCTCAACTACTTTTGGATTTTAATGTACCCTGGGGCGTATATCTATTACGATCAACCTACTGTGTTTGGGAGAGAAGAAATTCTGGCAGTTAGTGTGAAAACCTTAGGAGAGCACCAGATTTGTCTTCTGGGCTTTAATAAATTCTAGCAGTCTGAATCAAGAACTACATCTACAGATCTTACAAGGACAGGGCATTTGGTAAGGTATTTGGTATTTTCAGGTATTAACGCTCCTGTAAATGATGACTAAAATGGTCAGCATTTCTTAAAAAAACCTGCTTCTGCAGCTTTCTGTTGGCAGAAAATGGATTTTCTACATGTGCAAGTTGCACCTGTTCAAGCTGGAGCGTGTTTAGAAATCAACTTTGCTCAATCTATGCTTATCCCTTGTATAACGACATTTAAAAGGATTTAAGCTTATTTAGCTTCTAACTATGAAAATAAATATAAAAAAGAAAAAGCGAAACTGTGATAAACGAGGCTTAAATCTATTTTACAGTAGTTTAAGTTAATTTGAAAATACACTTTTTTAGTAAACATGTTTTGTATCGATTACTCTAGAGTGCCTGGAAGAAATCTGTTTTAATACTTAGATGACGATTAGAAATCGTAGATTTTCACATGATTTCTTGTACAGTGTAGGCAGTGGTACCTCCAGTTGTAGCCACACCAATAAATTCAGTGGAGCCATGAGACACGATTGCCATGAGACAGTTGATGTGTTGGCGTGACTTTTGAAGTCATGGTTGGAAAGTGGTGAAGGTCTGAAGTAACCAAGTCATTTAATCCATCAACAAGCACGGTAGATTCATACCCCTCAGTCCCGTATTTGGGAAGTGTTTTAAATCCCGATGAGGAAGTACATTGACATGTTACCATAAAAAGCCCAAATCACCATAGAACACGAGGAGTAAAACACCTGTAGGTATCTCTCAACCAGTAACTTGCCCGCACCTCAAATAGCCCAGTTTTCTTCCAAGGCATACACCAAGGTGAACGTGAATCTGCTAGGATGAAACCTCTTCTGATAGAGGGAAAAATAGTTTTATTTACAGTATCCTTAGCAAAAAGGAAGTGCCATGCTGTATTTTTACGATCTTTTTTGATTCATGCAATCCGTTCTAGGCTGCTGCTCTCATTACAAATTACTGCTATGTTTGCTGTCATCTTTGGTGAAATAAAAAAGAGTTTGGCATCAAAAATAAGTTCCCTGCAGCCATGGAATCTCGGCTCACAGTTTGTGATTAATTACTTATGCCAATATTACACGTTTTACATGACATTTATTATTGGGGCCCGATTCATTAGAACAGGCATAAGAGTTTTTTACAGGGCTGGAGACGGGTTGTAAATTGTAGAGCTAACATTACTCTGTACTTGAGAATTAGTAGAAAAATAGATGCCTGAGGCTTTTTTTAAGAAACAAGTGCCTAAAGTTAAACTCAGTATATATTTTAGGGAAAACATCTCAGTATTTATCAGCTTTGGAAAATCAAATAACGTTTAGGTGCCTAAATAGGGACATAGAAATCTAACTGTGGTAAGAACCCAGTAAAAAAAAAAAAATTGGCCAAGATTTGTTAAAATATTTAAAATATTATTATATCATTTAGGTCTTTGGCTTCTTGATCTTAATTTTATTAGTATGAAAATATTTACATAGGCGGTTTGGAGTGTTTTGGAGAGTAAAACAACTGTGAATTGCTATGGCAACAAATAACAGCAACAGTTTGTTTCACATCCTTCACCATGTGAAATTATTTAGTATGCATGAGATTAGCAAAGTCTCGGCAAATGTTTGTCTCGCTTGATGATAAAAAGCCTGATATTCTTATCGGGCAACTATAGAGTCCTGCCCAACATACAGCTTTTCTTAGCATTAGAAATAGATATTGGATACAGACTTCAGTTTTTCTTTCCAGATTGAGACACCAAAATCAAGGGGTTGTGGGACACATCATTTTAGCTTAGGCCCTAAGCAGAAGGAAACAGAGCGGTCAAGTTTGGATCGACTTTTCCAGAGTTAGAAGTTATTCAAACTTGTCTCGAATGGAAACAGAAATAGACCAGACGCTCTCACATGAATCGTACCAAACAGCTAAGCTTAATTGGATTTATTTGATTTTGAGCGAAACCAGTGTGTCGGTCTCCTGTGTGGTGAAATCACTCCTGTTTTGTGTTAAGTTAACCAGTTTGTTGGAAATATTGGAGTGGCAGCTGAGACCTGCGTGAGTGAGTTGTGCATAGTATGTCGAGAACAGGGATATTTGTGAGGGGAGGGAGCATTCCCGGGGAGGAGAGAGCACCGCAGCTGGTGAGGGAGCAGGAATGAGATTTGACAAGCACGTGGGAGTCTCTTGCTACCAGAGACTGCTTGAAAAGGAAAGAGGAAGGCAGCTGCCCTTGGAAGCGGTTCATGCCTACCTCGTGGATGACCTGGAGGCATAGGTTAGTGCTCGGAAAGGACGGGAAGTCACCACAAGCAGGAATGGCTGGAGACACGAGTCTCCTCACTTGTAGAATCTGCTACTTTTTAAACACAGTCATTTATCTATGCATAGAGTTGAAAAAAAGCCGACAGAATAATGCTTTGCACGGCTCTGTGTCCCAGTATATTAGAAAAAAAAAACCCCTCTTTTGTTCTTTTGGAAGTCCATTATTTTGATATATTATCTCGTGGATAGCTTGCAGGCAGAGCACTGCTGCTTGGTGAAGCTTAGAGCACTTTTTCAACTGCACTATTACTTGGAAGATGCTTACATTCATCAGTTGAAGCCGGAGGAAAATGTTGGCAGTAAAAGCAAGAGAGAGAGGAGTGATTGTTTAAAGTGACTAACGTTTCTCCTTTTTCCACCCCACCCCCCCCACTCTTTTTTGTTTTAGCATTACCAGAACCTTTGCATCAGGGAAAACGGAAAAAGTGATCTTTCAGGCGCTTAAGGAATTAGGTCTTCCCAGTGGAAAGGTATTTAGTAGTTTTGAATTAACTGTTTTGTATACTAATAAACTGATGAATCATTAACATTTGTAGCAGTGATCTAAGTCATCTGCATCACACAAACACGTGCCTATTGTTCATGAGTAACTTATTAATCACTGTAGGTTGTTTACTAAAACCAAAATGTCATTAAATCTGTACGACATAGTGGTCCGTAAACCTCTTGGGTGAGGCTTCCCTTCTTTTCTGTAACAGATTACCTTTTATTCATTTATGCAAAGAATACGCACATAATACCTTTTTGTTGTTGTTGCATGCTGACCTCTCATTTGCATTTCCTGGACTCCTCCTGCTCTTTGCTCCTTCCCTTGGAGAACCTCCGTCCTGCTCTGTCCCACTCATGGCAGGAGCCCCTACCAGCAGCCCTCAGGAGGTGACAGCAGGTTACAGTCGCAGCTGGATTTCTAACGTCACTCCCTGCCCAGTCTCCTTTGGTTTTTTTGTTTTGGAGGTTCCAGCCCTTGGTTCTTGACCTGACTGCAACCTGGTGAGGGGCAGCCCTGCAGGCTCGGCAGCTTGCTCTCTCCAGCCAGGGAGAGTGGGTGTAAAAAGACATGAATCCCCCAGAAAGACATAATCCCCTCCGTGGCAGTGCCTGGCATCTGAGATGACATTTTTCCTGCAGTTCTCATCTTGTTCAGAGGAGGACACGATACTGAACGTGTCAGCCATGTGTTCCCTCCCTCGTGGAAGTTTTACACACCGTGTATTAGAGCTGCTTTGGTTTTTAGAACTATTGCACCAAACCTGTGACTTCTTCTCCACGGTCCTCGGCTTCAGTATAAATATGCTGAAGTTTGTGCACTATTTTGGACTTTTGGGGTGGTTTTTTTAAGCTTCAGAAGAAAATTAAAGACTGTTTTCCAGTTTTGTGTTTATCCAGAATTGTTACTGTGAGGCCAGAATATAAGCACATCAAACAAATCTATGATAAAGATGAATTGAGAACTGTTTTCAGAAAATACAAAAGAAACTAAGTGTATACTAGGTAAAGAGCTAAAACAGTTCTCGGTTGCTTTTTCTGGTATAAGATATGGTCTTGGGAAAAGAGGATATAAGCTCTCTTTTGCTGGATAAATGTACCTTTGCATTTTGTTGCAGAATGATGAAATTGAGCCTGCGGCATTTACTTACGAGAAATTTTATGAGCTCACCCAAAAGATATGTCCGCGAACGGATATAGAGGACCTCTTTAAGAAGATGTAAGTTCAAATTTAATATAGTCTTGCCTTAAACTCATTTTGTTGTATTTTTAGTCCGTATCTAATAGTGACAGAACACTGTAAAGACTATCTAACCTGGAATCCTAGTAGCATCAGCAGTATTTTAAGACAAACTCAGGTCTATGTTTTTCCCCTTCCTTCCCTCTCGGATTGTTAATGTAAAAGTTCACTCTGTATTTTAGAGCAACTTTTACATGAGCTAGAGGAAGCACCTGGAACTTTTTTTTTGTTTTGCATTGGCTTTACTAACTACTGTAATTTTAACTTGCTCCTCTAGGTGATTAACACAGTATGTGAACTAATTAAATTAAATCAGAAATTTGAAGGTTAAAAAGTTTCTTCACTCAGTTTAATCTCAGCGGGAGGACTTACATGTTGTTTTATGAAGTAATGTTTGTTATAGGAAGTACGGGAGATACACTGTGCCGAGCATAGCCAGTTAGTATGTTTTCTGTGACTGTTAATTTTGAGATGATAGAGCTACCTGAGGTAGAAAAGTAGGTGGTTTTAAAAGTGTCAGCAATGTCAACATGTAAATCATACCTACTGTAGCATCGTATATGAAAACTTACATTCTCTAATAAATTTCTTTTCAGCAATGGAGACAAAACTGATTATTTAACGGTAGACCAATTAGTGAGCTTTCTAAATGAAGTAAGCTTTTTCATACATTAACTACCATACAAGTCTGTCTGCAGTGGCTTGCTTCTTCCAATCTTTCCCTTGCATGAATCATGCCATTATTTGCTGTGCTTTTGATCCGCTGATCTTTCCATTATGGTAACATCCAGGTGCAAAAATCAGCTCCAACCTTGTGTGTTGTGCTTTCTACATGTTGGCTTTGCAGATTGCATCTGTTGATTACTTGCTGGTGTGTTATGTTGTGTGTTGTGTATGTTTTATACGTTTTATACTGTACATTCAATGCAGTTTCAGCCAAAATACGTCCAGTATTTTATTATGGACAATTACTTTACCTGTAGGCCACGGCTAAATATATTTGCTGATCCTTCTGAATAATAGAAAAAATGAAGCAGGCTTTTATAAACAGTGGTTTGATTCTTCTCAACAGTATTATTTCAGCCTATTACAAATATAAGAGCTAAGAGGATATTTTAAGAGCTTGTATATGATTTTTAAAATACTATGTGTGCAGAATAAGAGGAAATATTTTTATTCTGTATTTCCAGAATACGGTTGTTGGCAAGAGTATTTACTATTTCTTAAAAACATCATGAGAGCGTGAAGTAGTTCAATAAACAGTGTAGGATTGTTTTTTTTCTATTCCTAGAACACATTAAGTTATAGAAGACAGACTCATTTGGAATTGCAACAATAAATGCACTATGTAGATTTGACAAGAACATACACATGGAAAAAGTGGCACATCCTACTTGCTTTTGTACCAGTAGATTCTTGTCATCTGGAACATGGATAGCTGTTTGATCTTTTAGAGACTGGGTGCATTACCAAAAAGCCCTCCATCTAAAATTATTTTACTAGTTATAAATCTATTTTATACATTTTTATGTATACGTACTTATTTATATATCTGATACTGCTATACGAAGATTCAAGCGGTCAGTTCCCCATATATCAAATTTACAATAAAAATTTCTTCTTTCAGTAGCGAACGCATGCCTTATTCTTCACCAAACCTGAATTACGTGTAGAAAGAATATTCAAAAATAAAAGATAGTGAGAAGGTTAACAGCTTCAGAGCTAGTGGTTACATACTTGGGGCCTTAGTTTGGATCCACTTAGTTCTCTCTATTAGAAAATTGGAGAACGTGCTTAATCTTACTGCTGTGAGATGGTTTTTGTCACAGCTGTTTACAAAGTTCAGTGCCTAAACGTTTGCGGGACTGGGGTCATAGCTAAGGCATGTCATTTATGCTTCTGCATTGAAGAGAGAAAGGATAATGTTGTGATTTAAATTATAAATTATCCCCTTAAAGTACCTCAGCGCACCAGTTCACTTCTAGTGATAGCTGCACTTCACTGCTTGAAGCACCCAGTCTTGTCCCCACATTGAACCATATTAGCTTGTGATTATTTTTTCTAGCGTTAATCCTTATTTTTCAGTAAATTACTGTTTTATCATTGTTTTGAAATTGATCTCTGTAATTGTTTTAGTTTAAAGTGTGCTTCCTTGGAGCACAAACTTCTGAAGAAGGGTTGCTAGCAATTGTAAGAACTTCCTGGCTATCTCCAGTAACCGATTAAAAAATGAAAATTGAATTGTTGTGCACTCAGTTTTGTATTGTTTTCACAGTTCTTTTTACAGAATTAGAAGCCTTATTTTATGGCAGTATTGGAGAAAGATATATCTTGTTGGCCGCATTCTTATTGACACAACACATTTTGCAGTTGGAAAAGTTGGCCCTTTAGTAGGTGACCAGAGCTGGGAAAAATTAGTCAAGTGGTTTTATAGAGTAGGACATTCATTCTGATGACTGAAAGTAATGCTTTTGGCTCTGTGCTGGAGGTCTTTCGGTCTTCAAATAGAGTTTAAAGTTTTGATCATGATTTGAAAGGCACTAAATGACCCAGAATCTCCCTCCTGAAGTTAACGTTTCTGTCCCCTTGACAACTGGCCAACACTGCAATTAGCACTGGTGTTTAATGCTAGAAAATATAAAAAGATTATTATCATTATATAGGAGAGGGGATTTACTTGGCAGAGCAATTCTTCGTGAGAGTCTTTAACCTGAATTATTTTGAATTCAGTAGCCTCCAAGGCGTGCTACAGAAGCTCTAAGCATTATGGGGTTTTAAGGGAGCATAAGGATACGTTACTGGGTATAAGTGGAGAGTGAGCTGCTTTCCTGGAGTTTTTCCAAACTGCTGTCTCTATTTGACTTTTAAATGTTGCTGGCTGACAGCTGATTTAATTGTGTATCAGTATTAAAGCTTCTGGGAAGTTTTTAGAAATTTAATTATTGTCAGGCACTGAGTATTAAAGTCAAATTTTGAAAAAAGAAAATGTAGTAGAAAAAGAACTGAAATCACTACTATTGAGATTTGCTCCTGACATTCGTTTGCAGCAATAAATTAATAAGCCAAGTAGCTGTCAAAATGGAAATTCAGTAGTCTGACCAGGACTCATCCTTTCTCCTGGGAAGGAGGTATGAGGAGATCCTTTTCTATCCCTTTCTTTCCCACCTCCTTGCCCTCCCTCCCTCCCTTCCGCTCACTTCCCCACCCGTCCTCCCTCCTTCCCACTCGCTTGCTTGCTCTTTCTGTCTCCTCCTGGTTTTCGTCTCCACAGAAGGACACCCTTCTTACCAGTGCACAAGCCAAATTCAAGAGGCAAAATTGGTTCTGGCACACGATTAACTGCTGTACACCTGGGTTTCCATGTCCACTCAAAGAGGAGACTGGAGGCCGGGCTGGGGAGGCTAAATGATCTTTCTCTCTTTGCAGAAACACAGAGGCATTTCTTTCTCCCCATGCTTTTAGATGCTTCACCCTCATGTAGTTAAGACTGTCTAGTGTAAGGGTGTCCTGTCAAATATGGTAACTACAACAATCAAATGCAACTTTGATGGACATACATAATTAGTCTTGGGGCACGTTGTCTTTCTAGATGAAACGTAATGCTTTTAGTTTTGGTCAGCTTTTGTGTTTCAAGTTTCCTGTGCCAACAAGCTCAGCAGTGCAGAACATTTCCCCAACAGACACTAGTAAGCGTTCTTCCTTTTTTTAAATAAAGCTTCATCAATTGCCAATTTTGCTTTATTTTTTAAACTAAGTAAACATAAAGACATATTTTTGTTCAAGTAGAAAATTGCTAATGAGCAATGACCATTGCCACGAGAAGAATATTTTCCTCTTAGCTCCTTCCGATAACTCTGGGACTCTTTCTCAAGAGGAGACCTTTTTTGCTTTATCCCATTTATTTTCTTCTGTTTGCTTATGACTAACTGTAGAAGAAAGAGAGCGGGGAAGAGCACTTTTCTTGAGTTAAGAACCTTCCCTACTGTTTCTTAATGATTTTTTTTGGAGTGGTGTATTGTCACTAATGGTACAAAGCTTGTCGTTTGTCACAGTAGGCTGTTCTGTTGCATGCCAGTGTTGTGTCGCTGCTGTGTGTTGCTTAGCAAGTTGTGTCCTGCACCCATCTGCTCTCATATCATATTTCATCTGAGTTTTACTTAGATATCCAGACAGCCAATGTGTAGTGAATGAAACTGCTGTATTTTAGATGCTGCAGACTGTCAGTGGCATTACTTGAAAGATCCCTCCTTAATTGCATGATTAAATTGGCATTGGTTGTAATTTCTCAGAATTAATTAAGCGCATGCACCAATGTATTGATTGTAAGAAAAGAGATGGAGTGCTTATTTTTGATTGGATATTGCTTTTTTTCATACCAAAATGTCAAAAAGTTTGCACGTGAGGAATTACAGCAAATGCCGATAGTGCTGTGCCAAGCCATATCGATACCATCCTGTCCACTCCAAATTATTGATCACCAATATGGGGGTGGCCTGTTACATTTCTGAATTCTGCTCAAACTAAAGCTTGAAAACTGTGCACCTACTGGGGTAAAAGAGTGTTTTCACCGTCATATTTATTTCTTTGTTTTATTGCATCTGCTTACATGCCACTACTCCGTTCAGTTCTGTTTTAATTTTCTTTTGATGGAGAATCAGGCACACAGTGTGCAGCTCTAATCCAACTCGGAGAAAACACAAAGTTACATAGCACACTATTAAGTGAAAACTTAAAAACTCTTGAGTTTTAGTAGTGTGTTAGAAATCACTGCTAAATTGTATCTAAATATTACATATATTATTAAATCCTAATATTGTAAATTGCTGTGAATTGAAGAGATGATATTGTGAAGCTCTTTTAAGTTGTACATATTTCTTCTAAGAACCTATGCGGTTTTTTGAATAATTAATAACACAATGTTTCCACAATTCACAAATAATCATCAGTAGTTGCATATTTCTAAACTTGGGTTTCAAATTCTGTATTTATAGCATAGCTTTATTTTACTTTTAATTTTTTCTTTAGCTGTAGCTATTGCTGAAGATGTATTTTTGCAGAGGTGGTTACAGCTCCATCAGTCAAATCGGTCAATTTATATGACCTACAAAAAAGATTAGGAAGAGAGAATTTACAAAGATGAGAGATTTAGCTATTTATTTTCGACATTTCATTTGCACATATGCTGGTCATGGTGATGTGCAGTCATTATTCTCATGAACGAGCAAGAGTAAGACCAGTTACACAATTGCACTGGAATGTTTTTTTTTAAAATATTTTTATAATCAAACTGCCTAGATTTCTTATGAAGGATAAGGTTCATATTCTGTCTAAAGCTAAAGTTACTGTTGAATAGTCTGTAAGTTTTAGGGCTCTTTTTTTTTTTTTTTTTTTAAAATGTCTGCTTCTTTCTTTCTCATCTGCAGTAATGAAATGCTCTTGGATGATAGCCATGCACTATATTGTTTTGCTGAATTCCGTTGTTTTCTAACCTTAGCATCAACGAGATCCTCGGCTCAATGAAATTTTATTTCCCTTTTATGACACAAAAAGAGCAATGCAGATAATTGAGACATATGAGCCAGATGAAGACTTGAAGAGTAAAGGTAAATGTGGGAGGGAATTCAGTATTCACTGGTTTTAGGCATTTGGGGAATTTGTTCCAAAGCATCCAAACTTTTAAAACGGAGCTTATGGTCCTTGTGGTCAGGGGGCAAGCACTTGTGTGGCCGCCAAGTGAACTAGATCAGGAAATATGAACTGCTGAAAAATATCTCCCCCTCTCAAAACCAGTGATTTCTTAGGAGGATTATTTTCCTGATCCAGGTTACGGTGTGGCTAGAGACAGCCAGCCGGATACAAAATGGGAGAGGCTAGGATGGAGTAAATGGGGAACAACATGGAGACTCCTTCTGGCAACAAGGCAACATGCATGTGGCTACGGCCAAGGTCTCAGAGAGACTACAAAACCATACAGATATTGTGTAAAAAACAAATTACCATGCGCATCATTGGATATGCATCCATCTTCATATAATCTGTATAGTGCTTGAGGGCAGCAGCCTGCTTTAGAACAGGGTATTTTCCATGGGTGCATTGAAAAATGTTCTGCCTGAGCAAGAAGACTGCAGGAAGTGTCTCCAAGCCATTCTTGGGTTGCTCCTGTCCTGAGCTGCTATGAGTGTTGGAGGTGTCAGTGGTTGAACTTAGCCCCCAGTTCTTAGCTGTTCTGATGAAATAACTGTGTTGGGATCAACTACCGAAATTAAAAATGTTGCTTTGCCCGTTTGCTGGAAGAGGAGGAAACGCAGCCTTGCAAAGCCCGTAGACCTTCGGGCATCCTAACAGGACGCCACTTTCATTAGACATTTAGGTTAATTAAGAGAGCACTGGGGAAGCTGAAGAGCTTTTACACATCCGCTAGTGCTGCCCCTGCTGATGAAGGATGTGCAAATCAGGCAACACGAGGCAATATCTTAAACTGCTTCCGTAGAGCCCGAGGCAGCTCTGGCTCGGTGCTGCAGCCCCGTTGGGTCCCCCGTGTCCTCTTCTGCTGCTTTGTGGTCACAGGCGCTGACACCTGCAATGCCTTCCACAGCAACGCCTGCCCCTTTCGCTTTCTCTGGGCCGCTGGTTGGGAAGAGTTTACGGTTGTCTTCCCCAGTCTATGAACTTAAGGAGCCCTTCTGTAGCTGGGCGTATAGCTTTCACCATTCCTTAGGGTACTTTAGTCCTTTGGACCAAACCGCTAGAGGAAGACCTTGTACTGGACGTGCTACTCCAGACGCTGCGTTGTGTGCTGGATTGATAGGTTGCTCTTTTAGTTCTGTGAAAACGTGGACTTTCCAGGAATCATCTGGGAAAGAGGGAGATATTTTTCTTGTCTAGGAGTCATTTATAAGCGTTATGAGGATTTTCCGCTCACAAGCAGCGTAGCTTAGTTCTTTCCCTCTCTACATGAAGTACAATTCTCCAAGTATTAATTAAGTGATTTTAGTAAACTCTATCCTTTTTTATTTTTTTAAAGGCACTCATCTGCAATTCCTCCTGATGCCAGTGTATTTTGCATATTTCCCAAAAGGAGGAAGGTGTACTGACGTAGCTGCCACCTATTTAGGATGGAAGATGTAAAAATATTTTTTTACAAAGGTGGAAATTAATCTAGGACTGGAAAACAATGTTCAGTAATTCACAAAGAGGATTTTGCAAGCACCAGGCTGTAGCAAGGGAATGATACTGTCTTATTCTTTTAGCCAATAATCGAATCTTGGCTAATTATTTTGCTTCTTTCTTTGATTTATATTTCTAACAGGTTTTAAATAAATGTGGTAAACCTCTTGCAGGGATGCGGGTTATGGAGAGTACCAACAGAAGCATCCCCTTACAGTGTTCCTCCATTGATCATATTCCCTGGTAGGGATTTTATCTCAGTGGAATCAGTAGGATAGAGAGATGGTTTAATGTAATAACGTGTTGAACCTTAGCATGTAGAGAAGGCAAGAATATATCTCAGCAGTGGTTGTTCTCTGCAGTCTCTTTCCCCTTCTTAGATACAACTTTGCTGTTGAGCAAAATAATTAAGTTAAACAACTTTTTTTGCTAAATCGTGTAGTTTGAGAAAGAAGGCAGTAGCAGTAAGTGACTGACTCTTCCTCAGTTGTATTTCGGTAACAGAAGGAGTAAGGAAGGCTGAACAAGTTAATGCTGTGCAGTTTAGTAACCGGAGTCTGCTCAGGAACGCTACAAAAGCAAATTCCTCCACCTGGTCAGTGCGTGTCAAAAACAGAGAGGCCAGTCTGTTGGGCACGTTGGAGTCTCAGCCGTTGTCTGTCTAGAACGCCTGCTCAGCTGTCCCTTTTTTCCGCTAGATGACGCACTCAAAGTGCGTATCATCGAGATACTTTGTGCTTCTGCTTTTAAGTTCTCAGTGATCAACAAAATAAAAACATTCTTAGAATTGAAAATTCCATTTCACCCTCTTTTTGCCCTCTTCTGCCGAAAGTCAGAATCAGCTGAGAGCATTTGAATAAGACCTTCCAGAACAGTTCACCTCTGGCTGACACCAAGCACAGAAGATTTAAGCTCCAGTAGGTGATTTTTTCAGAAAGCCAGGAGCAGAATGAAAAGCAGGATTGCGGGAGTTCTCTGTGTAAGAGAAAAGTTGTTTTAAACAAAATAAAAACGGGACTGCTCCAACCTGTGCCTTAACAATAGCTGAGTGTTCGAACATGACTTGAGGGAAAGCAATCTCCGAATTAGTGCCAGATAACTGTTCTCTGCAATGACTCCTTGTGAGTAACCTCTCCTTCCCTACCCCAGATCATTTTTCAGTCTCTTGGCCACTTAAAAACTGATACTGCAGTACTGGTTATTCTTAACCTTGTTTTCATGAAAATTTATCCCTTGATTTATATTTTTTTTTACACTTTATGATGCATATAACAGCAGAGAAATAAGAGAAAAGTGTTACGAGTTCTGTCCTCTGAATTACTGCGTGACCCATGTTCGTTGTAGAAAATGGCTTGCTTTTCATCATAAAGGAATGAACCTGTGTTTCAGATGGTAAACCTGCAGGTAGCTTAGATTTTCCGAATGCTTTGCAAATGAACACAGGCAAACGTTTTCAGGCACGCCCCCGCTTGTTTTTGTCAGCGGAGAACAGTCTCTGCACATGCTGCAAGCTGATTAACAGCCGTGTAGCACAGCCGGGGCAGGACTAAAGATCAAATTGGGGAGAAGAGTACCGTAGAAGGTCACAAAGTCCCAGAGCTCAAAATTGTCGGGAGCATTCTGAGATGTCACTGCTTAGTTGCCTTCTTCACATCCTCTTGATGCCTTAGGTCTATTACGGTGAGTGCTGGACATCGGATATGGAGCTAGGTGGGCACCTGGTTGTTCTCTTTTGTTATTTGGGAACACAGTGGCGGATTTTGCAGCAGGGACGCAGTTGCTGGTCAGCTTGGAGCACTGGAAGGGGAGAGCTGCTGTTTGCTTGCAGAAGCCTGTGGAAACATAGTTTTTGCGCTAGGGTTCCTGCTCTGTGAGACACTCTGATTCCTCCCCGCTATAAATTTTTACTAGTAATCTGCCATGCTTTCTTCTTCCTTCTAGGTGTCATATCAAGTGATGGGTTTTGCAGATACTTGATGTCAGATGAAAATGCCCCAGTTTTCCTAGACCGTTTGGAATTATATCAAGAAATGGACCATCCTTTGGCTCATTATTTCATCAGTTCCTCTCACAATACATATTTAACAGGCAGGCAGTTTGGGGGCAAGTCTTCGGTGGAGATGTACAGACAAGTGCTTTTGGCTGGATGCAGGTTGGAAGCAGGAGATAACAGCCTTTGATATTTGTGGATCTCATACTTTAAACCTACATAATATACCTTGGTGGTGATATATTGCGTACTTTAATGTGTAAATGTATTAGTGTAGTAAGTGAAAATACACATATTTCAGGTACTGTTTTTCTAACAAAAAACATTGAAAGACAGTGGAATGTAGAGACCGACGTCAGGAGAGAGGTTGTGAGAGAGGTAACAGAAGTTTGATCTCAAAATGACAACTCAGGAATTTCAGAGGACTTTCTGCTTTGTAATTAAGGAGTTTATATGTAAATGAGAATGAGTTTGTGATTTCCTGCTTAATTTCTTAACATACTGGAATGTGTCACAGTTAACCGAGTAAGAGAATAAGTTAGAAGAGTGTTACAGCGCTAAAAACATTATTATTCAGGTGTAAATATATTGAGCTGCACATAGTATATTTAAGGTAATATACCCAAAGTTATAAAAGCGGTCTGAAATTACACATGTGCAACTTGGAAGGAATGGTGTAATGCCCAAAACTGCTTTGTAACTTGTTGCTCTGAGCATCACTGCTCAGAACTTGTCCTGAGTAGCTCGCCTGTGCGGAAACACCAAGGAAGCTGACATCGTTCTTCTTGGAACTTTAGGTGTGTTGAGCTGGACTGTTGGGATGGCAAAGGTGAAGATCAAGAACCAATAATAACACATGGAAAAGCGATGTGTACGGATATTCTTTTCAAGGTAAATGCCTGACCTCTACACCTGGCGGTAAGCCCCAGCAGAACCCCGGCACAGGAATCCATGCAGGGCACCCTCCCCTCCTCATCACCCAGATGCTGCTCCCTTGTGACAGACCAACAAATCGCAGAGGCACCGTTTCTTGTCCCCAGGTCTTAGGGCTTATCTCTAACTCTCATCATACGCCCCTGTGTTATGTCTGCCTTTCCATGGAAACTGCAGAAAGCAGGCTTGCTTCTTTTGCTCCACATTTTCACGTCCCGTGGCTCTTCGCACCACAGAATACCTGTCTTCTCCGTTGTCTGAGAAGTTCCTTAGCTGTGGGAGCGGCCTGAAGATGCAGGAGTTATTGTGGGAGTAGAAAATCTCCCTGGCAAGAGCAGCTGGCAGCAGATGCAGGGGTGGCGTTGATGGGTTCTGGGTGAAGCTGCCGTCGCTGCTGCAGGTGCAGTGAGGCACCTGGTGGGCGCTGAGTTGGGGTTGTTGCGGGAGGACAGAGAAGAATGAGCGTAGTTTGTTCTACTTCTGGCTTCACTTGGCACGTTTGAGACTCAGCTTTGTATTTCTCGGGGTGGGGTGGAGAACAAAAGAAAAATCTCTTTCATTGTGATTGTAATTTGATCTGTTCTAATTTGAAATCCTGTTATTGAATTTTAAAGGATGTCATTCAGGCAATTAAGGAAACAGCATTTGTTACATCAGAGTATCCGGTCATTCTTTCATTTGAAAATCACTGCAGGTATATAGTTCCCATTTTAATATTTTTTTTTTAATAGCGTGATGTATGAGAGAGATGATACAGCTCAAACCTCAAACAGGCTATAATTTGAGTACACTTGAAAACTGCGGAGGGATATGCAGGTATACTGAATGTCACTTGGAAGAGACTATACTTTAATATACTAGTCGATCTTTATCTAGCGTAATCATGGCAATATTTTTGTCTGTGGTAAAGCTGTGAAATATATTTGGATGTTCCATTAGTTGTATGGGATTCAGTTAATCTACTTTTTTGGTCTTACTAAATTGATCTATGTCAGATAATAGGCTTTTATTGACGGTTTAATTACAGTAAAGTAATACTACTCAGTTGAGAGAAAGTGGGCAGTATATAATTTGGGATATCTACATTACTTAATATTATTCTGTCGTGCTGAGTAATAGTCATTTCTTTTTTGTATTAAAAAATTAACCAACATCATCTTTTCCAGCAAATATCAACAGTACAAGATGTCAAAATACTGTGAAGATCTTTTTGGAGATCTCCTGTTGAAGCAGCCTCTAGAAACACATCCAGTACGTTGTGTTCTGCCAGTCTTTTTATTTTTTTTATATTAGCTATATTTAACAGAGACGATAAACTGGAATCATATCACCTGTAGTGCTGTTCACTGCCAGTCCTGTGCTTTCAAAAATGACTAGTGATTTTGGGTGTCTTACGCTTTTTGGTACGAACTTGTCCTTATCTGACTTGTTTAATCTCTTCTGTACAGGGCTCTGGCGAGCAGCCTGGGGAAATCCATCCCCTTGATGTGTGACGTAATATCAGCACCTACACAAAATACACCACATACATTGTATTTGCAGGTCTTACATAACTCTGAAATTACCAGTCACTGTTGAAAACCAATTCATTATAAATTGCATGGTCTCAGCTGAGGAAAACCTCTTCTTTCAGCTGCACTTTGCATGCTTCATGCTCCAGATCAGGTCCCGCAGCCTAGGTGGCCCCCACTACTGCATTAAGAATTAAATTAAGCACGAAGAGTTCCCTGCAGTTTCATTTGGACTATCGAGTGCACTGTAATCTGCATGCACTTCACTCTCCTGCGTGGCAGGAGATAATAACAGCCACTCCTCCACAAACACGATATCTGAGACTTTAATAGCTTGATAACCCAGTGCTTGCAGCTACTCCTCCAGGTCTTCCTTACTCTCCCGAGCAACGTGCTCGCTGTCTGCCAGCAGCCACCCGAAACATGCAGAGGCTCTTTAGCGCTATGGGGGGACCATGGCAAAGAGGACTCTGCCTTACCTTTCAGCGCCTGGCCATCTGACCCCTGCAAAGGGGCCTCCTGGCGTTATCATCTCTCGACCTGTGCTTTTCTTGGCAGGGACAGGAGCGCGCATGGCTTGGTGAAGCAGGTTGTTGCCCTGAAAAGCGCATCCCAGAGAGCTACACCTGTAGTGTGTGTAGCACCTTGCCGCATTCCTTACAAAAGCAGCTTTCAGGGAAGCCTGAAATAGAGCTGGCCAAAGGCTGCCATGCGGCTACTTCAGGGCGCAGAATTAAGCCTCAGCTGGCTGTGCTCTGTAGCACTACTGAGCCTTCTGCTTTTTGTGCCCTTTCCTCCTCGTGGGTGAATTCAGTCCCCAGCTGCTCACAAAGCAAATGTTGCAGAGAAGGCAGAAGGAACTTGAAACCCGTATTTTACGAGTGCTTGGTTTCTGATACCTCGACTGACTGAGGAGGGCAGACTTAAGAGAGACGCGGCACGGGCTGAAGCAGATTTGGTTTTAAGTAAAAGCAAATATTTATCCAGATGGGCATCCAGCTATGCCCTGGGCCTGGGGATGCAGGCAGACTGGCATCCTGGAAGCCTGGGGATAAATGAGCTCTGCGGCACTGACATCTAGTGGAATTACAAGCCAAGCGCTCTCACAAACAATTGTGTTTTCTCTTCATCCAACATACTGAAACTCCCATGACTGAGCTAGCCTGGTGGTTGGGGACAATCACGACCCTCCTGCAAGGAGGTTTGCACCCAGTCTCGTGAGGTTGGGTTGATTTGGTTGTGGTTGTTTTTTTCTGGGTTGTTATTTGTCACCTCTGCTGCTTTGGTTTCAAGTCGCGGTGATTTTTTTCTTTTGTTTCTGCATCTAGAATGCTGCTTCTGTGTAGCTCAGAGTTGGATTTAAGGATAAGGATAGCTGAACATTTATTATAAGAATTTTTTCTAGTCCTGGAAGTATTTTCTTCTTCTGTGTCGCTTATGGTTCACTGGAAACCATGGTCTATTTATAGCAGCAACTCCCTGCATAATATTCTTAGCAAGCCTGAGTTGGGGAGGGTACTAATTACCATACCCAAATCTCTGTTTCTTAGCCTCAATGGTGTGATGGGGCTTAAATCAGAGGATTTTGTACTTTTCCTCTTTTCTCAATAATACGTTTTCTCCCCCAAACTGGAACAAACCTTTTAGTAGTACTTCCTTGTGAACGTGAAACTTGCCATTTGCCTTTCACAAATACTGAAGACGTGACCCTATAGCCCTGCTGGCAAAAATAGTCCTCATTACCTAGCTAAAGACTGGGTAGTTTTCCATTCACCGGTGCCAGCCCCTTTCTAGTCTGTAAGTATGTGTGGGCCACCTCACTTGCGTTATTACAGCTTGAAGGGACCATAAAAGGTGACTTATTTAGAGATCAAATGATAACGGGCTAAACTGTGACTTGGACTGTGCGAGAGAGGGAAAGTAGGAAGTCCTCTGATGAAGAGTTGCAAGTGACATCCATGTCCACTGCAGGAGAGAGGGGGAGACCTTTTGACCAGGGCAGCTGAGGATGGCGTAGGCTGGAGACCAATGTGCCGGCTTCAGCCAGCAACATTTACCTGAGCACAGCTTTCCCATGGGATAGGGAAGAAGCAGAGGAGAGAACATAGCTGCAGTCACACTACCTCCCAGGGCTGTGCCTGAGGTGGCACTGCTTGTTCACTGCCCCGTACCATTGCTGTCCTAAAGTCAAAATCCCACACAGGGACATAAAAAAGCTATCATTAAGTCTTTTCTTTAAATTATTTTACAGCTTGATCCAGGCAAAGCCTTACCTTCTCCTAATGACCTCAAAAGAAAGATTCTCATAAAGAATAAAAGGCTGAAACCTGAAGTAGAAAAAAGTAAGTAAAGCTCGTCAAGTATTAAATGAAACAAAAGTCCAGATAGGTACGAATAGACTGTGTTACTAAATTTTCCAAATTGCTTGTACTTTAGTGTTGGAAGAAGATGAATTATATGTAAATGACATTTTGTTTGCCCTTGTGTTTCGTATGAGTGCCAGAGTCTCGGCCTTGATATCGGCATGTAGCTTAGAAATGTAATCCGGGGACTTTCATCAGATTGCTGGTTGAGCTAAAATATAATGCAGATAGAATCTCTTGTAAATTCTGCCTACACTGGTGTGTTTGCATTGCTGTGTTTTTCTAGGATAAGCATAAAATAAAATGGAATTTCAAATTGCCCTTCTGGCTGTTGTTGCCAGTTCTGATATTTATCTTTTTTCAGTAATAATAATGTTGCTGTATTAGTTTTCGGTATGGCTGTAGTGATAAACCCTGGTCCTTCTCCATTCAAAGATAAGCATGCAGACCTTCCACTGACTTCAGTCATACATGATTGTGTTCATACTGTCTAACCGAAGTCCACATGGAAAAACAATTCAAAAATTCAAGCACTTTGCCTCCATTTGCATAGATCAAGCACCACAAGATAGCTGTCTGTGTATTCTTTGAAGAATAATATGCTTGCTCCAAAAACCTTTGAATTCTGTGGAAATACTTTTCTTAACTTCGGGGAGCTTTGGATACAGCCCTTACTGACCACTTTTCAGGTCTGACAACAGAGGATGTCTAATGATGCTCTTACTCTGTAAAATCTTATTGCTCACTGAAAACTTAGAGAACCCTGTAAATAAAAGTAGCTCTCGGGATCAGAGAATAATTTATGATTGTTCTCATGGATTTCTTTGTTCTACAAATGTTCATGTCATGACTGATTTATTTTTATTTTTCTTATTAACAGAACAGCTTGATGCTCTGAAAAAGATGATGGAGGCTGGGGAAACTGCTGCTCCTGTAAATATCCTGGAGGATGATAATGAAGAAGAAATAGAAAGTGGTGAGGATTTCATAGAGAAGGGCTCTCAAACATTGCTTGTGGTAAATCAGTGGGCCGGCATGAGCAGCTGGGATACACGTTACCCACGTGCCCGTGGTCTGTGGCAGCAGCAGTAAGTCTGGGCTCAGTGGTGGACCATTTATACAGACCTCCAGCCTTACCATCTCATCTCAGATACATACCACAGCTGCTCCCGGCTCTGTGGCAGGCTGTGGTAGGAACGTGAGCTCAGTTGGTGGTACTAGTGGTAATTTTAACTTCTACGTACTGTTCAGAAATCATATTGGAGCAGCAACCAAGTCAGATTTTCGCTGTGTGTCTGTGAGAGTGGGAAGCTGTGATCTTTGCTTTGAAAACGGATTTTGTCACTATTTTTAATACTTGTGTCAACATCAGATTGGATTGTTGCATTATGTTTTATAAGGTTAAAATGAGGGATAGGATTTTTCTTGACAAACTGCAGATATCTTCAGTATAAACATCTAGATCTGAGCCAGTGGTGTGGAATGTGTTCGTGGCCAACACAGAAAAACAGACATATCTAGGGTGTGATTCACCTTGTTTGTTTTAAATGTCCACCTTCAGAAGGGGTAAATCATGCATTGCCTGCAAGCATCTGTACCAAGGTACTGGCCTGTGACCCCTGTCATACTGAACATCCCAGCTTTAGCTTTACCCCTTGTGCCTCTCCTTGATTTTTTTTTTTGTATTTTTTTTTTTTAACTAGCACAAAGCCACTGCTGTTGCAGTCAGTAGAGGTCCTCATGAAAGGTGTCCTTAGTGATCCAAATCTTGGTATCTGTCCTTGTGATCCTAAAAAAGACTGAAGTACAACAATTTTTTGGAGGCCGCTCGGTATCTTTCTTCAGGTGGTCAAGGAGCACTGAGGAGATTCTGTTGTTTTGCAGGCTGTTTTCCATTGGAATGCTTATTTCTAGTAGTGTTTTTATTGTGCTGGGTGTATTAATTATGTGCCAGACTATCAAGAGGCTCAAATAAGTATTTCCTAAAATTATTGTTTAAATCCGTATGAATAATGGTTTTGTGTTTGTAAGAGGCCTTTTAACTTCTTTGAGTAGACTAGGTTCTAATGGAAAATCACTGTAAAAGCAAATAAAAGTCATTCTCTATAGTGGGGGCACATAAGGAGCCTCTAACAATGCATGTGAAAAGCCTGGACACCAGCAACTTTTTACATCCTTACTTAAAGAACTCTGTCTTCATATCTTGTTATTTCCCCAAGCCTGTTGGTTTTTTTTTTTTTACACTTTTGCTAAGCAAATTACTGATTCCTTCAAAAATACAATAAGTAGCATTTCTGTTACTAACCATGTCAAAGCTGTAGGAATCTCAGGCCTTTAGGTGCAATTACTACTAATTCTTGGAAATCCAATACCCTGGATTTAATTTCTGTTTTTAAAAAATGCCGAAAGCAAACGTGTGTTTTCAACTGTCATTTGTTTCATGTCTCACACAAAACCAGTAGTTCCTTTTTCTTTTCTGTGCAGCTGACCAGGAAGAAGAAGCTCATCCAGAGTACAAATTTGGAAGTGACCTTACTGTAGACGATTACAGTCAAAAAGAAGCTGTTGCCATCAGTGTCAAAAAGGTGGGATTACTTCTTATACATATTTTTTTGGAAGCTTTTCATGGAGGTGGGTGTAGAAGACACACTGTTCTGTGGAAGCATCACAGCACCTATTGTCAGAAGAGTCAAACCCTAGATCTTCACCAGATTCCTAGCCTTTAGGTTGATGAGAAGACAAAATTTTGTAGCCAAAAATATTCGCTGCTTGTTCATGCAGAATGCTCATTGAGGAAACAGAATCGGTATGTAGGGAAACAGTATACAAGTGGAGGATTTGATCAAAAATACTAATTAAAGGCAGCAAGCTGTCTCCTGCTCCTATTTTTTTTTTTTTTTTATAACTTTGCATCCCAGTTGCAGAGCCCTAATACGAGGTGGATTAACTTCCTTGCTCAACAATGGTTTTTGTAAGGCTGCATCCTGTTGTCTTCATTACAGGGATTCCCTGGGTCAGTTTTTATTGTTAATTCCTAGGGTAGGCTCCACCTATGGCAATGAAGGCAAAACAGGACAATGGTTCCGCAGTGGGGTGGTCTGGCGGTGGGGCTATAGCAGGGAGCTAGCTGGCAGGCAGGGGAGCAGTCCCCTTTATTCCACCAATACAAGGTTTAGTACAGTTTATCAGTCTCTGCTCAGCAACTTGAATATTACTTGACAGCAATCAGATACAGAATATTGGAATTCAAAACGAAGCCTGCTCTGGCACTGAAGGCGTTATTGCTGCTTGCTACAGAAAAGCAAAACCACATGTGAGCGCTAAGTTTCCTTATCAGAAGTATTTTGGCTACTTCTTCTCTCCTGCCTGGCTACCTTTGGATCTTACCCCAGACAGAAGTATAGGTATGGAAAATCTCTCATAGCGCAGATTGCCCTTGGCAGTATGTCTCTTAGCAGTATCACCGAGACATCGGGCCTGCCTTCTTGGTATCTCTTCAAGTCAACATCTTTGCTTCTTCAGGACTTTTATGAATCCTCCCACTGAAGTATTGTTTAACAACTTTGCTCTAGGGCTGGTTTTACTTCCTAAGTTAGCTGGTCCTCAGCTGCCTGAGTGTTTTGGGGTTTTTTTTCAGATCAGTCACTCATCCTCAGCATAAGCCCTTGGGTAACTTCTCTGCTTCTTTGCTGATCAGTGACTTATTCCTTAGGAACGGACGTTCAGTGCCGAGTCAACATTTATCTGTCTGAGATTCTCAGTAGTGGCAGCTTGTAATTGAAGACAGACAGCAGACTGTCCCGTTGCAAATGACATCTTGAGATAGGCCTTTTCCAAATGTGGCCATTTGAAGCACACTTTACAGCAGTCTTAACCCTTAAGTTTTCAGAGTGTGGGCCCTTTGCATATCCAGATCAGATGATGTTTTGTGCGGTCTGGGTGTGTCATTCTTTCATTCTTCTCTGAAACTTCCTATCCCCGGCACCTAGTGATAGCACTGGTTTGGGCTCAACTGTCTGGCATCCTTCCTCCTATTCTCATTGCTAGCCAGCTGTTGAATTTCATATCTTGTATACCCAGATTTGAAAGAAATGCAAATTTTTGCAAATGTATGGGACAGGCGAGCCACACAGAAAGGGTATACTTACTTCTAAATGCAATAACTTTTTGAGGATTGAGTATTTTTTTTTTCTTACTGTGAGTGTTTCATATTGCTTTTTCTTTGGTAATGTATATATATTTTTTTTCCTTAGGCTGTTGAAGATTCTGAGCAAGAAAACAGTAAAAAGGTGACACATAGGATGTTATATAGTTTGTTTTATTGCGTTACATATAACATACTTATTACTTACCATGCATTCTTAGTGGTTTAACAATTTTATGCAGTTTCACTGCACCTATAGAGTATTTTTGAAAGACAGGAGTGCAAGACTTCTGCCTCCTTAGAAGTGTCTGATCTCAGTCTCCAATGAGATGCGCTGGGAAACAGCAGTTCTTTGAATGGTGTTGAGATGTATCATCCCTGCTTCTTTTTTTTCCTCTTCCTTTACCCTGACTGCACTTTGTTTTCCTCTCTCTTTTTCCTCCTTTTGCTTTCCCTTGGGACTTCTACATTTATCTTCTCCCAGGAATCCCTTCTGTAAGACTCTTCCCGCCTCCTTCCACTCTTCTCCTTCCTTCTCTTCTCTCATTAAAGCTGCTCCTTTTCCTAACCACTCTTTGTTTCAGTCTGTGTTGTTTTCTAAGTGGTTTCTGCTTCTTTTCTTGAGGGGTGGGGAGGTGTAAATAACCTAGAGAGACCAACTTTTCCCCATTGTTTTCTCTAGCCCCTAAAAGGATCATGTGCTGTTGTAACCATTCCTTCGTTTCCCTAGGCTTTATGAAACATTCCATCCTTATTCCTTTCTGATTCATAGTTTTAAAGTTGTGAACACTGCAAAGAGTATAGCCCGTTTGCTCTAAAAATTATGGGTCTGCAAGTAAATAAGATAAAATCAATGACGAGTAGGTTGTCTTAGAATGTTGTCTTAGAGCTAGTGTGTCAGTCCTACAGCTATAGTCTGCAGCGTGCTATTGCCTTGGCCCTAAGGCATGCATAATCCAAGGCATGCATAATCCCCTTTGACTTCCTTTTCACTGTGATTCATTACTTAAACATTTAGGGATGAAGATAGTAAAATACAATTAGCAATTCTGAGCAGTCGGCAGGAGGCACATTGAAGGAACCTGGTTTTTAGAAGATGGGTGCTCAGTTCTTCCTGAATTATTGACCTTCCAAAAATGAAGACACTGAAAAGGACTAGGTCCTTTGAAGAAATTTGGCCTTAATTTGATCTAAACAAATCTTAACAAATATGGAGCTGGTAACAAAAAAATGCCTGTATTCTACTAATAAAGGGATGTACCATTTGGCATATTTAGGGAACAGATCTGTGAATCCTCAATATGCGGATTCCTGAAAAGCAGTGGGTTGAGCCCTGGTGATCAGCATCAAAATTTCATGGGCCACTGGAAGTTTACTTCAGTCTAAAATGCACACAAAACCACCTGCGTGCACCTGGACTCGTTCTGAGAATTCTATGCAGTCAGAAAACGACGTTCCTTGCGACTCTAATTGTCTTATCATATCAGGGTATAAAGTGTTTCACTTCACATGGAATTAATTTTTTGAAATGTGTCCGCACTGTATGGCAGGTAGAGGTAGATACCCATAATGCTGGCAAGTAGTTCCATGTTTCCATTACTCTCCCATCTCCTGAGTAAATGAGTTGCAGTAGCGTAGGTACGGTGACCCCCATGCTTCCGTGCTGTAATGCTGTTAGGCACGCTGAGGCTTACTGCCCCAGAAAGGGCTGTGCAGCGCGTCCTCCTCTTCGCTATTTCCTGATACAACAGCGGAGGAGAACTTTCTGACAAACATGGGTTGCATTCTGAAAATAAAAAGTGGTACTGTGAGAATTTTTGAATATACTTAGTAATTCCTTGCGGAAATTCACTGTCAGCCTACAGTCAGTTAAATTTTTTGGTAACTGGCTCACTTGTAGGAGCACAAGAAAAAAGTTCGGGGGAAAAATGCCATGAACAGTAAGCCTTGCGGAGTTTGCTTAGATTGACAGAGGTCTTTCTTTTTCTTTCTTTTAGTGAAAAGAACATGTTTAAAACTGGTTTAGGGAAAGGAAGAAGTTGGACAGGTAGATCCACATTAGAAGCGCTTCCTATTGTGGGTTTTTGAGATACTTGTAGAAAACTTTGGAAGTTCTGTTGTAGATATAGCGCATCCTTTTCATGAATGATGGATTCAGATTTTTTATCATTTTATGTGGCCAGGAATATGAGCTTGGTACTTTGTCTCTTGTTGGTCTGGTGACATCTGTTTGTCCAATGAAGGTTGTAATCCCTATATTTTGGGGTGCTTTTAGTAGTAAACATTAGCAATTGAACCTATTTGTGTTTTGATGTTGAGAAAGTTCTACCCGGTGCCAAGTGTGCGTTACTCCGCCGCAGTTGCTGTGGGAAAATGTATTAAATTGCAATTCTTAGCAATTTATTTGACAAAGATAGATCATTATCTCCCACCATTGTTCAGTCCGTTGTAATATTTATCTTTTATCCCAAAGTTATCCTACTAACATCATGTAATATTTACCCACTGTTTAGGAGCTTTTTCTATCGTCAGTCCTCTTGCATGCATCCTGTAACATTGAGAGTGTCTGGTGCATATATCAGTAAGAAAACAAATCCCAATTTGTGACATTAAATTTCCACTTTTCTTGTTTTAAATTGCGCTTTCTTTAACTTTCTGCAGATTTGCGTATAATTTTGTATCGCATTTGAAAATTCCAACGATAGTGTGTGCACACACAGGTTGTGATTATTCTTTTTAATGTGTTTTCAGGGTTTAGTAACTGTTGAAGATGAACAAGCGTGGATGGCATCTTACAAATATGTAGGTGCCACAACCAATATACATCCATATTTATCAACAATGGTCAACTATGCTCAACCTGTAAAATTTCAAGGTTTCGATGTAGCAGAAGGTAACATAAAAGGTTGAATGAAATAAAAGTATTTGTCTGCTTATTCTAGGTAGTTTTTTAATCTCTACATTTCCTGAGTTTAGAAATGGCATAAGACTTTCATAGTTTAATGACCATCATCAGCATATTTTTAGATCTCTGTTTCCTTGAATGTAAAGTTAGCATGTTATTCCATTGGTCATCCACACGGAGTCACTAAATTACTGGGAGAATGTGAAGCTGTTGAAGTCGATTATATTCTAGAGACCTTTCCAACTAAACTGCTTTTTTCAGTTCGTCTTTCTGTAAGGTAAGGTGAGTGTGATTGTCGCAGTGGTCAGCGGTTAGCTGATGCTTTCGTCTTGCACACTAGGTGATTTATCATGTTGTTTAGCCTTATCTAGCCACGCGACACAGGCTCTGAATAGCAATATTATCCTAAACAAAAAATGAAAAGTTTTGTCAATTGCCCAGGAAGTGAAAGAAAAAGGCAAGTCAGAAATATTATGAAATATCTCCCGTATAATTTGATTCTATGAGTGACAGATAAAGGGGAAACAGAGCGGAATTTGCTATATCCTGCTATTACATATAGTGCATGGTTTTTAATTTTGATTTGTCATCACACAAGTTTTTTAAAATGTCTTGTCTTTTCTTTCTAGAACGTAATATTCATCATAATATGTCCTCTTTCAATGAATCAGTCGGACTAGGGTATTTGAAGACCCATGCCATTGAGTTTGTGAAGTATCCTTTTGCCTCCTCATACCGCTTCTCTCCTAATGCTACAAATAAACCAGTGTACCTTTCTAGATTCATAGTGTTCCACGTCTATAAAGGAAAAGGGAAAGTAGCCCATAGGGTGAGAAACAGTAAGATTAATGTAAGAAATGTTGAAGATACCAGGATATGACCATACATTTCTATGATGCTTTTATTTCATTTGCCTTGATGAATTATACAGTTATAATAAACGACAAATGAGTCGGATATACCCAAAGGGAGGCCGAGTGGATTCCAGTAATTACATGCCTCAAATTTTCTGGAACGCTGGCTGCCAGATGGTCTCACTGAACTATCAGACCCCAGGTAGGCAGCAACGACCAGTGAACCTCAATCCTAAAGAATGGCTTGGGCAGGAACTCTCAAACAGATGCCATGGGTTTGCTTCTGGCATTTTTTGAGGAAACAGACATATGGCTAAATAATACAGTGGGGCGGACTTATGGAAGCGTAAGAAAAGGAGCAATAAAAAAAGCCATACATAGCAGGAAAATTCAGTCCCCTTTCATGGAAAAATAATAGAGTACTGTAACTTCTCACATAAGTGATAATGTTTTATTAATAAAAGGTATTAATTAACAGGGAAAACACTGTTTTCACAAAACACAGCCTTGGGCACAGTTGGGTGCATGTCTGCAAAGTAAAGATGAAGGGGTGTACAAATTAAGATGGCAAAAAAGGAATGACTGCGTGCCAAATGCATTTCTGGACCAGTTATTGCGAAGTGTTAAAGAGTCATGTGTTCAGCATCCGAGAATGGGGTCTGAGATCCCAGCTGAGAGAGTGATGCCAGGGAATGTAAATGCCTCTCCACAACGTAAATTTAGAGGAGATGTATTGTTCCTGTTCAGTGAAGGTGTGAGTGTAACTAACAGGGTAGGGGGGTTTATTGTTTTGGTTTTTTTAAATTAATCTAGGAATGTCTTCCATCATGTACATAATAGAGCAGTTTTTTCTATTTTCTTTCTCTAGCCGCGATAGTGCTTTTGTGCTCGCTTGGGGTTTTTTGTGGTTCCCCCCTGAACGGTGTCTCTGGTACTGCAGACGCTCCTAATGATCATAGCTGTCCTGCAAAGCTTTGCGCTGATTTCACTTGCTGACGAAGCAAGAGAAAGCTGTACCGGAGAACACTGCTTGTAAAGCACTCCCCTGGGCACGGTGCGGAGCTTGGAGCAGATACGCGAGCTTCACTCGGCTCCCCACGCGGCCTCTGCCCACTGCATCTCGTTCTCAGCCCCTTTGTATTGCAAAATAAGAAGGGTAATTGTATAATTGGAAGTGAGCAGCTTTCCTGTATTAGTCTTCTATGATCCAACTGTGCTGTCAGGCTGAAGAACAGTTGAGGAAACACAAGTGAAGGCTGCCCAGTAAAGCAAATAATAACTGATATGAGCATATGAGAATCTTGTCTTTTGTGTAACAGAGAACGTATTTTGTTCCCTTTTGAAGGTAGAGTCTGTGGGGCAAGAGAATACCTCTGTTATCACTAAACAAGGATATTGTATTTCAGTGTAACTGGAAACCTGCAGGAAAACATTTTATTTTTTACAAAGTTTGGGAGAGGGCTGGATGGGAGCGGGGTTATTATCTGTTTACCATTTGTCCTTACATACACGTGCCATAATAATGCATTGAATAAAACTCAGATGCTTTAAATGTTGAAATTAGGCAGTGCTGCTGGGATCTTTGTGGTTTCTTTTAGTGGTATTTTATTCAATTAAGCCTGTAGAAAACCAGTGTGATATTCATCTCGCCTTCTTTAAGCCATCAGGATACAGACAGCTTCATTGGATGTGGTTGTCTATGGTCATTGTAGAGAAACACATACTGCTGGGATGTCTCATCTAGTATATTTTATAAGTTTGCCTTAGACTGAGATGAACTGCACTGTTAAAGTGCCTGTAACCCTACGTTATTCAAAGTGATTGTAGATCACTAGCAGACATTGAGACATCTATACCGTAGGTAGAAAAGTTAGATGATGGAAGTCCCATCCCAGGCACTAAACATGACCACAGCCTGATGCTTCTCTGCCTACTGTGTGCGTGTCAATTCGGGGAGAGACTATTTTCTAAGCACGGCACAGACTTCAGCTGGGTTGATAAAGCTGTTCCTACTGTGAAGAAATCTGAAGTTTCCCTACTGCTTCCCTTTATTTCTTAAATGTTTGTGTTGTGTATGCATTAAATTTCGTTTTTGTTTAAACTGACAATTCTGGACAAACAGTCGTATTTTCTAAAAAGGACTGTTCATGATCTGCTTTTTCAGAAGGAAAGATAGTAATTTTTTTCACTCTTGACAGATTTAGCAATGCAGTTGAATCAAGGAAAATTTGAATATAATGGATCATGCGGGTGAGTGATATGATTTAAACTGTTGTCGCTATGTATCGGAATTCTTTACTATGGTTTTAATAAAATTTTATCACAATTAATTATGTGTTACAAAATAAAAACGGGATGCTAGGTGAAGAGTAGAAATTAGCAGAATTCAGGGAGAATTATCCCCTGCAAGGA
Organism: Rissa tridactyla; assembly: GCF_028500815.1. Classification (NCBI taxonomy): domain Eukaryota; kingdom Metazoa; phylum Chordata; class Aves; order Charadriiformes; family Laridae; genus Rissa; species Rissa tridactyla. The sequence goes on from NC_071468.1 coordinate 4,164,838, forward strand.
AGTACTCTGATGAATAATGTTTTTTAATTAAGACCAGATTTTAAAGGTGAGATAGAAGAGGCTTTGTGTGCAAATTATGAAGAAGATCATGAGTGCCATACACAGCTATTTAAATGCATCTTCAGCTTCTGTTCTCAATCTTTCTTTGAAGATATGCCTCAGAAGGGAAATTCATTGCACAGTTCACAGAATTGCCGAATTTACTGGGACAAGTTGAGTCTTAATACTAACGGAACAGTTTTCTAATCTGTGTACTTTAGTTGGAGAGCAGATTTCACAGAGAATACTGAAGTGTTTCGTCTCTCCAAGTTCCTGCTCATGACTTCTGCATGAAAAAGGATGGGATGCTCAAGTGATGTTGATAGGTTTTTCTCAAACGTTGAGTTTATACCTTAATAGGATAGGCTGATCATTAGCATCAAGAGAAAGGAGAAGTTTGATGAATTAGAGGAAATGACAGTCCAGAAACACATTAAAAACTGCAAACTCATCCTGGGAAGAAACAACTCTTTTACTAACGCAAGTCTTATTTAGAAAGGAAATCTGAGTAAATGAAGCTCGGTAAAGTTCCTCATCTGCAGAATGGGCAGCGCAGTGCTTTGCCACTCCATGCCTTTATTTCAGTTGTGAGTTCTCTCTTGGGTTTGATGCAGGTGCAGTCTCTGGTCATTTCAGTCAGAATAACAAAAAGAGCAGAAAGCCAAAGCTTTTTTTTTTTTTTTTTTTTATGGCGGGGTGTGATTCCTTTCTTGTTTGACCCACAAGCCAAGCCTAGTGAAAAAACACGTGTGCGTTCTTGCCAAATGCTCATTATCAACTAAACGACTTGATTCTTCTGTCAGTCTTCTGGTATTACAGTAATACAGTGGTATATTTTTATGTGCATTATAAATACGGTGCCGTTTCAGTCACAGAAAACATGCAGGGCAATGAAAATTTTTAAAAAGACGCATTTCCTTCTGTCTGTACTCCTTTTTTCTCTGATTTACAGTTTTCATCCTGGTAAAACAAGAATTGAGTCAGTGGCTTCAGCATTTTTTATTTCAGCAGGCCTGAAGCAGAGGCTAAGGATGTTTCTGATAGTTCCCTTCTGCCCATAAACTACTTTAAATTAATAAAATATTATGAAATCACATACATTTATAATGTAAGAAAAATGAGGAATATTACTTTCCTAAGCAGAAGCCACGTTATGAAAAAATGGGAGAAAACATTGACATTCTTTCCATTGGAATTTTTCTGAATCCTGTCTAGGCCTTTATAACATTGTGTACCAGTGATTCACTGAAGAGACTAAAGGTGGATAAAATGTCGTCTTCTAGCGGCTGTTGTCTGTCAGGGCTGCAAAATTAGCAAGATGACCCCGGTTACACATTTTCTTCCACCAGTGGAAGAGAACCCCCGTCATGTGTAGCACAGCATTTCTGGGATCAACTATTTCATTTTGATGGCAGAATCCTTGGATTTTGATTCATCAGAGCACGTATTGGCTTCATTGATATGTTGATCCAGTGTATAGTCCTCAGGGATGTGTTGTAAGTGTTATTATGGTACTACCTTTCATGCCACTATAATTAACAATCTGTCAGCACTGACATTATCAGCTGTTTCCCCCAAGGTTTTATAACCGAGATGAAAAAATTAGCTTCCAGCTGAAATTTATTGTATGAGTCTTGACTCTGGAACTGCTTCGTTTAAAAAAATAAAATTGAATAATCCCTTTGTATTTTTCCGAAGTGTTAAAGAATTAAAACAAACAAGAGCGTCTACTTTTTATTGTATGATAACTCACTGTGTTTTTAAAATGTATTGTTGAATTATTTTGCAATGTCTTTGTTTATACTACATTAATTTTCGTCTTGAAATCCAGGGTTGATTTCATCTCTCAGTATCCGGTAATTCAAAATTAAGATTAACATTTATCCGTATTCTAGACAACCGTAATATTTCCATTTACTTTCTTACACTTGCAGCTGGAATGATGGGCTGTGTTTTACAGTGCTGTAGGAGACATCCATTTTATTTGTATTTAATACAGTTTTAATTTCCACACAAGAATAATGTTGTTGTTCTTTTTCTTGAAATAAGGTATCTACTTAAACCAGATTTCATGCGACGACCAGATCGAACGTTTGACCCTTTCTCTGAAACTCCTGTAGATGGTGTAATTGCTGCAACATGTTCCGTACAGGTAAAACAGCAATAGACAAACTTCTGTCATCTTACCACATCAAAATCACATTTAAATGTCGACAGAAATAGGATATCTACAGAAAATGTGCTTAGATTGTGTGGATTTCATCAAATTCCTTCCTTTTTTTTTATTGCTGGCTAAGGCGTCTATATTTACTTGATCTGAGCGGAACATCATAGAATTAGAAATGGTTTGTTATTACACATTATCACTGAATTTTAAACACCCTCGTGCTCTTTTTGAATTACATCTGCCCACACAAATGAATAAATGAGTGAAGTTCATTTCTGTGGCCAGTATGAAATTGTACAAACAGCGCTTGTCACCATAGAGGAAGGAGGAACATGGGCACACATGGACGGGATATTTTCAAAGTAAGCAGAGAAAAATGGTTCATGTGATGACGTCCTTACTTTGGAGTTATCTGGGTGTAACAAAGTCACTAAAACTTCTGTTGTAATTCTAAAGCATGGTTATCTATCGCATTTTGGAAGGAGGCTGACAATTGTAAAATCTATTTTGTGACTTGACGCTCTGCTCTCTTTGCTCAAACACCCTCTGTGCAGCTTAACAAAAGGCTTCAACTTTCAGTTACCGCTTTCGATGTGCAGCGTGGAAATTTGAAACTCTCTCCGACCAGGAGTTCATTGCGCATTCTAGAATTTAACTAAGTTTCATTTGCACCTCCAGAAGAACAAAACCTTTTTATTGTTTTTTCTTTTCTTTGATGTTAATGGTAGTACAATCCCTCCAAGAAGGAAGTTGGATCTGGTGGAGAGAACATAAGTTCTAAATATCACAAGAGAGAGTTCTTAGATCACATATTTTGCCACTTCCTCTTCTTGTGTGACTAAAACTAGTATCAAATTCCGTGTAAATTCTATTATTAAGGAGTTGAGTGGACTGAAGCCAGCGATGGTACCCCTCAGCCACTTAACTTTTCACATTGTGCCCTGGAAGAATGTTAGATCGTGAAAAGAAAAGGACTCAAAATGAGCTTAGGTCTGTGAAATCATGTTTCAGTTTTTTTCTTCCCTCCTTGATCACAGTAACGAAAACATTAGCTGTATTTTTAAGTACTGGATCGTCTTGATGGAATAAAAATTTTTCCCTGGAGTAATCACCTGCTGTGGCTAGATTAATCTTGACTTGGAGTAAAATTGCAACAAATCTTCATATACATAACAATATAGAGGAGTCGTGTGGGTTTATTGTTTGTTTGCTTTTAAGCATCCTACACTTCCCAGACACATCATACGGAATTAGACTGACGTGATTAGTTTAAAACCTTTACCTAAGTGAAGGCAGAGCAATAGCTTCCTTTCAGCTCTTTGTAGTCAAGACGTATAATGGATGATAGCACTTCTGAACGGGAAGTTTAAAGTTGCAGAATAGCAGTGCCCAATTCTGGTTGGTTTATTCAGTGTTTTTCGGTAATATAGTGAACGCATCTGTGAGACATGGGCTAATTGGGCTGATTGACTTACAGCTGTTAATACCATAGCACAATGAGCGCAGTCATTTCAAATTAAGGATATATTTAAGGTCTTATCACAAAAGCTTTTCTAAAGAAATGCAATTTTAGCACTGAATATACCGTTTTCATATGATTAAATAAATACACCTGTTCTGTATAAAGCGTTTTTCAGAGTGCTGTCAATAAAAAAAATACCAGTATTTCTGGTATTCATAAAATGCTGTGTACTACATATGGCTTTTCCTTACTGCTCTGTTACTATCTTGCAGGTAATATCTGGTCAGTTCTTATCAGACAAAAAAATCGGTACGTATGTAGAAGTGGATATGTATGGTTTACCCACGGACACGATACGTAAAGAATTTCGAACGCGCATGGTGATGAACAATGGTCTGAACCCTGTTTACAATGAAGAATCATTTGTATTTCGAAAGGTAGGATACTTGGAAAGCACGGTTTGTGGTTGCTTGCCCTTTTGCACATGAGCATCCTTGCTCACTTGAGCCACCCCTCCCTGCTTCAGTCTGACTGCTCCCATGAATAAGTACTGCTCCCATGAAAAAGGGTTTGTAGGGTTCCTGTTTACTACCGTAAACAAGCTAAAGCTGAAATAAGCTTTCAAGAGGTTGCTGAGTTTTGGTTTTTTTTAATTTTGCTTTGTTTTATTTTTGTAATGGATAACCTCTGTAGCTGTCACATGATTATTTTTTGTTTGTTTGTTTCTGTTTGGCTTTTCCCTCCCCTTTGCTTCCTCCTCCCACTTGGAGGTAGCCACCTCCTCCGTGGCCATGCCTGTGTTCAAGGTATGCAGTCTGCCCAGAATGAGCCCCCGCTGGTGGACACCATCATTCCTTGGAGATTTCTTCTTCCCTGCCCTGGCAGTGGCTGCTATCTTGCACTGTTCCTTCAGCCCAGAGGGCAGGTGAGATGCTGCATCCAAAGCTAAGGTCAATGTTATTACATGGAAAAGTTGGAAGGGTGCTGTGTTCCTCAGATGTGTTGCCAGCTCCCTCCTTCAGTAGTCCATGTGCATCATGTACCTTTTTCTTTTTTTCTTTTTTTTTTTTTTTTTTTTAATAACAAAAGAAAAACAAACCTTTTTTTCTTGGTATGGGGGATTTAAAGAGAGAGATCAGTCATCCGTGTTCAGTTTTTATCTCTCAGTCTCTCTATATATGATACACATATATTTTTTTTTTTTATTATTTTTTTTTCTGTCGGCTGGAGTTTTCATCCAGACTACGTGTGTTGGCAGTGCCGTCTTTGGTAACGTCTGTTTCGCTTACACCTGTTTTGTTGTCATGCAAAATTGTTGCTCTTTTATTCCAAAGTGACAGACCTTGCCGAGTGGTGATAACACTTCACACTTGGGCCTATTCCACGCGTAATCTGCTTTTGTAATAGTATAACCAGTTTCTAGTAGAAATGTAGTTAATGCAAGAGGTTTTTCTGGACTCCAGTATATTCCGTAATGAGTGTGACTTCAAGTGCTTTTCTCTGTATGTGAGGAGGCACAGGGAAGATGCTTAGGTACAATGACAGGCGATGGTGTTGCCCATGGCTTCCTGGCCATATGGCCAGCATCTGCTGCTTTCTCATTTCTTAAATCAAAAGGCCAGTAAACTACAGGGTACACACAGCTTCAGTCGGAAAGGAGGGTACCTGTGTATCGTGGCACGGGTACAGTGGCTGATGCCAGTGTTCCTCAGACTTTCTGCTTTACTCCGCAATGAACAATTACACGGTCACACATTCTCTTGAATAACTCATCATATAAGTCAGCCAAGAGATTAATTTTCTTCATCTCAGGACCTTACCGTATCAGGCTTAGCATTATAATCAAGACATACATTGATGACCAAGCAGATGAGTGGCGTAAACACAGCAGGAACAGTTCCTCTAGTTGGAGGAAGTGAAAGCGTGGGGGGGCACCATGCTAAAAAGTCGTGAGGGTGGAAGTGCCTACCAGGATACCATAGAACAAATCAATGGAGAGGGAACGATAAACTTCTTAGTCCCCGCTCCTGATCCCTAGCAAATCTGTATCGGAGCCCATAATGTAATGAAAGATGTGCCGATCTGTGGCCTGTAGAGGAGAGATTTTACCCCCCCCCCCATTTGGGTTACAGCGTTCTCCTCAAGCTCATATTTAATCCTACACAGTTGCTCTCAGGTAATGTGTTTAACTGTTCTTCTGTCATGTTTTCTTGTTTTTATTTTAATGAAAATAAAGCTTCAGTCGTTCTAACCAAGTTCTGTGTTGTCACTCTGTTGTGTAAGGGGGAGGAGGGGGTGAGTGCTGGTGGTAACCTGTGCTGGGACTTCGAAGTTATAATCCAGTAGAGCAGCATATCCGTGAACAGCTGAGGTGGGTTCAGAGGCCAAAAGCGTACTTTATTTTGTGCCCCTCTGAGACTGAAAATGAAAGTGGCAGGGGGAAAGTCTAAGGCGTGTAGCAGACGCAGTTTATTTCGGTCTTCCCATTTGTCCCGTAAGCATGGATGAATAGAGCCAGGTAGGGAAGGAGTGGGAAGACCTTTCCCGGAGCAGAGTTGAGGCAGGCTGGCGGAGAGGCTGCACCCCTTGGGCAGGCTGTCTCCTCCCCCTTCCCGGCACAGGGGCAGCACCTTTGTTCCAGGGAAGCCAGGGGATTTTTTTATTACTGTTTTTGGTTGGTCCCGATGGGGGCTGACAGATGCAGATAGCTGGCAGCATCCCTGCCCACCACGCATACCGTGTACCCTTCATGTCCTGAGGCACAGCACACCCACTTCTGCTGGCAGCACGCCGTCCCAGCAGGTCTGTCACCCCGGCCTGCCCTCCTCTGTCATCTTCTCCCCTTTGCAGAACCCGTAGTTCAACATTAGATCCCCATCAGCTTGTACTTGCGCTCTTTCTATTCTTTGCTGCCCTTTTGGATACATCCCCAATCCCGTCTTTCTGTCCTGGTTCCTCCTGATTCGGCAGTATCTACCCTTTGATTACCGCTCTATCTGTCATTTCCCAGGTAGTACTTACCTGCCTTCTTATCCATATCTTCAGTAATGAAAAATAAATATGCAAAATATTTAGCTAGTGTAACTCTAAGCTGCGGGATTTGCATATTCTGAAACCTGCCCATTATTTAGGGTGGAAAAAAAGCTTTTCTAGGAAACGTTCATCTCAACTTGCGCAGTTTGCAGGGAATGACGTTTTCTTACAGTGATGATAGTCTGTTTCTGGCATCCAAAGTGAATGGTTCAAACATGGGAAGGCGGGAAGGGTGCCTACTGTATTAGAGTCATTGAATTTCTTCATTTTATGGCTTTCCAGGTTATTCTCCCGGATCTCGCCGTCCTGAGGATAGCGGTGTATGATGACAATAATAAGTTGATTGGTCAGAGGATCCTGCCTCTGGATGGTCTGCAAGCAGGTTACAGACATATTTCCCTTCGGAATGAGGGCAACAAACCACTCTCTCTTCCGACGGTTTTCTGCAACATTGTGCTTAAAACATATGTGCCTGATGGTTTTGGAGGTGAGATAAACCTGTATCTCTGTGTGCTGTAAGTCTGGAGTGTTGGTGGGGAAGTACTGAAGTGCTGTGGTGTCAGTGTGCCGGCCAGGAACACACAGGCAATGCTGGAGGATTGCAAAGATTTAGGATTTTAACTCCTTGGAAACCCTGCATGTTCAGTTAAGAAATCATCTTTCAGACCGAGCGCCTGCCTCAGTGTTAAAGATACTGACGTGTACCTCTTAAATGACACAATAATATAAAAAATAAGCTAATACTACTTAGCTCGATTTGATTTTCTCTGTTGACGTTTTAGGAACTTTGGATTTTTTTTTAAATTACATTTTTTTCTGACATAAATATTTGTAAGGTTAACATATACTTTAGCTATATTGTTTGGCCTATAGGTATTCACAATTGATGCAGAATCTAGACCTGTTTTTTCAAGCAAAACCACTTTTGTTTTCTTGAGAATATTGGCACATTGTTAAAAAAGGATAGTGAAATCATTTAGCATCCAAAGCCTTTCTGCGTTTTTCTCCCCGTTTTACATGTTTTTAGTGTGGTTTAATTATTTTTGGGTTTTCAGGAAAGTCATTTTTAATGTGAGCCATTTCCATGATCAGGTTGGCAGGGCCGCGGTCATTTATACTGAGCGGTGGCAAATTGCCGCATGGGGATAGGAACAAACAGCTGAGAATAATCATTACCCCACTTAAATCAGTGTAATGGGTAAGTTCACCCCGAGGGTGTACCTCTGGGAAATGTTTTCTTCCCTGCAGATGAAATTCGCTTGTACGTTAGACAATATGTAAACCATTTAAAACTGTAACATAGGAATTGCACTAAGCGTTAGTACTCTGACTCTGCAGCAAAATGAAGTTCACCTTAGAGTTGTTGGTGGAACATCATTGACAAAAATAACGTTTTGCTCTTTGCAAAAAGGGTTTCAAACCTGCTGTCTATGCAGAGAATGACTGCCACTTCTCCGAGCGTCATTTGCGTAGTACAAAGGAGAAAGGGAAGGCTTACCTAACATGGTAGATAGTGGAGCTCTAAGCCTGTGCTTGCTGGTGTTTATCCATGCTTTAAAAAAAACAAACAAACAAACAAAAACAAACCAGGTCTACACTTCAGTAACAACATTTCGTGGAAAAATTTAAGTGTTTACAGATGCATTTGTGGCACTCCTGTGCGAAATCCTGGTTGCTGGCAAGTCAGCTGGAGTTTTGCCACAGCTCTTGCAGCACTGCTGTGCCTTTCTGCAGCGTGTTTCATCTACACTATTTAACTTCGGGGACTTTGTCTCAAGGCAAATGTGAGCTTCTGCTTAAGCTTGGGATTCCTGAGGCAGTGGCTGAACCATGAATCTAAGGGACACATTTAAGCATGGGCTTTAATTCTGTCCTGAGCTTAAGCTTTTGACAGTAAATGACTCAGTTAACATATTTTCTAAACTAGGGACATGCTTCCGATTTGGGATTGACGTTTTTCTGACTGATACCACGCTTTTTCTAAGAGTAGGATTTAAACTTAACAGAGCGTGATGTGGCTCAAGCTGCTGAGTGTGCCGGTCATGTAGGAAGAAAAAAAATTTTTGTTTTTTAACCTGCATTATACAAAGATACTTTCAGAAGTGAAGGACTTGCTTTTCAAAGAGAATCTGAACACCAGTTTAGAACTTGCAAATTGTGTGCGGTTCAGTACTGGTTGATCTACTGCATTATCAGCATTTCTACAGATGGTTTATCTGGTAGAGGTGAGGACACAGAAAAGCGTTACTCCCCCTGAGTAACGGTATCATTACAGTAAAATGCGACTAGGACGAGAGAACTGGTTGTTAAAGCTTACTCTCAGGGTTGGGAAAAACAGGCCCCATATTAACATAAACTAAATGAGTTCAATTATTAGTTCTCCTCTCCCTTCCCAGATAGTTGTGATGTGTGTCATCGATACAGAACAGCAGCATGATGCACAACTGGGAAACAACTTTTGACACTTGGGTGGAATCATTAGTGTTCTGTTGGCATGTGTTTTTTTAATTTCTTATCATCTGCAGTGAACCTCTCATTGTTTTATGTGCTGTCATTAGGATCTCCAGGGTTGTTTGAGCAAACCTGTAGGAAGGTATAGCTCAATTCAGTAGCTGCCTGCTTTCATATTTCTTTTTTTTTAACCTGTATGAGTAAGATTTAAGAACTTGTGCCAAATAATAACTAGAATGGGTAATGCATTGTAGGCTTTAAAAGGTGCATCATTTTATTTTTCATATAACTTAGTAATTTCTTGTGGTTTATTTGCATCAGCCACTCTGTTCCCAGTAAAACACAATACTTGTGCAAATTAATGCAAATGAAGTAGCCTTCTCCAAAGAGAAGCTTCTGTAATAGCAGTCTGTACGTAAGTAAGCATGGCTAGTTAGGTTAGTGGTTAGAGTCCTCTAATGTACTCTTCCAGTGATTTTCCTAGTTTTATATTTAATTGCAATTCTTCTACACAATGTTATTCCCCACCCCCACCTTACCACACTGGGGAGAAAGAAAAACGTAAGCAGAGGACAAATGACAATGTGAGAAGCAGTGATGAGTCACATCCCCCTTGTAGAAATGCTGAGCCTTTGGTGATGTGCTTGTGTGGTTAGTAATACAATTTACAAAGGTCTTGCTTTCCCAAACACGTTAGTCATTTTTACCTTGAAGCTTGTGATAATCAGGTTCCATTTTCGGATGACGCATCAAAGTTGACAGGGTAGTCCTGGATTTTCATTGAAGGGTGCGTGCCAAGGACAAAAAGACATGCCTACTAAGTTACGGAAAGGGGACAGTCGGTACTGGGCTACAAGGCTGAAAATAAATTCTACGCTTTTTTTGTGTATATGAAGTAAGTTGCAGAAGACATCGTTGGGTCATGGCAGTTATTTGAGACAACATATTTGTGTAGGTAAACAAAGCTGTCAAGGGTAATGCTATGTATTTTATACAACTTTTGTTGGAATGGGAGCCCTGCATCCGGTGACTTCAGAGGAACATTACGTAGAACCAGTTAGGTTGGAAGGGAGATAAGCCTCCAGTTCGCACAAGGATAGCACGTTTCTTCCCAGGCTTTTGATGGGTTGGATATTATTACAGACCTGGTCAGTGGACCAGCTTCTCTGTCTTGCCTCATTGTAAGCTAACTTGGAAAATGGCATGAAGCATGGGCAAAAATCAAATGATGGTGAAAACTTGAGAGTGTCAGAACTGTCATTGCAGAAATAATGGCCTATTATGCTAGAGAGACCATCTAGAATATAAGGGTACAAAGGTATTTATCTTTTACTCATAAGCAGCCAAAAATAGGACTTTGCAGCATTCTGCGAAGAAATAGTTTCCTTGTAAGTGAGGTCCATAGTCCTCCTAACGGTCGTGACAAAAAACCCAAGTTAATTAAATGACAATATTTTGTAGTGACTGATGAGTCAGTCGGGCTGCAGCATTCGAACTTCCTTTTTTAAGTTACTGCTCTGACAAGGAAGGCTTATTAACTGAGACCAGTGGCCCTTTTCCTCATTAATACTGAAGTTTCTTAGGGGTCATCAAAACAGATCACTTCTGTGGTCTCTGAATTGCGTTATTGTTGTAGGAGCTGAATCAGTTTAATTTGTAATTTTTTCCATTTGTGAATTCTTTGACTGTTGAAATTAAGCATGGAAAGGGATTATTCAGCATGCAGGTAAAGGTATGTGTCTTTGTCTTTCCGTACACCCATGCCTGGACATTTATCACTGCACATGGAAAATAGATTCAATAACGTATGCGGTATGGGGCGCTGGGTAGTGCTTTGATACCACCAATGGTGCTGTGTCGTGTACAAGATTCAAATACCGGCCATTATGGTTCACAGAAAAGCCATTTCACAGCCTCTCGTGTTCCAGACATGGAGTGTCACAAAGACGAGTGAGAACAGATTTCCCCCGATTGCTTTAGCCACCCATCTGAAACTGCTGTTTAGCTCGGAAATATAACAGCGTTTTCTGCAATTCCCTGCAGTCCCCAGTCAGTCAGCACCCCCTCGAATCACCAGCAGACAAAGTTGTTAGCGCTGTGTGGCTCGGGAGATCTCCTTCTGGTCTCGAATTCTAGTGCCGTCAGCTGGGAGAAAGTTAGGGTAACTGTGGTCTGGTGGCGTCACTGTGGTTTTTTCCTAAATAAGGTGCGTGAATGAATACCTCTCCCTTGGCGCATTGTAAACGGATTCATGTTCCCAGTGTGTTCAAGCGCTGTGGCGATGAGCGCTTTTAATCCTGCCAAGTTCACAATGGCAAGTTGGACTATTGTTGCAAGCCATGGCTCGTAACAACAGGGATTGTAACAACAGGGTTGGTAAAGCCCTCGTAGAAGATTAATTTCCAAATGCCTCTGAAGGTCATAAAAAGTTTATTTGTTTATTTTTTTTTCTTGCAGATATTGTGGATGCTTTATCAGATCCAAAGAAATTTTTGTCTATCACAGAAAAAAGAGCAGACCAAATGAGAGCTATGGGTATCGAAACTGTAAGTAGAACATAATGACGAACGCAGCCCATTTCTGTTCATGCTGTGTCCTTTCTTTAAAGTAAACCGCTCCTTCTCCAATCGATACATGTTACCTTGTCATTTCTCATTTTCAAACATAAGCCGCTCTGTCCTGCTCTGAAATACATTGGCTTATGTTAGTTAACGTGTACTGAAATACCATTCACTGTCTGACTTCCCGTGGATCATACTAACACATCCCTTAGAAGCAGAAATTTTAAGAAATCACAAAGGAGCTGTATTTTAGTAGGTACCCATTAAAAATAGGCTACCTACTAAATATAGTGTTGTTTGTAAGTATGTTGCAATTTTCTTAATTAAGTTTAAAGTAAGCAAGTTCAGAAATTTCCCATACCTCACCTTATGTATTAGAGGCACAACAACAATTAACTTACTATGATGTGAATGTTCCTTTCAGAGTGATATAGCTGATGTACCAAATGACACTTCAAAGAATGATAGAAAAGGAAAAGCCAATAATGCCAAAGCCAACGTAACACCCCAGAGTAGCTCTGAGCTTCGACCGAGTACTACGGCAGGCTTTGGATCTGGGACCGACGCTAAGAAAGGTAGATAAAAACTACGCACCACTCCTTCAGTCCCGAAGGGAGTCAGAAAGTCACAGAGAAGTACTCACGCAATTTTAGTTTTGCAGTTCTATCTGTTCGTACTCTTTTATAAGGTAACTTCTCTTGCCACTGAGAGTGGTCTTTGTCTAATTGCAGATAAATTCGGTGTGCTACTAAAAGGGCCGTATGAAGCCAATACAGCCTTATTTTACTAAGTGACCGTTTTGTGTAGCTGTGTGCCTGCTGCCTGTAGTAGCAACCTGTGTGACTCTGGGAGCAGTTTACTAAAGATCTGCTAGAGGAATGCCGGTAGGAATGACTGTTTGCTGGTATACTCCACAGAAACTCTTCTGCTTTTCTTTTTTTTCTCCCTCCACAAATCCCTTGGCAGAGTTGCAGATTTAAGTAATTAAAGGTATTTAGAATTCATTGGATTCTGTAGAGATTTCCCAACAATTAGAAATGTTTTCAATGTGTGGTTTTACGCTGAATAGTGATTATGGAAATGGCGTGTTTATTGTAAAACGTATCCATATTAAATGTGCTCATTTATAAGTGAATAAGTATTTTTCCCCTCACTATTCACCGTTCACTCAACAAAACCATCTTAACAGGGTCAAATGGGATTATTTGTTTCTCACATATCATCACAGGTAATGAAGATTAAGCGAGAAAACAAATTTGTACAGCTGAATGCAACACAATAAGTATTTCTGTTAATGGGCCACAAGAATCAGAGTCTGGTTCATTCTCTTTCATCCACCTTGGCCCAAAGGGATGGAAGGGAGTGAAAAGGAGCACTTACGGCTCTTGTTTTTAAACTGAAGCAGACCTGGCTGAATACACACCTGTGAAGGGATCTCCTGAGAAACAAGATGCCATTTCTCTGGAGTCACTTTTGGCAATAAAAGAGGTCGTCTCTGGCACCTGAACTCTTTCAAAGTTCTTCCCTGCTGCAAAACCCAGATTATTTTACGCCGTGAGGTGTTTTCATGTTTCATATATCATCACGAAGATGCACAAGTATTAGTTTTATTATGCACTAATTAAGCACGAAATTTGCTGGGGTTGGCAACTTAATTCCTGGTTGCCATGGAGGCAGACCTGGTGAACAAAGTAAAGGAGTCTGCGTTTTAAATTAAAATCCTGAGGAAGTTTGTTGAGAACACAGCACGCCTGATGCAGCCCCGGTCTTAAACTGAGATTTCGGTGCGTACGCGTTCTTGTCTGCAACTGTTTTTATCCGTATTCTGGCACGTTAAAATAGAGCTGTTCATTTTTATATCCTGTGTAACGATCCTCGTTTTGTATTGCTTACCTCTGTGGTCTTTTAAGATCGCAATGATTCTACCATTGTTACAATATACAGCTCCCCTCGCTATCAGAAATTATGTGCCCAGCAAGAGAGGGTGTCCGAGGGCACAGGAACCTTGCGGGGTTTGTTCTCTGCCTTTCAGCAGCAGTTAACTGATTTGTGGCTTTGAAAAACTTCAGGCTCTATCTGTGCCGAAGTCTGTTTCAGTCTCGTTTACTAGACTAATGTTAATACCATATAATTGAGCAGCATCTTACGCTTCTAAGAAAATAAAAAATTTGTGTTCCCTAAGGAGATTGCCTGCCTACGTTCCCCCCTCTCTTTTTTTTTGTTTTTTCCTTTTACAGCATCTGAATATTTTTCAGTTAAATTCACCTTAAAAGGCAGAAAGCCCTTTTCAAGGCAGGGGGAATGTGATAGTCCACAGACACTATTAAGAGCACTTCACTAAATATGTTTGCGGTGTACTTATGTACAGGCGAATATTTTTGTGTAAAAACTCAGAAAAAAACCTATGCATTACAACTCCCGTGGCATTGTATTGACATTTGTATTAATGACTACATGTAGGATGTGCTTAGTTGTTTAAAAATAATACGTCACAAAACATTTATTAAAGCATAAACATGAGGTGAGATTGGGTTTTGTTTGCACTGCAGGTAAGGTGATGAAAATATATTTCCATTCATCTAAATAGTACTGTTAGTTTTGTATGATAGATTGGCTTTGTTGTATTGAATTTTCACTAGAATTTTCACTTCTTATGATTTTGTGTTTCTCCTCCGTTTTTACTGCTTCTTTTCTCATAGCCTGGTGTGAACCAAAAAGCAAATTTTACCTCCGTTAACATACAAGCTGCAGGTGAATTTTCACTCCAACGATTTTTGTGTTTTAAATTTAGGAGAAGTATACTTAACCTCAGTTAAATCTTTATGTAGTCACGTAGAACCTTACCCAAGAAGCCTCCCTCCTGAAACGAGTGGTGCCCGAGCAATCTCCAGCTATGGACCAGCATTCTGAAGTTTGTGTGGTTCAATTTTAATGTCCATAAACGGTTTGCTGTCTTTTCAGAAAAGGAGCTTTTTCAATTCTTAGATGGCTGTGTTTTGACACTTCAGTCCAGAACTGGAAGAGATTAAAATACACTCGTTGATTCATTTCGTTTTTCACAAGGCAATTGATTGAGTAGTGCATTTGAAAAGGAAATTAGCTGTATCTTAGCTATATCTTGATGAATAATTTTCTCATTAACCTGCAATTATTTTTTATGTGGTGAAAAACTTTATTTAATTGCTAACTTAAATGTAGGTTTCTGTGGTAAAACTCAAAAAGTATGAGATATACTAGTACGTATGAAGTTTTAGATAAACTGTATCAATACCTTCCTAGGTATAGACCTTATTCCTCAAGTGAAGATAGAAGATTTAAAGCAAATGAAGGTGAGTACGGGCACAAGCTTTTCAAGATGTGTTTCTAATGATTTGTTTTAAGTAGCCAGGATTTTATCTGGTTAAAGACAATATGACCACAGAAAAATTGATCCAACTTCTCTTTTTGTAGGCTTATATAAAGCATTTAAAGAAACAGCAGAAAGAGCTGAACGCCTTAAAGAAGAAACATGCAAAGGTACGAACATTAAGAGCTCTCTGAGCAGCACACTCTTATTGAAAAAAGTTGCAGCGCTCGTTAGCACAGACTGCTCACTCCTAATTAAATTGTAGGGAAAAACTAAGGAGCAGTAGTTGGACCACCAGGAAAGGCGCATGTGTTTTAAAGGTACTGAAATATGCTCCAGTGAGCAAATTTTCCCTTTAGCACAACACTCTGTGTGTCTCCATGAGTTTCAGTGCACATTGGTTTGACCCATACAAGCATCCAAACCTCACCTTTTTCGGGTGATGATTTTTATCTACCGCCCTCTTGCATGACATATTGACAGGTAGCTTGGGAAAAAAAAGGCAGTGATGATGTGAGAGTGTGCTGCGTCGAAGGCAGGCACTGGAGAAACTGCAGCGTGGCTGAAGAGAACTGGAATGTGTAACTGCAAAATGCAAAATGAAATGCCCTGTTCCGCCTCACTTATAGCTACGTTAACCAGTTTATAGTCAGCTTTTTGCTTGGTGCTGTTGGCAGTGATGTCCCAAATACATCACTTTCACAAATATAATTTGCATTGGAAAACCACAGCCAATTTTCTCCTGCCCTTATCATTAGAAAAGCATTACTCTCCTGTTACAGAAAGAGGCATAACAAGTGAAAAAAGTATCTTGAAGTTTTGGCAATATGTACAAATCCATTCTGGGCTTTTGGGGCAGTTATTCCCATGCTCTCTTTGATTGCAGATTTCATTGCAGGGCTGACGTAATGTAGTTGCCTGGGCATTTTTAATATCAGTCTTTGTGTTTATTTTCATGACTGTTGTTTGGGCGTGGGACTCTGTGTCTCTACAACGAAGCATGAAGAAATTACGTCAATAATTGGCACTTTTGTGGGGCTCTTAGTATTAAAAGTAGTGTAAGAAAATTAAGTAGTTACATTTCAGACCCCTTACTCGGCTCTGTGCAGAAGGGAAATGACTGATTTCTCCATGTTAGTGTTGTGTGTGAAGCAAATGCTCAAGAAAAAGTGTCTGTCATCCACACGTCTGGGCAGGGACAGTTTCTAGACCTTCATAGGGTTGATCTTTTAGGGGGCTTCTTATTTTTAAACACCACTTTCTCATTTCACTGGACAACATCCAGCAGTTTGCTATGGCAGCCCTTTGCAAATGAAAATGGTACCACGGTGACATAGAAAACAGCCATACGCAGGGATCTATGTCCCTGATACGTGTGACCCACAGTGGTGTAAGGATATCTTAGCCAAGGCTGCGCTTGCTAATGTTAAAAAAAATTGATCCATCTGTTCAGGCTTGCACTTGCTTCCGCTAATCGGAGGGGGAAATTGCCAGCCACAACCTGAAAATGCTGTGCGCTCAGAAGGGCTTTCAGCATTAGCTCAAGCACAGCTATTTTCGGTCTGAGACAGCCCGTGTCCTGCTGGTCTTAAGTACAGAGTGCGAGTCTGTCCTAACAAGAAGGTGCCTGTCTAGAGCTTGCCTTGCTAAAGGCTCTGGTAAGGGCAGCTTCTTGAATTTGGAGAGGAGAGTCTGAGCAGAAAAGTGTGACCTTATTAACTCACAGACGAGATCTTAGGGAAGTGCTTGGTGTACTTGGTGCTTTTAATGCATTTTAGCAGCTGGGATGGAGCAGGAGAGCTACGCACTTGGTTATCCATCATCAGCTTGAGCAAGCGTGTGTGTTAAGCAGACTGAACTTAAAAGTTCCAGAAATCAGTTGGCTCTTTATTTAACCATAGACACTCCAGAGAGCTGGGGGAATAAGTAAACAGAAGGGAATTGTTCATGTTGTGTAAGGAAAGAAAAGTTCAATACTTTTCTATCTAAACTTGGCTTTGGAAGATGTGTTACAGAAAATGAATGCATGCGAGCGTGGAAAAGGGAACGGGTCGAGGGGAAGGAGCTCTGATCTAAGCGGTGTAGGAGCTTATCTGGTAGCCCTGGGCAGAGCTAGCTAAGGAAGGTGACAGCAGTAAGGGTCCCTTTTACTGACAGCATCCACTCGGTGGAGAGAAGTATTCGCAGCCCCACTGGAATGCTGCCTGGCGGAGGTTGGTTGCTCTATATGAAAACTTGTCAGTCTGTTTTCTCAGGGTATAGGACTGTTAGAGACACCACGTTTCCAGATTAATACAAAAATTAAACTGGTGCGAGTCTTTTCACTCTCTGTCTTTTTTTGATGCTGTCTTTCTCTTCATTTATTTCTGTTTAGTTTTTCAGCCATTTTGACTCAAGTGGCACAATAAAATTCTCCTAACAGCCCTCTGCGTGTTATCACTCATTTGTTTTTCCTTCACAGCATAGCTCCTCACAACTGTAACGCCCAGTGTACACACACAGACACATCACATACTGCGTCTTCACTTTCACTTATGATAGTGTTGTTATTAATCTGCTTTTTTAGGAGAAGGATGTTTGGGCAGGCGGAAATACAATCCTCACTGTTCTTTTTTTCACTTTTGTGTAGGAAAAATAAGACTTCTAGTCTAAGTAGGATAGAGATCGTTAGATTAGCAGAAAGTCCACTTCGCTTAGTATCGCTATTCCTAAGCAGCCAGTCTGTGACAGATAAAATTAAATTTGCCCCTTATGTCAGATTAGTGGCTTGCAAAAAAATGCATAATTGTGGATTTCACGAAGTCTATGAATAGCTAAGAGGTGAATTTTTACTCAGGATTGAGAAGCATGCAAGAGGTACATATATAAAGCTCTGCAAAGACAGGACAATGCTTTTAAAGAAATCCTGAAGGATTGTGAGGGAATAATAGAGCACGTAGAAATTAAAGGCAGGACAGCCTGTAGTGATTCCACAGCAAGTTTAGTTTCAGAGTCAGTGTGCAAGTGTGGTTTCTCCACTTCAGAAGAAACCATTCGGTTCTGCAACAGAGCTGTTGCCCCTGTTTTTCAAACCCAGCCCTCTGCTTGGTTTGTGGCCTGGCTGTGAAGGCAGAGGGACTTGAAAGGGGCAGAGTGAATATTCTCCGGGCTGGTTTAGTCTCTGAAAAGGTGTGTCTGCATGAATATGACCGAGGTAGCGTTGTGCTCCTGTTGGAATTGCGAAAGAACAGATGATTGCGCTTGTGAGGGAAGAACGTGATCCAAACCTCAGCCCATTTACTTGCATTATGAACTAGTTTCACCCAGCAGGGCATTCCGAATCCGGAATGAGACAGGTCACCGGCAGAAGACTGTAGATTTTCAGGTGATCTGGGGTGGCATCAGAGGTAGATGGGCTATAAAGGCAAGGAGATGTGCATATGTGAGTCACTGATTTCCTCTGTTAGCAGCCTGCTTCTATGGGCCCCTACTGAATTGTAATATTTTGCAGGGATGTCACGTAGTTTTTGTGCTTCTTGAGTTAGAAGAGGAAGGGTAGCAAGGTGTTATCTTGATATATTCTCTAACAGTCAACAGCACAACAGATAGTTGTGGTATACGGTTCTAGTGGTTTCAGACAAGACAGTCGTAGTCCTAAGTGCCTCCTTAAGGAATTTAATATGACCATAGACAGTAACCAGAATTGCATAATTGCCACCCAAAAATATAAATTTCCCAATTCATCTCCCACACATTTATATTGGCATTGAATACATGTACTGTTTGAAATAAAGCCTAGTAAAAAAGGACATAAAAAAAGATTTCCATTTCACAATGCCAAAGCGACAGGGTGTCTGTGGGACTCTAGATTCTGCAAAATGGATTGCTGATTTGGTGATGATAGTTTCTTTTCTTTATTTCCTCAGTATTCTGTAATGAGAATCCTCCAGGCTGCAGTCTTCAGTTGTACACAGGAGTATTTGTCTTGGTTTAGGGAGATACCAGGCAGGAATAAAGATTTATATCATAGGAACTTAACTTCCTCTTCTTTTCAATAGACTGAATTGTGATCCCCCATCTCCCCCGCCATGGAACTATATATGATTCTTTGCTTTTTACCCATGGATACTCTTGCTGTGATTTGAGTCTTTTTGATTCAGTTAGGTGGCCTCTCAGAACCCTGGCTGAACTGTGGCTTCAGTTTGTAATATAAGCATTAAATGTGATTTGTGAATATATTCATGTCAAAGGCACGTGAAATCAAACTGCAAATTCAGTGGACTTGAGGACAGCCTGAAACTTTGCATCTGAAGACAAAATATATATAGAGAGAGTGTTTTAAGATGCTACAGAACCACTTGTATTTCTTAGAATCTTGACAGAAAGTTTAGGACGCAGCATCTAGCTGTGACGATTTTTCCTTTGAGCATAGACAGAAAATCAAACTCACATCAGCTAACCCATTTGAAATAGTGTTCCAGGGGTCGAAGGCCATATAATTCAAGGGAACTCTGGCAGGGAGTTGACTCCTCGTACTGTTTGTACCTTGCGCGTGGAGGTTGTTGGTGGCCCATCTTCCTCTTCCAGCTCTGTTTGTATTGTGCACAAATACATGTTCCCTGAACTGGATGGGGAGGAGGACCAGGGAAGGAAATGAGGGGGATATGGTCTGCGATGTATCTGTTTCAGATACAAGATAGAGTTGTGACGAGCAGTAAGTAGCAGCAGAGGGGAATCTCCAAAAGATTACAGTGGGTTTGTGATAAAGACAGAAGGCTTAAATCATGGTTGTCCTGGGGGAAAAGCAGGGATTCTAGCTCTACGTGATGCGCCCTTCCAGATTATGGAGGAGCATCACATGAGTGGGCTGATGTCTCATGCTTTGCGATGTTTGCACTTAGTCTTTTATAACAATAATTGTTTTGTTCTGTTCATCTAGTTTGAGAGCTGCTCTCAGTCACTTCGCCTGTAGCTGGCTGCTGCTGTCGAGTTTGTGTCGTTCTCTTCACTGTCCATGTTTTTTTCTACCTAGTTAGTCAGTGTAAATACTCCCTGGTGAAGCTGGCATGTTTTAATGTTGATGGAGTGTATTTGTTTCGCTTTAAATCCTCTGTAGAACAGAATATTCAGTTCCCCACTCTAAATACAGAATTTGGAAGCTGTACGCGTTCCCCAGGGAAGTGCTTGGCAGATGTTGGAGTGCTTGGATACAGCCCAGGGCTGGATTTTTAAAAGCATCACAACATTTGTATTAATGTTTTGGTAAAAGTGAATGTAGAAGTCTTTAATTAATATTTTTAGTGGAAGAAACAGTGATAAGGCCAACACAGGTGTATAGAAAATAATAACAAAGAGCGGTAGAATAGTGAGGGTAGAATAAATGCAAAGTGAGCTGCAAACCAAAATAGAGATAAAGTCCTGGAAAAGGCCATATTAATTAATGCAAGGCATTTTGTCATGATTAGATAAAATGTGGAGCAATTGAATATTAATAAAATAATGTAAATTAACAAACAACAATTTTTCTTATTGTAATATAAATTCAGTATTTAGTGCTCTCTGTGGTGGTTATACTTTTGCGTCATTATGAGCAGCTGTCCTGATAAACATGAATACGAAGTCAAGTTCGATAATGAAGTCTATGTGTAAGCACTAAGTGAAGCGTGTTGTTCCTGGTACAGTCTTGTAGTGGACAGGAGCTGTCTGTGTGTGAGACCCAAGCGTGTAACACGCGTTAGTGATTCATCTTTTCATCATAGGAATAGCTTTTTTCTTCCCCTTCCATAGATAACCTCCTCTGCCACTTCACCAATGCAAGTCACGTAACTGTAGTAGTGACAGCGGGTTAGCGTTGATGTGGAATGCTCCACGGGTAGCCCTGTATGTCCAGTTTATCAGCATGTGCTGTATTATTTGGGGGGGAGTGGGGAGCAGGGGGCGATGGTTATTTGCAGTCTGCGTATGTAGTTGGAAGTCATACTGCACAGCTTGCTGTTGCTTGCAAGGGGAGATGCTCTGCAACAAGGTGGGATTTCTTAATGAGAAGATGCTGCTGTCATTAGGGGTCACGGGCCGTTGAACGTCCGTTGTTAATGA
The DNA here is from genome assembly GCF_028500815.1 of Rissa tridactyla. Classification (NCBI taxonomy): domain Eukaryota; kingdom Metazoa; phylum Chordata; class Aves; order Charadriiformes; family Laridae; genus Rissa; species Rissa tridactyla. Next base: position 4,185,972 of record NC_071468.1, read on the forward strand.
TTTGACTTTAGCTAATGTTTGGACTTGGAGCTATTTGATTTGCGGTGGCCAAGGGGGCTAGCTCTGTATTCAGTATGAGATACATAGAGGAAGGGGGGACTGGGTTGAGTTTTGGTCTCATCTGCATTCAGAAACCTTGAACGATAGATCAGAGCTTGTAAACCTGTTTTTTTACATTGCACTTAAATGGACATTTATTCAAAAAGATGTTTTTCCCATCATTCTTTTGTTTTAAGGTCTGCTACAAATTTTATTTTTTCAAACAAAGAAATGTTTTAGCATTTACGGTGGAGTATCTGGAACCTTCAATGCCAGATGACTAAACCAGATTAAATTCCATTGTCAAAGTTATCTGTTGGTACGCTGATATTTTTTACACTGTAAGAAAACTAAACATTAAAAATCCAGCAACCTAACTGTAAGGTCCTACTGTTTTCCAGGAGCACAGCGCTATGCAGAAGTTGCACTGCACACAAATTGACAAAATAGTGGCACAATATGATAAAGAAAAAGTATCATACGAGAAAATGTTAGAGAAGGCAATCAAGAAGAAGGGGTAAGATATTGTTTTAAATTTTTTTTTTTTTTTTTTAGACTTAAAATAGATTTCATGCTTTTGTGGTCTGGAATAAAGCATTCATAAAAGGTCATTCCGAGTAATGAATTGCAGCTTGACGCAGCGTCCTCCATCAAACTGAGTATGAGCTGCTTGAAGGTTCTAGCAGTGGGCCATAAATGTTGTACGCGCTTTGCCTTTCTCTAGTCTTCTACTATCAGAGTTTTAAAAGTAAAAGTGAAGGAGTTGCCTCAAATTTTTATTTCTGTAGTCTGATCTGTCTCGCTGCATTCCCCAGGGAATGTCGTGTTCAGTGAGAGCAGACTAAGGTCCTCAATAGCTCTAATGACCAGAAAGTAGCAATGATTTGATTTTGGGGAAAAAGCTGGCTTCTAAATCCTGAATGGTTTAGAATAATAGAGTTTTGTGGTGCTGTCAAGTTGAAGTTTCTTTCTAACAAAAGAACCCTTCAGATCCTCAACTGGGATAAATCAGTATTACTCCTTTGACATGAGTGAAGCTGGTTTGGTTTGCACTAGCTGATGGCCTGAGACATTATCTGTGTGAATCTCTTAATTCTCCCTGAAGAGTTCCTGGAAGATACCGGTGACTAATAAAATGCCCCTCTTACAGTCTCGTTTGGAATTACGTAGCAGGACCTGCTGTTGCCTTCCTGCTATCGTGTAATTTGGCAGCAGTTTTTTTTCTCTCCACCTCTCACCGGCATTTCATTGAGACTTCATTGCTTTATACCGCAATGCTGTGACCTGAAGCAGCAATTACTTTATTCATTTCTATATCAAGCTATGCTAATAGTTAGCCTAAATTTGATATTGTTGTCATCTGGCAAGAACAACTGGCAACCAACGCACTGAATACTGAGCGTAGATGCCTCTTTGGCATTGGATTCTTACACAAATGCTTTTTGTTTTATAAATTATTTGGAATGGCAGTGGGTTTTGAGTGTGCATCTTATGAACTTGCAATGGAACAGAAACAGAGTTGCCAGAAGTAAACAAGATAAGGAGAATTCTCCTCGCTAAATTATTAAAAGCTCACAAACTCTTTAAAAAGCTCATGTTGGATTCTTTTGTTCAAGAAGGGAGAACTGTAGGCACCCAAATACTTCCAATCCAAGTAGTTTCTTCCAAAAAATTACTACTTCTTCAAACAGAAAGGGAACAATTACAGGAGTAATTAATTTAATGTGGCTTTGATTCATTTTCCATTGACTATAACACAGCTTATGAATATAGCTGGGTTTATAATTACAGGCAGGGTATTTACTCGCGGTTGCAGTGAGCTAAGCCCTGGACATTGCACCGTGATTATTGTGAGGGGAGAAAGGCTTCACTGTGCTCTGGCAGTTGATAATTTGATTCCTGGCTGGACATCACTTCATTGGCTACTTGCAGTGTCTTTTCTTAATTTTATAACGCTTGTCCCATGGACGCCGAAGACTTCCTGATAGTTTTAAATGATCATAAAAAGTTAAAATTAAAAAAAGTTGGAAATGACTACTCCAGAAGCAGATCCAGTACACAGCCAAACACTATTCCTCGCCACGACTCCATCGTTTTCATGGACTCCAGAGCTCTCAGTCATCTGATGGCTCTTCAGTGTTCAAAGAATAATTACTGGTGTCTAATTAACAGCCAAATCAAATCCAGTATCAGCAGAGAATTTCTGTGAAAACGCTTTTTAATTCTGTATCAGAGCGTTTTAAGGGCTTACTTCAGGGTCATTGTGTGTGCAGGCCTGAAAGCCCACTCAGCAAGGTATTTATGCGCACACTTCTCTTCCCCCCCCCCCCCCCATGCAGTGTATTTAAGGACATGCTTAAAAGTGAGCACACCGCTTGAGACTTAGACTTTATTGAACTGAAACGATCTGATGAATTAGGGGTCCTGGGTTCAGTGAGTGCAGGACATGCTCCATTTCCTTGACTATCATTTTGGAACTTTTACAAGCAATAAAAGTTGTAAAAGAACATGTAAAATGTGTTTTCAAGGCATTCATATTGAAATTGTCAGATACTTCCTAAAAAAAAAAATACAGGCCTTTTGATAGGTGTATAGAAGACTTTCTCTTCTGATTTTTGTTGTGCAGTTTTTCTTGGTCCGTTTCTGCCACATGGTGTGACAAATGTCAACTGCATATTGTTCCGCAAAGTAGAATTTCTTAATCACACGCAAATTCACTGACAGATGGACAGGATTTTGCTCCCTGTGCTATTTCTGTCGTACATTTCAAATGCTTACAAACCTCAGCGAGGCTTATTGGGCATAGGGATGCTCGTGTTCCCACTCTGAAGGGAACACGTTAAGGGCACGTAAAGATCCTCCGGATTTATCAGGACTGTCCAGAAATTCAAGTGTACGTGTATGCGTAAGCATGGACATGTGACATTGGGTTGGGCTGTTCCTGGGTATTTTTTCCCACCTGCGCCTTGGTCGTTTAACCCTGGACTATACCACTGCACCTGGGGAGAGTCCTCGTTCTGTCCGGCCTGGCTGGAAGTTGCCTTGAGCGACAATGAAAGCTGCATTTCCAGAGAAGGGATCAGCTGGTGGTTTTGATGTCTGAGTTTCTGAAAAGTCCAGTGATTGAACCAATTAGACTAATTTGGGATAAAATATGTTTGATTCGCCTAAGACGCAGTCTCTTTCATACGGTACGACAGATCATATATGAACTATAGCCAGACTCTGATCGCAGCTACCCACATGCATAATCAAAGACACTTTCTTTCCGGCTGTCTTTTTTTTCAGGTGAAGGTAACAATGGTCAGAACCTGCCTCTGTGCCTTTAATTACTTCCAAAGTGTCAAATGAATGTTAGAAACCTCCACAAAAATTCCCTTGCTAGGACTAGAAAATAAATGACTAGTCCTTCCAGTGGCCCTTGGGAACACAAGGCACGTCACACTACTGTTTTCAGTAAGGGCTTTCCTGGGACTGGTTGAAGATAAAATTTCCTGCTACTTTCCATAAGTTTAGCAGTACTTTGATATTAAAGTAGGATTTAAACTCGTTAAGAGTTTCATAAATCTCCTTTTCTAGAGCAAACATGGATTAATGTTACTGCAGTCAAGCACTTAACCATTCATATTAGGGCCAGCTTCAGATGATAAAATGGATGTGACTCCACCCATCAGTGGAGTTACACCATTTTACATCAATGGATGATCCGCCACTGAAATATTACAGTTATGTTAAAATAGACTCCTCGCAATATATTGTAGTATTCCAGACAAAAAAAACGGAGACTTCCAATGTGTGAATCTGTTGTAAAAACCCTTCACTGCAAAAAAAAAGAGAACAAGACGACTGGTAAGGATGGAGCTTGTCAGCCTTCAAAAATGTCTTGACTTTGGTGAGACAGTAATTGAAATTCCTGTTGTAGCTGCAATGGAATAGTTTTTCTGTACATCCGTCCCACCCAGTGCACGGCCCAAGTAATTGGGCTCAGTGAAGGAAATTCCGTGGGTGAGAGGTGGAAGTCATCCATCTCCTAACACACCGGCGTGACAGGGGAGCTTCAGGACGGGCAGCCATTTTTCCAACCTGTTCCTTGGAATTGTGTACTTCTGCATTAAACAACCGTTGCAACTGGCATTCAACCCCACATGCTTTACCCAGTCACAAAGGCCATGCTGTGTGCAGCTTGTTGCAGGAGTGAGGGCTGTCTTCAAGATCTGTTGCTTTCCCAGTCACTGAAGGTATCTAACGGCTTGGGTTCGTCCCCGTGGGCTGGTGTGGTCTGCAAGGGTGAGGAGGCCCCTTCTTTGCAACTCATTCCCTTCCGCTTTTTCACAGAGGGGCACTGACGTTTTCAATAGGCGTTCAAATTTAGTATGCCCAGATTGCCCTATTGTGAGGTAGTCGTTCAAGTGGCTTCTTTTTCTCTGCCTCAAACTTAGAAAAAAAAAAAATAGTAGAAAAAAATTACTTTTAAAACAGAGGGTAAAATCATGGGAAGGCAATGAATATGCCTGTAAGTTTTCAGGCAGAAACTGGTTTCTCTTGGCAAGGTATTTTAAGCCTGGAAAAGGAACCAAGTACCATAAATGGAGGTGCTTGACATATCCTCAGCAACAGAATAATTGCTGGGCCAATCTAGAATTAATTGTGTGCTGTTTGAATTGAATGATCATTAATCCAGCAATATTTTGTAAGTTGTGAATAAATTGCCAGAAGAAATAATTTCATTCCAGTACGCTGCAGCACTTCAACTTTGATTAACATTTTAATTAGTAAGAGCCGACTGAATGGGAAGATGTTTAACTTGTGGCACACATTTGTAATTTTCCTTTTTTTAGAGGAAGTAACTGTCTCGAGTTGAAGAAAGAAACGGAAATTAAAATTCAGACACTAACATCAGATCACAAATCTAAGGTAAGCAACCAGCCAATTTTAACACATGCAACATCTGAAAGACAGATTTTTCAGACCCAAGTGGTAGTTAATTTTCTTGGAAGCATATGATTTTCAGCAATAATAACATGTTGAAAAGAATGGGAGTAATCGAGTGTCTAAAAGTGTTTCTTAAAAAAAAAATTTAAAAAGCAACATCAATTTCCTCCCCTTCTAAATATTTTTGAAGAAAGTGCCATACTCGTGCCTCATGAAACTAAACAGGTCATTTGTGTCAGTTCTAGCTAAACAAAGGGATGAATATATTCTGTATGAAATTTGGATGCTAAATACTTTCTCAAAATACATACATAAAGAAGTTTCTTTTTCATTTTCCCACATTGTCACCATGGAAAACGCTTGCTTGACTGTCTCCTAGGGAAGGATTCCAAGTTGCTGTTGAACCAAGTGCCTTCTTATTTCTAATAATTTTTTTCTCCATTGCTTAGTTGCAATGTTTTCTCCGAGGTGCTGGAAAATAAAGGTGCTCTGAGACTCAGCCTCAGTTCACTTGAAAAAGCTGTTCTCAAGCCGTGTTTCGCGGCTCACGTTGAGTTGCTTAGAGCTGCTTCCTCCACACTTGGCCGACTTCATATTTCCTTTGAACGTTCTATCTGCCACCTATTGACCTGCTCTCAAGTTTCTGAAAGATATCCAAGCTCGAGGGCAGCAGGTATGCTAGAAGAGACATCCGTGTACAAAATAATCTTGAGGGAGAAGGGTACAGGAGACTGACCACAGTACAGGAGAACTTTGAGACACATCTTTGAGACTAGAATAAGATCTTTTCCATCTTTTCTTCTGCTAATTTTATTCTTTGCTAATGTTATTTCCTGTGGAGAAGCTCTTGGTTTTCTAAACCAGGTTTCTGTCTTGTTGCTGTTGCTTGCTGCTTGTTGCTCCACCAAAGGTGTAGGAAAAGCCCCAGGAATAAAACCCAGTGTACTGTCTTACCTACCGATCTCCTCCGTCTATGAAAAGTCTAGAGTGGTTTCCTTAAAGGCAACTTTGTTGACAACTTAAGAAAAAAGATAATTCATGCATTTCTTACTGAAATAAACTCTCTGAGGAGCACTAGCTCCCAATGATCCAGACGTAAGCTCCAAAACTCATTTGAAGTTATACTGTGTAGAAAAGTCTTTGCTGTGATCTCTGCTTCTCACCTGTGTCGTTCGCAGTCTGGAGTTAAGGGGTGTGATTTGTTCACAAGGGACACCCAAGTGTTCGTTAAGCTTGCAGATCCAGTACATGTGACTCATGTTTTCCCTTTCCACATTTGTATGCAGTTTCTGAGCTCTGTTCCTTTTAAAATCCTGCTTTCAAACTGGTTGCCTTCAATTTAATCCATACCTGGAAAACAGATTGATTTTCGTCCACTCCCTTGTCAGGTTTTAGGATGACATTTTCAAAGGAGACTTAAATGTAAGCTCCTTTGAAATGCCAGGCCTCTGTGTTGGATAATTCCCGAAGAACTCCTCCGCAAGTCGTCTGCCTCTGTGGTTTTCTCTAGGTCAGTGATTTTCAATATCTTGCTCACTGTGGCTCCATCAAAATTGTCCAGATTTTAGTATTCTCACAGACTTCTTTTGTTTCAATTGCTGTGTGGGGGCCCTTGAATTATTCCTGGAGATCATTCAAAGGTTTGCAAGCAACAGGTTGGAAAACAGTGTTCAAGACCATAGGGAAATTAACTTTTCTTCTAGATGAAGGTGGCTGCAATTAAATTAGATTACATTCTGAGATGCTGAATGCATTACACTGATACAGTGGGAGTTTGATTAATTAACAGTTGTTCAGCATTTCTCAGCATTTGGCCCACTAATTTTGATATCAGGTTGTACCATAATTCAGCTTTAATTACAGCTTATGTCCTCCAGTGCAGCTGCGTGTCACAATGTGCACGTGCACTTCTAGCACCAGAGACCTTTTCATTTACAAAAGTCTTCCCGTCATGAGGAAACATCCAGCCCAAGTTTGGCATAAAATATTTAAATTAGATCTGAATGTCCCGATGTGTACTTCACACAAAATTAACCTAGCAGATGCAAATTACTGCCCTGCATTAGAAAAGTAGGTCCCAATTTCAAGCAGGCAGAGGATGAAAAGAAAAAAAAGAAAAAAAAGGAAAGATCACTTCAAAGATTCTTCCTGCTTGAACTTAGGGACTAAACAAACATCTTGCATATATGCTGCGCAAAAGAAAGTTCCTTATCAAGATTTTAATTAGTCTCTCAGGCCCAGTGTAGGAACAGATGAAAGGACAGGGTTGCAAACACAGGCTGTAGAACAGGAAAGAGAGAAGTTAGCTAATGGTATTTTTTCTTTTCCTTTTGGATAAGCAACACTACCTTCACAGTGAAAAGTAGGACAGGAGCACAGCCCACTGCAAATGAAGCAGTCATTTTAACTAGGGTGCTATAATAAATTGGAGTAAAGCAGGGATGTATATTGAATTTACTACATTTGAACTTTGAAGTGAATCGCAGATCTGCAGCAAAATTGGATTTCAGATGATTTAATGGTCTCGAGTTCTGAGGTCGTCTGGATCTGAGTCAAATTGGGTGTTTCAAGTCTTGTAACTGGTGTTTGGCAAATCCCTTGCATCCTTCTCTTCAGGTTATATCTTGCTCTACCTGAAATGAGACTTCTATATTTAAAAAAAAGAAATCTTTCCTTTCTCTCCCACCCCTAGAGAAAAACTTGTTTTAGGGGGAGCTGGACCTGCATCTCAGACTGCATGCTGATTTTGAAATTAGTAGCCCATCACTAGCACATCTGTCCAGCAACACGGGCGGGTTTTTTATGATTCTTATTTCCTGTCTTCTCAGATTACATCCTGTCCTGCTTACGTCTCCTTGCAGGTTTCGTCTTTGGCATTTGGAATCCATGATCCTTATGGGTCCCCTTCAACCTGAGACATTCTCTGATTCTTTGGTGTCAGTGTACCTGAGATATAGGATTCCTGCGTTCGCGTTCCTCTGTAGTGTATAACGCTAACAACTTTAAAACAGTTCTCTCATTATTCATTTGCAATGGGCCCTTGAGTCTTTGTTTCTCTGCATTTTTCTGGGCTTTGTAAATGTTCTTTGCGCTTAAGTCACAAAATACTTGCTTTCACCGTGGCTTCCACTATTTATACACTTATTTGTTCCACTATTTTATTAAGTCACGATTCTTTTTTTTTTTTTTAATGCAAAGATTGTTTTGCATTTTTTCTGCAGCGTAAGGAGGCTCTAAGTAAAAGCAAACTCTTTTTTTGTTTACTGGAGTGCCTTGCCTGTCCTTCTAGGGCAATGTAAAATGCTCTTACTGTGACCAGAAATCAGATCTCGTAGGGTAATATCCCCTGCGCTTTCTAATCCTTTAAATTAGTCTGAAACCCAGTCCTAAGGGGCAGGAAGAGTCAAACAGCAGCAAGCGGTGGAGGAGAATACTTGGCCAGTTCCGTCACAGGTCCCACTACAATTTTACTGATGTTTGAGAGGAGGCAGGGCCCAGCCAGAGCATTTTGTGCAGGAAGGCAATTTGAATCACAAAGCTGTGTAAGGAACCATGGGCCAAGATGTGTGGTCCACAGGTGGGATTTGCTGCTGGCTCTGCCTGCTTCCTGCGTCACATAATAGCACTTGTCTTTTTTAAAATATTAATGCTTTCTCACGTTGTGACCATAGAAGTTTTCTGAGTATGTGGTCCCTCTTCTGCTGAGGTCCCAATTACACCCAGTTACTCGGCACTTTGGATCTACCTGTACCTTTTTTCCTCCAAATTGTGGATGGAGCTGACTCCATCGGGAAACTCTGCATTGAACATAAATGAATAAATAAGGAATGTTTTTTCCCAAGAACTTCAGCCATGACTGACTTTTAGCTCCCGTGAAGTCCGCTCTAGGTCTCCCTGGGGGTTGATAAGCCAAGTGAGGTCGCTATTGAGAGGAGATTCATTGCAACCTGAGCGGCTAGTTGCTTGAGGCCCTGTAGGTAGAAGTGAGGCATCTCCAGGCAGTGTTTAGGCGGGATGAATCCTGCTTAGAAACTGCTCGCCTTTTTCGCATTGGCAATACAAGGAGCTTGGACTAAACTTAGTCCTACCTTAAGTGCTGTAGGTGGGTGCCAGAGGTGAGCTGGAGTGTGTGCCCCTCAGCCTTTCGAAAACTCCATCTGAAAAGCCGTGTCTCTTCCTTACCAACATCCAAGCGTTTATTTTGACCCACTTTAAAACTGAATCCTCATGTTTTTCTGGCTCTGAAAGCAGCACTGCCTTATGAACATCTTATTAAAGATACTACTCCCACTAACGGCTCTGCATCCTTCAGTGTATTTATCGCTTCGTAGCTGATAGGCTCCGGCTTAGTCGTACACTTACCCACATGCACAAAAATAAGCACGGCTCATTTTGCTGGAGGTGCGCACGCTCTTAAACACCCCGATGAATTAGGGCTGTATTAGTTACACCAATCGCCTGCCTCAAAATGCTTTTGGGGTTTTTTTGACAGCTGCAGAGAACTCCAGGTAGCTCTCTGTCACCTGCGTCTGCCTCCACTCCTGTCTGTTTCAAGTTGGGCCATTATTGAACTACAGTTAAACGCAAGTCTGGCTTTCAGGTAGTGGTAGCCACCCTGATCTTTTAAAAAATTACTTCTTTTTTTTTTTCATTAGGAGTCCAGCTTTAGTACACAACACGAGCTTTCTGTAGTAGGGCTTTCAGAGGAGCCTCTCCAGGGCAGAATGGAGACTGGGGCCGCGAAGGTCCCCTCTTCTGTCACCACCACCAGTGTGCGGGAGAGTCTGTTCTGCGTTACGCAGAGCCCACGGGTGGGCCCACGCCTAACACACTGGCATCGGTCTCGCACTTTCTGAGCAACATGGTGGCAATTTTTGGTTTGAACAAGAAGGTTTAGCTTTCATAGAAGATGACCCAGATGCTGTTACCATAGTAGCAGCTGAAATGACTACCTGAAAATAGGTTTATTGAGAGGCATATTTTGTACACCATTTATGGAAAAGTAGGATAGCTTGGCAAAATACCCACAGGTAATTATTAAAGGATAATAAAATATATCTTTCTATTAGCTTCTTTTCTAAATCGTTGAGTGCAATATATTCTTATAATAACAATTCTGGTGATTTAGACTTCTTCATATTGTCTCTTGGGAACTTTCCAAAACTTTAATCTCATTATTCTTGTGAGTCTTGGGAGATAAGCAAGAGAAGAATACTTGTCAGATTCCCCGCTGACTTAATGAATATAAAACAAAGATACGTAGCCCATCTTCAGATTCAGGTTGTATTAAATACAGGATTTCTCTGTAAACTGACTCTGTTTGTAAAACTGTCTCCGCAAAATCAAAGACTGTATTTAAGCCTTCAGAGAAATCCAGCTCGCTACGTTTTTTCCATTGTTAATTTCAATACTTTTAAAATATATATTATTTTTTTTTCTTGGCAACCAAAAATGTGAAACTCTTTTATTATGAACTCAGTCTTAGCGAAGGTTTTAAAAGAAGAGTAGTACAGTCAAGAGCATAAACACAGCCAATTTATTCAAGGCACTTTAGATAATAGAGTCTTGACAGTAGGGGTTGTTTTACATCTGTTTTTGTCATACGCTGTGGTGTCCTCGCTGGCTTTTCTTACTCTGTGAAGGAACTTCATTTGAGTGACTTCATTTGTCACAATTTAGCTGCATTCTGTATAATCTTTTTTTATGATCGTCTTTACTCCATCTTCATCAGCAGTATTAGCTGACCTCCTAGCCTAGCTGAAAACCTCTAGCAAAGCTGCTGTTATTTCTGTACAGGTCAAAGAGATTGTGGCCCAGCACACTAAGGAGTGGTCTGAGATGATCAACACGCACAGTGCCGAAGAGCAAGAGATCCGTGATTTACACTTGAACCAACAGTGTGAACTACTGAAAAAACTGCTGATTAACGCGCATGAACAACAAACCCAGCAGCTAAAATTTTCACATGACAGGTGAGCCGGGCAGTGCTTCCTGATAGTGAGGGTTGCTTTATGTCTGCTTTCTGTAATGTTTTAGTTTCTTGTGTTGATGGCTCCTGTACTGCTGTCAAAGATATTGGGTTGTATGCGTGCTGGAAGTAAAAGAAGTGATCACAGAAGGTCTAGATGGATGCAGGAATGGGCTAATTACCTGGTTTAGATTATCTGAACTTCATTAAAGGCAGCAGATGCGATGAAGTGGTGGTAGTTTGCACCAACTGTGGATGCTTAGACTTTACCCAAAACTTCAATTCAGAGGCTGGAAACTGAGAAGTATCAAATACAGAAATATCCTTTGGAGTTGCCAGCAGTTTTGGACGCATGCGTTTATAGCATCGATGATGATAAGAAAGATCCATGAAAAGTAAGATCATAAAAACAACGGGTAGCAGGATAAGCTACATTAGGCTGACGAATTATCTTCCTACAATATCCTGTTGTAATCACTGGGTGTACGGAAGATATTGCATGACACTACTGTCTTGTTGCTTTTGTAATTGACCATTCTGCCCATTTGAAATTAAATAAAATTAATTTCAACACATCATATCCACAGTGTTAAAAATGGCAGTAAGTAGAGGACTACTTTTTTATGCTATGATCTGTTATGCAAAGCAGCCTAAAAGCATATGAATGCAAAATGTGTGTACGTACATACATATATTCATATGTCATTGTCTTCAGCACCTTTCACATAAAAAGCATGGGCAAAAAGGAATAAATAAATCACATTGGAAGAAGGAATTGAAATTATTTTTTTTAAATTCCTGAGTGAAAAAACAGCTTATCTTTGCATCCAAGAGAACACCTGCTGGGACCAGCAAGCTTTCCGTCCAACAGAGAATTGTCCCAGCAAAAGGCTTTTAGTGAGCTCATCTTTATGTTAATCTCTGTGTTAACCCGTGTGTTCAAGCTGTCCTGCAATAAATAACCATGCAAAAATGAAGTCCAAAAATTGTTAAATTGTAATACAAAGGCATCGTTCAAAAGATACCGGCCAGAGGAAGGTGCAGCCTTTGGTTCTGTATCTCTAAATCACACCTGACTGAATCAGCCCAGGGAAATCCCATCACTTTGTTTTTAAGAGTCCCGTTTTCTGTCCTATTTGAAATTCACTGCAGTGCTTAGAAGATAATTTACTAATGTGTAGCCTGTTTGTGGAATAAGACTTTTTTCCCCTCATCTTTTTTTAAAGTAAGTTTCTGTACGTATTTTGTTATTCTTTTAACTTTGCTAAAGGCTGTCATTATAGGCAGCTATTATATCTACAGTAGGATGAGGTTTGGTTTGGGGGGGTTTTTTAAGCTTTTTTCTCATAGTTTTTGTCTTTGGGTTTGGAGTTTTTGTATCTGTACGTTGTTTAAACAGCCCTATATCGTTTCTTGTAAATGGTTCTTATACTTTTATTAATGGATCTTGCTCCTTATTAGAAATCATTTGTGTTCAGTCCGTGTATTGTTCTATTTTCAGACCTCAAAATCTACATCCTGATAAATACTGAGAACCATTACTTCTCAGCTGTGCTGGGAGTAGCAACCTTCAAAATTCTTTCTGCTTTATTAATTGCAATTAGTGTGTTTCTGCTTATTTGGGAATTTGTGTGTAACTCCCAAATGTGCAGACTGGGGACTTTGCTGCTTGCAACAAATTTAAGACTGTGTCTGAATCTATGAATATTTCAGAAGCATTTGGAACGTGAAATATTGAAGTGTGAATCATAATGCCGCAAAGGGACTTTACACTTAATCATTTGTAAAATTTTAATAGAATATATTGGGTATAGGAACATGTACGCATTTACGTGTATAGGTGTGCGTACTAGCCAAGAGAGAAGTCGAGTAACCGTAGGAAAAGAAGGCTCTATCTGAGAGCAGCGTGGGAGGTGGGCGATGCTCTCAGCATGCCGTTCTCGCCGCGTCCCTCCCCGTGAGCTGCGGTAATGAGTTAGCTATCACAACAGAGGACACAGGGGTAGCAGCGAAGAGCAGGAATCTAAAGTGATGCGGTTATCTGCTGTAGGGTAGATACTTTCCCTCTGTGTGCAGTACAAAGCGCAATTACAGTTTGTACATTGAGCTCATTTAAAAACAAAGCAGAAGGCAGCAGATACTACTAAAAATCGGCAGCTTATTGAACTCCAGGGGTGCTGTGCCCCCTGCCACCCCAGACTGGGTTAGCTTGACTGACTTGGATGTGGTGAGCTTGCAGCATTGCAGAAACTGGGGACGTGAAGCTGTTAGTCGCAAGCATTACGTGCTCCAGAGGAAATAACATGAGACAGAAAGAAAAAATCATGTGTGCTTCGTTTGGGTTTTTTTAATACAAGAGATTTCCAGTCAGTCAAACAACACTGGTGACAAAAAATAATGTCATCTTTAATGTCATCTAAATATATGTATGAATTCCAAGGATAGATTTACATGCTTAAAGTTAAGTATCCCTTTAAAAGACACATTTGTATACATTTCAGAGTTGCAGTCAGTATGACGCCGTAGGAAATCAGCAGTTAAATCTTGCAGTTCATGGGCCACATTCTTCAGAATCCTTTTTTTCTCTACCATCCTCCCGTATCTGCTTCTTCCAGTTAGCTCTGGCTACAGGCATCCCTTGTGAGCGGGAGGCAGGGATTTCTCTCCTGGGGGTGCAGCACCGCCAGCCAGGGCAGCAGGGGCTGGACTCGAGACTCGACGTGAAGCCCCTCGCCAGGCAGTTGAGAAGCGAAGTGACACTAGAACTTTGGCCCCATCTTTGGGAAGCCCCATTTTAGAAGCAAGGAGTTGACCCTACAAGTGCTTCTTGGTGATTTTTTTTTTTTTTTTAAATGGAAGATAAGATTTTTCCATTTCTCCTGTTAGTAGTACTTTTTATTTCTTGCAAGCAGTGAAAACCCAACACACCCAGAAAGACCCATCGGCAGTGCAACTGGGAGCTAGATTATAGATTGCAGAATAGAAAAACAGTTGCATATAGATGTGTTGGCTCTTCCAGCTGTATCCGTGGCCAAAGTCTCATTTTGAAATCATCGGTGAGGCACAGTAGTCCTCTAATCCTCTTAATGTCTTTCACTCTAAAATTATATCTGATGCAAATAAGCTAAATCAATTTGAACACCTACAGTTAACTTTTTCCATATCCTTGAGTACAGTAATAAAAATAAATTATTTCAGTCCTGCTCTTTAGATGGTGTGCTGGAAAATTACTTCAAATTCAGTGTAGAAAATAAAAGCTTTTATTTGGCGAAAGGGCTGTTGGAATGAAATGTGCTCTCGACACAACACTTTTTAGAACCTGATCTAATTTTTGCTGGGATACCACTGCTTTTAAATATGCATTCAGGAAATGTTTTGCCCTCTGAACTCTTGGAGGAAAAAAAAGGCACTGCATTTCTCTAATAAAAATTTTAAACTGTGGAAAATGTAAGTCATGGAATAAAGTTTCCTTGTACTACTTAATGATTAATGTCTTTTAGAGATGAAAGAAAGCTAAAAAAGATTCAGTGACAACACTTCATTAAATTAAGCACTCTGTTATGTGTCCCACCCCTCCTCTTCTGTGCATACAAAATACTTAGAATTTGGAGTTAAGAAGTACAATAGTTGTCTAGCGCTCTACTTAGGATTATGTCCAGCAAAAGAGACTAAGGCACTGCCTTGGCTTGCGACGGGCAACGTTTTGATGCTTATGCACTACTGGGGGCTTTACAATCCATTATTTGCTGCCTAATTTCCATATATAATTCCTGTCTAAATAAAGACTGAAGATCGGGAGCTGCAAGCGCTGGAATGCTAAGCAGGCAGAAAGCAAGAGCTAGCCTTTGGGGATGGCCTTTTTGGAGCTCGGCTGGCATACCCGCAATGATGAAAAGCCCTTCTCCTCACTCACAATTCATAAGCTGTTTCTGAAAGTCAGCATCTGTGCTGTTAACTCCCAACAAAGAATCACAATCTCTTTGTCTTTTCAAAACCATGCGATATTTCTTTACTTAGTTGCTGTTTTTTCTACTACGCTGGGCTGAAACACTGAAGAGGTTTTCCACCTGCCGAGTCAAACCACACCACTCAGGACATTACCCCTGGAAGATGGTTGCCACCCTCCTGTTAAAGCTGTCTTGTTCCACACAAAAGGCTACAAGGTTTACGGGGCCAGAAGGAGAAACCGAACACGAGTCTGACCATAGTCTAAACCGCAGGGCTCTCTTCAGGCCCAAAGTAGAAGTCTTGAAAGGAAGTCTGTCAGCTCGTACCAAAACTACCAAATATTATTACTACTCATATTGCAGTCATGTTCTAAGTGCAGGATTTGTAAATTTTTTATGCAGTCTTAAAAGCCGAATTGCGTTTTGTAAATGGCTGATTGTAGCTCATACTCAAACAACTCGTATATACTAGTGAGATAAGATAGTATTTAATACCCTTTTATAACATGAAGCGCTTTAAACTGATCTTTCAGATGATATTCTCTGGAACAAATAGAGATTTCTGAATCCTTGCTCAAATTCTGTGAAGGTCTACCCAAAGGACGGCAACTTTCGTGTGGCTTGTTCTTTCCTCTTCTGTAAAGTTCAAGGACAAAATTAACCACCGCGTAGGGTAATATCAGGAAAACAACCTCAATAACAATTGTGTCTTAGGCATTAATGACTTCGTTTGGTTTTGCCTAGGGAAAGCAAGGAAATGCGTGCCAACCAGGCTAAAATTTCCATGGAGAACAGCAAAGCCATAAGCCAAGACAAATCTATCAAAAATAAAGCTGAAAGAGAGAGGTAAGTATCAGATCTCCCTTCTTGAGAAGGGAAGAATGCTGTCAAAGAAAGGCTGACAGGTGAACTCGTGGATTAATTCTATTAAAACTATAAAAAAACTATTAAAAAAATTATGTATGAAAACAACGTCTAATGATGGTGTCGAATATATTTTAGATGACCATTTTACGAAAAATGTTGCTTTTCTCGTATTTATCCTTTTAATAAATGTGATTTCCTGGTTCCAGCAGGGATAGGGTTAATTTTTACAAGGAGCTGGGCTGGGACACAGCCTTACCCAAACTAGCCAAAGGGGCATTTGATACCATGTGACATTATATATGCTCCCTATATATCTGGGGGAGCTGGCGGGGGGGCAGCAGTGCCTGCTTGGGAGCAGGCTGGGGCTTTTCCAGGTTCCCAATCGTGTTTTGTATATTCCTTTGTCGGTATTATTGTTATTGTTTTCCCCTTTCCTTTGCTGTTCTGTTCAAGTGCCTTTATCGCATCCCATGAGTTTGGCCTTTTTCCTTCCAGTTCTCCCCCCGTCCCGCCGCTGGCGCGGGAGTAAGTGAACGACTTCACGGTTCTTTGTTGCCGGCTGGGGCTAAACCACGATACCTGGTCAGGGAAGGAGGTTCTTAATTTTATACTCCTCAGCTATCACTGACTGCTCTAGGTCTAATCACACTATTAAATCAAAACACATCTTTTTGCTGTTGCTTTTTAAATTAAATTAGGGCTCTACTGGAAAGGAAGGCTGAGGTTTGGTTCTAGCTGGAGGTAGAATAACTGGAGAGGCATCATCGCTAAAAACACAGAAGGTGGGGCCAGTGAAAGGCTTTCTCCCTCATCTACTGATAGCAGGGAGGAGAGGTGGAACAGAAGGAGAGAGTGCTGAAAGGGATGATAATCAGCAGAGAGGGTGATGGACGATAGGAGTGAAGAAGCAGGAGGAGTACTCCACCACGGCACGCATGTTGCTTCTCCACTTCTGAACGGAACTGCAGCGCTCTCCCTCGTTATGGGCTGGCATTGGTGACCCGGCCACTTTTTGAAGGACTGATCTACATTATAGCTATTTGAAGCTTCTTCTATTTATCCTAAAACTTTCCAAATAGATAAAAGCGGAATCTACACGACGATGTCTCATAAGCCTTCAGGGTTTCCCCTTCACTTTGAGCTTGCCATCTGGCTCGTTCTTCCCTCTTTTACGTTCCCTCCTTGGCACTGGGCTATTTTGGTCAAGAGGCTTGAACTTGTTCCCACTGAACTAAGTCCCTTGAGTGTTACAGCTCATCAGGAGGATGAGTTGTTGGAGCCCTTGGTGACAGTTAATGCACAGCCCCCACTAACGACTCTGATTGAAATCTGTTCCCGGGTTTGAACGCAGTCCTGAGTTCAGTTCTGGTTTTCAGGCTTTGCAATTAGTCTGATTCAGCTCTTTGAACTATTTTTGGTATATTCCATGATGGAAATCTTAGGAAGAAACACTTTGCAGTTAGGTATTTTGTGCAAATATTATTTGTATACTTATCTTTTTTTCTTAAATAACAGCTTTAAGGACCTTACAGCATCGGCAAGCTGTAATTTTACTTATGACGATCAGATGATTTTCCTGTTACCCCTGTTAAGAGATGCAGCACATTTTATATAGCAAAATAAACCGAGAGCGGAGTGCAGTAAAGGATACACAAATGAATTCAACTATTTTTTTGAAGTTCTGTCTACCCCTTTTGGGTAAGGGAAGAAGCAAACTTCATTCACAACGGTCTTCGTCTTTTTTTTCCGAGTCTTCAATCATACTGTCCATGTACTTGGAAACCTTTAAGTGTACGGGTGCATAGGCAGAGGAGCGTACAATTTCCCATTAGTCCCACGTGGTACAGATAATCAGAAACCAAAATATACCCTGTGAGTTTGTGATTTTTGAGCTTTGAGGTTTCTTTTTTTCCAATGAATCTTCATGGACAACGTTTGCATTTTTTTAGGCGAGTCAGAGAACTGAACAGCAGCAACACAAAAAAGTTCCTGGAAGAGAGAAAAAGGGTAACTATAACCTTGACAAAGTCACTGGGCATTATTTCTGGATATTCATTTTCATTTCTCTGTGTTGAGAATCCAACTCCAGTAAACAAACACATGCTTGTCCTTGCTTTGTTCCACATGCTTGTAGTGTAAAAGATGCGGCATCTATATGAGGAAGCTATTTTAAATTAACAAAATTACAATGCATTGCAATGTATGAATTTTATGTAATATATATCATATATGTAATACGTATAATATAAATATTATATTAATAGCTCTTGTTAAGAGTGAGTGATACAGTAGGCCTCCTGTGATGTTTCGTGCCATCCAAGTGGGACATATGTATGTGTTTCAACTAAGTTTTTAAATTTTGCTTGTTAATAATGTGTTAACATTTCTCACCCGTTATTTTCTCTTGCTTACAGCTGGCAATGAAGCAGTCGAAGGAAATGGATCAGTTGAAAAAAGTTCAACTCGAGCATTTAGAAGTCTTGGAGAAGCAGAATGAGCAGGTATCTTATTTTAAAGGTTTAAAAGAAAAGTGAGCTAGTGAAAACAGTAACCAGAATCAGGCTGAGTAGAATGCTTCTAAATGTAAGTCATTACTGAACTTGGGAAAATTACCTTGTTTGTGGTCACTCACCTACTTGGGGAGTTAAAATGAAGAGGTGAGGTGACTTAAATAATGACGCAGAACCAGATTTGTGAAAGCTAGACTGCTTCGCCAGAGTCTGGTCTCTTCGGCTGTTCAGCCGTGTTGATACTCGTTAGCTAGATATGACAGGCATAAAAGGCCCAGCATATCCATTTTAATTACTCCCCAAAAGTATCTCAAGCAAATCTGTTTATCTCTTTCCTTCATTTTGGAACTTACATTTCTAGTGCTGATTGGAAAATAGAGATGAAACGTGCACAGAGCATCTCTGGACTCTAAGAGACAGTTAGTTTGGACTGAATTCTAGAGCTGTATAGTAGCATGGGGAGTTTTATCTGTACTAGTACACCCTTTCCTAATTAAAATACCTTTTATTTTCCGCCGGTTTGTAAGCTCTTCTTTTTTTTTTTTTTTTTTTTTTTTTTTTTTTTTTTTTGCTTTAATTGAAAAACTACTTGGCAAGAAAGGAAAATTCTAATCTTATTTCTGGTAGAAGCAACGCTATGTTCTGCGCAGTTCCCTTGGTTGAGCCAGCAGAGCTGTAGTAATCGCATGGACTTGCAGTACCGCGCTTAAACAAATGTAAACTGCAAGGGGAATATACCCTGCAAGTCAGTGAGATGAGAGAGCAGGGGTGCATTTAATACCCATCACTTTCAAGGGTTATGTACGTCTTTGTTATTAAATGTGCAGAACTGGAACTCTCGGGCAGACATTATAGTCTGAATTAAAGCCATCTTGCAGAGCGGGAGGGAAGAGAAGAGTACATGCAAATCAAGTATTTCCACTGTCAGGAGAGAGTCCTCCAGCCCCAAAAGCTGCAGCCTGGTTAACTTCTGGGGGGGGTGACAGCGTGTAGGATCGTAGGCAGCTGCTACCGCCGAGCCCCAGCCACCATGGCGCTGTCTTCTGATTGCTCCACCTCCCTTCTGAACAACAACCAGATTCCTGGTCTGTTCCCCATCCCACCCCGAGTTTCTGCAGATGCTGTCTCTAACATCCAGCGTGAAGGGATCAGTCAGTCTGCTCCTGAGCAGCATCTGCGCACGGTCGGAAGGTGGGGGAGGCAGGCAGCTGGGCCACAGGGGGTCTGAGGCATCACTGTAGAGAGCATGGGAGAGAACTCCCCGTAAACTCTGCCAGTCGACAAAAAATGATGGGCTTGATCCAGAGATAGGTGTTATCGGCGGTTTCTTTCCATTGGCTTCAGGGAGCTTTGGATGCAGTTTTTAAAAGCATAAGGACAAGAGGGAATTATTATAGTTGTGCTTTTAACTACAACGCGACAAACACGTTACGTATAAGGGAGGGAGGTTGCTGGGAAATAAGCGTGAGTCATTAAGAGAGTCACCTCTTTCAGCAATTAGACACTTCCCTCGGCTGGGGTTACAGCTTCCGCTGCTGAGGGATGGCAACAGCCGACATGAGCTTGCTCATACTCCATTTCAGCGCAGAGATGAAGCCAGTTTAAATCATCAGTGATTAAATGGAGTAAGATCATTCACATGCTGGTTACCACTGTTGTGTGGGCAAGTGGTGGTCTCCACCGCAGAGGTAGTCCTTAACAGCTTTTCAACTCGCTCTGATTTGATCCATCAGAGAATATATTTCCATACCTGCTGTTTCGACCACTTCCTTTTAGCCCCAAAAGTGCACCAGTGCAAACCCCCAGCTGGGCCTGGTTTCGGTGTTATGCACATTGATATATGAAAGCCAGTTGGATCAAGATAAAGGTGGTATTTGTTTAATGAGAATTTTAAAGCGTGATTTTTTT
Organism: Rissa tridactyla; assembly: GCF_028500815.1. Classification (NCBI taxonomy): domain Eukaryota; kingdom Metazoa; phylum Chordata; class Aves; order Charadriiformes; family Laridae; genus Rissa; species Rissa tridactyla. Next base: position 4,206,143 of record NC_071468.1, read on the forward strand.
TTTTTTTCCCCCGATCAAGCAAGAGAAGAAATTTTTCATACGAATATACAATGTAGAAAAGTAGAATGATGGGTGGAAACAGCCTTCAATACGAACTGTTATGAATTTAAATTTGTTTTGTTTTATGTATGTTTTTCTTGCATTAATTTTTCAATCTCACTTCAGTTTTCATTCATTTAATTTGCTTCTTGTTGTATTTATTACTCAATTTTGACATTATTATTTTTGTACAAACAGCTTTTGAAATCCTGTCATGCAGTGTCTCAAACACAAGGTAGGATGGACGTATAATAAGCAAACTATTATTTCAGTGTGCTTTCCTTCTAAATTAAATCATTATCATTGGAGCCCTCCTTGTAAATGCAACCATTGGGAAGTACCGTTGACATAGCGAACACGATGTTAATCCTGTTTGCACACGGAGATTTGAGCCTGACACGATATTAAGAGTATTTTGTGCTTTAGCACCCCCCATTCAGATGCATACGAGCAGTGATGTGCAGAGGAAATGTTTAGAGATTAACTTGTATCGTACGTTACCTGTCGTTACTGAAAGATACGCTTAGAGTTCTAAACTGTGTCTGTGAGAAGTGTCTGTTGATCTCTGTGGTGGGTTGACCCTGGCTGGATACCAGGTGCCCACCAAAGCTGCTCTATCACTCCCCCTCCTCAGCTGGACCGGGGGGAGAAAGTGTAATGGAAGGCTTGGGGGTCAAGATAAGGACAGGGAGAGATCCCTCACCAGTTACTGTCATGGGCAAAACAGACTCGACTTGGGGGGAAAAAATAGTTTAATTTATTGCCAATCAAATCAGAGGAGGATAATGAGAAAGAAAACCAAACGCAGCATCTCACAGAAGCCACCCCTGTAGCCCCCCCCCACCCCCGCTACCAAAACTTCGCCACACAAACCCGATACAATCTAAGAAAACTATTTTAGTGTTAACGCGCATGTGATTAACGGCTAATGCTGATAGACAGACAAAGAGTATCCACATATGGTAATAAACTAAGTAATTCCACACTAAGAATAGCGAGATATAGAACAGATTGCTAGAAATAGCATTCTAGGCTCTAAAGAAGAGAGGCTTCCAGCCTCTTTAAAATTCACTTCAAAATCCAACCCGTTACAAGGTATGGCAATTATATTTACCATGTGGCTGTGCTGCTGTGGCTTCCTAAGTAATTGTTACTCTCAAGAAACGTCTGTTAACCCTTGTCTTACCAGGGGAAATAGCTTGAACATCCCGTTGAACAGTATTGCCTGATCCAAATTATTTTCTTGAATTGATAGCGTGCTTGTATCTTGCGCCACTGAGTCTGACGGCACACGCTTTAACAACATTTATTTATAGATATATAATGAGGAAAAAAAGCATTCGTTAGGCTAGGGGGGAAAAAAATGTTCTTTTACTGTATGTGGTTCTTATCCTGTCGTAGATCTCTCTAGATAGCAAGCGTTTTGAAAGCAGAGGCCACTCGCTTCATGAATTCCCGGTAGTTTCCACGCTGCTTTCCAGAAGGCTCCTCTTCAAGTGTGGTGGTGGCGTGCTCACGTCAGAAAGCGGTCTCTGAACCAGCCTGGGACTGGCAAAACTGGGCGTCCTGGTCCTGTGCCAGTCTGTTCTTTGAAACCGAGTTATCGGTAAAATAGTTCGGTACGCCATATATTGGCATGCAGAATATTTATAGGACGCTATGTGCTGGTAGTGTTAAGTCACAAGCTTCAAACGTGAAATGTGTGAGTCTCTAGGAAACAAACACAGGGAGGGATTTCTTTAATCTGGAATTTCATTTCACACACAGGCAAAATCCAGCCAACATTTCAGAAGAGGTTGTACATATTGATTTATTTATTATGTTTCCATATTTTCATGTTAAAATTATTTCTTCATTACTTTCAAGCTTTTAACTCATTTAAATGGAGAGCGTTGATTAATTTTTAATCATATTTATGACAGTTGCTTTGCTATTATCATAATTACTTTTTTCCCCAAGATGATGATGATGATGATTAGGAAAGTACAGGGCTAGATTTTTCAAGAAGGCACATATATCACATCTGCACGAACGCGCATTTACCTTGCAAAATGAATAGCTGTGCATCTCATTACTTTCGAGCTACATCTGCCCATTTTCGCATACGCAAATGTGTGTTTGCACATCCAGAATAGGTGACTCTTTAAGTAGGAGCTTATATAGCCCGTTTCCCTGTCTAAGCAACGTTTACGACTTTTTAAGGAACATAGTTGACGTAAATCAAGTCCAGTAACCATTCTTCCCTGCATGATGGACACAAAGCAGTTACACCAAATAAAATATTAGCTTGGTTTGCCTCTTCCTCAGCCTGTCCTGATCCTCCAGAGCTGGGTTGTAAAGAGAGATGGGTTAGCTTGCCCTCTGGGTCAACTTATTCGGAGTCTTTGGGGTTATAGATTTAAATAGCTTCCCCGATTGAGAGCCCTCAGAGGAAATGAAGAGATGGTGACTCCCAGTGCCTTTAAACCGCAGAGTTTCACACCAAAGTGCAGCTTCTCATCCGCAGTTGAGCCGCAGGAGGAGTAAGCGTGTGTGTGTGTGCGTCTGAGAGAGAGAGAGAGAAGGAGGGAGAGGGAGGGAATTAAAAAAGCTCTTTAAGCGGGGGATTCCCCGGCCAGTTGCTGTGTATATACAGTGCTTTAACTCTGCTTGCAAAGCCCGAGGCACGCAGCGTTTCTAGCGAGATCTGGCGTACATTCGCTGCTGAACTCTGCACAGTGCGTCTGGGTACAGCTTCAGGTGGGTTCAGTGTGTGTAATCCCACGGAGCACGTAGCCGTAGTCTAATCCTGAGCTGAAAAACAACGCGTCCGCCGTCGTAAGGTTCTCCTGGTCAGATGGAGACTATTTAAAAAAAAAAAATACTATTTAAAATATTATTACTTAAAAAGTCTTGCCTACTGCAAGGAAAAATGTTACATTGATGGATTTTTGTCATTCATTGTCTTCATGAAAGAAACCAGTCTAGATCATAGACGAACTCTCTAAACATTTCAGGAAGCACCACATCGCAGTGCTCACACGACAGCGGGGAAGCAGACGTTCCCAAAGACGTTTCCCATCAGGAGAAACATCCCAATTGGCATCTGCCCGATTTTCCTCCCCAGAATTGGAGCTTCTGCATTTTACCATACACTCCCTCAGCAAGTCAACCCATGAGTCTTGGAATAGGATCAAAAATATTTCCCCAGAATTAGTAGACATAAGAACTACATCTGATTTTGAAAAGAGAATGGCACGGGGGGGGGGGGGGCGGGGAGTGTGGAGTGTAAATGTAATTTTATTACATATATTTTCGCTGTGTTTTGCCTGTCTTTCACTCAGACACTATCGTGTAGAACACGTGTTTCATTTTGAACAAAAGGTCTACTGCAACGCTTCACGCGGTTGTTTTGGATTGCAGGCAAAGGAGATGCAGCAGATGGTGAAGCTGGAAGCAGAGATGGATCGCAGGCCAGCAACAGTGGTCTAAAGCCTCAACAAGCAAATTGAAGTTGGAGAACACAGCATCCTTAAAATGAAAGCAAAATAGTGTTGCTGAGGTTTAAAAGTGGGCTTTTTTTCTTTTTTTTTTTTTGTTTTGTTTGTTTTTAGGGGGGGTTGGTTTTGGTTTTTGTTTTTAATGTATAAAGTGTAGCTACGGACCACCAAGTCTTAAGGTTTGCATTATTTTATTCTTTTTTTTAACACTGGGCACTGAATTTCCTTTGTTGGATTTCCATGATAAGAATTCCCTGTGTTCAGAAAAAACACTAATCGGAAGATAAAGACAGTTTTTAAACCCAGTCCTGTATCCCTTTCCGTATGTCAACAGGCAGCTCTGCCTGCGTCAGAATTACACAATCGGAGCCTTGAAACACAACAGGTATTTTTAACGTCATCTCAAATGGCAACAAAACTGTAGTCAGGTCGTGTTATTCACCGTTTGTGTTCTCACGCGTGATAATATATTGTGGGGAACCCTCATGCTGCCAGATCCCGACAAGCAACAACTCGTCAAGACGCTCGGCACCTCACGCCATGGCGCCCACCCGGCTGGAGCCTCTGCCAAGTCACCCTGATAGTCAGTACAGTAAGGAGTTGTTCGGGCAATCTTAAATTATATTTCAAAGTATTTTTCAGGCAGCAGGCAGTTGAAAGTTAACTGCGTATAGTCAAACGTACAGTATGTACAAAGTCATCGGCCAAATTCATCCACCGTAACCGTAACTCCAGAGGATGCTTCTGCAGTCCAGTGGTGTCATTCACAAGTGCCATATCAACTCTATCATGTCCGAAAGAGGCCTGTAAAAGTGACTGCGATGGTTGGCGTGAGGGAAATACAGTGTATTTGTGCCAAAACTGATCAGTGCTCTAAGGAATTACGTATTAGGCACTTTAAGAGAAGTTTACATCCTACATCGCTTGTATAGAAATCGCATTTTGATCCTGTTGCTGCAGACCCCCCAGATACTACAGTTCATTGTAACTTAACGATTGTTTAAATGGCTTTTGGCAAAAAGTTTGTAACTGTGAAAATGTAAAAAGTATTTATACACTTCGGAATCACAACATTGTAGAAAATCACATACTTGTTGCCACGTGATAAAGTTAGTCAACAGAAATGCTAAGAGTATGTTTGCATGTGATACAAATGCTATTAAGGCTGTAATGCCTACTATATGACCACAGTCATTCTACTAGCTGGTAAATACTGACTAAATGTATGGCACAGAATCTTGTTTGATTAATTACAAAGACTTTTAGCATAACGAGGTCTCTATATATATGTGTGTATATTAATTACGTGGGCATTCTTGATACTTGTAGTAAAAGAAAAGTACATAACTAATTTAATTTTACACAAAAGTATTTATGCAGATTTTCAGAATTTCATATCAGGAATAACCTTTTTATGTCCATTAGATAGAAAACCAATTTGCTAATGTGTTAATTTGCATGTTTTCCAGCGCTTGCTGTAGTTATATTGCAAAACAATGCATGTAAGCATTCCGCTTGGAATTTGTCCATGCTGCCAATTCAAAGATGACTGCATGGAAAACCGGTAGTTTAGGACAAATCAGATTCCTGATTTCAATGTACTAAGCACCAATTACTTTGTTGTATATGCTTGTACAAACAAATTCTACATATTCCTATAAACAAGATAAATGAAAAGAGATAATTATGTTATTGTCAGTCCTGAGATGAAACTTTCAACTTCTCTAATAAAAACCTTAAAAATTCAAACCCTTCACTTTTGACTGTAGTGAATTGGAGGGTGGGGGTATTATTGCTGGCGAATTTTTAGTACGTTGTATGTGCTGTAAAAATGTGCATAGTGTAAATATATTTCTATCACAGCTTATTTATTCAAAGGAGTCTTATTTCTTTTAAGCGATAGGAGAACTGTGCAGCGTTGGTCCTCGCAGCACTACCCTGAGATGCAGCAACCCGAGTGCAGTGTAGCGGCACTACCTTGAGAATGCCACTGAGACAGAGGTCAGTGAAGTCTTTAGGTGTTTAAGGCAGGGTTTAAACAAGCGTGTGATGCCTATTCAGAATTCCCATTCTGACGCCTACGGAGGCACCTCCTGGTCCTTTACGATCCATGAGGTTTTAAAGCCAAGTTGTGTACTGGGAGCAGCTCTCCCTGCTCGCTAAGCTTGGCTCGAGTGCTGGAGGGAACTGGGAGCAGCGGTGTTTTCGGAGCACGCCGGAAAGGATCCGGCATCTCAAAACAAGGCAGTGATTTTTATTTTTTTTTTTTTTAATTAAAAATGTCTCTTAAAACACAGCTGGTGGAGACTGTGCCGCGAGCTGGAATTTTATACTGTTGCCTACCGCAGTGGTTTCTAGCCGGTAAGGAGAAGCAAATGACAGACCAGGTACAGAGGGAACCAGATGGCGAAGCGTTGAACGTTGCTGGTTTTCTTAGGCTCGCTCCCAGCCTGGCTGGAAACCACCCCTGCCTGGGAAAGAATTAACTGGAAATGGAGGCCCTGGGTTCAGCTCATTCCCTCTCAGAGGAAAATCAAACCTGCCTGTCTTAATTCCCTGGCGAGCATCCTATGCATCAGGGAATAAGCTGGTGTTAGAAGGCTGGAAAATGCTGTCTGCAGCTTCCTTTTGAGTCTCTGCTCAGCCAGGAGCGAGACATTTATCAAGTCAAAGGGAAAATGTATTTCTGTGAAACCGCAGGGCTGGGTAACCTCAGCGTCCAGGCTCGGCTCCCAGAACTGGTACGTATTTCAGCCATTGACAATTTAGCGTAAAACGCAGGCAGTAATTTGAAATTAAGTGATGAATTTTGTCAGCTAAGTATTTTGAAATACTGTTTAAGTAGTATTTGATTCAAAAAATATTTGAAGTTTGGCCGCTAATGTAATGAGGTGAGAATTTCCATTGAGATGAAATAGGCTAATCAATTTGAACACTGATACTGAGTTAAAGCAGTTTAAAATGTCATTCTGCGCCGGGGTGATGGATTCCACTTCACTGAAATTTCATCGAGGGAAGTGGCAGATTCTCCCTCTCTGAATCTCTTCAGATAAATTCAGTGCAGCTGTGATGGGGGGGGTCATGACACCCTGGCCTCACAGGCAGCCTGCTATTCTTTCACTTCTAGTAATTCGGAGGTTCGTCATTATCTTGACCGTTTCCAGGTGGGGGTCTGTTTAACCCCCACCCCACTCCAGTGTGGTCACACTGCATTGCCAGAGACCCAAAATGCCCCTCGCCTCACAGGGGCCGATTTCCTTGCAGACTCCACAGGCTGCCAGTGGCAGACACATCCCGGAGCCGGCCGGCCGGCCGGAAAACTGCGCTCCCAGGGATGCGCCAGCAGCGTTCCCAGTGCCGCAGCACCACTGTCACCGCGCTGCGGGCTCCCTGCAAGGAGGCTGGTGAGAGTTGTGGCTGTCTGGTAGTTGAGGGGGAGGGGGGGGGTAGCAAGGGGGATTCAGCCTTCAGAGATACACAGGCAGTCCCCCCAGCTGGGGGTAGGGGCCGGTTGCAGGGCTGGTTCCAGGTGATCCGATCTGTGGCCATAAATTGGCCCCAGTCACAGGATTTCAGGTCGGCTGCTGCTGCACTGGCCCTCCCAGGTGGGACCTTTCTGCTCTAACAATGTTTTGGGGCTTTCTTGGTATTAGCAAATCTTATACCTTTCCCTTCTGTGCCATGGTGAGCGGGATAAACATGGCTCTGCCGGCTGGGAGTGAGGATTGTCGCTGAGGCTGAAGGCTTTTTTGTCGTGCTTTGCAGCTGGCAGGTGCCGGGAGAGCAGGGTTCGGTGCTGGGGGGGCTGTGGGTCAGGCTCGCCCATGCCTCTAACACCCCAGTGCTCCCACTGGTACCCCCCCCCGCACAGGCTGGATGCAGGGGCCGCTGCGTAGGGTCATCTATATTTGGAGGCTTGGAAGCTACCTGGAAATCTCAAAAAAATAAGAAATTAAATGGGAGGCTAGAGGAGGAAATAGAGGCTAGTTAAATACTGAGGTCATCAGTGTGAAAGCCCTGAGGAAGCCAGGCATTAAAATCGCCACAGAAATACAGTCTCTTACAGTCAAAGAACTTCATATAGAAGGTTTTTTTGTCCTTTACGTAGTCCCCTGAAACTATTATCTGCAGGTTAATCCTGTATCACAAGTGATGCAGGTCTGGCTCTATACTGGGGGGCAGGAATGACTAATGAAACAGAAAAGAAATGGCCAGAATATAATATTTAATAGGTACAGCAAGCAGAAAAGGAATTTCAACAGGGTAGTTACAAAAATCAGTGTGTTCCTTCAGTCTCTGCTTTTATTTTTAAAGAGCTATTTTATTTCCCAGCACAGAAGCCCGTCTCTGCCAGCATGCCCTGGCAGAGGAAGGGCAGCGTCCCACAGTCAGAACTCACCTTGTCATACCTCGCGTCGCAAAACCCTGGACCCTTTCCTCCAGACTCCTTTTCCTGAACTAGAAATGCAAATTGCTGGTGAATCCGTCTAACACCGCACACGCCAAATAGCTGCTGTCCCTTGGGCTTCTTATGACAAATAGATCCTTGGTAGTAGGTTCCCGTTCCCGCTGCTCCCGGCACTTGTGTCTCTGTAAATTGTGAATATTCACATGTGCTCTTGGTACGGGTCGAGGATGGCAGTATATTAAAGGACCGTAAAAACTCACGATGAGAGATGGAAAAAACCATATTTTGATGTCGCATTGTCCGGCGAAAGGGGAAGGCAAAGCCCCAGAGCATCGGGGGGACTCGGCCAGGGCTGGGGGCTGGTCCCGGGGACCCCTGTGCCCACAGCTCGCACCCCCCTCCCAATAACGCTCTGCAAAGGCATGCCCTGGGTCGTTTTAATGCTGTCGGGACCTGGCGCCTCGATACATGACGGCGTGTTTCACGTTACGTTATGTCACGACATCCCAAGAGCGTGTCCATGGCTGTTTACAAAAGGGTGCCGGCTTTGCTTCTGACCTTGCCACGCAAAAATAGCTGCGCGTTTCTTTCTAAATTAAAACAAGGAGAGCAGCTGTTCGCCTCCACCGAAATTACTGACGCTGGGTGAGCAGCCGGCGCTGGACTAGGTCTCCCCTCCTCCATCCCCGCCGCTGGCCCGGTTTAGCGGCCCGGTCGCCTCCCCGGGGGAAGCCCCCCCTGTGCCCCCGCCCGCTGTACGGCTCACCCCGCGCCGCGCCCGGTGCGCTCCGGCCCCGCTCCGGCCGCACGTCGGGGCTGCCCGGGGGGGTCCCCCGGCTCCTTCCTCCGGGGTCCTCCGGCTCTCCGCCGGCATCCCTGCGGGGATCCCCCAAAGCCCTTCCGCGGGGGGCGGCGGGACCCCCCGCGGGCCGGAGGAGGGGGGGAATCCCTCCCTCCTTCCCTCCCTCCCTCCCACCCGCCCCGTCCCTCGGCGTGGGCGCCTCCATCAGCTCCGCCGGCATCTCCCCTCCTCCTCCTCCTCCCCACACACCCACACACTCTTCCCCGTCCCTCCTCCCCGACACTCCGCAGCAGAGTGCTTTTGCAGCCTGTGCAGCTCCTGAGAAAGGAGGTGTTTCAGCTTGCCTTTTTTTTTTCCCTGCCCTTTTTTTTTTTGATTTTTTTTTTTCTTTTCTTTCCTTTCTTTCCCGCGGAGGCGGACCCTGTCGGAGGAGCAGCAGCCGCGGACACGCCGGGGCCGAGCAGGGAGGATGGCCGGGGGGCGCCTCCCGGGGCTGCTCTTCCTTTTGCGTGAGTACCGCCGCGGCGAGTCGCGACACGGAACCCTATCGCGATCAGGCTGGCGCTGAGACAGACCCGGCGCTGCTAGAGCACCGGTCCTGCTCCACCGCCGCCGGCTGCCCCATCGCCACTGCCCGTCTATCGCGACAGGGACGCCCCGTCGCGACAGGGGAGCTTACTCCCGCGGGCTCGGGGGCGGGGGGGATGTGGAGGTGAGCTGGCAAAGGCTGAGGGCAAAGGGCCGCCGCTCAGCGCCTCTCTGCCCGCAGACGCCGCGGCTCGCCTGGCTGCCGAGCAAGAAGTTGAAAATCTCTCCGGGCTCTCCCCTAACCCCGAAAAGGACATTTTCGTGGTGCGGGAAAACCGGACGACGTGTCTCATGGCGGAATTCGCCGCCAAGTTCATCGTCCCTTACGACGTGTGGGCCAGCAACTACGTGGATGTGAGTGGGGTCCGGGCGGGAGGGCCGGGGCGGGGGGGTCCGGGCTCGCAGGGCTGCGGCCGCCGCACGTTGTCGCGGCGGTGGCGGGGGGAGGAGGAAGATCCGCCGGTAGTTTCGGAAAGTCCTTTATCCCCCTCCGAGGGTATTCCGCCGGGGCTGGGGGAGAGCGTGGGCTCCCGGGGGTGCTCCAGCGCCCCCGCCCTCCCTGAGCCCCGCTCCCGGTTTCCAGCTGATCACGGAGCAAGCCGATATCCCGCTGTCGCGGGGCGCCGAGGTGAAGGGCAAGTGCGGCACCAACGAGTCGGAGCTGGAGATCTCCTGGCTGGAGCAAGCGTACACCCTCAGACTCTTCTTCCTCAAGGTACGGGGCTCCCCCCGGCAGGTGGGGGGGGGGGTGCCCGGCGGTATTTCGGGGGTGCTGAGCGGCCCTGTCTCGGCAGGAGGGGCACAACACGTCCCGGGGGCAGGAGGCGTTCTGGAGGCTCAGCCGCATCCAGTTCACCTACGACACCGCCGAGCGCACCTACTTCAAGGACGCCATCGCCCGTAAGCGCCCCGGGGGGGGGGACGGGATTTAAAACACATCCCTGGGGGGTGGCGGGGGGGGGGGGGGCGGCAGAGGACGGACACCCCGCGGGCTGCTCCCCTCGGTGCGGTTTAAGGGGGGAAAAAAGAAACCCCAAACCCGCCCGACAAAGCCGGGACCAGGTGCCGGTTTTAAACTGCGTATTAATGAATATTTTTTTTCCCCTTGTTTCATTCTTGCTTTTTGTTTTTTAATCACGGCAGTCGCAGCGGGAGGGGGAGCCCAGCCTCTGCCCGTTTGCTGCGGGACCCAGGGGCCCGAGGGGGTGGGCAACGGGGCAAGGGACCCCCTGGTCTGGAAAAAATTGTCTCCTTTCCAGCGGGAGATGTTTTTTAAGGTTAATTATCTCCTCGCTTCTGATGGTGGTTGAATAGGTGGGAAAGCAGCGGTTTCCCAAGATAGCGACGAGATCGACATCAATATCCCTACCCCTGCACGCCTCCACACCCGACAGCCTCCTCTTTTCTCACGGGCTTTCCTTTCTTTAGGTTTTCGTTTTCTTTTTATCTCGTTTCTGCTCAGAAATGAGTTGTCCTGTATTGAAAATTGAAAAGCTCTTGTTTGCAAGTTGTTCTTCCACAAGATTTCTCAAACTCCAGCGAATGGTGCGTTAAGGAGTTTGTGGCATAAGAAACGCTGGACGTGGAGCTGTTTTTCCCACTGGTGTTTCTACTGGTTTTGTCCCCAAAACCCGATGGTGGCCATGCCTCACCACCCTCCACAAATGGGAAATGCTGCTGACCTTTCTGTGCTGCTGGAGGGGAACAAAGGGCTGTGGAAGAGCAAGAGGTGGAAGGCAGCCCTCATTCCACCTTGATGAGCCGCATTCAGCCTTCGTTTTTAAAATGAGCTTGATGTGACGGGAAAATATTTTCTCGTCATCTATACTTGGGTGAAAAGGTCATGTTGTATTTTCAGGAAAGCTGTTATGGCCCGTTTTCCGTCATAGTGAGGTCCCCAAATTGCATTGCTCTTTCACACCTGAATTCAGAGCCCAAGTGCTGCCGCAGGAATTGCTGTAGGGAGCACGAGCGCGGGCTGAGGCTGAAACCTGCATAGACATCAATAGAAACCATTCCTCTGACTTTATGGACTTCAGGTCCCGTGACATGAGCGTAGCTGGCGGCGGCAGAGCCGGCTCTTCCCTTGGTGCCAGCAGGACCACACGCCGCAGCGTCCGTTGCAGGCGACCCCGGTGCGGGAGCTGCCCTGGCTACATGGGGGTGTCATGCCCAAAGCACAGTCCCACCCCAAGAGAAAATGCTGCTTTTAAGAGCGGTGGAGCATGCGGCCGCCGCATTGCACACCGCCTGCATACCCTTGTGTTCAGTTCATTAGCTTTGTTAATAAAGTCGCGTCGGTCCCCCAGAGACGGGACCTGACCTCTGCTGTTTCTGCCCCTTGGCCAGCTGGGAAGCACACGGCCAGCTCGCACCGGCTCTCTGCCCTGGTCACTCCGGCTGGGAAGTCCTACGAGTGCCAGGCGCAGCAGACCATCTCCCTCGTCTCCAGCGACCACCAGAAGTCTGTGCAGCTCTTGCTGTCGGAAGTGCGTGTCCAGCCCTTCGACATCACCGCGGATTTTGTCTTCAGTGAAGGTAAGGTGCAGGGTGAAGGCATGTCCCGCGTCCCTGAGACGCTGCTGCTGCCGTGCCCTTTGGGGGTTTTGCAATGTACTGAAGGAATTTGGATCCCACCTTTATCAGAGCACCTTCCCCTCCCTCTAGCGGGTTGTCAGTGCTCCGCACAGTCCCTCCAACCCATTCCCTACCTCCGTGGTCCCCCATCAGCCTTAACAAATTCAGCCCAGCTGTTGTTTGGTCAAAACACGGGCTGTTGTTGCATGGACCTTGGCTTCTATAATGACTCATCTAGCTGGGTTGCCAGCAAGCTCCAGAGCTGCCAGGTCCCTGGGGAGCCCTGCAAGGCTTAGGTGTCTCCTCTGCAGGAGAGAAGATGCTTTCGTACAGCTCCAGGGGCTTTGTAGGGCCACTGCGCACCGAGGAAAGCTTGGGGCTGCGGCGGGAAGAAATACTTGCGATGCGCATCGTTGGCTTCAGTTTGATTAATGCTCGTTGCAAGGGGGAAGGAAGTGTAACGGGGACTTCAGTGAGGTGCCTCGTGCGCCAAACGCATGGGATGCTGTTCCTCCTCGTAGCCTTCTTTAACGTTAGTTGTGGGTAAAGGAAAATGTAAGTTAACACGTGCTGTTCGTATCAAAGAGTTGTACTGCAGCCAACAGCAATACTGACATGGGGCAGAATTCCTGCGGATGTTGCCTTCCTTTGTCCCGAGGAACCCATGGTGCTCCTCCTCCCTGACTTCCCCCTGCCTTTTCCAAAAGGTGGAATGGGGGAGTGCAAACATGCTCACCTGAATCAGGGCTTCCAGACTAGTCCCCTTTTTATAGTGCCGTCTTAGCAAATTAGTCAACGCCATTATTGTAACAAGATGCAAATAAAATTTGTAATAGCCGAATCTTTTACTAATGAGCTAGAAAATGGTGGTGTTATTTTCAAGCCTGGCGTTAAAAATGGGGGGCTTTATTATTTTGCGTGTGGGAAATATTTTAGAGCGTGATGAAAAAAACCAGCAGCGACTACGGAGCCGAGCACTTACGCTCGTGACTCACATTCCTCTCACTGAAGTAGTAAATACATGCTATTATGTACCCTGGCTCTGGCAGAGCTCTGCGTGGCTGAATTACTCACGGCAAGGCCAGTGTAGTACAGAGTAGGTTTTATCCGTGGGCACAAATAAATCTTTTTTTTTTTTCTTTTCTTTTCTATCAAAGTAGTACCACATTTTGTGTCGGGTATAGGGAGAAAAGGGTAGAATTTAATAGTTCCCTATCATTTTTTGTTTGGCACACCTTCATCCCCTCCCTCCCCCTGTGGATCCAGGCTTCCCGCACGCGGGGTTTGGCTGGGCAGACCTTGGAGGCTGAGAAAAGCGTAATTAAAATCTGCAGGTCTGGACTCCGCTTTAGCCGCTGTGTCTCTGTGATACCAAACGTGGCAAGTCCGAGAGCTCGCAGAACAACCAAACTGGGCCTTCATTGCCGAAGGGCGTCACCTGCCTTTTGCATGATGTGCCTCTTTCATATCAGGCAGTAAATTTGGTTTGGTTTTTTCCCTTTGTTGTTGTAGCATTTTGGGGTTTTTTTTTGTTTTTCCTTTTTTTTTCACCAGGGCATGAGGAGACTCCAGTTGGTTCATCGATCTTTAAACCTGTGTGGGGAATTCTTCCTTCTTAGGAAAGCGTGATTTCTTTGTCGAGCTTTCTCTTCTTTTTTTTGTTGTTGTTGTTGCTCTCGTTATTCAATGATACTTCTTTTTGTTGAATTCCGCTGGAAGTTAAATAGCAAAGAGCACCTGGAGAGGACGGTCAGAAATGCTGGTGAGCTCATTTATCACTGAAGCTTCACCCGGGGGCTCCCCCGCTTCTCCCGGCGGCGCGTCCCCCCCAGCCCTGCAGACCAGCGCGGCCTCGGCACACGCGTGGCACAACGCGATCCTTTGTGGGGTCTCAGAGTCACTGCCAATCTTAAATTACAGTAATTAGCCATCTCCTTTTTGGTTCGTTAATTTCCCATTAGGTAACATTCCTATTAATTATGAACAGGCTACAGAACACTTTAAAATATTTTAGAATAAAGAAAGAGACCTGCTGGAGCAGAAGAATCGCCGAGACGCAGGAGGGTCAGGGCCCTTTTACCACAAAGAAACGGGAGGAAAAGGTTTTGTCATTAGTCCTGACACTGGCCTGTCCGGGGCAGGTTAAAAAGCTTCTGGGAATTGCTGTTATTTTTTTGAATCCTTAAACTCACATGCTAGAATATCTTTTTTTTTTTTTTTCTTTTTAAGACACTGCTTCCAACATAGCTATACATAAATAGAAACATTTACCTTTTTCAGTACAGAAGCAGCAGCAGAATATTTTTTCCATTCAGAGCTTGGGAAATCTTTATTTTTTTTTTTAATAGGGAAAAATGCGTGTACGTTCTTCAGCTTAAGAGAGCTGGATCAAGAGGGCGCGAGGAGAACATTTAAATTGGTGAAAGAACCCCGCAGAAATTGTCAGCTCTTTTGATTTTGATCACGGTAATGCAAAATACTTATAGAAAGGGACACAAAGGCTGAGGTTGAGGGACCAGGATCCTGGGAGGTCTCATCTCCCTCTGAGCCACCCCACGCAAGGGCCGCCTTTTCTTAAGGCTCCTCGGCACCAAGTAGCTCCTCTTCGCAAGGTATGTGGCCACGTTTTAAAAAAGCACCCAGTCTTTATTTCTTTCTAGGCTAGTCGCTTATAAACCCCCATTCCAAAAATCCATCCTATCCTGCTAGACACGACTGGGCTGTTTTTCCGTCCCTCCGAACAACCCCTGCGCCAGTCCTCAGGCTTGCAGTCGTGACTGCGGGGAAACCGCTGATTTATTTGTTATTTTTCTTTCTTTTTTTTTTTTTTTTTTGCCGTGCTGCTGTTTGTTGTGCAGAAGGATGCTGAAACAAGAAAATTGGGCCCGTTGGGTGGTTTCCGAGCCTAGTGCTGGAATCGGACGAGCACTCACCATAGAAACCGTGGCGGTACGCGAGCCCTGTGCCGCGCGCTGTCGGAGGAAGCGCAGCACAAAAGAACAATGAAGAACGTACCTAAATGCGTCCTTTGTGTGTCCCCCCCCACCCCGCGCTCGTTGCTCGGTGGGACGGGGGCCGTGGGGTGGCGCAAGCCGGGCTCGGGGCCGCTCCGGCAAAGGGGTGACCCCGCGGGGTTCGCGATGCAGCAAAAACTCCCGGCCTCACACGAACTTTTCAAATAGTTAAAATTTGAGGGGACTTTTTTGCTTTCCTGGCCTGAGGGTTATGGGCGAATGCCGAGAGCCCCGTGACCTGAAGCGAAATACCCAGGGGGGGAAAAATCTGGTGGAAATGGCCGTTTTCCTGCAGAAGACGTTGATTGCCAATACGTAGCAGTTCCCCGCGCGACAGTGTTTTATTTGCCGTGTGTCAACCAGCCCGCCTGCCCGCTCCGCTCCTGATGGGCTCGAGCATCTGAATTTGGTTCTGCCGTGGACTTTTTGCAAGCCCTCCTCCCCACCTGCCCCCCCCCCCTCCCCCCCCTCCCCCCTTGGCATTTTCCCGTGTGGATAGACCAGGGATGATGCCTGTTACCTGCCTCCCCGCTGCGGTCTGGACCTCGGCTACCTGTGCCATGCTTGGAGCTCTTGGGGTGAAAAACACTGTGTAAATGTTAAAGGACGTTGTTATAAACGTGAAAATATTTTTTGGTTGTGGTAAAATGAGGTGTCTCCAGCATCGTGGTTGGACTAGATGTTGTGAAAGGTCCCCTCCAACCTAGGCAATGCTATGAAGTCTATCTGGAGAGCCTTCATTTCACTGTAAATGTGTTTGTGCTCAGCACTTGCCTGTGCCTCCATGCTGGCATTCCCGTTCCCGTTCCCCCTTCACTCTCGGAAGAGCCCAGACGTTGGTGAGCTCCTCCAGAAGGAGAAAACGGCTGTGTCTGGCGAGGAGGAGGAAGGCTGCCTTCGCTACCGGGGCAGATGGATGTGCTGCTGGAGACTCCGAGCTTTGCACTGGTGTGTTTTGTTGGTTTGGTTTTTTTCCTGTGGGCTTTTTTTTTTTTTTTTTTTCTTTTCTTTTAATCCTCCTTAGAAAGTGTCAGGATAAGGAACTGTCTTCCGCAGCTGCTTGCGAGAACGGACACCTTTTTGGAGTTGTGACTCAGGCGCTTAAATACAGCCGTGGCTTTCTGTGGACACCGGCGTTTTGGCCGTGTCCTCCGGCACATTTTGGGCTCCGCGGCCAGTTTGCTTTGGCAAAAGATGGGAGTTCAAATATTGCGAGGGGGTGCTTTGGAGCTGGGTTGGCCCTCTGCCTCGCGGCGCTGGGGCTTGTGGCTCTGCCTCCTTCCCTGGCTGCAGACCCCCGCACTCGCCCCGCTCCCCTGCAAAGCAGCATCGCTCTTGTTTAAGGAAAGGCGCGCGGGCAGACCTGTGTGTGAGCCTGAACGAACGCCCTCAGGCGGGTTTACCACAGGCTTGTTGCCATTTTCTGCAGGGTTTGAGCTAAACCACTGTCAAAGCGAAAAATCAGCGTCCGCAGGAGGAGGCGGCGGCGGCTGGGTGAAGCGCTGCTCATCGGCCCGTGGGCCCCCTGGCCCGTCGGTGAGCGCACGGGAGCTCCTCCGGCACGGATCCTGCATCCTGCCCCTGGGAGGGGTGCTGCTTTGTGCTGGGGATCGGGGGGGCGGTCGGAGCACCCCCGGCACTGCCTCCCCCCTGGCTTTTCCCGCAGCGGGGGATCTGGGGATTCCAGCCTGCCGCCGTGTCTCTGCGCTGCTGGTCCAGTTGGGTCTGAGCATCCTAAACTGGGAAGAATTTCATAAAAGCTCTAGAAACCCAATTTTGGGAGCGAAATAATAATCAGGATTTATTCACCCCCCACCCCCCCCCACCCCCCCCTTTTTCCTTAATACAAACAAACAAAACCCCTGCATTGCAGCAATTGCTGAATCGCCTGTAACACAGTCCTGGTGATCAATCACTCCTCTGGTGAAACGGTGAGCAACTGGAACCGAAAAGGACTTTTTTTTTCTTTTTTTTTTTTTTTTTTTGTTAGGCTACATTTCACTTTAGCTTTTTTGTTTCACTTCATTTACAGCCCGAACTGTTTCCAAATGGCGTCTCTGCGAGCCTGGCGCTGGGAGGACGGCTCCGCGCTGGGAGGTGATGGAGCTGCCGGTACCGCTGGAGCTACGTCCCTGCTGTCACCTCCTGCCTGGGCCCGGGGGGGTCTCCGGGTTTTTTGCCACGTGGCGTTAGATGTGCAGAGTGTTTGCCGTTCATGGTTATCACAGATCTTTGCGTCCCGCAATCAGCTGCCTGGGGAACCCATCTGGATGGTCTTTAGCGATGGGAGGAATGAGCGGTGTGCCCTTTGTATCTGCTCCTCGAACGTGCAGCCTTTTCTTTTTTTTTTTTCATAAAGTAATTGCTGTTTTTATTGTTTCCAGCACGATTTTAGCACTGGGAAGAAGACGATCCAGGGCCCGGAGCAGTGTCCCTCCTATACCCCATAACCTTTTTTTTTTTTGTTTTCCCCAGAGTTGGCTTTTTTCTTCTTTTTCGGTCAGGCAGCCCTGTCTCAGCAGCATCGTCCACGGATAAGCAACAGTCCTGTGGGGAGAAAAAGTAAATCGTGATCCTGTCATTCGGGCCTGCAGTAGGCTCTGGAAGCACGAGGGCGCTGAACCGGGATCACCGGCATAATGTGTTTCCTAACTTTGGTGGCTTGTTCCATGGCAAGCTGAATAGAGAAGTGTTTTCCCATTGTGTGGTTGTTATAATTTTCTAGTGGTTTATTAGACTATGGCGGGGACTTGTAGACCAGAGAGAAGAACACTGGGGAGGTGCCTGTTGCTTCTGCTCCTCCTTTGTCATATTTGACAAAGGCCGTGGGGTGCCAGGATGCCGTTTGACCCCGAACGCGCATGGGCTCTGCCAGTGCTGGTGAAGTCCCCGTGGGGAGCTCGGGGAGAGGGGGGAGAGATGCTCTTAAATCTCCGTCAGCTTGCAGATAGAGGGGAGAAATCTTCTAACGGTGAGCAGGGCAAGTCTGATGCGGGATTAAAGACTGATGCTGAGGACTCTACAACTAAATAAACAAAGCGGGTCTTCAGCCACAGTCAGGAAACTTGTACGTTTGCTGTCCCGTTCCCAACAAGGCCATTGCCGTACTGGTGCAGCCGAGGCCTGAAGAGGAGCTTATGGACATGAAAGTGTCTTTTCCCCCCCCGCGCCGGCTGGTTTGACGGATGTCACCTCTCCCTCCAAACCCTGCGCTGCAACAGGGATTTCACTTTCCTCCAAAGCGATGGATTTTCTTCCTAGGACTCGATGGCGGTTGCCGTCTCTGCTGGCTGCTGCGGCTGTTTTTGCTGCGCCGGGACCTCCGGTGCGGAGCCGTGACTCTGGGGATGTCGCTTCACGACCGCAGCAGGAGCTCAGATCTGCAATGTCTCGTTCACTTCTCTTTTCCTCTCTTTCCTTTCTTTCCCTGCAGAGCACAAGTGCCCGGTGGACCAGAGGGAGCAGTTAGAGGAAACCCTGCCTCTGATTCTGGGCCTGATCCTGGGGTTGGTTATCGTGATAACCCTCTGCGTTTACCATATCCACCACAAGCTGACGGCCAACCAAGTGCAGATTCCTCGGGACAGATCTCAGTACAAACACATGGGCTAGGGGAGAGCATCGAGCAGCCCAAATATTTATCAGGTAGAAAAAGCAAAAGCACTTTTTTCTAAGGGTGAGGAGAGATTTCGGGGTGTGGGGGGGGCGGGGCGAGAGACGGTATTCACAGCACCTAATGGTGGGCGTTGCGTGGAGGCACACACGGTAGGGTTAGGCTTTAACGTGGTCAGTGCTCAGCTCTCTCTGTAAGAAGGCTCGGAGCATCTGATTTTAGGAGTCAGGGGCAGTAGGTGGTGTGAATACCTTCTTAAGCAGCTGGGCCCATCATCTGGAAACAGAAACGCTTCACACGTCAAAGTTTAACACCGGGGGCAAAATTAGCTTTTTTCTTTTCTTTTCTTTTTTTTTTTTTCTGTTTTCTTTCTTCTTCTTTTTCCTCTCCCCTCCCCAACGCGCCGCTCTCGGCAGCGTTCAGCCCTCTCCGTTTGTGTCTGTGCGGGGAGCAGGGCTGGGGGACGGAGCCATTAGGCGAGACTTCGTTAAGGTCCTCTAACGAAGGGACTCCAACCGCATTCCTGAATTTGCACTCATGTTAAGGAAAGCATGAAGGCAAGACAGGTGTGTTTTGAGAAAAAATAAATGCCAGAACCTCAAGTTGGTAGAAACTGGAGTAACTCCAGCGCAGCAGATCCCAGCCAGCTTGAGGACCCCATGCTTGAGGCTAAATAAATGAAGAAAGTTTGTTTTTGCTTCTTGAGCTACATCTGAAAGTTTAAAAAAAAATAATTAAAAAAAAAAAAGAGTATTGATACGCAAATTAAAAAAGTGCCATGCTACTGCAAGTCAACTGAGAAATGCTTCTGGCTGGACATCCTGCACGTGTTGTGATTGTCGTTGAGATGTTACATTGCTGCCCACAACTGGTATTTTCACAACGAAACACACAAAAAAAAAAAGAAAACAGAAATGTTAAAGTTACTATGCAGATTATTCAGGTATAATCTAATGTAACAGAAAAAAACCATAAGGAAGCCCTTGAAATCCGTCCTTAAGTGTAGACCATTTTTAAAATTAATTAAAACATGTACATATCTAATACACGATTTGCCTTTTTATTTTGAAATGATGTGATGCTCTTTACTAACTCGATGGAATCGGTGTAAAAATACAGCGCCTGGATGGATTTATTCCAGCAGCGTTTTGGTGGGGACGGTTGGGGGAGGACACGGGGGTGGCTCGCTGGTCTGTGATGCGTTGGTTATTTCTTAATATTCTTCTGATCTCTCGGCTGCTTCTTTCTTACGTGTTTTGTGGGCGATGGCGCGTTCCGCTCCGGTCCCGTCCGGTTCCCACTGAAACCTTTGATTTCCCTTGGCTCCGGTGTTCCCGCAGCAGGAGTTAGTCCAGACTCGTTTAGGGCATAGGACATACTTTTCTCTTCCTGAACTGATTTGATCCAAACAGGAACTGTATGACTGTCTGTGTGACTGTCCCCCTTCAGCTTAAAACAGGTTAATAGGCCCAAAAAAGGTAGTCATTTCAGTGTGAGGAAGTGGAAAAGGAGAAACTTCACTGCTTTTTAGTGCTGCAGCCTCCTCCAAAATTTATGAGGCTTTTTTGGTCGAAGGTGAAAACGAAGGTGGCTGCAGCAAGCGCCTTCCTTTAGTCCCGTCTTATTCCCGGTCTCATTTCTATGTTACGCTCGCCTTTTTGTCTTCTCATTTGGATGTAAGAAGCAAAATTACGGCGCTAATGATGCTTGTGGCATTGCCCTTTTCATTTAAAACTCCAGTGAAAGTGTTCTGGGCGGGCTTTAGGCTGACCCAGTGCCGCTGCCTACAATGAGCTGATTATTCTTTAAAAGAAGAAGAAAAGGTTCTTTTAGAGGCAGCCAGAAAAAGCCGTAGGTAGCAGAAGGGTGAATAAAAGGATTAAAGGCTCATCCTTAATAGAGGGGCCGTGGGTACCAGCTTTGTCCTACCTCCCTCTTGTCTGCCCTCCAGCGAGAAAGGCTCTCCCGGCATCTGCTCCTGTATTTGACATCCAAAACCACAAAAATGAAAAACACAAAAAACAAAAAAAAAAGGAAGCAAACAGCTAAAGTGCAGATGCCAAGGGAGCCTCTCCGTTGGCGTTTGTCTCCTCGTCGCTGGCGTTGGGACGGCAGGGTTGTGCGGGGCGGGGATGGAGATGGCACCAAACCGGAGCCGTCCCAGTCAGTCAGAGGCTGGTCCCCCCCGGCCGGTTTCCTCCCGATGCGCTGCAGGTGGTTGCTGTCAGTAGGAGCAATTTCTGCTGGTTCGGTTGAGCATGATCAGAGACGGAAAAGAGTTGGGACATTGTGAAAACGGGGGGAAGAGAAGGACTTTGTGGCTGGAATAAAGGAAGAGGATCCTGTTTTTCCTCTGTGTCTGTTTCCCTGAGAGCCCCTTAGGGCTTTGTTGGTTTTTTTTCACCCTCTTCATCAGCACCTCTCCCTTCTTTTTTTTTGTCCCTTGCAAAACTTGAGTTAGTTGTGTGTCAGTTTGGATATAAAAACTTTAAACGGGTGACATAAAAGAGAGCTACTTCCCTTCCACTTGCAGTTAGTAGGAGCTTTACAGGAAACACACAGCGCAGCATTTGGATAAGCGTGTTTGATTTCTGATCCCCTTCCCCAAATTTTTAACCCAATGAAGGGATGACCGTACCAGTGGTGGACTCGCACGTCTCGGCTGCTTTCCCCGACCCCCCGAGGGCATCCAGCCTCGCGCTGGGGCCGATGCGTAGCCGCTGGCGGAGGCAGGGGCGCTGCAAAGGATTCCAAAGTACGCAACCAAGCGAAGTCTTTACGCTCGTTCCTCTTGGCCTCCTGCTTTTGCTTCATGTGACAGCTCTTTGCACAATCCCGTTTGTCCCAAAGTTTGTTATATCCTGGAGAAATGATACTTGATTTGCGGAGCGGGTTTAGAGGCAGGAAGATCATCCATCGCTGGCAAGAAGGACTGATGGATACTTCTCAAAACTGGAGCAGGAGGTGGGAAACCCACTGCTCTGCACCCCTGCAGCCTTTGTTGGGCTACGTTTAACCTTTCTGATCCTCCCGCGGATGTTATAGTTCAGGGTTATATGGAGCTGTTTGAAGGCAACAAAACCTTTGGCTTGGATTAGGTTCCCTGGTGTTACCCCGAGGAGCGGCAGTGGCTGGTGGATGGAGCTGCTGGCTGGTCATTGCCAGGCTGGTCCTTGGAGCAGTTGGAGTTTGTTGGGTCTTCTCCAAGTGAACCCGCTGGTGGGTTTTAGGCCGTTGCGGGTCCTGGTGTTGCTTCCCCATTTGCAGAAAGGAAGCAAGACCCACCTGGCATAATGGGGAGACTCTCTCAAACAGCTACACAGGTTTGAGATGGAAAAAAAAATAAATGCTAATTTATGGTTGACTTTGCAAACTAATTTTAATTCAACCTGCAGTGAATTAGGGCAGTCGTAGCAGAGCCACCCAAAGAGAACATTGTCATCACCGCCCATAGGAACCCATCCTTGACGGCTCCCACTGCCTGAGCACTGGCCAACGCATTGAAGTGGTGGCATTGGCCGCCTGACGAGAGGACAACCCCCAAAAGCTGGTGCAGCTCGTGTTGCTCTGTTTTGCCTGTGCAAGCCCTCAACCCTGTGCCCGTGCAGCTTGAGACGTTTTGCTGCTTTCCGTATCAGATGTTTTGCGTAGCTAGGGCTCAGCATCACCTTCAGGTTGGAAGTGTCTGTAAGCTGTCAGGAACAGAGCTGGGTAATTAATTTCTTGCCTTCCTGAAATAAGATAGAAAATGTTTTCTTGCTGTCCTGAAATGTTTCCTGCTTGCTTTTTTGGGAAGAAAGGAGACGGAACCAATAATTTCAGCTCAGTCACAGGTTGCGTTGTGCCCTAGACTGATGTATCGTGGCTCTAGAAAAAATGATTTAAGATGTTGAAAGAAAGCCCTTTGAATCTTTCAGTTCTTTCCATACTTTGACTAACAATTATTTACTGAATTTGACCTGAATTTTCCCACCAATTTAAGCTTTCCAAGCCTAGTTTTGAAAAATTATTGATGAGAGAGGTTAAAAAAAAAAAGCTGTCCAACTTCCCTTCAAACCACAGCAACACTTTTATTGTTATTGCATTTTATATTTAGCTTTCATTCATCGCTGGCTTAGCACAAGCCGGCTGCAAACTTGGCCACTTTGCTTTATAGCTGTTTATGAACTCACTGGTAGAAGGTGGGTGACGATAAGAAATTTAGACCTGTAAGAAGGCCCTGTAATAATTCAGCGCTCACTGAAGCAGCAGTTAGCGACGTACAAAGTGCTTATGCTTAGAACTTTAATTATAAATTATTGACGTGTTGCCGAGGAGGGGAGTTACACAGCCAGTGAATGTCCTGGCTTCTGCTACTAAAAGGCTGAGCATTTGTGAGTACTTTTAGAACTGGTGGCCCCAGAAGATGTCATCGGGCCTTAGTGACAGGCAGGGATGAGTGCACCGGAGTGACTGGCCACATGCAGAGCTCGGCCCCAGCCGGTGCGGCAGATGAAGACATCTTCTGGGTGAATGGATGCTCCTAACATCTGGTATCTAAAAAATTAAAACTAAAGAGTATTTTTTTTTTTTTTTTTGCGCTGAGAGGCCAAACAAGGGCAAGGCGATAGTGACAGAGGAAATGGCTTCTGCAGCGTGGACACCACAGGGTCCAGGAGAGCCATCGAGCTGCAGGAGACAAGACCTGAGAAGATCCTCCAGAGGGTATTATCCCAGGAACAGCTTTGCAGTGAGGGTGAGGAACACGGCTCAGGCAACGGTGTAGCCCAAGGCAACAGGCCACGGTTATTCCCTTCTTTTTTTACCTGGCTCTGGCTTTATTTGAAGTGCTGTGAGTCAAACAGCCAAAACTAAGCTTTCTTTTGGGTGATGGCTAATGCATTTTGAAACATTTGCTGATGTCAGCAACCCAAAGTAATAAAAAAAACTTCCTTTATAGGACTTGAAGCCGCTTAAGAGAGCAAATAATACTGTAGCCTCATTAGCTGACTGGTGACGCTACTGGGGAGCCTGGAATGGCTTCAGTAGGCAGGAGAGCTGACTGGATAGGAGCCAAAAATTAAGGACGTGTAAGGCAAAAAAAAAAAAGAAAAAAAACAAAACCAAAAAAAAACGGGATTATTTAGGGGCAGGGAAAGGAAGGCAGAAATATTTCAACAGGTATGGGCTTGCTGGAGTACTGTGTGACCGGAGCAGGGTGTCGGCATGGCTAACCGCCCTGCTGGTGACCAAAATGGTTAGTTATTTCGCTAATGCTTCTCTTAAGGACATCGTTTGCTTCAGCCTGACAAACCACACTGGTGATTTCTGAGGGGGGGAAGTTTCTTTTTTTTTTTTTTTTTTTCTTTTGTGCAAGGAGCCGAGGGGAGCCTGGTGGGTGACACAGGGGGGTGCTCCGGGGCCCATCAGGACGGGCCTCTTTGGGATGTGGTGGTGGCAGGGGGGTGGGTCTCAGGGAGAAAGGAAATAGCGTCTCCCAAGTTGTTGCAAAGGCTGATGATACAGATTTGAATAATTTCTTCCTCTCGCTTTGGGTTTGTTTCTTTTTTTTTTTTTTTTGGTGCTGTCTTTAGCTTGCAGGCTGCCTTGTTGTGCCGTACCCCATTGCACTGCGCACCCGAAACCTTTGCACATCCCTCTCTACAGAAAATTAAAGTTTGTTGGGGTGTGGTTTTTTTTTTTTTTTTCTTTTCCCCAGTTACGTGGGGGCTCTCATGTCTCATCCAACCTGCTGGTCCTTGTTCGTTAAGGCCGATGTCCTTGGCCCAACTGTTACGTCTATTTTTCTTAATTCGGGGTAGAGGCGCAGTCAGAATCTCAGTAATTCTTACTCATATCCTGTAGTTCATCATCACAGCTGTTTATGCAGCGACGGGGCCATCAACCAGGAGAACCATTTAGTGACGCTGAGGTTTTTTTCCTTTGTGAAGTCTTACTCCTTACCTTCTTACTTTGGAAAATTAGAGCTGGACAGCATCATTTTGCTCTTCATATAGTTATCTATGTATGTATATCTGTCTGTCTCATCTACAGCTATATCTATATCTATATCATCTATAGCTATATCTTTCGATCTATCTCACGTATACTCAAGGAACAACTTTTTTTTTTTCTTGTTACTAGCTTAGTCCAGTACTGTGTGACTGAGTCAAGGTTAGAAAATAGAAACAAGGCATGGGGGGGGGGTGAAGGGGGTGGGGGGAGAGGGGGGAAAAACCCACCACACCGAAAATTAAAGCGTTTATCAATTCATTTATTTAACTTGCATGTGCATTTGTCTCACCAGCAGTTGGTGTTCACAAAAAAAAAAAAAAAAAAAAAACCCAAACAAAAAACCAAACCACCAAACAAACAACTTTTTGAAATCGACAAAACTTTCAGTAAACCTGATGAATACTGTTTAAAGTATCTAAGAAAGTTGCAGAAAATTCTTCACTCGCACAGCCTAAAATGTGCTGAACATTGAAGAAAAAAAACCCAACAAACCCAAACCCACCAACCCCAACCCCTTTTTTTTTATTCACAGATGTTTAAAAAATGTTTACTTCCGTGGCTAGCAATACCGTGTGGCCTGTGCGCCGTTGCCTTTTGGGGTGCAGCCTCTTTTCCTGAGTTGTCTCGACTACAACCGGCGGTGGGTGCTGGCGGTGGGTGCTGCCGCCTCTCGGCGGGTGGGTGCCGGGGGCGGGTTTTGCTGCAGGGGCGGCGGGAGCCCAACACGTTTTCTTAAGCGTCTTCTTCAAACGTGCAAACAGGGTTAAGATGGGAAAGCGGCGGAGGGGTAAGACACACAGATGTAAGAACATTTATTTAATGTCCCGGTTCATATTTATCATCTCCTCTGGTTTTTTGTTTTTGTTTTTTTTAAATTGTTTCTCTCCCTTCAAATATCCTTTAACTTTTCAAGAGCAGTATTAAAGGAGCTTCTTTACTATTGGCAACTCTTTTGTCCCGGAGGAAGAGCTTTAAGAAACAGCTCCCGAAGGATTAGACGTTTGGTTATAATTTACTACAATAAATAACAATTAATTTATTCGCTATGAAACTCCATAAGAAAGAAACTAACTGTGTTTTTCCAAAATTGGCTTTGTATTTCTTAATGATACTGTAAAATGAGGTCCGTAAGAAAAAAAACCCAACCAAACCTTGAAAAACATGGCTTTCGTATTTTACATAATTAAAAAGAACTAATCATTAATAAATAAAATTCATTTATCATTGAAATAATTACGAAGCACTTCTAAAAATCTCAAAGGCAAATCTATTTAGGCCTACAGTTAACATGCAAAGTCATCCAACAAACAACACAAAATTGTACCGTAGTAGTCAACTGTTGCATCAACATTCAAAAAGGTCTAGACAGCAGCACGACTTCTCCTATGTGGCAAACATCTCGTAACGCATCACGACGCCCGGGCTGAGCGTGGGAGGCCGGCAGGACCCTGCCCTCCCTTCCTGCTTCCAGAGCAGGACAGAAATAACGGAGATATATATATTTTTTTTTTTTTTTTTTTGTGAGAAGAAAACTGCGCTTGTGGTGGCGTAAAAACAAAGGGACGGCCGCGGCGCGAGAAGGTGGCCCTTGAGCCAAGGTTGGGCGGCTGCGTTGGCTCCCACCGCGGGAGAAGGGGGGGAGATGAGGGAGACCCTGGCGACCACTAACATTCAGCAGCGGCAGCTCCGATGGCCATCGCGCCGCTGGCAGCGCTGGCTCCTATCACTCTCTGGGCTGCCACGACTCTCCTCACCCCAACGGAAAAGCTGCAAAACTTTCTAACTTCCTAAAGGTTTGTTGTGTTTTGTTGTTTTGTTTTGTTTTTTTTTCTCCCTGTTTTCGAAAGGGTTAAAAAAGTAGGAAACTTTATTTTCTCAAATTCTTGCTAAGTCACACTTATTACTTCAACTAACACAACAGTTACGTGACAAAGTACTGCAAATTATCAAAACGTACTGTACAGAAAATTACAAATTCGCTTCAAAATACATTGCGCTGCTATGACCGAGATAAAAAGTGCTTTTTTCTTTTTTTTTTCTTCGCCAGAAAAGTGTTCTTCTGAAATAGAAGTGCCGTAGCCTGCAGTAAAACTCTGGTGTCTCGCTCTGGTTGTGCTATCCTCTAGGAATTAACTTTCCAACCTTGTTTGCGTTTGGCGCCTTCTGCCGGGATGGCCCAGAAGACGCCAGCGCGGGGGAGCGACGGTCCACGGCGGAGCGTGGCCACCCAGCTGGTGGCCAGGATCGCTCCCCGGTCCCTCGCAGCATCCTTGGTTTTTTATTTACCGCGGTTTCTCTCTTCCCTGCCGGCGGTTCCCACACATCCGCCGGGATTCCTGCGTGGCCATTATCCGGACTCTGCACCGACCTCCTCCCGAAAAGTCTCCGGCTTCAGCGGTGCCTGTGCTGCCTCATGAGGGGCACGATGCAAGAAGGGGGCCCAGCCAGTTTGAGGAACGGGTGTCGCAGCAGTTCCTGGGCCGTGGCTCTCTGCGAGGGCTCCCGCACCAGCATGGAGTCCAAGAAGCCCCGGAGGACCGAGGAGACCTGCAACATCGCACTGGCGTTAGGGGCGGACAAGGATGCCCATTTCCAGCCCATGCTGGGTCTATGCCTCTGCTTTTCTTGGGAAGACAAGGGCCATGCTGAGCTTTCCTGTGGCAACAGATGTGCTGAGCTGAAGGGCCGCATGTCTTTCATGTGCCGTTCGTATCGACAGCACTGGGCTATCGGCGGGGTGCAGAGGAGCACACCACGCACAGCTTTGCTTGCGGTGGGCGAGAAAAGCAGTAACCCAGGCCTCGGGTCTGACGTCTAGAAGCACACCCCACACAGGAGGTACCCAAAGGTACCCAAACACTTTGGCACTGGGCATGGAGGTACCAACCAATACGGAGCCGGGCTCATGTGCCGACTTACTCTGGGCAAGGTGGGAAGTGCAGGGAGCAAAAGGAAAAGCAAAGCCAGGGCTGGGCACAAAAAAGGCTCCGGTTCACTAACGGCTTTGGTCTCCCGTCCTCCCCACACGAGTCCTGGGTAGGACCAGGTGGTACCTAAGGTGAAGGCTGAAGGTGGTACCTAAGGCTGAAGGTGGTACCTAAAGGTGCACCGTATCTCTTGGGCATGCAAGTGTGTGGCTGCGGTTTGATTACACCTTTGTACGTGCAAGACCCTCACCACCTATGGGAAGTCTGACCTTGTGCATGTCCTTCACCCGGGGCGGTAAGTTATCCCGGATTCGGCGCATGGCCTGCAGCGGCGGCTCATTGAAGTAGGGAGGTTCGCCGTCTATCATCTCGATCACCATGATGCCCAGGGACCAGATGTCCACCTGTAACACACAGTCCCCTCATGAACACCGCTGGCAGTGCCGAGAGGGGGTGACAGGCTCAACGCTGGGGTTCCTGCAAGCCTCAGGCTGTTGTACCTGGTGTCTGCGTCCAGCCTAAGCCAACAGTCTGGTGAGCCATCACCATCAAGCTTTCTTTTTTAACCAGCCAATACCAGGTTTTTCTTCCGAGCAGTACGCGCATTGAAGAAAGACCTGAGAAATTACGTACAAACCCGGGTCTGCAGCCGGTTTAGGCGACAGCCACTGGCAGCGCTGCTGCGAGAGGCGCCTTTGAGAGGCTGGATGCACCCGACTGCGCTGCACTCCAGCTGTGCTGCACTCCAGCTGTGCTCATGTGCACCCAGTGAGCATTTACCCCAGGTTGTGCAGCAAATGGGGTCGGGGGGTGGGGGGCAGAGTGCAATTCGGCTGCTGTGAAACCAGTTACTCTATTTCCCCTGAATATTAAAGCCTACAGGAACTCCGTTTGAGCCCGCAAGGCAAACACAAGCACTTACTACACCCGGGCCCGTTTCCAGCCATCACAGGTAACACGGGATATAATCCCCTGGGGAAGTTACTCAGCTCCAGCTCAAAAAAAAAAACAAAAAACAACCCAAACCTTCTTTTTTTTTTTCAGTCCTGGCCTGCTCCAGAATCCTAATCCTCTGACAACTGTAATTCCTGTCATTTGCCAGCCCAAATACAGCCAATGCCAGCTCATACTGCTTTTGCGCTTGTGCCAACACTAGCCTTCAGCTTAAATCCTCTTTGTGTGTGTGTGTGTGTCTGTCTCTCTCTCTCTCTCTCTCTCCCCCCCTCTCTCTCTCCTTTTCCCTTCTGGTGGGAAACCTAATGTAGACATAAGTTCAGCCGCTTTATAATCCCTTCAGTGTCATTAACGGGCTAATAATAGCTGATGCTATTATCTCTGGAATGTCTCCTACCACGCCGCGCGTCCGGGTGAGCGCCGGTGCCTGCAGGGTGCTCTCGCTGCGGGGCGGGCGATGGGTCCCTGCTGCGCCACGCGAAGATGCGGCATCTCCCGTCTCAGGCCTTGGCTCGTTTCCCTCTCTCTCTGTGTATGTATGTATGTATGCATATATGCGTATCTGCGTGTAAATATATATCTCTCTATATCTCTGTAGCTGTCTTGTGGGATTTCTCTCTGCAGCTGTCACTACAGGCGCTATGAAGCAGAAGCCGCCTCTCCTCGCCACGCAGAGAAGCCTCAGCCGTGCCTCCGGCTGGGGAGGCGCGAGTCCCTGCCGGGGCTGAGCGCGGAGAGGGGACCTGCTCTTCCCAGGCTGGCACTGCAGAGGTGCCGTGACTCACTTCCTAATGGATGGGGTACCGGCACTGCAGAGCCGCCGGCTCCCCACCCACAGGCTCTTGCTGGTCTCATCTGAAGGGCTCCAATAAAAACTTGTCAATCGCTGCTTTTTCAGACCATTTGGCAGGGCTTAAAATAGTTCCCGCCTTTTTTCCACCACCCCTTCCACCCCCCCCCTCCACTAACGAGAAATTGCCTGCGAGGAATGCTGCAGAGACAGGGAGGGCGGCCACCCAGCCGGCTCCGGTGTTTGGGACCCTGGAGGACCATGGCCGTGCCTTCGCCGCACTCAGGATCTCAGGCTTTAGCTGGATGGAAGCAGAGAGGATCTCTGCCCGCGGGTCTGTGCAAATGCCGACGTGACCCGGCACGCCGTTCGGCTGCTGGTTTGGTGTCTGCAGGTGTAGACACCTCTAACTGCAGCTCCGGCTTGCAGGCTCGATATTAAAGATCACCAAAGGGTCTTTCATGATGTGAAAATGATGCCCATTTCCTTTGATACAGCACCCTAAGCTAAAATATGTAAAGGCATTGAATTCCGTGTGCTAAACGGAGCTGTTATTTAACGACTTCATCTTACAGAAGCACTTTAAAACAAGGCACGATGTCGCACTCTGGGGCAAATGTAATTGCTGCTCTTTAGCGCACGTGCGTAAACGCATCCGAGCCGTGCGTTCCTCACAGGGCTCGGGGGGGGTCGACCAAGGCACCCCAGAGGGAAAGGAGCCGCTGTGGGTCGGGGTGGGGGGGGGGGCGCACCGTGCCCCGCCGTGCTCACCTCGGTGCCGTAGGGCAGGCGGGATATCACCTCCGGCGCCATCCAGTACGGCGTCCCCACCAGAGACTTCCTCCTGGGCACCTCCTTCGACACTTGGGCGCAGAACCCAAAGTCGGACAATTTTATCTGAAAAGTCAAGAAAAAGAGAAAGCCCCTCTTGAATAACAAGGCAAATTCCTCCGAGAGACACGTGCCTCCGAGAGACACATCCCCAGCTGCGGCCGCCGGGGTGGGGGCGACAGGGACAGAGCTGCAGCGTTTGCCCGGCATGGGATGGCAGCGCGATTTCGGAAGCGTGGCCATTTTGGAAGCAATACGGCCTGGGGAACGCGCGGCTAATTAAAACCCAGGCAAGGAAAAGAAGTAGGAGAGAGTGGCAGTGGCGCTCGTTACTAAGATGGCCTGTCATAGCTCACTGCCTCTCCACCAGCAAAAGATGCGGAGGTGATAAATCGCTTAGAATATTAAAAAACAGACGGGAAGCAAAAAATTCTGAAGTAACAGTATTTTATAATGAATCTATTGTTGCATATATACAAACCCCATTTTGTGGTCTATGTACGTATACTAATATTTAGTAATATATATATATCTATATTGCAAGTGATACACACCGCTCCTATCGTTTGTATCGGGAATACAATCTGTGAGTTTGCCAAAAAAACCAGATGAAATAAGTGTCACTCACCCCGGTTTCTGTTACCACGGGTCTAACACTCACAGGAGGCAATATCCCCCACCAACGCATGATTTTTCAAGACCAGGACCTCACACTGTGGACTAAAAGGCTAAAGAAAGTGCCTCTTTTATGTAGTAAGGGAGCTAATTTGGGGAAGGCAGGGAAGACTCTTCCAAAACGGCTGCAAGAGATAAGGGGCACCTGCCCCCTTCGGCTGGGAACTCGGGAATTAGAGACAGTCCTGTCCTTGAGTAGCTGTGGCAGTGACCTGAAATAGAAATAACGGGATACACAAGCACTCCGGAGAGCAGCTCTTGCTGCATCATGTGCCTGCTCCTACTTTTATGCCAGTTTTTTTTTTTTGTTGTTTTTTGGGTTTTTTTTTTTTTTTTTCAACAAGAATCAGGGAAAATTATCGCCTCCCCCTCCCCGTTGCTGTACAACGCCAAGGTGAAAACTCCTCCAACCCCCCCAGCCAAAACAAGCTGGTCTGAGCGTCGGTGGCATCATCACCCTCTTCCAGAAACAGCTTCTTCCTTAAGGCTAAAGCTCTTTGTTTGCTTGGTTGGGTTTTTTTCCCCGCTATTTATTTGGAGGCCTGGAAGCCATCGTAAGGGGTTTCCTGGATATTAAGACCCCTTCACCGCCAGCTACACACCACACAGGGCAACGGTGACCCATGTCCAAGGTCCATAAGCCACGTATCCGATCACGAACTCGGTGCCTGGGGATATGAAATGAGCCCAAACAGCCCCAGGACAACCGAAGTGGGAAGTTTCATAAATCCCTGCATTGTGTAGACCAGCATTGTATTATCAGCACTGATTTGTTTTCTTTTGGATTCAGTACAGACGTTACTTTTTTTAAAACTAAGGGCATTATTTTTAACAGAATTACAAAATGATTGTTGGCATTTCTAAAACAAAGCCAATAATAGCCAAGTTCTCCGTAGTAAATGTATTTTTCAGTTTACAGGATGAAGAATGGAAGAAATAATGCATATTTTGGAAGCAGAGCCCAATCTTCTTTTGTAGGAGCACAAGAGGTTTTGCATATCTATTGCTCATTCGAGTACATAAAAGAAGACAATTTTCTAAAAAAAGATAATTGCACAACACAGCCATGAAGAAATCTGCAATGCAGATAATAAGTACTGGAGTAATGAGTATAATGAGGCACTGTATGCAGATCCCGAGAGCAGATCAGATGCTATTTCAGCAACACAGATTGAAACTGCAACTGAAAAACTCCTACACACGTGGAATTTTCTTCCCCCCGACAGGATTTACAGGAGCAGCCTGTGACCGCTGCAGGAAGAAAATCCCTCTCCCTTGGCGAAGTGGGAATCAAATTATGAAGGCCAGCCTTTGATTAGGGCATCAGACCAGGCCTGGGAAGCCACGAGTTTCACCTTCTGAAGGAGAAGATCTCGGTTTGGTTCCAGACCGACCAGGCGCTCTTGGGCTCAGCCCAATAGTCTTGCTTGAGAGAGGTGTGTGAGTAACCCTTAAACCCCGCTCATGGGACTCGCTGGCCACGCCTGCACTGGGTTTTACTCAAATTATCTCAACCGGGACGCAAGGTGAGATGCAAACTAGCGCCTCGCTCAAGCAGAAATTAGGGTCCTGTGAGCGACTGGCTTCCCCCTGCCTAAGCCTTTGGGTGCCCCAAGTTTTAGGTGCCTCCTGTTTTGCTGCTGTGGATGCCCAGAACTACGACGGCGCAAGCCCACCTCTCTCCTTGTAAGGGAACAGCAACTCCTTTGGGACCAAACGCTGCCGATGCAATACTCCTTTTGCGTGCAAGCTTTCTTTTGCTGACTGAGCAGGCCATGGGCAGCATTCCCTCTCCCTCCTCGCAGAGAGCGACCAATTCACTGCCAGCTGCATCCCAGCCAAGCGAGCGGCAGCGTGGGACAGGTATTATCAAGCATCTTATAAGCGTACCTATGGCAAAAGCTACTCTCACCAGCAGGGGAGCGTTTCAGCAGCAATGCAGAATATTCCCAATTCGTACAGACTGATGTTAGCCTCCTAACTAGCTTGGGAAAACAGAGCAGATGTACAAAAACTTGCTAACTAGATGTAGAAAAAAGAAAACATTTTTGAGAGGCATCAGAGTAGGAGTGGTGCAGCAGAAAAGAAGGTCTCCCACCACCTCAGCATCACCCACGTGGCAGAGTTCCTTCTGCCACTGCCGTCTGACGGCTCCGATTCCCCCCTGCAGCGCAGATGTCAACCACTGGCCAGGCCCGTGTTGTGCTGATTCAGCTCTCTCACAAGTTATTCAGAGGTTGTAGCCCTTGCTTTCACACGCCTGGCTTATTTTTTTGACAGTTGGTGTCACTTTGACCGTGCACGGCCATTTTCACGCCAGCCCCAAGAGGCGTCAGGGGAAACGTGGGGCGCTCACCCTCCCGTCGCTCGTGAGAAGGATGGAGTCGCTTTTGATGTCGCGGTGGATGACGCCTTGGTTGTGCAGGTAGGACAGGGCTCGCAGGACGGACAGGCAGACGGTCGCTATCTGCTCCTCGTTCATCCTGGAACAGCAAGGTGGAAAAAAACGAGCTGAGCGTTAATGAAGACGGCGGGAGAGGGGAGCTGGAGGGAAGAGGCAGCAGTCCCCCTTCATGCCAGTACGGAGCCAGCCAGATCTCGTAGGCACGGGCTCTGTGGGACCACCCTCTGGTCCCGTTTCTGTGGAAAAAGGGGAGCTGAGGGGTGAGGAACAACCCTGCAACGAGGGCTGGGTGAGTCTCCCTGCGGCACTAAAAAAGCCGAGTGCAGTATGTGATGTGGCCTGCTAGCGTGAGCCTCCTTCCCTCTGGGAAATAACAGAAACGCCTTATTTACAGTAAACTCATGCTGGCCAAGGAGGGTAAATCACTACCGGGGTGGAAACAGGCATGGAATAAATATGAGGAAAAAACCACTCTTAATTGCGCACACAAAACATCGGGCCCTGGGTGTAGAGCTCTTCCAGAGCACTTCCTTTGCTTTGGTGCCTGCTTTAAAAAATATTCAGGGTATGGTAGTAGAAAAATAAACAGGCAGAGTCCTCATTTCTGTGCACGCGTGCAAAACCTCTTCTGGAAGAAGCTGTCTGCCACAGTGCGATGGCCGGGATGGGTGGCGCACCCCGACCCCGCTGCCCCACCGCTGGACGTCCCCAGCAGAGGAATACCCGTGGAGATTCATTTCTGCTTCGGCTTTGTGTGCCATTTGCAGTATTTTAGCAAAATCTTTGGGGGAAGGTCATGCGATGTAAAAAAAAAAACAAAAAAACCCACAAACCAAAAAAACCCAGAAGATTAAGGAAAAACTATTTTGAGTAAAAAAAGAGATGACAGCTCTTAAGAAGCGGTGTGGTGTCCTGGGAACATCTGTTTGCAGTTAAACTCCTGTCAGAAATATCTAAGATTGAGCTTTTAATGTTTTGGGGAGCAGGCGTTAACAAACGACTTGCAATATCGTGATTTATTTCAGCACATCAGCTAAGGCAACACTAAAAAATAAAACACCTGTGTTACAATTCTGCTTTTGGTAGGATCTAGGAGCATCACTCAACTATGAGAGAAGATAACTCTTCTGACTTACTGTTCCTTGCTTTTCTTCTCACTCACCTAAATACTCCCCTATGAGAATGGTGCGGGATTATTATTTTTTTTTAATTCGAGAGGAAGAAATTAAATACAGACCTCTTTTCCCCCTGCCTCATTTTATCCGGCTTATCAGGAAAAGATGAGTGAAGAGCAGATGTAAAGAGGGCTGTAAAATCTCAGGTCTCCTCTCAGAAAAGTGGTTCCCTCCACTCCAGCTTTTGTGCCAATAGCCTTGTTTAAAGTTAGGGTATTAACTGAAATATGGGAACAGGCTCTAGCGTAAGCACAAATATTCTGATATAAAAATACTCTTCCCATTAAGTCTTCGGCTTGGTTGGCAGTTAACATTTCTGACAGCGCGGTTACATGGGTTACGACTGTGGAGAAAAATCACCCTTTACAACTGACGTACTTACGACAGCAAAAACACCACCACACATCACCAACCGGGGAAAAGACTATTTTTTTTTTGTTTTTTGCCATTTGAGGAACCCACGGATAAAAGTTGTGTCACTGCGAAATTACCTCCTGAAGCGCTGGCAAATCCCCCTCTACCAGCAGGCGCTTTCTGATATTTCTTTTCCCTTCCCCGTACTGACGGGAATTCATCTGCCGTGAGTTTATTTCTGGTGGTGCAGTGAGGATGCTACAGGATGCCTGTAACTGTGTGTGTATATATACGTATGTGTATACACATATATATATTTTCCATGTATGTATATCGTATGCATGTGTGCATTTTAATGTTTATCTAGATGCATTTTGTATGTAAATACCAATACGCAGCAACAACTATAGCTATGTAAAAGCACATATATAGAGCCAGGAGGCACCCAGCTCGCCTCAGCAGGAGGTGAGGTCCGGAGGGCACGGTCCGGAGGGATCCATGAAGGAAATCCGCGTCATCTCCTTACTGCCCGGCTCACGCTGTTGGATTTAGGCTGCTGGTGCCGGCGCCGTACGCCCAACCCACCTCGTGTGAGTCACTATATCTGTCAAAGCGCCGCCCTCCAGAAACTCCATCACGACCCACAGCTCATCGCCAACAAGGTAACTGTTGTACATGTCGACCACGTTTTCGTGATGGTAATCTCTCATGATTACAACCTGCGAGGATGGAAAAGACGCTACGTGAATCGCTACAAGCAGCATTACCTGACACTTGTTTTGACCTGCTTTTTCACTGTACTTTTCTCTTTGTGCTTAGTAAAGGTTCTGCTATGAATCACATCCTCCCTAATCCTTATGCCAACGCATAAACAAAATCAATCTATTTACATAAAAATAACCATCATCGTAAACGCATTAGGAAGAAGGAAGATTCTTTAGTTCCTAAATCATAAGTGGTAGATAATTGGGTTTTTTTCAGACATCAGGAACAGGACTGTTTATTTCATTGCTTTTTTATTGCCAGCTGCTTTCGGTACAACAGAGATTTATTTTATTTTTGACCTGATCAATCGCTCTACCCATCAAAGTCTTCTTCATCGCGCATCAAACGGTACTTGGCACAGAATTTTAACAGAACGCCGGTAATCCAGGGGACACTCCTAAGACAACTCAAAGCCCACACCTAAAAGGGACTGTGCAGAACTGGGACCACAGCAACAGCAGCCCAGCCACGGTGGCCACCGTGACCCCCCCCCCGGCACTGAGGGACGTCAGAACGGCGAGCAGGATAGAAGACAACAGCCAGGGAAGGCTTCATCATAGACGGAGGAATTTCAGCCCCGCTGAAAAGAAAATTCCGGATGACACGAGTGACTGGAGCGTGTCAGGGAAGCAGCTTGGTCCCGCACAGCCTGTGGGACCCGATCAAGATGTTACCGTTCAGGAGATGCTCGGATAGAGCTACCACAACGCCATTCAGTGCTGTCTCCCAGCAGGGGCAAAACAACGCCAAAATACCCAGCAGTCACGGACCGTGCAAAGGAGAACTGCGTGAAATTTGTTAAAAGCTGATATTTTAATTAAAAACCCTAAAGTTTTTAATGGCTTTAAAGAAACCAGCCTGTTATGTGCTGAGGGAAGATCCTCTTACAGTTAAAATACAGGGAACAAATGACAGAAGCAAACGGTTTGTGCTCACTGTTGGTTTCCCTGGGGACCTGCAGTGGTTTTGGCGATGATCAGCATATTCACAAGTGATCTCAAAAAGGGAGCGGAGAACACACGCCACCAGCTTCTTTAAGGGAGTTAGAAGAACAGAAGGAGAAAGAAACTCTTCGAGCTGCAGAAGGAACTCGCGGCACCAAACAGCTGGGTGGAAAAATGGCAAATGAGATGCGGTGTTCTTCAATTTAAAATAACGCACATGGGGAAAACAATCTTCCACAAGCAGCTGTGGGCTCCGAACTGGCTGCAGCTGCTCAGGGAAGGAGATGCGGGAATTAACGCTGATGGTTCCATGAAAAAGGGACCGTCAAGCTCTTTGCTAGGTAACCATCAAGAAAGCAAAGGGACTTAGGAGAAGAAGGAGGGAGGAAACAAAAAGCACGTATATGCCAGAATAGGGTGCACATGCCTTGGATAGTTAGGCTAGTTTGGATGCTCCATTTCAGAAGAATAAACTATACCAGCAAAGGGTCAGAAAAAGGCAGCCGGGCTATGCCCGTGCACCTGAGACGCTGCATGGACCAGCTGACAGATTTCTTAGCTGTTTACTCTGACTTCCCACCGCATTGTATAGGTTTAAAGCCAGGAGGAGATCCCGCTCATTTGAAACTGGTCTGGTCATACAATACTTATACAGCACAGACGCGCGTGGGACTCACCACCTCTTTTAGAAAGATATTAATTTGGCTCTTGAGGTTGCCACATCTCCCGTTGAACCTACCGTCCTGCAAAACCCGTGGCACCACCCAAAACAACGTACCTCATTGAAGAGCAGCTCCCTTCTCTGTTGTTTCCTGAGGTCCATCTTCTTCACGGCGACTTGCTTTCCCGTGTGCTTCTCCGTGGCGATGCAGACAATCCCTGTGGAGCCCTCCCCGATCTTGATGAAGTTGTCCAAGTACTCCCGGGGGTCGCCGGGGCTGACCACAAGCTGCAGGGCAGCTCTGAACTGTTCGTGGGACACCCTGGAGGGCTGCTGGTCTGAGGAGGATCCCCAGCTGGGTGGCGGATAAGCACTTGACGTGATACTCGGGGAGCTGGGGTAGGAGGCGGTGGAAATATAAGGAGAGCTGGGCTGGAGAGACGGCTGGTGATAGTGGGACGCTTTGTGGTAGACCAGAGGGTACTGGTAGCTGCTGCTGGAATAGCTGACTTTGCTCTGACTTTGAGGTAGCTTTATTGGGCCCCTGGGGTAGGTGTCCGATCCGGAGAGCGGTGGGCTAACGACCAGCTGTGCTCGATCGTAATCCACCTGCAAGGCAAAAAGCAGAGGAGAGAAGGCGGGTGAACGGGCAGCTTGCTGCCTGCCCCTCTGCTCGGTTCTCTGTCGGCATCCTCGGCGGGTGCCGGCACGACGTGCTCCCGCACATACCCCTTCTTCTCAACGTGGTTTTGCTGCCCTGTACCTGAAAAGGCATTTTCAGACCATTAGTTGCTGCGCTCTCATCAGCCCTGAAATGAGGCCAGGGAAGACCACGAGATCTTTTGTGCATCTCAGGTCCATTTTTCTGCCCAGGTACCTGTTTGTAGATACAATAATCTTTGTTTAATGAAACCGTAGGCTTCAAAAAGTGTATTTGCTCTGTATCTGCAGTGCCCTGCAGGCTCTCCGGCCCATTTCCCCTAATATTTCGTCGCTTTCACAACCAGAAGCCCTTTGGCAAATTCCCGTTTGTGCTTTTGCTTTCAAATACCGGTTCCTGGGTTTTGAGACTCAGCTTAGTCTTTTCTTAGGCTTTTCTCCAGCAATTCAGGGATGCCCCGACCTCCCCTCGCGGAGGCGGTGGTCCCCTGAGATCCCCATCACCCCCTGCCTTGCCCTGCTACCCCCTGCTCTTTGAGTGACTGCGCACACGAGTATGACGAGGAGCCCAGCTCAACTCACCATTTCTTAAATCATTTTCCAGAGTGACACACTACTTAACTGCAGTGTCACGAAACCGCTAATTTTCATCTGAAATCAGAGACAAACGTGGTGGAAATTATCCCAATGGGAGACCTTCTTCATTTGCAGGTTCCTTTCTTTCTTTTTATTTTCCAAGCTTTTCTAGGCTTCTTACACTGAAAGCAAACAAGTACTTCACGCTCGCAAACACAATAGCTTGCTTCTATCCAAACTAAAAAAAAAAAAGAATGAAAGACAAAAAACCTGCACCCAGAACAAAAGACTTTTTTTTTTTCTCTTGGAAAAGATGATCTCCACATTTACGATACAACATATGTGTCTCCTGTCGACGCGTGGAGCATCTCGGGGCAGGGGGGTGGTTTGACACAGGCTCATGATGTAGCACAATTACAAATAATTATGGCCATGAATTCATTTAATCAATCAATTTCGGTGGCGGTGCACAGGGGTGGACAGAGCAGCAAACTCGACACAGCTCCCGGTCGCTACT
This sequence comes from Rissa tridactyla, assembly GCF_028500815.1. Lineage (NCBI taxonomy): Eukaryota > Metazoa > Chordata > Aves > Charadriiformes > Laridae > Rissa > Rissa tridactyla. The sequence continues at coordinate 4,244,890 of NC_071468.1, forward strand.
ATTACCGCTGGCTGCCGGCCAGGAGTCCCTGATCCATGTTAGTTAAATGCACATTAATCTGAATTTGGCAGTGTAATCAAGGACCCAACTGAACTGTGAAATTGAATTCTGCGGTGGAACATCATTTGACCGTTTTATGCTAAGACTGCAAAAAAAAAAAAAAAAAAAAAAAAAAAGAAAGAAAGAAAGAACGAAAAAAAAAAATCTGCCGCAGCATCAATTTATCACTGTAGGCTGCCGCACAGCGAGGAGGAGAGGAGGAGGTTCTGGCTGGAGCCGCCTCGGTGCGGGGAGAAAAGCCTCCAAGCGCAATATTCCATCAGCGCTTTCCCACCTCAGGCGTGAGCCGGGCGTCCCCGTCTTCTCGTGCCACATGAGGATTCGCAGGGAAGAGGAAAAGCCTTCCCGGAGGGGCTGCTCAGAGATTCCCCTCGGAAACGTGAAGCTGGAATCTGCTTCCGTCTGCGATTCGCACGCCGGCAGCTGCCGTCTGTGCGGAGCGTCCAGCCAGCGCGTCACAGCCTCGTACAGCCGCCCCCAGGACGCAGGTTTTGTTTAAGCAAAACATCCCCGTGATTAGAGCCGTAATTTCACTTACTCTGTCAGCCATAAAAGAGAAGGGGGGGTCAGAGACACCACGCATTTCGTGAAGGACATTACGTCTGCCAAACTAATTAAGACGGAAAAGTGCTCAGATGGTTTGGTGGAGAGAGGGGACCTCAATCGAGCCCCGTCCTATATATCTGTGCACGCAGGGACACATAAATTATTGCTTTGGCTGTAAACACACCATTTTTCTTTTAACTACTGAGATGGGGAAAGCCTTGTCTAGAAATTCAAGCCGGATGAACCCACACTAATGAATTACTGGAGGCTTCACCCACGCCTGATATTTCTGAGCACGTCCTAAGCCTAACACATCGGCAAAAGTAAATCCCACGGTGAAATTTTAAAACGAAAACTCAGGGGCTCGGGGTGCTTGCTAAGAATTTTTGAAAGCTTTTTGGGGTTAGTGTTGCAGTACAATGTCAACCCGTTCCCATCCTGAATCCCATGAAATCCTGCAAAAAATACCAGGAGCTAAAATGAGTAAATCAGCGGAACCTCTCCTCCGAGGCCGTGTCCTGACGCAGTGCTTCCCATCACGGCAAAATCGAACACACTTTATTCCACTAATAATTCCATTTCTGCTACTGAATGCAATTACCTACTGAAAGGGAACGCTGTAAAGACTACAAAGGGAAGAAGAAACCAGCCCAGCTCTCATTCAGGATGGGGTCAAGGGGGCAGCCGAAGCTGTGACACCCCATCCATCACGGCGCCGGGTGCCAGGCGATACCCCGCTGCTCCACCGCCTCGCAGCGCTGCCCGCATCCGCACCCGGCCACCTCGCCAGCCGGGGCTTTTCCTTGTTAAAAGGTGGCTGTAATGCCGCGTTTAAACCCATTTCAGTTTCCGCTCTGGTGACAGCCATGCCCGTTCCGTCCTGCCTGCGGAGGAAACACCTCCTCCTTCGTAAGGGGTAGGTACCGTCCCCTGCCAGCCAGCGTCCCCGGGTGCTCTGCAGGGGGACTGCGGCAGAGACGGCGGCCGCAGCCCTGCAGCTGCAGCCCGTAACCCTCCCAGGGGAGCAGCAAGCCCCTGGCGAGATGGGCTCACCTTTCAGAGAAGGCCAAGCGAGGAAGGGACGGACCGTAAATCACACGGAGATGGCAAGGGGAAAGGCTTGCTCCCTGGCGCTTCGCCGGTGGAAATCTCCGAGAGACTCCGCGTGGCGGTGGGCAGGCAGCGTTTGTGGACAGGCATGTGAATGTGAAAACGGGGAAAAAAAAAAAAGGGAGGGTTTCTGATAGTAAAGGCTCGGCTCTGCCTTCGATGGGCTGGAAATGTCCTCCCAGCGCGAAGTGCCTGCAAAACGCACAGCAGGAAAGCGGTGGTGCCGAGCAGCGGCCGGGTTAGAGAGGGACCTCTGCTACAACCAGGGAGGGAAGGGGGAAGCAGAAATCACAGCCCCTTAGAGGAGGGACAGGAGAGGGTCATGGAGAGCTGCTACCGAAAAACGACAGGGAAAGGAGCGTTGAAATAATAGGATCTGGTGCGGAAAGTTAAGAGGGCTGGCTGCAATAAAGAGGAGGGTACAAAGAAAACATGCAGTACAGAGCGTCCAAAAACAGGAGAAAACCTTTGTATAATACGCAGGCCTGGCGGGGTGGGTTTGACACCGCGTGGCGGTACTGAGGAGACTCTACTGACGAAAGCGGGATGTGATCTACGCGCCGCGAGCGCAACACGGCGCATGCCGCGGCCCCACGCAAGTGTCCCCGGTGTCGTTGTGCGGGAACAGGAGAGCTGGGGAGCAACACGGGGCTGGATGGCAGGGAGACCCAGACCTCAGCCCTCGCCCTCCTGCGCCTCCGCGGTCCCGCTGCCCAGCGGTGGCCAAGCCCAGCGCGGCGGAAGTCCTCCGGCGTAACACCTCTGAAATCACTGAGGATGAAACGGGGCGTACGTGTGATTTATCTGACGTCTATCACCTGCAAATAATGCCGAAGCAAGTCTCCTCTTCACATTTACAAGCCCAAACGAACGTCTTTGTTAAGTGCATTTTTGAAGCCGTACATTTGTGCCTGCAGACTTTTTTCACTGCTTACTTTTTTCCCCCCCTTTTAATTATACTTTAAAGCCAATCTCATTTGTAAAATATCTGATTCGAGACCTGATTCTCATTTAGTAAACCCATTTGATGAACCATTATCTTACTAATGCCTCCTTGAAAAGAAGACTCTTCAGCAATCATCCAAGACAAGAAACTGCTATTCATTTCCAGGAACTGTGGACGGGTTTGGGAATTGAAACTGCTGCATTTAACAGTGAATCATCAAGTTTCAATACACCGAGGCTGCAGGAGTGGGTTTTGATGCTCTGAGGAGAACAGCAGCTCACAATGAATCTTGCACGGAGGCATCTTTTTTTTTTTAATTTGTAAAAGTTGTTACTGCATTTTAATGGGATATTTTTCAAAGCGTCCGGAGTGCTTTGAGTCCTGTAAAATACATCTCTGCCTTCTGCCCTGCTGAATGCTGTAAAACCGGCAGGAGCAGGGGCAAGAGAGCCTATGAATCACCGGAGTTGTCCTTCTCCTTTCTAAACTCCGACAAAATGATTGTTTTCAACCAAGGAAACAGCAGACAGCCCATCCCAGGCTTTCCTCACGGCTTCCAGAATCCATATTCTGGTGCGCAGTTTACCCACATGCATCCCCCGAGCTGAGGAAAGGCATGCAAAGAGACTGGGTAACTTTTCCACAATTTATCCTCAATTTCCAAAGCCCAGCTCCGCGCTTTAATGTCGCGCGGGGCTGGAATAAAAATGCCTCCCTCTCCCTTTACCACGGGGCACCAGCTATAACTCCGCAGCCCAGGATCAGCAAAGCAGGCAAAACCCGAGCAAGCAGGACACGGGCATGCCTCCGGCATGGGGCTACCGTGGATTCGCAGAGAACTGGGACGTCTTCTGGGCCTGCAGCTGGACAGGACCACGTGTACAGAGCTCAGTGTACAGAGCCAGTACGAAAACGCACCCTTCAGATCACGATTAAGCAGCAGAGCGGATCTCACCACCCGACAAGCGACCTACCTCAGCACATTCGGTAAGTCGCGGCAACCCGAGATGATTCCAGCCCTGGGAAAGCGAGCTATCATCTCGGCGCCCGTTGCTAGGGGAACTCAGTAACGTTCAGTGCAATCTACGCCGAAGGAAAAAAACCATCTCTTGCAGAATATGAGATGTTTAAGCAGGTCATCATCGCGGCTATGTGACCGGACGTGTAAGAAAAGCGTTATTCTCTTAACTGAACAAATAGTTACAACAAACTACTGCAAGTAGGGCAGGACAGCTTGTACGGGTGATACTCCTCCTGTGACTTAGAAAAGTCTGCACAGGCCACAAATCCGTGCAGAGGAGCTGCCTGTAGTTATCATGGGTGAAACGCTTTTTTTGCACCATAACTCCTTTTTTTCTAACTACATCTAAAATGTCTTGGGTGAGATAAGCTGCTTCCGCTTTATTTCCCTGCTTAAAAACAAAGTGGAGAGGGCTAACCCCCTACCCTCATTAGTAGCAAAGGGTTAATAAACCTTGTAATATAAATATAGCATAAATACAATATAAATACTAAACCACTGAGGTTTCAGCCTTGCACAGTAACAGTTCAAATACAAAAGTATGTGATGTACAAACCAGACCAGCTTCTCACCTCCTGCCGAGATCTGTACAGGACTCCCAACGCCACAAAAACTGCTGAAAAACTTGGGGTTATTAGGAATCCCGAGCAAAACCCCTGGACACTGGCCATCTCCAAACCTGCCTCTTAATAAATATCTTAAACCCACTGGTCCCTGACACCCATTTTCAGATAGTCGAGTAAAGCGGGTGGGTTTTCACACCCGCCGAGCGGCAGCCACGCGGCTCCCAGGGATGTTACCAGCCGCGTTGAGCGTCACGTGCCCAAGCACGGCTCCTTGCCCTTAATTTTTCGCACGCGTGGACTTTTTTTGCTCTCCTGTTTCGGAGAGGTTGGTCCCTGCCCCGGCAGCACTGTCACCAGGGATGTCACGTTACCTTGGGAATGCCTGCCGCGGTTTCGGACAAGCGGGGGTAGGTGTAGGAGCTGTAGGAATGTCCTTGCTGGTGTGCTTTAAAAGCGCTTGCTCCGTAGGGCATGGCTGGCTCCTGCAGACCAGAGCCCGACCTGGACCTCTGCCTCATGGCTGGCTGAGGGCTCGCCGGGTCCACGTAGGATGACTTTGGCCTCTTGTCGTAGTCATCCTTGCCCAGGCCATGTCCCCAGTCGCTGTCGCTGTACTCCAGCCTCTCCTTGGGGCACTCGCTCTGCACCGATGCTCGGGACGGGGTGTAAGGAAAGGGATCTCTGTAGTCCAGGGAGGATCCGCTGGGGATCCGCTGATACTCCAGCTTTAGGCCACCATATTCCAGCGGTTTGGGCTTTGTCTCCAGGTGTGCGTGGTAATCTGGGAGGAACCTGGAGAGGTCTGACTGCAGGGGCGTCACTTCTGAGTAATAGATGTCCCGGGAAGTCACCTTCATCATGTGCCCGTTCTGCTTGGCAGCATAGCTCCCTTTGTAGTACCTGTCTAACTCTTCCCCGTAAAGACTCTTGTCTCGATATTTTTCCACGACATAGTCTGTTGTCGTGTCTGACTCACTGGAGTACTGGGAATACGTGATATAACCATTTTCCTCCTGGTGCCTCGGCACGTGGTTTGCGTTTCCTTGGTGGTGGGTGGGAGGACTTTCCTTCCGCAGGGAGTTGGATCGTGTCACCGAGATGTTGTCAAACTCTTCCAGTAGGCCGTTGATTGAAGTATCCTTTCGAGGCTTATTTCCCCTAACAATAGTCTGCGAATAAAAAATTGATTTGATTAAATACTGATTTTCGCTTAATTTCTGAACAAGAAAACCACCAAAAAGAAAAAAAGTCTATGATTCACCCAGAAATACCCGTAGCGGCGTCCTTCAGTCACATACTTCAGAATAACCCATTGCTAGGAAAAAAATAATCTCAATAAATATTTACAATAGGACATGCAGAAATGAGTAAACAAAGAGGAGTTATTTGGTGTACATCATAAGCTGCCATTTGTCGTGCAACCCCAAGACACTCTTAAACAGCCCAGTTTAAGAGGCGGGTGTTCAGCAGCCAACAGCACAGACATTTAAAACCACTGCTTATTTTTTAGTTGTTGTTACTCAGTTGTCTACACCAAGCCAAACTGGTGGGTTGAATCCGATTTACAGGGTATGGATAAGCTAAATGAACATCAGTAAGTGGTCACTTCTACGCATTATTTTAACAACCTGTTGGAATGGAAGGCAGCATACAGTTTACTAGGCACCGGGTTTTCTTTACAAAACGGTATGTTCCTGGGTAGCAGAATCATCACTGGGGATTGCTTCTTTGTTAACTTGGCGTAAGAGACACTCGGGGAAGAGGGAGAAATAATACCTAACTACACCTCCTTCTTACAACAGACAGCATCCAGCAAACCACTGGGCACAACCATGGCTTTGGGATGCCCGCATCACACATGCCATGTGGTGGTGGCAGCGGTGGTGGCCCTGTTTGTGTCCTAATACTGCAAAGTCCCCCCAGCCCTGGATGATGAGGGTGTAGGAGCACCGCAGACATGACTGTGCTCCCACTCACCGCCCACAACCCCCCGCCCATCCCTACTCATTTCTGTCCAAAACACTGGTGCTCCCGGTAGGATGGGAGGCGAGCAGTCCTCGGTTACAACTCTCCTTCAAGGAAGGCTGACTGGTTTTTAGCTAGTACCATCTGAAGACTCTAACACGCGGCTGCATCCATTTTTCAGCATGGAGCTCCGAGCCACGTTTATAAACACCCCACAAGAATAAGATTAAGGGCCAGGGCCATAGATCAGCACGGCTCTACTGAAAACACATTTGCTTTGCTGATTCGCTTCGCCTAAATATCTACGGCTGTATCTTATTTAACTTGCCGAGTTTTCAAACAGGGTCACTGTGGTCACCCCAAGGAGACGTCCCTCGGGGAGCTGCAGCCTGCCCGCGTCGCGTGCCAAATGTGGCCTACTGGACACCAACTGTGGCACATCAGACACAGACCGTGGCACATCGGATGCCAACTGTGGCACACCAGATGCCAACCACGGCGGATCGGATGCCCACCGTGGTGTCCAGCCTGGCCACTGGCCCTTCTTCATTCGTGCAACGCCAACAGAGGAGGCTCCGCTCCAGGCACGGTGAGGTTGCTCCACCCCTGCTCGAGAGCACGCTCGAAAGCTCAGACTTTGTCAAAATATACATTTCATCACTAAGAAAATTACTTTTTCACAAAATTACCAGCAATGCACTTCTCTGTTATTCAGCAAAAGGCAGCTGGGTAAAGCCGGGCTAGGAGCAAAGTGGTCCTGACCTCACACTGACCCCTGCTCTGATTTATGTCCATAATTACTTGCCTAGTTTGCTATTTTGAAGCTAGCGATACCGAAACAATAGGACAGTGAAAATAAGGGACAGCAAATAGATCACTCCTTTTGCCTCCGAAGCCGCTCAGCAAGGCGGGAGGCATCGGTTTCGTTCGGCTACAGCCTCTTTGGCAGGACGACTGCGTGATCATTCATATTTAATTATCGCAGAATAAACCAGCCACGTTGGACAATGAAATGCTTATAATTGAAAACAAGATTGAAATGCCCAACTGCCACCCCGCTTCCCCTGTGCAAATGCATGCCAAGGAGTAAAATGACAATTTAATACTCTCGGCGGGACCGGCCTTCACAAAGGAGAGGTTTCCTGGAGCAACGCGCGTCGTGCCGGCACAAAAGGACCTCGGGGCCGGAGGGAGCCCCTGGGAGCAGAGGAAAGAGGAGTTCTCCCTCGGCTCCTCCAAGCAGATGCTCTCTGGAAGCAGGATTTTATCATACAGATGCCGACGGGATTTGCGGGGGCGGAAGAAGCACACACAAGTATCTAAGCCCACGTCAGAAGGCCGGTTTAGATGGACGCAGTTGAGGGTTTACGTGTCAGTGAATTCATCAATGAGAAAACCCTGCGGTTTAGGGATTTTCTGCAGACAGGTGCCTGCTTGGGAGCCACCTTTTTGATTACGAGGATTTTAAAAAACTACCAATTAGTAAAACGGTCTTGTAGGAAACTCCGGTTTTCCCAAAAAAGCATTTGCCACCAACACCCCAGTCCGATGACGCAGCCTCGGTTAGCGCTGGGGCTTCAGTGCCGTCTCGTCTCAGCTGCTGAAGTTAAGGGGATTAAGATCTAAGGACCTTTTGTTTTCTGCCAGCACTCTGAGGACGGCCACTGGCAGACACTGACTTGCAAAGGGTGATGGCTGCAATTTCCACCTGCTTCAGGCTCCTCTCTACGAGTAAATTAAAAAGGGCCAGCACGAAGGGAGGAGAAAACTTACCTATCCCGGAGGCACATTTTCGACAGAATAATCAGTGCTTTGTTACTACTAACAACAATTATTAATATTATTAACAATGAATTACTATAGTTATTTATTATTAACATCAACAACAATATTTCCATTTGCTTTGGTTCCTTTTTAAATTCAGCACTTCCCTAACATGAAAGGACATACATTCTGGTGAGACGCCCTTTTTGCAAGGAAACATCCAGCATTTATTCCTATGAAAAGAACAGCAGTGTCTACAGAGCAGATAATTTAGGAATGTTTCGCTGAGACCCTCCGAAATACACTACATGATCGAGTATTTTGCTATTTGAATAGAACTTAAGATGTTTACACACAAATCTGAAACACAGTAGATGCCTCCCCGGTGGGCAGAGTCAATTCCGCACAATTCACTAGGCTTAAAAACCAAATTAAAATCCCAAAGCAGGTATTATTCTATAAAAGTAATAAGGGTAATTACTCTGTAAGGATGCCCACAGGGCACCAAAAATTAAAAAATAAAATCGAAGATGTTTATAAAGAACAAAACATATGCTGGGCCAGGAAAACCTGTCCTGAAGTCATTTACTACAGAGAAGGCATGTGCCGAGGGCTCGCCAGCGCCCGCGGCTTCCCTGGCAAATGCAATACTTGCAGAAAGAAGCCAGAGACTGAAAACTGCCATAACGAAATTCCCAAAGCAAAAAGCCCAATGTACCCAGGTTCCAAGGTGGAAACTGCTGAGGTGGGAGTCGCGGCTGGGGAACGTGGACTCCAGTCGCCGCATCGCCAGGCTGCGTGCCGCATCGGCGAGCAGAGGGAAAACCTCCCCGGAATGAAATACAACAGCGGGAGTCACAAAAGATGGAAAATTCTAGCTCTAACTTAAAAAGCAAAACAAAAAAACTTGAAAGAAAACGTTAACAGTAAAAGGCTACATTGACAGTGACATAAACTGTTATCCTGGTAATTAGTTTCACAGGAACTGGACTAGGTTTTGAAATTTTAAAGGCGAGATTGAAAAGAAGAAATTGTGTTTCCACATAAAGAGTCAATTCCATTTTTCCTCATCTGAATTTATACAGAAATCTTCCTAAGATATTTTTAACCCCTTACCACTCTTCAAATTTTCAAACTTAAATAATCTTTGAAGTTGCTGCAGGTAAAGTAGATAGTCAAAAGCAAAGCATTATCCGGGAAGACTGGTGGGCTGAGATTTACGAAGCCTTTTGTTTCTATCGCGATCATGTAGCGGGGACCTGCACAGCACCCCGGCACGCACGGGAGACAGAGACCGAGCCCTACCGCGGGTGCAGCTATCGCGGGGTTCACCCCGGAGAGATGGGATTCGTTATAGTCCATACCCCGTGTTTAGTCATTAAAGGAGGTTTTTCAGCGCATTGCGCAATTGAGGAGGGATCAATGTTCCAACAGATGAAGGAGTGCCGGTGAATTTTATGCTGCCGTTACCGTCATACATTAAAATCAATGGGGCGCAATCTCCGTGAATTAAAGCGCGGTGCTCTGAAGCCGTAGCTCCCGTTCCATTTCCATTGCTCTCTGGACAGGTTTGGCGTTTGCTCTGGAGCCCGGTGACAGCAGACATCCTTCACGGCGGTTCTGTAGTGGTCTGTCCTCCGGTGATAAGCTATAATGGATCTGTCTGTAAGAAATGCTGTCTTGCCTTGTTTCCGAGAGGAGATGAAAAACAGCTTCTGCGCTCAAATGCTGTATTAACCTTGACAATAATGAAGTGGGTAATTAACTGTTTTGCCCTAATACGACCTTGCATTTATTGTCTTTAAAACTACTATACTTTACACACTTGTTAAGAATATATCATCCTTTGTCCTCCCAGAGCTGTGTGTTCAGAAGTCGATGAGGATTTAAAATCCTCAAAAAAAAAAAAAGGTCTTAAGGAAATGTCACCCTTATAAACATCCAATCTAAACTCTGATTTTGCTTCTAGCTAGCTTATCCCCTCATCTGCATTAGACATAAACTAAAAGCACAGCCTATGCATTTCTGAAAATCCATTTTTTTCTTACGAAAAGGTGCATAAAGCACAGCTGGTCAAAGTAATCTAAGCGTAAGTGACGGACGTGTGGGTAATTTATCTTCTTGTGTCTTGCGAAGTTGTGTTCATGACACCACATTTTCCTCCTCAGTAGAAGTAAACGTGAACTGCACTACCTTGGGGAGAAAAACTCATCCTTGTCATCACATCAGAAGGAAAATTCTGGCTTTCTCTGGAAGTAAAAAAGTTTTATAGGTGCGGCCAAGGGCGTAAGAGGTGTCAGGGGTCTGCATTTGATCTGTTCGCACCGGGAGAAGAGGCGGCGGGATCTCAGACCAAGCACAGTCCTTAGAGGAGCTCAAAATAGCTGGAGACCCTCAAAACTCTTGGAGACGGCCGCAAGCGTACAAAAATATCTCCCACTTGTACAAAAGTATCATCTCCCGCTTGCTACCTGACAAAACGCCGCGGCTGCTCCGGGCTGAGCTCCCCAGCGTCTTTTGGTGGAGCTTGTCCGTAGGGGCTGGACTGAAGAGGTGAGGCGAGCTGCCCCCATCGGGTTCCCGCTGCTGCACACCAGCCGCACACAGAGACCCACGACATACGCCCGTCTACGCTGCAGACACATTTCTGGGCGCGCATCGGCGCCGCGGAAATTTTTGTGCTGCTGCACGGCAAAGTCACTGCGCGGCGGAGAGCTGAGCCTGGCAACCAGCAGCCTTCGGGTGCCCACATCCAGTACCCAAACCGTTCTACCTAGGCTGCTTTGATTAATTAACCTGATACTGGCAAAAGCACAAGATACGAAAGGAGCTGGGGAAAAACTGGCATGGCCACACGTTAATTATTGGAAGATGTAGATGATGATGATGATGCACATTGACGATGTAGAAACGCAACCGACTCCGCCTGAAAAATATATATATTACTTAATGGATCAAAACAAAGGTACAGCTAAAGGTTTGGGAGAAGTGTAACACGCTTAACACCACCCCTAGTGCCAAGCTGGTTAAAATTCTTCAACAGTAAAATGCTGGAAGACTACGAAAAAAGGCTAACCAAAACGGCACTGTGTAATTTGTCAGCCTTCACAGCAGTTTTAAAAGTTAGTTGCCATAGCGACGAGAGCAACATTTCATTATAATCACATTCGCCAGTAATTCTTTTGGCATTTTAAAATATAGCAACTTTAACAAAACATTTAGTTTTAAAATCCCACTGAAATATCTACATTCTAGTAACTTTTCCTTTTTTTTTTTTTTTTAAATACACAAACACGGTTGTTATATGTCATTTGCAATGCTATTAGAGAATATTAAATGTCAAAAATAATTATTCCGGGTCTACTTAAAAACACACCGGGTACGCGCAATTTTCTATGTAATACGTATACACAGATCTCTGAGAGGCACAACAACCGAGAGTGAAATGGGACTTGAAAGTTTTAGTTTGAGGGAGAAAGTTATTGCACTTCGTGGCGAGAGGAATGGAGAAACCTCCAAACCACCGTATTTCTATCTCACAGGCCTTAGGACGCTTCAAAATGAGATGGAATGAAAAAGTAAGATGTCCCACAGATGAAATTCCTCAAAAACATTAACTGCGGGAATTTTAACTGCCCTCTTAAAACGCGTTGCGTTTTCCTAAGGCCGATGGCAATTGTTTCAGCGCGACAGGGCACAGAGTGGACATGCTAAGCCAAAAAGCTCTACCAAGCCACATCAAAGACTGCAGGTTTTTTGGCCACATTTTGTATAAAATCCATCCATCAACGTCCGACTTTCCTATTTTGTCAAATCAACATTTTCCGGCAGAAGATCGCTGACTCGGAAAGCCTGTGGCCAGCCCTGTTGATGAACACCAGCAGGACCAGGTCCCTCAATCTCCCCCTTTCAAAGCCACATCACCTGCCAGCGCCTCTGTGACAGTGGAATTTTCTTTCCCGCCGCCCAAGGAAGCTGTGAAGCAAATCCAACAAGATTTGCTGAGGCAGAGCTGTGGTCCAGCGACCGCCAGTGTAGCTTCTGCAACCAGGCAGCACCCGTGGTGGTCGTGGGGGAACCCTGGAGTGGTGGCACCCCAGGGCTTTCCAACAGGGCTGACTTCAGAGGCTGCTAAAAAACAAAAAGCAAAGTCAGGGACGTTTGGGCCAGATGACAGAAATCCATCGCTCCAAGAAACACAACTCCATTTTTTAGTTTTGTAACACCAAGACAGGAGCAGACTGGAAACTCGTGACACATCACAGCTCCAGGACTAAAGTTTGCCGCAGGCAGAGCTGTGTGTGACTTGAACAGGTTTATGTGCAAATAAAAATGACAGAATTCAGGGCAGTTAATATAAAGCAATTAAGCTCCAGTGCCTCTAAGTGGTACCTCAGAAATCCGGGCTCGCGAACTGGCCTGTGCCTGGATTTCGTACGTGCCATGGGGAGAGACGTGGGAATGACGCCTTCCGCACTGCAGCTCCTCTTCCTCGTCCACGATGCAGGTGCAGGGGAGGGGAGACGAAGCAAGAGGCGGCAGCAACCCTGAGGCCTCTTCCCGTTCTGGCATCACCATTTTCTAAGCAAAATGCATTGCAAAAACGCATCTTAACCTGACCGCCACTCGACGGGCTCTGCTGCCTTTGAGCTTGGTGGGACCATTCGCATCAGGGGATGAACTGCAGGGAGGTGAGACAACAGAAGGACCACAGAGGGGCTTGGGGCAAGCCCAAGCGGCTGCAGTTTTCTCAGACCCCCCCTGCAGTCACAAGACAATCTTCACCAACCTGAATGTCGCATCTGCCAGTCGTCCTTGCATCTAATATTTGCAGCCCAGACTGTTTTTCTGGGTTTGTATGCGGGGGAGGTGTGAGGAAAATAAAACCCGATTTTCTCAACAAAAGGCACGAGAAATCGCAAGAATTAAACCAACGCTCAGCCACCACCTCCCCAGATACTTCGGCTCTGACAACCTACCGCTGCGCCGCACCGGAGCCATGGGTCTCCCACGCGGTGCCGACGCCGAGACACCCACCGACACTGCTTCTACAGCACAGAGCCCGTATCGCACATCTACATGTGATTAGAGCTGGCAGCTGGTGGGGCACAACGTCCTGTGGGTCTTCCCAGGGCCGATATGCGTGAAAAAGAAAAGTCTTCCTCCAACCAAGGCGCACGATACCACGGCAGATTTTATTCTAGGGGACAGAAAGGCGTTGGTGTGGGATTCTCACGGGGAAAAGAGGGTGGGTGGTGTAAACACAGTGCCCCATCATTCCAATCTGGCTCACCGCCCCTACGTTTATTGCAAGGACCCCCGCGGTACAGGGGCACTGACTGCCGCCGCGGAGAAGGCAGTTTGCTCTTGACCAACAGCAGCAATTAAAAAAGCCTGAAGAAAGGGACGGTCGGTAATTCCTGAAGTTGCAGGGCAGCATAAACCATCTTTGTAGCTCAGATGACACTTCCCTGGATGAGGTTCCCCTCGTGCCCTGAACATGCCCATTAACAAATGCAAGGCTGATGGAGCATTAACCCAATTAATGATCCCGGCACTTTTTTGCCTCATCGAAAGATTTCTGGCTGCCGTTTGACTGAGCTTTCTGAAATATTTAAGTAAATTCCAGTTTGATAAAATTTTACGCTAGGGAAGTAATTGCCTTCATCTGACAGCTCTGGCAGTGGGGCGCTTGCTTAGGAGGGCAGAGGCTCTTGGGTCACCCCGCTGCGGTCGCGGTCATCTCCCCGCTTTTAATTAAAATGAGGATTTTGACAGTCTGGTCATTTAGAAGAAGCAATTTAAACTGCATTACTTTTTGCTATGATTTACCACAACAGAGGAGGCTTTACATACAGCAGATGCTCGAAGACCAAGTCAACGTTTCTGTTTCAGAGTGTAGGGAGGGCGGCTCGAGAAGCTCCTTGTGCTCTGCAAGCTGCGGTGCCGGGTTGTGAGTTACCTTCTCATTCCATAAATCACCCGGCGAAGGCAGCGAGGGGCAGAAGATGCTGATGAGCGCCTCGGTCCCGAGCGCCGCGCAGCCGGCGTTTCGCAGATCGACGGGGCTCGTCTCCCACGAGCCCAACAAAATGCTGCTCAGGGTCGAGACGCTCACTGCAATCACAGCCCCGCGGATTTGGGATTAAAACCCTGAGGAAGGGTGGGGTAATGTCTGCGGCGTACTAGCAGGGAAGGGACCGTCAAGGTACAGTAGGAGAAATCACCCTGCAGCCGGTGCCGTGCCGAAAAATGCCTCGGTCCCACAGCCTTAAAAACAGTGAGAAAGTTTCAAGGTAATTCACTAAAATTGGGCGTTCCTGGCCACGCATGCGTAAGGTGCGCTTTTCAATCGGATTGATGTCTCTGAGTATTACAGGCTCCTGCTCTTCTGAAACCTCGCTCTCCGATTTCAGAGAATTTAGGAATTCATATTAGCAAAATAAAACCGCTAAATAATTTCATCGGCATCGTAAATTGCAGTATTCCTTCTTCCATGGAAGTATTGTAGCTCTCCTTTTCAAGGACAGCTATTCAATGGGAAGCGCAGCACTAGGAATCCTCCAAGTAAGCGGTACTAACTCCCGCCGCGCGATTTTCACCTGCAAACGTGGACGTAGAGCAAAGAGTGACCCTGCGCAGAAATCTAACGGTTAGGTCAAATTTACAAGGTGGGTGAGAGGAAAGACATGAAGAGCTTCCTGATCTGATGTGTTAATTATTCACTCTCGTAAAGAAGTGCAAATCAAACACCTTCTCTACGGGAACAAACCGAGGCAGAAGATTTCGGAGGATGCTCCGCAGCGGAGTAACTTGCAGGGGCGATGCCCAGCACAGCACCACAATATCTCATTTACAAGAAACTGCTGAAACATTTCTGGGCTAATCTCGATTTGATTCGATTTGCTGGGCTGCGCCGCCGCCAAGCGCGCTCTGTCCCCAGCGGCAGATTGGTCCTGACACGCTTAATAAATTAATCTGCCTGACAAAGTGCTGCTCCCTCCCCTTCCTCCAATTCCCCCCAGACAGCACGGAAAGTCGGGAAGAAGGAGAAGGGCCGCGCAGCCGCTGCTGCTCAGAGAGAAATGGGGCTGTTCCCCCTGGCCGGGAGGGTGGGATGGGACTCACACCCTGCCCCAGAGCATCTTCCCGGGGTGGTTCATAAAAGCCAGTGTGTTTAAACCAGATTTTTGTGCCCGTATATCCCAGCGCTTCCTGGAAACTGCTACTTCATACGGAAGCGTGAGCCTTAGCACGCGTTAGTCTGAAGGATTTGCACTGCGCTTGGTGGAAATTATTAAATGCAAACTAGGACACAGACAGCAATTACTGGTTTGTTCAGCCTACAAAACCGTAAAATTCAGTAAAATTCCATCTCGTGCTATTCTTTTAACTGTGTGATCCTGATAACTAACTAAAGCCTGGCGGATCTGATCTTGGCAATTAAAGAAAGCAGAAACGCTCATCCTAAATACTTGTCTTCTGTTCACTTTTCTCTCTCCAAAGACCTATATCTGAAGTGCCCGTTTTTTTTTTCCGACCGGCACAGTTTACCCCACGGACAACAGAAAGGGCATTTAAAAACCTCTGGAGGCAAGTCAGCGTTGTTCCCCCGTAATACACAGCGCTTTCCTAGTGTAATTGCATCCTGCGTGAAGGGGAAGACAAGAAAGAAAGAGCAGCAAAGCACTTTCTAATGCCCAGAGAGCCACCAACGCCCAGATCTAATCGTGTCCGAGCAGGAGACAGAAAAAAACACACACCTACACCTGGAGCTTCGGCTCCACAGGTAAGTGAGCTGCTTGGCAACATCACTTTCCCCCTGATCCTACCACTCTTCTTGAGCTAAACGCTGCTGGGATTGAACAAATTTGGCTGTTTGGTTATAATACAGAATATAATTTAATGGGACTATGGTTTCTGTTCGGGACTTCGATGGACCAAACCAAGTTCGTTAGTAGACCTAGGAATAAATATGTTACAGAGATGTGCAGAATTTGTAGTTATTGAACGATTAATGTAATCACGTGGTTAAATGGAAGTAGCAAACACTGCCCTGGTGCCGATATCCAATGCAAATGCTGCACGGCCAGTTCTATAAGGAAATCCTCTCCACAGGCATGTAACAAAGTGGGCTAAAACGCCTACCTTGAACAAATGCCGTCAGGATGGCCAAGCAGGTTTCTCATTACTTCTGCTGTCTGGGTCCGCTTTTGACACGTTGAATTGAGTTGAATTTCTAGAGTTTTCTTGCTGCCACCTAGTGTTTCCCGCGGCCAGCCACCAACGACATTTTCCAACATCAACGCAACCTTCTATCTGAGGGACTTCAGCAGCAATACTGAGCTTCGGCCAGTCCATGGAAATACAAAATCTTCCCGGGATGTCTTACTCCATCGGCTTTCTCAGCCAAGCCAAGCGAGAGCTCTCTGGACTGTTCAACTGAAGCTTGGTAAAACTTGGTAAAAAAATTCGGCCTTTCTACATGTTTACTGGGGACAGCGTTTACTGCGTACACTTTACCATCTATTTTCCATGCTTTGCTCTGGGGGATCTCTGCCGCGGTACGGGAACCAGAAGGATCCCACCACCGCAGCAGCCTCCCCGAAGCACCACCTTCGCCTGCCCAAAATCCTCCTTTTGGCCTCAGAGATCTTACGGGTCAGCGTAGGGACAGTTTTGGAGGCGAAAAGCTTGGCTAAACAAATGGGAAGGAAACAACACCCACGTTAGCGGCAATGAAGCCACAGTCCTCCACCTCCTGGCAGCCAGCTGGGAGCGCGGCTCATTTATCAGGGCAGGCAAACGAGTGAGAGGAGTTACTGGAACAGTTTCCTATAAATTTGTCTTCGGGGACTAACTTCCACGTTAAAAAAAGAACCTGATGACGAGTGTCCTTGCTCAGGATCTAATTCCTGGCTCGTTTCAGGTTATATAGGGCTACCTGGAGAGTATTCCCAGCCTGGTATTCCCAGAGGAGACCAGATTCAATTTCTCAGACGCTGACACTGAGAGTTTGCCCCTTTTACGTGTAGACCTACAGGTGAACGTGTCTCTTGAACGTTAAAGCAGGCTGGTCTGCCTCACCAGATGTAGACCGTGAACTCCGAATTTACCTTCAATCTTTACTTAGCGTATTGCAAACCCACGTAAGCCCTCATTAATAAAGCTAAAGCTTGCCTCCGACAAACAGTATTACACCAACACCAATATTGCCTAAAATCACAATGCTGATACAAACAGCATTTAAAAACATTCTCTTATAAAGTCACAGAATTGTCTCGGTTGGAAGGGACCTTTCAGGTCATCGAGTCCAACCATCAAGCTAAAACTGACAAAAACCATCACTAAACCATATCACTAATTATATTAGAGAAAACTGCTTTTACCCACAGAAGTCTGTAATCTATATTATTGTCTCTTATTGCCCCAGGCCCAGGCAAAGTGAATCCTTTCCCATGTGAGCAGCTCAACCCAAATCAACGTCGACTGTGGCACGAACAAAGCTTACTCAGACGATGAAGGATTTCTGAACAACACCCTCAGATCTCCACCCTGCAGACAGCAAACTCCGACACTACTCCAGGGAAGAGCCCCATGAGCAGGTGTAGGTGCCAGTCTGCCCCCAAGCATCTGCAGGAGCAGGGTATCGGTCGCACAAGCTTCTCCAGGGATGTCAGGGGCCTTGTAAAGGAGGGACATGATCAGCAGGTAACTGATTATCACCCCTCCAAGGCAGAGGAGCAAAACGATGCACTTAAAGCCTTAGAGCAGCGATGAACTTGTCGACACGGTCCAATACGGACCAAAGCATCGTTCCCCACGCAGCTCTATCTGCATCAGCTAGAGGGACCACCTTGGAAAACCACACTTCTGCAGGCATCACTCCTGGGTCATTTGAGCACATTTAAAGGACAGAAATAAGATGGAAGGTGAAAAACTTGTTTTGCCACTTACAGTATTTATTCTGGGTAGTGGGAGAGGATCTTTCTCCTGGCAACCTTAGTGTCTCTCTAGGATGGCCAGGTCCTGCTTGTAAACCCTGATGCTGGTGTCTACAGTTCAGCTGCAGACGGACCCTCCAAACATACCTGGCTGAACCTGAGGGGTTTGATACAAGGGACAAATATCTTGGTCAGAAAAATTGTGTGAAAATTTGATTTTCTGGTTCATCGGTTGAACTGAAAAACTGAGGAACGTTTTGTGTTTTCAGTCCACCTGAAATGATAACAATGCTGATTTTTCTTCTCCAAATGAGGCTCTAGAAAACCAATTTCAAGTCGGGCTGGATGAAGTGCTTCAGTAGCATGAAACGCAATGGTATGAAAATGGAAGAGCTGCTGCTAAACAGCTGAGGAGGAACTTTGCTGTTCAGAAAGCCCGAAACTCAAAACTATAAAAAAGAACTGAGACTGCATCAGTTAAAAGCACCGCGGGAAGAGGTGCCTCCTGAGGAGAGGAGAAGGAGAGGGAGAGGAGGACAAACTCTAGGTTGCCAGTGTGACACTGCAGTAAAAAAAATCCACGCACCAGTTAATGTACTTTTGACAGAGACGAAGATGTATTAATGTCACTCAATATACACGGGTATGGAGAAGACGTGAGGAGGGTGCAAGGAAAGGAGAAACTAGTATTCCTGGAGCAATGGCACTCCTCTCCCCTAACTTTTGTCCTCGGCCAGTTTTTCTCCTCACCTGACCTCCCTGCCCAGGGTCCATGGGTGGAGAGGGACGGGCAGGTCCCACCATGGTGGTGCCAGAAGACAAGTCCCTGTAACAGCCCTGCTCGGGGCTGCTTCCCAGGGCGCTTCGCATCCGAGGCTGCTTTGATCTTTGAAACCAAAACATTTCATTATTTTCACAGAAAACCCCGAAACAAACAATTTCTGATCTCTAAAATGTATCCTCTTCCAGCTGACGCTCTTTACAGTGAAACTGCATTTTCCATAAAATGAACTACTCATCTGAAACATTTCTTCCTATCCTTCTATTCAGGCATTTTCTCTCTTGTCGAACCCAACTTCACAGACAGCAGCAATATTCTTCTAAAGGACTTATGTAAAAACGTATCATTTTCTGAAGTCAGACAATCAGAAATAAACCCCAAAGTTTCCTCTGTACAATGTAGTCCGTATGCGAACATATTAACCTAGTGATATAAATTATAAAAAACTTCTGAGCTGTGTACTTCTTGCATTTATTTGTACCGTGGCTGACTTTTTTTCGTACAGTGCTAGATTTCCTGCAAGATTACACAAAATTGGCAACTTGGCTCTTCTCGCACCAAGCGAATGTCGCAGTAAAACACGTCCATGGACACTAGGTGGCATATTTGTATTATATCTGTACAGGGGGGTATGGAGATTAACTGAAATACTGTTGTCGCTTAAAAACATGGTAATCAAATAGCCCTCCAGAGTGAAGTATGATCCCTTCGAAAGAAAAAGCTTCTACTTAAATATGTTGCAGTGGTTTCTTCTGGCAGCGTGTAGCATCAAACGCATTCCTGTTTAGCAATCAAAACAAATTAAAAGTGGGGCTGCCTTACAGGACGATTGCAAATCTGACCGTAATCTCTTGCAGGTGAAGATAATCACAGAAGAACCGAGGCTGGAAGAGACCTCTGCAGGTCATCCGGCCCAACCTCCTCAGAGCAGGGCTAATGTCAAAGTCTGGTCAGGCTGCTCAGGGAATTTGTCCATCGTATTTTGCCCTCTCCAAGGGCCGAGATCCCACAGCCCGCCGTGGCTGTTGTCCTGCTGCTCAACCACGCTTGGTGGTAAAACGTTTTCCTTTTACCCAAAACTTCCTATACTGCAACGTGTTGGCTCTTGCCCTTTTTGGAGACGCCCCCTCCACCTTCTCTCCTCCTAGCTGAGCATGCGCCAGGCCCAACCCGCGATTGCAAAGCGTGTAATTAGGAAACGTGAGTTATTAAGCTTGAATTTTCATGATGTGGTTACAAGGAAGGCCCACGAGATGTCAGCAGCTGTCCAGGTCCTATCACGGTAAGAGCAGCGCTGTGGGTCCGCAGCATCCTGGTGGGATGGCAGCCAACCTTCTTCAAGGCAGAACTTCACACTGTCCCATCTAGAGAGGTACCACAGGAGGAGTAAGTAAAATGAAGGAGCTATCAAGAAGGAGAGGTAAAAATTCGGGAGGGTGAGGAAGAGAGGTCAGGACAACACCACCTTGTCCACCTGCCCCCAAGCAGCGGGCAAAGCTTTCGAACAGCTCTTTGTTTCTAAACCCCCCTTTTGCCTGGTCAGGCATTTCCACCGTGCAAATCCACGCGGGAGGAGAGGGCCGGGGCTCATCTAATGAGAGCGGGACATTCCTGACCGCCCAAGCCCAGACAAGGACCCCTGCTCGTCTCCTCTCTTTGAGGTTTTTGGCCGCTCAGCACCGCTGTGCGCGGCTCTGTGCACAGGCTCGGTGTCCCCCATCTAAGTGAGGGAAGCATGTAAACGTAGGAAAAAAATGACACCTTAAATGAGGCTCGGATTTCATTGCTGGAAATACTTTAAGATTTCCATATCCATCCCAAATAAGATGGGGAAGAGAAATGCCTGCTTTTCCTTCTGTCAACATGCACAGTAAACAGAAGCTTTGATTTTCAAGCCAGAGCTATCAAAAAGGCCATGACCAGCAACTCATTTTATGATTATTTTTTTCCCTATGTAGGAGAGAAGCCGAAATATAGCAGTAGAAGCTTAGAAAAGTTTTAAAAATTACACTTAACTCACCAGGAACGGGGTCAAGCTTTGAGAGGCACAAGTGAAAAAAACTAAACCTAATAAGCCAAAACATAGATTAGCCCACTGAAACATGAGGTTTAAAGAGAGAGAGGAAAGCCAGCGATCCCGCGGCCTGTCCCCTACAGAAATTCTCTGCCCTGCAGCACCCACACGTTGCAGGACACCAGGTAAATGAACTGCTGCGGGTTAATGGGACAATTAACGTGCGTCTCAAATTAACGTGCAGCTCAGCCCAGCCTCAGGGCATTCAAGGGCCTTTTGGTGAAGTGATGGAAAGGCCGACGTTTTCTCTATTTTTGAGGCACCTCAACCCACATGGCACAGAAGAGGCTCCTTCCATTCTGCTGACGATACAGCATCGATGTATTTTGCTGGCTGAACACCGGCCCCTCTGCATCACCAAGCTGTGCTAATGCTATCTCAGCACACGGTCAACGCCACGTGGCAGCGAAAGCCCTCATCCCCTTCTGAGGGAAGAAAATAGGGGAGAAAATTCACGAAACGTGTGAAATCCCACCATGTGAGCACGGCTAGACTGACTGCAATGTGCTCACGTGGAGATTCCAGCAGCAAGGACTCAGTCCTCTTGACGCCTCTACATATTTGGCCACCGCAACGCTCACAGCCACCTCCCTCCTTACTCAAGGACAAGCCCACCACCATGTCATCCTCAAGTTGGGTACCTTGATCTTGCTGAGGGCGTGGATGGGCGAGACTACCCAAAGCAGCAACGAAAGTAAAGCGATGGAGGCTTCGCTCACGTACCAGCACAGGCAACTGAAAAATAACGCCAGTGCGGTGTTTTTTTAGAAACAAATGACATTTTTTTCCTCCAGGAACTTGACAGAAGTGAGGAGGCTCAGCTGTTGGCTGCGCTGGGAAACATGAGAAGGGATTTTAACAAGTCTTCAGCGCCGTCCTGCTCCCACTGACAGCGGCAGACATTCAAGCATCTTAACGGAGCATCTTTACAAAGCCGCTGCTAAGCTCTTTTGGCAAAAATCCCCCAAATGAGGGTTCTGGTGTTTGTTCTCCTAATCTTTTGAGCAGAGTGGAGAAACCACGAAGAATGAGTTTTGCCGCCTAAGGACGATGCATTTGCTTTGTTATTGACCCTGAAGCTTTCCAAAAATCAAAGGGTGACAACAAAATGAAGGTCCTGCGTAGCGTAACAGTGATGATGGGCCGAGCGTATTGCGTGCTGAAGGCAAACACGCAAACCAGGAGCTCCGGGTACACACAGGACAACTGCAAAGCGCTGAAGCAAGAGGACCGAGAGGCCTGGCATCAGGATCTCAGCCTTCATGAAGCCTATTTTAAGTACAGGAAGGCACAGACGGTTCACTTTCTTCATGCAGAGAGGTTTTCAGTGGAAAATCAGCCTTTTTTCAACCCCCCTTGTCTCCACACCCCAAACCTATCATGATCACTGTCGCTTTCTATTTTTCATGACATTTTCTGCCGCGTTCTACTGCCTCGTGTTAGCATCCGAAATACACAATACTGTGCTGGTATCCGGGTCACCCACACCGAGAAGGGGAATCCCATTATTGTCTCTCCTTGTACTTGAAATGAATGAATTTGTACAGTCAGCTCAGCTTTGGATTCAAACGCTGATATTACCATGACAAGCCGCCGCCACCCGCGTGTAGAAGCACTGCAAGCCTTTCATCCCAGCCGACGCAGAGGCAGGGCGATGACATCCCCCAGGATATTTGGGAGCCCAGGGCGCTGCCTCTTCATCATCGCTGCCGCTGCCTTTGAATATAGACGGAGCAGTGAGAGTATTTACCATTTATTGGTTTTACCCAAAGGGATACGCTACGTACCATCAGATCCTATCTGATGTTTGCAGACTGAGAAACAAGCAAACACCACTAACTGGGAAAGCTGCAAAACCTACACAAGTCAAGAAAAAGTCTTTCCCTTCCTCTGCTTCAGCTTTGGGTGAAGCCCAAAACAAGCAAAACGCCAGTTCTGTCTCACAAACAAGAAACCGTGCTCCCAAAGCCTACCTCGATGACCTGCGCTACTCTTCAGTCGCCAAGGAGCACCTGTTAGCAGGGACACTTCTGCCTCACGCCGTATGGGTAGTCCACACTGACGTAATTAAAGAGAGAAGAAATTCAGGAGTGCAGAACAGCGGAGCCACAGAGCTGCTGTACGACCAAAAACCACGGCACAAACCGACTCTGGCCAAACGCCTCAGCCTGACTTAATACTGGGACTCAGGACACAAATATCAACCACCTTCTGCTACACCTCAGTGCGTTCACAAGTGCGTTAATTAAACCATCAGCTGCTGGCTGGAAAAGAGAAAAGTTGTAAACGGTATTGAGATCTTGCAACCTTTGGCTCCTGCCTTGACGAACTGCCAAGCGTATTTTAAATCTTCAGTTCTCACTGAAGTTATGAAACCCTCAGTGCCTAAATAGCCCTTCAACTGAACTAAAGGTGCTGGTGCATGTGCACACATAAAAAAATTGCCTAAATTAAACGATTATGCTGAACTAGTTTAGCGACATTAAATAGTCTTAAAGTGGCCACAACTCAGTTTCTCTCCATAACTTAAGTTGTACCAAGCTACGCCTATGTCCAAGACCCAGAGCCATATCACCCGTATGGTGCTGAGAAAGCTAATACCATTTTAAAATGTTTTAAGCTTACGGATTTATGGCTTCAGAACAGCAGAAAAGAGATGGTACTGCTGCAAGACAGTAAACTGATTTTTTTTTTTTTTCATTTTAAAACATCTTTATGCATTCGTGTCAAAACATCCAGGGGTGTTTTTGGCGTTAAGAAGGGCTGTGGAACAAAGCTGCTCTCCTCCCTAGCAGGAAAAGGTTTGCCTACCTTTTTCCTTGTTATTCTGGGCCTCTATTATGCAGTACGCTATTTTATTACAGCAAAAAATCAAGACTTTGGTTTTATCCCCCTTGTCTTGTAGCAACACCCAGCAGTCCTGATCAGCAAGTGATGAGCGTCCTTCGGGAGCAGGCAGTAAACGCAAATTTAGCAAAGAGCACTTATCAAATATAAAGGCAGGATCTGTGCTCTCGGGATTATCTGATTTTCCCTTGCTGCAGAAAAATCCCCATGAAAATGAAATCCTAAATTTATTTTGCAGCTGCGTGACAGCAAGATGTACATGGCCAGCAGCGTATAGGCTACCACCGGTACACACGTGCGATTTACTGGGATGTTAGAACGTGCAAGCACAGAAATGCTGTTAAATCAGGGCAAATTTATCTACTGGAATCCCGAGCCTCTAAGGACGGGGATCTCAGAGCCGCGCTGGTGCCCTGTCCAGTGTTTCTCTACCCTCTGAGACATGTTTTTTCCCCCAGCTGTCCAGTCTGAACCTCCCAAGCCACAACCTGGGGCTGTTTCCCCTCATTTTACTACCCGGCGAGGAGCTCTCAGCTCCATCACCTGCGTTGCCCCCTCCAGGCAGCGGCGGGTGGCAATGAAATCCCTCCCTGAGCTCCTTGCCCGGCTGAACAAGCAATTTAATTTTTTTCCTTTGGTGTACTTTTCCATCTCTCCTTTGCTCCAAACTGCCTTTGCCTAAAGCATTGTTCTTAAATTAATTATCAAGGAGCTTTACGCTGCAGAGGAGCATCGTTTTGGGCCTCCACCAGGACTTGGGGCTTTTTCTTCTGCAGCCCAGGAGCGTGAAGGCACAGCCCCTGCAAGACCAGTGACTCACGCTCTTCTGGGACGTTCGCACAAGTTTTATACATATAACTCTTTTTCCTTGCAGCTCTACTATTAAATATTTGGATTTGCAGCTCTCTCCGTACGCGCACGCTCCCCAGCCATGCCTGCCTCCTGGGACAGCCACCATCGGCATCACTTCATGAAGGTTACATGCAATGAATTCAGGGAATTCGAAGGTGATTTTGCACGGTACCTTCATAGGCGCGAGCTGGATGGGAGTGATGCATGAGGGATCCACCATAGGCTTTGGCCGGTTCGCCGTGTCGGCCAGCAGGCTGTGCCACTGCTGAGGTAGTCCCGTGAACTTCTGCTCCCGGTGGTCGAAGCCAGTGTGAACCCGGTGCTCGAAGTTAGAGGGCCCAGAAATTTCAAGCCTTTTCTTCTTCTTTCCGAACATGGTGGAAAAATCTGGACAAGCCATAGGGAAACAGGAAAGAAGAGGGGGAAAAAAATTAATATCTTTACGCTTTGTTGTAACCTGCAGCCATTGCCTCTACTGTATGGATGATTTTATAGATGTTATTAGCCAAATACCTACATGAATTTTACTCCACACATAACGCCTTTGAGATCTATGCAAGGAAAGCACTTACCTGACCTCCTCTCACAGGATCTGAGATTTTAAGAAATTAACCCAGTCTCTAATCTAGATATGTTCATAATACTTTGTGAAACAAGGAAACGCCGCTATTCCCAGCAGACAATCTCTGGAGAGAGCTGGGTTGAGCCGGCTGCCTGGTAGAGCTAATTGTTATGGCACTTAACTGTACAGAAAGTGAGCATTTTGGTCAACTCTTTAGTTGTTATTTCCTGACAAGAGTGGGTTTGTTTGCCTTCCTCCTGCCTGCTTTGCCCCTCCTGAGGAGCCCAGGGAAGGCAGCAGGACCATTTTGAGGGCACACAGGGAGCACGGGAGATAGCTGGGGCAAGAGAGGTCTCAGAGGCAAAGTGGAAGGAGGCATGAGCTGCGAACCGAAAGGGATGAAGGTATTTGCCCACTCTGTTGGCGCAGGAAATAGCCAATACGCCCCCAAGCTGAACTAACCCTTGGGTTTGGTGGGTCTCACCTTACAACAAAGCGGAGCCTAATGGTTATATCGAGTCAAGTTCAGAATTGACTTTCTGAAGGACCCAGAAACCTGCTGTGTATGGCCAGGAGAAATTCCTGGCCCCAGGGAAAGAGACAGAGGTCCTGTTGCTTTTCAGTGAAACCCTGTCCTGTCCTGGGAAAACCCTCTGCCTGCTTTCTGCTCTCTCAAAATAGTCCTCCACCTTGATCTCATGGACTCCGTAAGACCTTGAGCAGCCATCTGCCTGAAACAGCAGCTGGGCGAGGAGGCCAGCAGCTCCATAAAACCTCTCGTATCACCGGGGAGACCCAGCTGTAAAGGTGCTGCCCTGGCTTTATGATTCAGGAGGCGGAGAGGAGAAGCTCAGGGAAGAAAATACAGCTGCATTACTGCAAAAAAAAAAAAAAAAAAAAAAAAAGGGAAGATAAATCAGGTATTTATTCCACCCTCATTCCCTTTTACCAGTTTATTTAAAGATCAGGTCCATTATTTGAAAATTGATTGCTGGCTGCTTTATGAGTCCCCTCCGTGCGTTTGCAGGTGGTTATGTCTCCCTTGCGTGTATCTTCTTTAAATGGAGCAGACTTGCTCCTGTTGCCCCTTCTTCATCTCCCACACCTTCCACCTTCCTCTGGCTTTGCTCCCCTTCTCTCAACTATCTCCAAATCTCCAGCCCTTCTGACAGTCCCTCTCCATCTCTGTTAACTCTACTATCTTCCTCACCTTCATCTCCTGAAAACTCTGATGATCGCCCTGCTATCTATCTCTTTTTCCACTTCCAACATTGTGATCTCCTTATTTTTCACGTCAGTGGCACGTCGAGTACCTTGTGGCACTTGCAGAGGTGCTTCCAGCCTAACCCAAAGCTGTCACGGTTGGTCTCTGGTCAAAGATTATTTATTTTCAAGGCTCAAACAGAAGCAGCCCATCTTCACCGCCCATCCGCAGGGCTCCACAAATCGCAGCCAGCTGCAGATCAATGGCACTGGATTGATTTCATTCACCCTCTGGGATGTGAATCTACGAGGCCTGTTGGAGTCACATTTTGAACCATCGGCTCTAGACAGGCACTTCTTCACCTGGTCAATGCCAGTCCTTCCAGGGTTTCCTGCTGGACTTGCATCCTAACGCAGCTGCGGGATGCTTGAAGTCCTCTAGAGCCCCAAGCAACGTCAAATAAATAAAAGCACATCAGCTGGTATACCACATATTGCCTTTTTAAAAATATACAGCAGATTCATTCAACAAGATATTACTTTTTTTTTCCTTTAATTGCTCTTTGATACCTTACGCTCTCTTGCTTTTATACCATCGCAGCTAGAAGCAAATGTGAAATTTGGCCCAGCGGGACCTTCAGGTTCTCAGGAGAATATTTTAGTCTCAAACCCGATGCCAAGGCCAGGTTTTTGGACGGGGATGGTGTCTGAAGCCTGGGCAGTGGGACTTGCTCCCCTCTTTTGACTGCAGCTCATGCTTAGATCAGTTTCAATCGCCCGTGAAGCTGCAGCAGGAGAGGCAGGGAGTAACACTGGCACCTCACGCTGCGAGGGATGGATTCAGCCGTGCGGGCAAACGCACAAATGCTGTGCATCTTGGTGGCCAGAGAACACCCCGTGTGGGGCTGTGCCTGAGCAAAGTGACCCAGGAAACCTGGCTTATGGTGGTCTCATCCCTATGGGAGAGGAGTAGGACACCCCCCACGGCCACCTGGCCAAGCTCTGCAAACAGTCTCTTGGTGCTACTGAAAGGACCAAAGCCTTGACCGGTTTTTAAAGGTATCAATAATAAATGCTGTGCGCCGCTGCTGTGCTTCATCAGCCAGCGAGGTCTCCGTTTCACTGCAAAGCAACGCTGACCTCTCCTTGCTGTGGTCCCTCTAAATAACTGTAACTAATATACACAGCAGTCGCAAGGGAACTTCGTTTCCCCTGATTTCTCCCACAGAATGGGACTGATGCCACTTGTTTTCCTTAGCTGTCTAAGGATGCCGGTTTGGGGCCACCAAGCCAGTGACACCTCCTGCTCCTGGCTCGTAATTGCCGTGCTTCAGTCCCTAACAAGGTGCTTCTCCTTCGACCTCAAAAAGGAGAGGTGATTTAAGCTCTTTGCCATAGCTTTACCGATACCATACAAAAAATAAAGCATTTACTCATTTAGGAACGGAAGCAGAAAACATCCTGGACAAGTGAATAAATGAGCACGGTACCTCTTGTTGCTAAAATGATTGGATAAGCCTTGGAGAGTTAAGTGCTTTGGAGAGAAATGATGGGCCTCTCCAGTTCCCCAGGATGCCAGACAGTACGTATACAACATAAACGTTATGAAATTTCTACCCAGAGCACAGAAGGCATTACATTAAAAAAGAAGTTCATTCAGGCACCTATCCATTCTCTGCCACGCAAAACAGCAAGCCTCTCGCAGTCATTAAGGAAACCCTAATTTCCTAATGGGATTAGTTAGGAAAACATCCCACAGACAAGGGGGCAATCGCCCGCACGTAGCGGAGGCAAAGGGAGGTGAGTGGCTGCGGGGCAGCGACGTGGGGCTGCCCGTGCCAGGGCACTCACCCGGCGCTTAATCCCTCCTGACAGCCTCCGACGCACCCCTGGTCGCGCCAGGTCTCTCGGCAAATGCCATCTCTCTCGGTCCAGCCCCTCCCGCGCTCGCCCCCGTTGAACGAAAGGCAATGAGGTGTCATACTCCTCGTTTGTTGCTGTTTTCGTGGGGATGAGCACAACCAGGATGCCCGTCCTCTACTTGCACGTCCTTTGCCAGTGAACGGTCTGGCTGATTTCAACACCGTGTATGTGGCACAAGGGGATACTCCACACGAGGCGGCGGGGGGAGCCTGTCCTAACAACCGCTACTACTGATGGCACTGGGTTTAAGCTGGCTCCGGAGGAAAGGAAAAACAGGACTCGTCATTATGTGGCTTTAATGGGGTATTTCTGTAGAGAGTTCACTTATCCTCGTGCTGAAATGACGCAGCATATTCATTTTGCATTTACAAACAGGAGGTTTGAAGGAGGCAGCCCTTCAGTTTCAACAAACAAGGAATTTAGCGAGTGTGATGGTGTGCGACCAAAAGCCAAGTCTGTTCTTCACCGGGAAGGCCGGAGGGAAGTCCGTACTCAGCTCAGGGCTGCGATGCTGAGGGGCTCCTCCAACCCACGCTCCAACACCAGCACAGGAGTAAAGACAAGGGACTTCCTTTACCAAAGCCATGACGGAAAAAACACAGACGTGACGTTTACTGGAGGAAAACACAATACCAGAGAGGGAAATCAGACTGTGGTACCACCTCGCCTGCCAACGCCGGCTGAGTAACCCACAGCAGCACTGGTCCCAGCTGCACCACTGGGGAACAGGGAAGGATTAGGGACAGGAGGAGAAATGTGTGAGCTGTGCTCTGGAGATACAGCTACCCAAAACCTTTTAAAATGGCAGTATTTGTGTTACTCGAGCTTCTCCCCAAGCAAGGAGCACCGCCGGCTCTGCTGGTTTCTGCTGAACAGTCGTAACACAGCTCCATCCAGCTGCTGCAGGAACCGAGGCAACGCCGAAAGGCTGCTATGGGGAGCAATCACCGCATCTTGCACTTAATGCTGTTTCCTGTAGTGCCTGACAAATCCAATCACGTGCTGATCAGCACACCCGGCCTGATAGATCTACGCCAGACTTGGCTCCTTTTCACTTCACTCCTTTCTGTGCACAGAAATAATTCACTGGGCACCACAGTGCCATGGGCTCCTGGACTGGCCCAAACTTCATGCGTCACCTCCGATGACAGATGAGGTCCCCACAGTGCCATGGGCTCCTGGACTGGCCCAAACTTCGCGCGTCACCTCCGATGACAGATGAGGTCCCCACAGTGCCATGGGCTCCTGGACTGGCCCAAACTTCGCGCGTCACCTCCGATGACAGATGAGGTCCCCCCACACAGAGAAGATTCCCTGGGACCAAGACACTGCCCATGCAAGGTGTGAGACATGGACCAGCAAAGCAAATCCACCGTCAGCTACTGCACCATCATTGTCCTGCCTCCCAGACACAAATGAAGGTCTTTTTCCAGCAAGAAGTACCCCACAGCCCTACCCTGGAGTGAGAAGGTGGCAGTATTAATTTGGGTGCCAGGGGAGCCCATGCAGGTCCTCCCATGGGGGTGTCTGTGCTCAGGGCAGGATTTCCAGCAAGAGCCCTCCCAGGATAAGTTAAAGCCTTGCCCAGCTCCTGTCCCCAAGCTCACGTTCGGAGGTGATAGGTTGCTCTGTCTGTTCTGTCTCATACACCTGGTCCCATCCTGGGGGTTTGGTGGGTTGTCCCTTCCCTGTGTGTGACATCAGGGGACACTCGGGGGGACCGAAGAACTGAAAAGCTGAAAAGTCCAGATTTATGTAAATAGCCTCACAGAAGAAAGTTTTGCACTTAGAGCATGTAAAACCCGAGACAGGACAAAAGGAAGAAAGGATGCCTTCAAT
The DNA here is from genome assembly GCF_028500815.1 of Rissa tridactyla. Taxonomy (NCBI): domain Eukaryota; kingdom Metazoa; phylum Chordata; class Aves; order Charadriiformes; family Laridae; genus Rissa; species Rissa tridactyla. Next base: position 4,274,893 of record NC_071468.1, read on the forward strand.
CCTGAAGTTAATCGTATTCTGTCTCTTTTATCATATCGTAAATAAGAGTAATCCAGTCAACCACCACCTACGAGAGAAGATTGCTCAACACTGCCTGACTTACGGAGTGCCAAACCCTGTTCTCAATGAAGAAGTCAGAGCCACTTTCTTCTTCCCCGCCCAGCAGCCATTATTTTAGGTTAAAAACTAGGGAAACTGGAACGGCTTATTTTGTCTTGCAATCTTGAATGCCACCACGGAGCCCCAAGTGCACCTGCGAAGCACCGACAACGGCACTTGCCACCCCAGATGATCCCACACTGAGCAAAGGTCTGTGAAATTTTGCCATACGTAAAAACACTCAATAACCTTATAAAGTTAGTAACTAGAACAACGAAGTGAGAGGGGTATTTTTACTGAAAAACGGAGCTTTTAATGCTGGCGTACCATAACTACGTAAGCCCTATTTATTTTTTTTATTGATATTATTTCAGCAGCCAGATGCTGTGTCCCACTAACCCAAGGAAACCACCTGTGCCCAGGAGCTGCCCAACCCTGAGCCCCCCCGGGAAGCCTGCAAGTGTTTCTTACGCACCCCAAGGCAGCCACACAGCCAAAAAATGTTAACCAAATGCTTAATTTTTAAGAACTTTCAAGAAAACTGCTAGCAACACAGACTGCAAAATGGGAGATGGGTGCGGGTCGCTTTCCTTTGATAATTTTTACTCACTAATAATAGTTTTTCTGTAGCACAAGGACCTCAATCATTCCGCTCCAGAGCAAACAAAACACAGTAATACATCATTAGCTTCGCCAGCTTCTGTTCCCGCGCTCTGATTAATTGTAACCTTTCCCGATATTTGATCGCAAATGAAAGAGTATGAATTGAGAAGCGCAAATTAAATTAACGTGTCAAGCCAGCTTGCGTAGCCAGTACTCCAGATAAATGTGAGCTGGGCTGATACTCAATCTCAAGGAGAAAGGAAATGTCTGGTCTGGACTGATGGCAGCATAAATCGCTAAGAAACACCCTGTAAGCGAGTGGTAAAGATGACGCTGGTTCTCCTTCAGCTCACACTGGTGCGAGTGAGTCCCCGCCGCTGAGGCAAGCGGAAGGAGACCAACACATACCTGCGGATCTATATAGCTACAAAAATGAGGAAAACGTTTATTTTTTATTTTTTTTTTCAGTAAGGAACACCAACCACAATGGTTTTGTGTTTCCTTTTTGTTTGCTTTAAGGATGGTCCTAAGCTTCTCGGCGGGGACCCTCTGCTGGCGGCTGCAATCAGAGCACGAGCTTCCTTTGCAAAAAAAACCCACCACAACAAACCGTGCCTTGATTGCAGGCACACAGTTTTTAGAAAACTTTACCTCTATTTTTCTATTTTTAACTGAAAATACAGAGAACGCCACTCTGTTTTTCAGGAGATGAAACAAGCAGCAACATCAGGAAAAGCAGAGCGGACTGAATGAGAAGCCACTAAAGTTAATGGAAAGGCTCTCCAAAAACGCGCTGGTTTCAGGTCAGGCCTGACACATCGCTGACTCTGCGACGAAGGAGAAATCCCGTTTCGCTTCCCAGATAAGATACTCCTAAATACTTCCCTAACTCCCCGAGGATGTTTCTGGATGCAGAGGATGGAGATGAGTAGGAAACAGGGGGGCAGCTGCCTGCAGAGCACGTTCGAACGCCAGGCTGGTGGGTCCTGCAGTCATGTCTCGCGTTCATTCAGTCATCTATCTAGATGGAGATCCCGTTACCTCTTTAGACACAAGTAGTTTTGGATCTCATGAAAGAATCTGGTTTCTTTTGCCAGGTGGGTGGACGACACCCCATGCGGGGGAACGCTGGGTTGGTTCATCTATCGAATTAGGAGAACGGGTTTCCCGTGATCCCTGCTGCTTCTTTACGATTTGAGCATTTCAATTTGGGAAACGACAAAATAAACCTTTAGAAAAAGTCCTGACGTGCCTTACTGATGAGTTAAGATCACTATTTTAAACACCAGTTCTCTGATGGCAACAAAAGGGACCTACAAATCCGCAATGGACCAAGTCAGCCAATACAGCCTAAATTTTAATAGTCCTCTCTGTGCTGCTAAGCTCTTCTGCATGTAAATAGTGTCACTGATGAAAAATTAACCACCTGTGACCATACAGTTTTTCCAGCCTAACTCTACCTATTTAATTCAAAGGAAGTATAGAAATAGCATTGTTGACACGCGTCCACGTGAGTTTTAGGAACAAAAAAGCTTGACGGTCAGTAGGATACAACTTATTCCCGTGGATTTTCAAGCTGTTTTGTATTTTTTGGGATGGGACATACTCATAAGTCATTTAAACAGTATTAAAATACATGGAAATGTATTTAATCATGGAAAAATACATAATGGTGGACTAGACCATACCTGACAAGTACAAAAATGCCATCTTTCCCAAACGCCATCTTTCTCGTTTACCCTAAGGCATTCCGCTTATTTCAGCCTCAGGTCAAACCAGCCAATTTTTCAGAGTTCCCGTGTCGCTGCACAATATAATAAAAATACATTTAAGCAACCGTAAGCTGTCCAACACTTGTCGTTGTCCATGTTTCTTTTCAATCCCCCACCACCTTGTTTATGGCTGAAAACGCCTTCCCTCGTCACAGCGCAGCAGGGTGTCTCTTGATAGCCGGCCCACGAGACATATCTAATAGAAAAGCGCAACAGAACAAAAGACGGGGAAAAACCAGTAACAAAAGGCGACGCACGCTTCGGGAGAAATAGTAAAAGCCGGTACAGAGTGGCCAAACTAGGACTGATGTACTCCAGGGAGCAATACTCATTCTTCTTATTGAAAGCTCCTCTTGTACGAGGACTCATTTCCACACGCTGACTGACGCGTGCTCTCCTCATTTAGAAGCCTCGCGATTCCCAGTGGATTTGAACGCTTGGTAATTTTCGGCTGAGTAGCTTAAACGCTCGTATTGTAGCCAGTCACTCTCTATTATCTCACACACATGCACACATACACAGCAACGTAGAGACAGAGGGTCCTGCAGAGAATTAGTCTGCGGCAGCTCTGGGCAGATTAAAGAGGGGGAAAAAAAAACAAACCCCGAACTCCACCAACCCCTGGAGGTAACTCAAATCATTTCTGTCCCTAGCAATTGAAAAGATTCCAGATTTGCAGAAGCAAATAGTCCTCTGGGTGCTCAGCTTGAGATAATTAATGGTATTAACTTTGTAGGAAACCGTGGACACCCACAGGGAGGGGGGTATTAAATAAGGCACCCATTAAATGAGACACCCCAAGCTACTTCTGAAACTTCAAAGCAGCTGTAATGTTTTTTATGAGCTGATATTATTGTTAATATTTTCAAACATAGAGTTATGTACTATAAAGGGTGCAGGTACTCGCCTTCTGTGTCTGAAACAGCTACTCTATGTTTTGAATTAGGAAAAACATAATCAGTAAAAGCAAATACTGTCATGAATGAAAGTGATGATAGACTGGTAGAGAAGGGAGCACGCAGAGAGATTAGGAAATACCAAAAACAGAGTTGTGAAACAATATTACTTAATTCGGAATATTAGCATTAGTAAATATCGACATTTCTATAGGTTGGGGTGACTGAAGGATAAGAACTGCAGGGATACAAAATCGTACATCTGTGGAGAGAAAGGACTGAGAAAAGCGGTTGAAAAGCCCTTGGAAAATTGTTTGTGCACCAGGTTACACCATCTCCGCCCTCTGGGCCACATCCTCAGCGGGGGCCACTGGCAAAGCCTCGGCGAAACAGATGGCCTGGCACCGACCCGCAGCACAGCGAAGGGGCCACTTGGGCATTAAAATTTGTTTTAGTTTTGTTTTTGCAGGTAAAGCTTTCGTTTTAATCCTCTGAAACTGAGTTTCCTCCCCAACACTCGATGGTGGTTGCATTACAATCATACCAAGGACCAAAGCACGTTAGGCTGTGGGAGGGATTTTTCAGAGTTCCCAGGAAAAACTAATCACGAGACCACGCTGCTGCTCACGAGTACCCTGGATTTGCTATTCACGTACCCTGATAATTTGTAAAAAATAGCTTTTCCTTTTAAAAAAAAAAAAAAAAAAGATGCCAAATGGTTTCTAGGTCTCACAACCAGTTTATCTTGTGCTGGTTGCGCCCCTGAATGTACCAAATCTGCCATAAGGAGGGGTTGGAGGCGGGGGTGCCTGCCCCAGCGCGGGTTATTTCGCAGCACCCCCGAGCGCTGCGGGACAGGCACGGATGGGACCGGGGGTGACACACACGCCTGCGACAGCATCACGTGCCACCCGGACACATTGATGAGATGGGGACTCTGGAGCCGACCTCCTGCCATAAATCCTCACTGGCGTGCTCACATCCAGCACACTGATTTTTTTCCTACAATGATATTAATTGCATTTCTTACTTTACTTCTAAACCAATACAGGCTGTGCCGGCTCGCAGGAATTGCTCTATTACCCTCACGTTTGTAATAAAGATTGCTTTCCAGTGAACGATCAACAGGAAGAAATGCTTCCTAATGCATTAATAATGGCAAGCCTCTGATAAGAATATTCTTTAGGATGAAACACACCTTCTGACCTGGGAGTGTCTACCAAGAAATGGAACAAAATCAGATTATTTGATATGTCAAAACATCTTTAGATTGCAAACACACACGTCTATAGATTAACACATCCACAGCAAGTGCCTGGAAGATGAAAATCACGCCTGTTCTTGTTATCACTGTGGGTTTCCTACCTTAATATCAGGTTTTGCTCTGTACCACTCTAACGTATAATTGAAGGAAAAATATTTCTGTAGTCTACAATAAACCACAAATGTATAGATCCTACTTTAATTTTTTATTCCTTACATATTTTCTTGTCTTTTTGTCACTCTACGTTGTGCCGAAAAACTGGTTTGAAAGTAAATTCTTATCCTATTATCTATTGAGTTGCTGTCATACAATACTCTTTTTCCATAATAAAATGATCCCTGGAAGGGTCTGCTAGAGCTTGCTATTTATTATGTCCTTCAGAAAGCTTACCGTGAGCTCTTTATACAGAACACTGAACGTTTATAAAGCGATGCCCGTCAGTCCTCCTCCCTTTGAATCACCCACAACAATCAATAATTGCAGGTGAGATAATTCCTTGATGCTGATTTTTTGGAGGTAAGCGACCTTGCTGTGCAGACTTTGCGTTTTGCCATCTCCAGACATCAGTTTGGAAGTGATGGGTCTCACCTGGTCTCTGTTGAAATGGGAGATAAAGGTTGTGGGGAGAAATGGAGACCCTTCATGCTGTATCTCTGAAACCAATATGAAAGTTTTGAGACCAGCCACAGAAAAACAAACAAAACCCGTAATACAACGTAAACTGAATGAAAAAACCCACACATTTTTATCTCCGGGCAATCAGTGCAAATCCAGAAAGATGGATGCTACTGTGAGGTTTTTATTGTTTTCCAGCTTTTAAATGACTAAAACAGAAATGGATTTTGACTGCAGGTAGATTTTGAGCAACTGGGAAGGTTACTGCATCTCGGATGGCCACTACCACCACCTCCCAAGAATCTCAGCAGGTTCAACAAGGGTCCTGCACCTGGGTCGGGGCAACCCTCGGTATCAGTACGGGCTGAGGGATGAAGGGCCCAAGAGCAGCCCTGCCGAGAAGGACCTGGGGGTGTTGATTGATGAGAAGCTCAACATGAGCCGACAACGTGCACTCACAGCCCAGAAAGCCAACCGTATCAGAAGAAGTGTGGCCAGCAGGTCAAGGGAGGTGATTCTGCCCCTCTGCTCCGTTCTCATGAGACCCCACCTGGAGTGGTGGATCCAACTCTGAGGCCCCCAACATAAGAAAGACATGGGCCTGTTGGAGTGGGTCCAGAGGAGGCCACAAAGATGCTCAGAGGGCTGGAGCACCTCTCCTACGAGGACAGGCTGAGATGGTTGGCGTGGTTCAGCCTGGAGAAGAGAAGGCTCCAGGCAGACCTTATTGCAGCTTTTCAGTTCTTAAAGGGGCTTATAAGAAAGATGGGGACACATCTTTTAGAGGGGCCTGTTGCAATAGGCCAAGGCATAGTGGTTTTAAACTAAAAGAGGGTAGATTTAGACTAGATAAAAAGAAATTTTTTACACTGAGGGTGGTGAAACACTGGCCCAGGTTGCCCAGAGAGGCGGTAGAAGCCCCATCCCTGGAAACATTCCTGGTCAGGTTGGACATGGCTCTGAGCAGCCTGATCGAGTTGAAGATGTCCCTGCTCATGGCAGGGGGGTTGGACTAGATGACCTTTAAAGGCCCCTTCCCACCCAAACCATTCTATGATGCCGCAACAGAAAGTGTCTCTGATTCCTCCTTGTGGAGGAAGGATGCCACACGTGAATCACTGCATTGTGCTGGGCCCTTTCACACGCTGCTTCTGGGAAGGGCGTGTATTGCCTCTCCAGGATGAAGGGTTTCATCTAAAATGGTCCAAAAGGACACTTCCAGCCTCTCAAAAAAACAAGGAAAGGAGGTTGCCAGGTGACTATGTGACCAGCTAAGATGACTCCTAGAAACCTTGGTCTGGAAACACCAGAAGATGATGACCTGTGTATGAGACAGTTCAACTTACAAACTTTTAGACAGTTACGTCAAAACGCCACTTCTCTCCCAGAAGAAATGCTCCTGCTTAAACAACATGGCAACATCCCTCCCCAGCCCGACTGATTTTGCAAGCAGCTCCAAAGGAGGCCGTTTCCTTAAGAAAACACCATCGTAACGAGGAATCTGCAAGAGAAGGCAAGATCTTCTCCGAGTATTTTCTGAGAAGTCTTTTTTACTGCAAAGGGTGAGACGCTGAGCCCGCGCAGAGGTGAAGGACTTGGCCGTCATCTCTCAGGACCCAACAGCCCACAGCTCCCACCCTGCCCAGGGAAATGGTGCTGATGCCCCGCCAGACCCCGAGCCCTCTTTTTAAATCCCAGGAAAACACAAATATAGCGTACTTGTGTCTGGGATTACAGGTCCTTCTTGAAGTCTCAGCAGCAAAAATCCACCATCAATTAGAAAGGAATAATTAAAAAAAAAAAAAAAAAAAAAAAGACATCTCTGCATGCTGACTCCGATTGCATTTCACCGCTGTTTCCAGGGGCAGGGAGCTTCGATCATTCATTCATTCATTCATTCATTCATTCCCTGCTTCGTTAAGGAACAACTCCAACAAAGCTGCTGTTACAACTGGGAAATCAGAAGATGAGCGGGGAAAAGTGACTGAGAAAAAAAACGCATTAAGGAAACATGCGCAGTTGTGCCGGGTGGTGGGGGCCGGAGTTAGCGCTTAGTGAAAAAAAAGGGACTGCAAAATTTGCTGGCTGAGATAAGAAATGAAGTGTGCAGGTGGAGTTCAGATCCTAATGGAAATATTTTCTTACTGGAACAAAATTACTGTTTCTCATCAAATGAAATATGTTGTCCTACCAAACCTTTCATTTCATTTTCACCATTCTCCCTTGGTTCTTACATATGGAATAACATAAAACTCAAACGCTGTTTAAGTTAAAACCCCCCAAATGTCAGCTTGCGTTTTTCCTCAAATTTTTGGATGTAGGATTCAATACTTTCCCTGCTATTTTTTTGTTTCAGCCCATCTGCAAATTGTCTGTGCTCTGGGTGGGCACCGGAGATAGCCTACTGCATGCTTCATGGGGCGATAGAAAACTTTGAGAAAGATGATTTTTCAGAGGGCCACGATACTCAAATTTTTGGAGTCATCGCAACTGAATGACAACAACATCTTTACGATATGCCCCTGTAAACTAAGTCTCTGCGCTCCGTGTGTCCTCCTGGCTCGGCCTTTGGCTGCACCCTGAGCACCCACCCCGGCGCCTGTGATGGTGTGCCTTGCCTTCAGCCATACTCACAACCCTGGTTTTCTAAATTATTTCCAGCTTCTTCAGGATAAAGGCAGGAAGATGTTCTGAAAGGCTTTTAAAATGATTATGCAAAGCACAGTGGGCTGTATAATACTTTTTCCAGTAAAACTCCCTTTTAGTACTCTGATGGTAATCAACCGTGTTATTATAACTATTCTTGCTCCTTATTACGTATAGGCTGGACGTTTTAAATGGAAACAACATCACCCTGTCCCTCCATGTTTCTTACTTGTGGCATGTCCTTGAAAGTAACCAATGCTCAGGACGCCAAAAGCTGAAGGCTGAGCTCGCCCACGTATGAGATGTGATATGAATAAATCAGTGCAAAGTCCATGTGAGCTGCTTCTCTCTCGCTAGCAGGGGCTCGGGCTGGAAAAAGCTCTATCTGCAGCGGAGCTGCCATGCAGCCTTTAACTACCCGTGGTGCCATTTAACAGCAGCAGTTCATTCCGTACGTTGATGCATTTTTTTTAAAAATGGCAAATATGCAGCTGGGTATATAAAGAAATGAAAAAAAAAAAAAAAGTATATTTACTAGGGTGGTTTTCTCTTACAGAGTTTGACTTATTGGGAAGGAGTTTCAAAACTCAAAGGAAGCTCCAAAAGTCAAAGAGCTTCAGACTTCATTCTAAGCGTCACTATCAGACTTTTTAGGGCGAATCTCGCTCCTGCGTACCTGATGAAAGCGGAGCTGGGGACCCGCTGCTGTGTGTTTCACACCTCCCTGAGGGTCATCTTCAAATGCCATTTATCTGTGCCCCACTGTAGGGCTCTCTTGCTGCAGCTCTGGGCTTTCTGGAGCACCGTTTGGGTCCTGAGTCAATTGTTGTTGGCTTCAGAGGGAGGACTCTCACCCTAGAAACAGCCGCTTTCTTCTCCATTACCTCTAGTGATAAAAGGATGGGAAAAATAACCCTAAACGGTAAAAAGCAGGGGAGAAGGGGAGCACGGCTGACTTTATTTGAGAAAACTTATTTCCTATTCCCCTTCTTTGTAACACAGTCTAGAGGAGATGTTGCTTCCCCCCCCCGCCTCGCTGCCCCCACCTCCCACGTCTCAGCGGAAACCAAAGTCCCAGCAACTTAAACTGTGCCCCTTCATCCACGTTTTCTGAGCCAACGTTTTGTAAAGCTGGACAAAGACTGACCCGCACGTTATCTGCTCCGAATCCGCCAAAGTTTATGTTCATCAGAAAAGGAAAGAGAGAAACTTCCAGCTTGGCAAAATCTCTGAGCCAATATTAGTAAAGAAAGTCTAATTTAATTACCAATATATGTATTTTTTCAGCTGCCCAACCTTGAAAGAGCACGTTCCTGCGGGGATGAAGCTATCGCACTATTTAACACGCGAAATCACCACTCGCCCATCAGCTTACTAATAGGTAGTTTTCTAATTCAGAGGAAAAGGCGAGTTACAGGCAAAGCAGAAGAGCAATAATCCGAACGCGAGCATCTGAAACGCTCCACTGAACTCTACTCCAGGAAACATAAGAAAAGATTTCTCTCTCTTCCCCTCTGATGACAGCTTTCCAGCGCCGCTGGCATCCATCACATGTGCAGAGGCAAATGCTTCCACACTTGGTAATAATCAGAGCAAAGAAATTACGGACTGCGGGAGGAGGAACCACGTTTTGTTTTTTTTTTTCTCTTGGCTAAAGGCGCACTTAAATCTGAAGAGCGCGTGAAGGGAACTCAGTAGTAGCTTCCTCCTCCATTTCCACTTTCCGGGCAGAGCCAGGACTCCCTGCAGCTCTTTCGCGTCACCCGCTTTTCTTGGGCTCTCAGTTTTGCCATGCCGAGCCAGGGCTGGCTCCCGAAGGGCTACCTAAATCCATCAGCTCCTACCCCTCCGCTACCTATTTGTGCAAAATAATCTTCCAAACTTCATCTCGCACCCAACTTCATCGCCAACTGTTCCTTTGTCCCTAGCATCAAGAGCAAAGTTACTCCCCTCTCAGTTTTTGACTCCCGATGTTGTCTGAAAAATAATACGAGACCGAAGACCTGCCCCGGGCAGAACAGCTTCTCACGGTAGCAGCTAAAAAAGGATTTTCCTTAATGTCGTCATGCACTGAAATTAATAAATACACCACTGAAATTAATAAATACACGACAATACAAACTCAGGCACTGCAGGGACTAGGTAGGAAATACATACAAATTATTGTTACAAGGAGAGAGAGTAAAAGCAAAAAAAAATGGAAAAGACACTACCAGATGCCTAAAACCAGGACAGAATATGAGTAAATTATTAACATGGCAGGTTTCAGGACAGGTGTTTATCCTTTAGTGTCTCTACAAAATCAGCCTTCCAAAGTCTAAGACATTAAGGCTTAACGAATCAGAGTACACTGTTTTACAGATGAGATACCATCAGTCAGTTAAACTGCAGGAATAAAAGTGGGGGTTTAATTCAAGCTCCTCTAGGAAAGAGATCTGTTTGAAAAAGGTCAATTAAGCCTTCCACTCAAGTTAATCTCTTCTGTTTATTTACAAAAAAAAAAATCCAGAGTGAGGAAAAAATTATGATAGGCCAGCAAAGCAAAATTTTCCTAAGGAGGCACCAAAGCCAAAACCCGCGGGGTCGGCTGGGAGAAACAGAGGCAGAAACTGCAATCAGTCTGCAATTCATACGGGTGAATCGCGTGGGGATGATTCAGGCCGGGATATTCTCTGAATTAGCCTAACGAAACACCCTCCTCTAAGGAAGGCGGCAGTACCTGAATCCTTTCCGGCAGAAGTCAGTATTTTAACTTACAAGTCCGGTTTGGAAGGAGTCTCTGTGGCAGACAAGAGTGGACCCACAAAGAAACTACTTCCATTAGTTTGCATCTTCCTCCAGAAGTAGGCAGCTGCCCATCTCTGCCTTCACAGCCCTTCGTGCTGTTAATGGCACCATCGCCATCTGCATATATTGCCTTTAAGCTTTTGAGTCACCAAGGGTCATTTAGGTCAATACATTTGCTTCTTCTCCTCTTCTGAATATTGATGGGTTTCGGTGGTTTTTTTTTTCTCCCCTTTCTTTGGTCCCACTGTAACTCATTCTGGGGCTGGCACTAGACGACCTTTAAAGGTTCCTTCCAATCCAAACGGTTCTAGGATTCTGTGATTTCTGAGCTTCCTACGGCAAATGCCAGTTGAAACCGCACACTGTGCTGCCCATCTGCTTCCCACCGCCACCTTCCCCGTGTCACATCCGCTTGTTGGTCTACGTGACCTTTGTGGCAAGGTGTTCTGTCTGTTAAGGCCACCAATCCTGCTCAATCAGAAGACAGCATTACCCCTTACCACAGCCATCGTCATATAGTTTTCTTCAGGGCTAATCGGCACCATGCTCTTTTCCCCGACACCAAACACTAGAAAGAACTGCAGAAAGTTTTCAGCCTCCAACCGTTCATCGGGCAGGTGAGGAACCGCCGCGGTGCCGTGACACCCCCAACCAACTAAAGCATCAACTCACATTTATTTGCCGTGACTTCGATTGCATTGGAGGATAACTCTAGGGTTTGTCTGTGAAGATCAAAGGTTAGAGAGTCGTAATCCTTGTTTGTCCCCAAACCCCACTTGTTCTTCCTCCCGTACAGGAGAAGGAGAACAACTCCTCTATAGTTTATGTTGGTACAGGTTGTTCAAAAGGAAGAAATTTTTTTTATGATGAGGGTGGTGAAACACTGGCCCAGGTTGCCCAGAGAGGTGGTAGATGCCCCATCCCTGGAAACATTCAAGGTCAGGCTGGAAAAGGCTCTGAGCAACCTGATCGAGTTGAAAACGTCCCTGCTCTTTGCAGGGGGGGTGGACTAGATGACCTTTAATGGTCCCTTCCAACTTAGAAGTATTTTATGATTCCATGCTCCCAGCACTTCAGAAAACGGCCCGATGCACATGCACGTAGCAAGGATGCGAGTGACAACCCCTGTAGGGAAACAACCGCGCACAGGACGACGGGGTGGGAGGGAAGAGAGGGGTCTGCAGTGGGAAACACAGGAGCGATGGAGGCAACGTGGAAAAAACACATTGTGTTTCTCCGGGATGACAGGAGCAGTACAGAGGCATCGCCGTGAGCAGCTGGTGGAGGGAGAGGAGGCTGAGCCAGAGGGGACAGATGCAATAGAAAATCAAGTGAGGGAGGAGAGCCCAGGCGAGAAGGAGCCGAATCAGTCAAGCAGCTTTGACTTGACGCAGGAGCGAAGGACAAAGCCAGGCGAGCGGCTCTTACAGGGCGAGGAGGACGATTCGGTCAGCCACGCTTTACACGGGGTGAAGTGACGGCAACAGAATCAACTCGGCGTCACGTAGCGGCTGCTGCAGGTCCCCTCTGCTGGGTCTCCCCTGCGTGTTCCTCCCAGCGCCCTGATCACTCAGAATTGAGTTAATTAGACACAGACCCAGCCTCGACAGCTCCCTTCCCCCAACAGGAGGCCTTCACACATCCATAAAACCCCTTTGGGCTCAGCTCTTTAGCCCTCCCTCGCTTCCCGGGAAGCGAGACTTTCTAAGATCAGTAACACCACATCTCCATCTCCACCTGTGGCCCCAGGAACGTCAGAAGCCACTCGGCACGCGTGGGTAATCCTTGTCTCTCTGCAAAAACATGCTTGCAATTGGTTTCTAGGAAATTCATTTATGTAGGAGCGGCTAAAGGGGGCTTACCTTCTGCACAGGTTTATCAGTACCAGGGCAGTTCTGCCAGGGGTTGGTAAAGAACTTCCACCCGTTTGGATTACACGTGCTTTGTCCCAGCTCTGCATTTCTTTAAAGGAAAAAAAAAAAAAATCTGCTTTCACAGCTGCCTCCATGGAAACAGCAACTCTGTGGTGTTGGCGACGCTCCAGGCTCGATGGGCTTGGTTCAGACATGGAAATCTGCATTTCTTGATCGCAGAGCGCTGACACCTCAAGCCGGGATCCCAGAGCCCAGCCAGGTCTCCTCTCTGGCTCGTTCGTCGCCACTGGCAAAGTTCCTGCGGGTCACATCTCACACTTGGCAACATCTGTGCAAGCCGACTGCTCAGGAATGGGCCGCGATGCTCGAGAAAGCGGCAGGAGAAGACAAAGCTTTTAACTCGCACACTTCGTTAACTCCAGCAGCGCTAATGAAGTTCCCGGACTACCAAAGTAGCTAATAGAGATGAAAGTAAGTGTTCAGTTTCTCCCCTGTAATGAGCTTTGAGACCAAACATCCAGTAAGTTTAAATGAAATTAAATCCCATTTTCTCCAATTTTCGTTGTGGAAAGCTTGCTTCCACGTACGTGCGCTCCGCTGGATTTGGCCCCCTACACCCTGCTGCATCCCCCAGCAAGGTCATGGCCGGTGGGAAACTGCAGCAACACCTACACCATTCCTGGGCTCATCTTCCAAAGGAGGATAAATGATTCCTTCGGCCCATCGGAGCATCCTCTAATCCGCAGCTTTCAGACTACTGAAGAGGACGCACGGCAGCTGCGCAACCAGAGCGCAGGTAGAGAAGAGGGGATTTGCCCTCTGGCTTGGGAAAACGGGTCCAAGTGTAATAAAACGCAGAGCTCTTCTATAATCATTTGTTCAGCCCCATAAATCCCAGGGCACAAATCAGGCTGTCGGGGAGAGCCAGCTGCGTAGGAGCTGTGTGGGAGCTCCTCTGCAGGAGGAGAAAAACCGCTGCGACCACCTACAGCATCACGGCGCCGCCGGGGAGCCGGTGCTCCTCCGGTCCCACGTCGGTTTGCTGCCACTATAGTACCACCAGTCGTAGTACTATAAATACCAGCAGAGGGAGGCTCCGTGGCAGCTTGGGGCGAATATTAGGGAAATGTAAAATTCAACAATCCCTAATTGTCCTTCAGTCAGCAGTACCTGTTTAAATTACTGTTATTATGGCAAAGATACTGAAATTGCCAACGTAAACACAACCGAGGGCTGCAGATGCTGTGGCTTTCCACCAGCAAATGTTGTACTCGCCGCTAAATGTTTTCCCTTTCCATACAGGAACGCCACCTACGGCAGCAGACACCCAGCCATCAGCGGCTGCTGTGGGGTTTGCAGGAGGGTGTGCTGCGAGCCAGGAGAGAGCTGGCGAAGGAGGAGAAGCACGTGACGAGGGCCCCGGGGAGCTCACGAAGGAAAGGCTGAACACTGACCCACCTCGGAGGGTCTCTCCCCGTGATAGACTCAGATCCACGCGTACCAGTGGCTACTGCTGGCCAAAGAAACATCTCCTGCGAGGGCAATCGCTCGACCCAGCTGGGAAGGGAAAGCACTCATCCTGCTAGTAACGATGAAAAACAGTTATGGGAAAGATGTCAAGAGAGACCAACAGAAACATCAGCCATACGTCAGATGAAAACTGAAATACACCTTCTTTTAAAACAGACACAGCGTATTTGTCAAAAATACTCTTTAAGAGGATCTGAAGTTACTTACGGGCTTGGGCTGAATTCAGCTACCTTCTTCCTCAGAAACGCAGGCACTGCTTATGAAACAGCTGTGGAGGAGGAAAAAGTGACACCACCACTCCTATGCCAAAAGGCTACGCAGTTACACTGCTCAGCTAGGGTGGGAGAAGCAGGTCCAGATCTCTTCAAGGTCTTATTCAAAGCAGCGATTTAACAGAGGATTTTCAGAAGCAGTCTCACCACTATCTCTAAGCGCTCTGACATTGGTGTCTCTCAGGGCCTCCTCAAACCACTGAGACGTGCACACAGACCAAGGCTGGGACCTGGGTCGGCCACCCACCAGCAGTACAACTCAGGTTTTTCTTTCCTTCTCTGCCAAGAAAGCTGTCCATCCCTCCCAGACTTGCTGTTCAGGATCCCAGACCCAAGAACCATGAAGCATGCTTAGAATCATAGAATTCTGTTGGCCAAAGCCAACAGAAAGGAGAAGTATTTCTGGCAGGATCAAAAGCAACTGGCCCTAAGCTGTTGGCCAACACAAGGTTCAAGACCCGTTCACCAGCACCAGCAGCCGCTGCTGGGTACCAGGAGCCCTCTGTACCCTACAGGATGAGGCTTACACCTTGGCATCCCGCCTCAGAGAGTCACACAGGTTGACTCTGTCCCTCCACCGCAACAATACATGCAATGAGTGATGGTAACCACACACGGGCAAAAACTCCGAACACGTGGTGAAAACACCGCCTGTGCAGAAAGGGAAAAGATCTTGAGTCGACACGAGGCTTCGCACATCAGTGAAGCTCAAGTAGCTGCAAAATCTGGCCCAGAATACCTTTTACTTGGTTACGTGCTTGCATCGCAAGGGATTCTTTTAAAACACATTTCTAAACCAGACGTCATAGCACCAGCACCCCCAGCTCCGCCAAGAAATTCTGCTGATTTAACTCTTCCGAGGGGCTTTGTCTGAACTTGGCTTAATTGATGTCAAAGAGCCAAACCCATCCCCGTTATCATAAAGGCTGTAGGTACGGCTACCGAGCGAGAGCTGCATCGGCGGCACATGCGATGCAGTCCCCACCCCAGAGGGCTCGCTGCCTACATAGACCAGGCAGAGCAGGGAAAAAAAACGAGTGGGACAAACCCCATTTGACCACACGGTCAAGTTATTTGTCAGTATTACCTCAGGAGCCTGGGTTTGACTTCAGACCTTTGAGTCCACCTCTTCCCATGTGAGCACTTCCCTGGCAAAACCCAAACGTGGAGGCGCAGATCAGGTCTGAGGCTGAAGCCCCTGATGAGAGTTGAAGCCCTGACCACACACAGGCACGACTTTATTCCTGCTCTTTGGTCTTACAAGGGTTAATGAGACTATCCCTGAGCTCAAAGCCACGCAACTATCAAAGCTCACAGGACCAAGGTCTGATTTTCTTCTCCGAGGCAAAAAGGGGCTTAATTTGCCATAGGTTTTCTCAGGAAGGTAATCGTCTTTTTGGAGCTCCTCTTTGCCGTAGGTTCTGACTATTTCAAATGTTTTCAAAATGCCACTGCTAGAGCCACTTTAAAAAGGACCAATAAAATTAATATTAAAAATGACTTGGCGCATAATTCATGGCCTCTAGACACCATTTCTTATTCAACTGGCAAACCAACCGGTCATGCATTTTACATTGCCTTCTCCTGTTCTTAGAAGCGATGTGCTACTTTAGGAACGGCGTCTCTGTGCTGCACGTGTACGTCCGCCAACACACAGCTCTCCAGCAGACACCCCGACGCCAACATAAAACCAGCCTCATCACCTGGGATGGGACGCAGCCGTCTGCCGTCTCACCTGGGAGGGAAATCGGAGAGTTACAACAGATTTATAATCAGGCTGAATCAGATCAGGGAAGGATCCAGGTAATATCTATCCAGCTATAAAACGGCTTCCTTAATCTTTGGCTTTCACTGAATCACAGAAAGGCAGGGGCTGGAAGGGACCTGTGGAGATCATCTAGTCCAACCCCCCTGCCAGAGCAGGGTCACCCAGAGCAGGTTGCACAGGAATGTGGCCAGGTGGGTTTGGAATGTCTCCAGAGACGGAGACTCCACCACCTCTCTGGGCAGCCTGTGCCAGGGCTCTGCCACCCTCACAGGAAAGAAGTTCCTCCTCATGTTTAGGTGGAACTTCCTATGCTCAAGTTTGTGCCCATTACCTCTTGTCCTGTCCCCAGGCACCACTGAAAAGAGCCTGGCCCCATCCTCCTGACACCCACCCTTTCAGCATTTATAAGTGTTGATAAGATCCCCCCTCAGCCGTCTTTTTTCCAGACTGAAGAGACCCAAATCCCTCAGCCTTTCCTCATAAGAGAGGTGTTCCAGTCCCCTAATCATCTTGGTAGCTCTCTGCTGCACCCTCTCCAGCAGTTCCCTGTCCCTCTTGAACCGGGGAGCCCAGAACTGGACACAGCACTCCACGTGTGGCCTCACCAAGGCAGAGTAAAGGGGGGAGGATGACCTCCCTCCACCTGCTGGCCACACTCTTCTTGATGCACCCCAGGATGCCATTGGCCTTCCTGGCCACAAGGGCATCTTGCTGGCTCATGGTCATCCGCTTTGTTTCCTTCGGATATGTTATGCCCCCCAGAAATACTTGGGGCACATTTCATTAGGGCGGGCACCCACCATTGCAATTTTCTTTTAAAACCAGACTTGCAGGCATCGAGCAAAACTGGGCCCCCACCAGAAGGACCCCACCAGAAGGACCTTCAAAGATTTTTTTTTTCTGCTAAGAGCAAAACCACATGCCTGCTGAGCCCAAAGGCCCCAACTGCCCAAGCCCCGTAGCTTTATTCACGGGTTAATTCTTTCATCAAGATTATTTCGTCAAGGTAGATTAGTTTCCGCACGTTCCACCCAATAAAAATGGATCATTCGCTTAAAGTAATTAAACTATAGGAAAAAGCTGAAGTATCTCATAAGAACTGTCTTCTACAGTATGCCACGTAGGAAGGTACATAAATTAAACACAAAACAGATGAAAATCTAAGTATCATAACTTTCAAAATAAATCCAGGCCAACATTATATTTTATACTTAATTAAATATGTCCGAGTCGATATTTACTAACAGTCAGGTCTGAAGCCCCTGGTTGTAACGAGATTGACTGTAATTTTAAAATATTTGTTTCAGACCGCCCATACTACCTAATTTGTGATTTGTACCACACTTGTGGAAAAGGTCTCACACAATTGGTGTGAGACAATTTGAATGAAATATAAGCAGATTGCTGAATTTGTAACTGGGAAGGCTATTTTTAAAAAAAAGAAAAAAAAAACAAACAAACAACAGAAAATAATCCTATTTACAAGCTTTTATTATGGCAAAGCACTGCAGAGTGTTTAAGATGGGGCACGCCTCCACCAGTAACTTGAACATTAGGCCTTAACAACATTCGCCTCAAGAAACCAACGAGATCTACCTCTCTTATTCAGTTTTTAGAAGTTTAGCCAACAATCCTAACGTAAGTTATACAGGAAAGGGAATATTGTAACTTTTTCCTCAAAGGATTTGAAGAATGGAGACCCAGAGTGGTTTAATTAAGGTTAAATAATCAAGTTCTACTTCACAGAATTAAATTTAACCACCTATGAGAGTTAATAGGTCAAAAATAATAAGCCACACGAGAAGAATGAGAAAGCCGGTCCAAAAGGTCCCGGAGTCAGTAATACGGTTATTAAGGTCCCGAAGTCTGGCATACGTGGAAAGGATAGGAAAGCAGAGTATTTGAAGACCCACGTCCATCCAAGCAAAAGGCTACCAGGAAAACAGCAGGAAAAATCAAGGAAGCGGAAATTCAAGCATCAAAGATTTTCCAAGCAGAAAAACATTTAACTTGGGAAACTTTTATTTTTTAATTAGTTTCATGAAGATTGAAGAGTAAAGGCTGAGAATAAGATTCATGCAGCAGGGAAGAAATAATTAGGAAGCCGAGGATCCAGTATGACGCGCACATAACGAAAGGCAAAAAAAAAAAAGAGATGATAAAGAATTTGCTGGAGAACCTTTTCTGTGGTTTTCCTCCTAAATGACATTCGGACGAGTCATGCAATATATCCCTAATTACTACGGCAATGAGAGGTCATCATAAAGAGAGAGGACAAAATGTATCAGAGAAGCACATGGAAGGAACCTCAACTCTTAGCTCAAAGATCCCAAAAGATACGAGAGGCTAAAAATAACGGAGTAACGGAGAAGCTTAAGAAGAACCAAAGCACTTGAGAGCTTTGCTCGCTGCCTTTCTGCTGATGTTATGTGCCATTTCTTTTAGGATACTTTAATTCTTCTTGAGAAAAGCAGTGATTTAAATTGCCAGAAAATAACATGTTTACAGTGGGCTCAGAGACGTGTCCTAGAAATTAGGAACAAATAGTTTTAGCCCCATTTATTAAAGGTTAATTGGCATTCTTTACAATTATTCAATCACTTTCTTTTCAATTCTTTCAATACCTTTACAATTACACACTCAGATCAGACAATCTTTGTCACATCAAACACTGATGTGATAGAGGAATGGAGCTTACTCCCACTGAAACCATAAGACACGGGTATAAATTTAAGATCAGAACTTAAGGAAAAAGAAAACAAAAAAGCTATTTGAGATCAGTGGATAACCATTTTCAATTCCACCTTCCAGTCTCAAATGAGATAATTTTTTTTGAGTAAAAACAGATTTAGCATCCCCAGCAGCCTGCAGCACAACCTCCTCCTCTAAGTATCTGCGGATGCCTGGAGCCTCGGCACGGGAGGGCTGCATGGGGCCCTGACAGCGAACGGAAGCAGGGACGTACCTCCCCGGACCCGCGGGAGAGCCCGCGGCCGTTCCCAATTCCCCTCCCGCCACGGCGGATGTAATCCCTTGCCCATCTGGTCCCCGCCATCCCTCCCCGCGGGGTCACAGCCGCAGAGCCGCTTTCCACCCTCTCCGTGGGCGCTGACTGACAGATGCACAGCAGGGGGATACTGAGCCTCTTCCGATGATTATCTTTTGCTCCCCAAGACTGATTTCGTTTATTGAGGCTGTTGCTAAGAGTCTTCAGCTTAGTCAAGCTTTTTGCTCCTGATGCAGAACCCGGTGGGTGTGTTTTTGCTTCACTCGGGTCAGGTGAGACCACGAGGCATCATTCATGTGTCCGCAGGAAAGAACTGCAAAGCCTTTTGAATGAGCTCACGGCTTTAGGATCTCAGTAAGGTCTAGTTCAACGGTCAGGGCAGAATCACAGAATGGTTTGGGTTGAAGGGACTTTAAAGATCACGTAGTTCCAAGCCCCCTGCCCTGGGCAGGGACACCTCCCACCAGACCAGGTTGCTCAAAGCCCTGTCCAGCCTGGCCTTGAACCCCTCCAGGGATGGGGCAGCCACAGCTTCTCTGGGCAACCTGGGCCACCACCCTCACAGTGAAGAATTTCTTCCTAAGATCTCATCTAAATCTCCCCTCTTTCAGTTTAAAACCGTCACCCCTCGTCCTATGGCTCCACTCCCTGATCCAGAGTCCCTCCCCAGCTTTCCTGTAGCCCCTTTTAGGTACTGGAAGGGGCTCTAAGGTCTCCCTGGAGCCTTCTCTTCTCCAGGCTGAACAACCCCAACTTTCTCAGCCCATCTCCAAACTTACTTGCCTGCCCCCCCCCAGGATGAGACCCCACGGGACCTTTTCCCCCCCCACCACCACTGTATTCTCAAAGCTCAAGAACAAATATAATGAATCCCCCTCTGCCGTTAGGGTGCTTCGAAATACACACTACTGCCCAGCACGTGTGCTCGTGTGTACATACGCACATACACACGAGATGCACATAAATACACAGACGTGTGTCCACACACCCATGCATGACCAGAGCCAGCTTTAATCAGGTTTCTTGTGCCTGAACCCGTGGGCTCGGCTTCATTCAACATTCCCTCTGGTGTCGGAAGGCTGGGAAAGTTGTTGTGAAAACCAGAAATCCGAGATTCTCCATCGCTTCGTTTCAAGACGCAGAGCTTTGAAAAACCCCCCACGTTACTGTGACCCTCATGATCTCCCTGCATGCTTCCAACGCAAAAACCAGAAGGCAAGTTTTGCTCTGTTTCGTCCGAATGCTGCCAATTTTTGTAACACCACAGAAAGCCCGTTTGCTGTCGTGACGTCTCCTCCACTACTTCCAGCTCGCTATTTCCAGCCAAAGGGCCTCTCACATGGACTAGGTCCATGAAAGCAGGGATGGGGGAGCCCTGTGAGATCCAATGCTGCCAAGGCCCCTCTGTAGCAGGACCCGCAATGGGTCTAGCTCCAAAAAAAACCTTGCAGCCTTACTCCCATCATCACCTTCAGCTGATAAATTTGGCTGATCTGGGCCCACGGGTTCAAAAGTTCTCGAAGGGAGGGATGAAGATATAAACAGAGCATGATCACATAAGCCTCCTTAGGAAGTCGGGCTAAAAAGAGATTTGACTTTCTAAAGTGCCATGATACGGTATATTAAGACGGTTTCAAGACAGGCGTGCGGGGCGGTAAGGGGATCACTGTCTCCGTTTGGGCAGCAACAAATAAACCCTTTGTATTATGTGTCCTGCAGACAGCTTTCAGGGGAACGCAACTATTGTACAACACAAGCTGTGGGGTAAGGTGTTGGCCTGGGCCGGTGGAGATATCAACAACTCACCTGCTCCAAAATCTCCACATCAAGCAGGTTTAAAGTCAGCCAACGGTGGAAACGGTCTTTTAAAATATTTAAAAGGTGACTCCATAGCCAAGAAGGTCCTATGGGTTGAGCGAAGGCTCAAAACCACCCTCAACGTGTGGGAAATGCCGAGATCCCGGATTTCCGCAGTAAAGAGAGAGGTGCTCTCTCACCCTGCCAGCATTATGCATCCTTGCAGCACTGTAGAGCTATTGACTTAGTAGCACCAAAGAGATTTGAAAACATAGCATAATACAGACAAGGTCTGGGAAACCAAGGTACTGATGTGCATTGATTACCCCCGTCCACGTGGGCGGCAGAGTCCCTTCCACCAGACTCAGTATCAGGTGTACTGGGAGGACTCGCTAGGTAGATCCAGCAGGTCCGGGTCTTCTCGGCTTCAGTGGGGGACGACGAGAAGGCTGTCCGCTCTCTTCTTCCTCACGGCACGGAGGGAAGGAAATGAGAGCAGTGAAATTAAATGAAGGTAAACAGAAGATCTTACCGGGCAGGAAGGCTGCTCCTGCTGAGGAGCAGAACCGCAACCTAGGAGATGTATCCCAGAGACAGTGCCCGACGGACCTCGGCAGGTCTTGCTCAAAGCCTTCAATGATTTCCCAGCCGCTTTAAACAGGCAATAATCCCCCAAATTTCCGCTGGGAGGATGGGGATCACTGCACTACGCTTGACGATGCCTGCGCCCGGTCCCCACCTGTATTTGATGGAAGCCACGATAACCATCCTCGTCAGCCCTGGGACGCAGCAGCATCAGCATCCCATTTCCACCTCCCCTTCTGCTTTTATTTTGTCTATAAAGACAAGTTTGCCCTCCCTGGTGCTATTTTTATACTGCGTTATGACTCCTTCCCACCCGGTTATTCACATAATTGCAGCCACCCCAAGATTACGTTAATGGTTTAAGTATCACGCTTAAATAGATAACAAACTCACAGTGGAAGCTGGGTGCCGAGTGTTGTCCGTCTTCCCCAAATTAGGGAACAATTCTCTACAATTACGATGTCCCTAACCCCGCTGTAATTAGCGCAGTGCAGTCAAAACCAATTAATAAGGGTGGTGCTAAAAAGGTCTAATTTGTCTAAACAGGATAGTCTATTAGCGAACAAATTATATATTGCCCTTAGGAAACAAGACAACACAGCTCCGCGTAACAGTGAAAGTTGATATAAAAGCATTTACTGAAGACTTCAGTCGTCACCAGCCCCAGTTCGACCCCAGCATCAGCTCCCACGTGGAGACTGGGGATGGGTCTATACATCCGCCGATCACGTCGCATCCGACTTAAGAGTAAGTCTTGGTTTCTATCCATCGCCCTCACGCTCACATGGAAAGAGAATTTTTTTCTTGTGAAATATTGACAGAACCCATGCAAATTCTGAGAAAAGCTTATAGTTTGGCATTTTCCTCTAGGGAAAAAAAAAAAAAAAAAAAAAAAAAAAAAAAAACAAAAAATGAAACAACCAGAACAAAACAAACAAAACAAAGATGCTCAGGTGGTAAAAACCTGGTCGGTGCCAGGAAGAGAGGCCGCTCCTCCCGACTGCTGTGTCTGTGGGCTGCCAAGGAAGAGAGGGCTTCGGAAAACCACTGCTTTAGAAGTTTCCGCTTATGGGGAAAGCTGGGCTCCAAGCAAGGCCCTTTTCCTTGCAGGTGCACACTTAAAATGGGGAGAACGCTTCCAGCACGTCCCACTAAGGCAAGCACAGGATCATCTCAATGGAATTGATTTTTTATTAGCCAAGTCAGTGAAGCCATAATTATTATAGCCCTCCCGGGCTGATAGCTATCAGCCATTTATAGGGCAGCAGGGAGATAAATACAGCATTTACGCGTACATATAATCATTTTATTTCTGTATTAAATATTCATTTCCAAAGGGTTTCCCAGCATGCGCAGGATTTACGGAATCACTGCAGCAACCAGCGTCCGGTGGCTGCGATGTCTGCGGAGCAGGCTGCTCGCAAACGCCTGCCTTTGCCTTCCCTCTGCCTGCTGCTGCCTTGCTCGGCTTCGAAAAAATAGTCATTTTTATGAGTAGTACCCTAGTTTTCTCCTTCTACTTGCGCAGCGTACCCACTGGTGCCGCTATTTCGCATTTCTCTCTCCTGAATATCAAAACGTTTTAAAGTTATCCTGGCTGTTTCTCAGCTTGTGGCGCTCTCATCCCTATGTTTTTTGGCTGTTGCCTTTCCAAGACACCTCGGGACCAGTGGCAGACGCCTAAAGGGCTACTGTCACTCACTTTAATGACCACATTTGTACTTTTATGGGGAATCCAGGGTATGGCATCACATCCGCACCCGCGGGGAACATCCTTCAATTCCTCGAATGCCAGCGGATGCCACCAGATGTCCTACAGTGAGATATTATCACCGCATTTCACCCAAAAATTGCTCTGATCCTTTTTTCTTTTTTCCGAGGAACAAATACAAACTTGCAGCTGTACCTTGGCACAATTACTTTGCCCCCTAAATTAACTAAGCGAGAATTATACACAACTTCAAGAACAAACACCGATCTGGAGAATACTGCTAAGCCAAGCGGAGGGGCATTATTATTTATAATAACAAGCTTCTCCAAAGCACAGGAGTCCACGCAACCCTCGCCCCAGCATTTTGCAGCAGCTGGTTTTGCAGGGATAAATACAGCCTCGTGGGCAGTTCCATCTGCTGGCCCACCAGAAATGGCAACACTGGGGAAAAAAAACAAAACAAAAAACACAACAAAACAACCAAAACCAACACGAAACCTCCTCAAATCTATGTTTTGCTCCAGTGATGACACATTCATCCTCCCAGCTGGCTTCTAAGTCACTCAGCCTCCCAGATTTATGGGAAATGGGATTTATGTGAAATACTTCTCACCATTAGCTGGAGGGGGAGAGGGGATGAGACAGCAAGAAAAGAAAGAGCATCTACTGTGAGACTACTGAAAAGCTCAAAGTTGACTGCAAAGGGCTGCAAAGAAACCTACCCAGGTTATACAGCAGAAAATCCTGACAGCCTGAGAACAGCGTTTTACGCAAGAAGTCTCCTTCCGTGAAGGCAGGCGCAGGACGCGCGGCAGGTCAGCGTAAATGCCCCAGGCCCCGCTTAGGAAGCGACTTCGGATGAATTCAAGCAACATTTATTCCTGACAAAGCCCATGACAACGCCCCTTGAGTAGTTTTATGGGTCCCCTGGGACTAAAGCACCCCACAATCTTTATGTATGATGTCCTTTGGTGTCCAAAAGCACAAGCAGCCTCCCGCAAACAGGAAAATAGCCACAAATGAGATTTTGAAGGGAAGAAGTGCTGTTTCTGGGATGTAAAAAAATTAAAACCAGCGAACAAAACCAACCCCAACATGTTTGGGTTCCCTGGAAACGTCGCTTTTGCTTTGGGGCAAGGCGTAGTCTGTGCAAACTACGGTTTCTGCAAACTGGTTAAAAAGCAAGTTTCCAGCACTTCTCGGGTGGAAGATGCTGAGCTCCGTCCTCCGGGGCTGCAGCTTGGCTGCGAAGCACAAAAACACGCTCGTGTTAACTCCCCATATGTTAAGATAAGCAAAATACCTATTTGCAGCTCCTGCCAAACCCTCTGAAGATGACTCTGCGCTGAAAGCACAAAATCCCTCATCAGATCCTGCAACAGCTCAAGGTTGGGTTTTCTAGCGCTGCTGCCCTTTTCCAATGGAAGGATAAACTCTCCCTTAATTGAATTTGACAACTGAAAAGTAAAGCCGTTTAAAATAACAAATGGTCCCCCAGCTTTCCCCGCAGCAAGGTTAGAGACACTTAATTGAACTTTAGCTTAGCTGCCAAACCAGAAAACCAGCAAATAAGAAAGTGTTGGGAATACCTGGATTTATGAAGCTAGTAACTCATCTTTCTCCAGGAACAGCTCTGCACTGTCTAAATTTTTTTTCTGTTTTTTTAATTGCTGAAAAAGCAATGAAAAGAGAAAACTAGCAGGGACTACGAGGACTGCGGAGGTACCTACAGAACCGGTGGCAGCAGCTGGCAACAAAACGGCCCTGTAAAAACATTCAGGAGACCAGAGCACAACCTCCCCGTGTTCCAAGGGATATTCCGCTTAAGCCACATCAATGTGAAATGGAAAAGCAACACATGCAAGCTTGGAAGTGATTTCACAACCCCCCCCATATGTCACAGCTGATGAGATGGATCCTGGAACAGCTTTGGGGTCAATCTCGGCAAGAGGGTGTTGAAAAACTGGAAAGGATACGGGAGACAGCCGTAAAAATTATTGGATGGGAGAAAAATATCTTATAATAAGAAACTTGGGAGCTCAATCTGTTCAGCTTGTCTAAAGAAGACCAAGAGGTAACTTGATTATAGCGTAAAACCCCCTTCACAAAGGAAAATACAGTGCAAAAAAAGGGCTTTGTTATCTCTGCAATAAGGAATAAAAGGAATCACCGGCTGGAAGCTGAAGGCAAGAAGAGCCAACAAGGAAAGTATTTTTATACTATGAATCATTAAACTCTTGAACAGGCTATCAAGTAGAGCAGCAAACGTGTAACGTGCCCTGTACCGAGGCGAGCGGGTGGAAACAGAGCGGCTCACGAAATGCCGGAGCAAGGACAAAAATGATTCAACAAGTCATTTCTGGATTCACTTTCTGAATCTACGTGACGAACCCAGCACGTCGCGTGGACAGGGAGCAGCACAGGATGTAGAGTAACACGCTCAGCCATACAAAAATGGAATAAATCTTCCTTTCAAAAGTCAGTTTCTAAGAAATTTGGAAATACGGGCAGCATTCTTATGGTCTGATTGTATTTGAGGCTTTCAGTACAGTTGAAATTACAACAGATAATAAAGAAATATGTCCTCTTAATTGTCTTACCACGGTGCTGACCACCTCTGGAGAGGTCCAGGGCACCGTTTTCGGTGCCACCAGACTTCTGGAGCACCCTGGCAAACCTCTCTTTGCTGCTGCTGGGAACCAGCTTGAGCTTTGTTGGCTGGGTTGGGTTTTCATCAAGGCAACGGTACAGATAGTTGATTGCAGCTATTTCCCTTCTTTGCTTCCCCACTTGCAAAGTAATTATTGAGGAATATTAAAACACACAAAGTAAAAAAAAACATTTGCGCTACCTTTTTTCCTCCTCCAAGAACCAGCCGATGTTTTTCCCCACACGGCACCAAAAAGAGCATCTCTTATGCTACTTATTAATGTTTAAACATGTTTATTTCAAGCGATAGCAGTGCTCTTTGATAAGTAATGATCCAGGTAAAATAAAAATAGCTAACACAGGAAAACAAGATTGTTCGGCTGCTCTTCTGTCAAGCTGTTTTCAGAAGTCCAACAATTAAAGGAGAACGTATCCATGCTGGAAAAGCTCAGCAAAGCACGAGAAATAACAGTTATGAATTAGGAAGCCCTTGGCGCTACATCCTCCCCATGACTGCGGTACACGTGTTGCTTGGGAATTTGGCCAGCAGGTTTGTCACTCGGCCGAGATCGAGCCACACAAATTGTCCAAGATCGAACGCTGATCCGGTGAGACTTTCTTGAGAACAGCACTCGATTTCAGCAGTGCAGCACCAGGATTCGCGTTTAGAGATTCATTTGAAGACCTAATTTTGCAAAACACTTGCTCATTAGCACTAACTAACCGGTGATTAAATAATCACATACTTTAATCTCAGATACCAGACAGTTTCCTCTGCCTGGTCTCTGAATTAAAGGGAGAAATTCTCCCATGTTGGGCAGTGGCTCTACGAGGCCCAAGACATCCCATCAGTTCTCTGGTGAGCTCTCACAACGCACTGAAATGTATTTCTATCCTTCCCTGGTACATCTCAACGCTAAGAGGTAGGCGGCTATCAGGCAACAGTAAAACAGTTTACCCAGTGCAGTTCATCCAAATTTTACGACAGAGACACACAGCGCTTTGCTGTGGCTTAAAGCTATGGATGCTTGTACTGAACTCCTGCGATGTTTGCAATGATTCAAAATGATTTAATGACACATCTGCTTTGGGTTTAACATTTTTCCGAGCAGCGGGGCGTCGGAGAAGCAAGTATATGAGCTCCCTCCTCTGTTCCGAGCCCCACTTCGCAATTTCTATGCCGAGGGCATGCTCTGCCCTACAGAGGCACGGGAGGGAGGGAGGGATGGATGGATGGATGCTCTCCAACTTCCTCGGTGCAGCGGGGTTTGTGGGAACTCCACCAATACAAACAACACATACTGCTGACGACAGCCAGTAAGGAGGCAAAAAAACCCCATTTAATATGTTGAGGTGGGGATTGCCAGAAAGCCCTACAGGAGCGAGATCATCCCGACCTGAATTTCATCAGGAGCTGGAAGGCCCAGCGCGAAGCGCCTGCTCTTTCTGCCAGCACCACGTCGGTTCCCTTAGAGCTGTGAAACAGGGACCTGAGCCCTCTTCCAGCAAAGGCAGGGATTCCAGCAGCGGGGTGACGCCTTTGGGAACAGGATTATATGAAGATTTTGCCCGCGTCTACTAACTCCAGTACCAAGTGACCCAGGAGGAAGGTGTTTGTGGAGCACCTTGCCTTCTCCCCTGGCTATATAGGGAACCCGTGTCCTAACACAGCCCCTCTGACACAGGTTTAAGCTTGGTGGCCAAAGCAGGCTGTGTTAGTCCTACCTAACTATCGCAGAGGTCCGTGCTTTGCCTAAGGCTCATTTAAGCCCCACTAAAGCCCTCAAACAAGGCTTGAAATGCCATTGCTGCAGCGCACGGGATTAATGCCGGTCCTTCTGCAGAGGGGTGAGTGTCATTCGCAGAACTGTGTTAATTCCTGATTTGAATTTAGATGATGTTTTTAAATAAGAAACAAGCTCAGAACATCCGCTGGGAATCTGTGACTTGGATAAACCTTAGTAAGTCACTAAATACGAGTTACTACTGGAAAAGTGCTCAGACTGCAGTGCTGGCTATATAATAATAATAATTAAAAAAGAAGAAGATCGCTTCTAGAGAATAGAGAATAATGGCTTCAGATTGCGTATTATGGGCACGGCTGATGTATTCAGAACAGTATGACAGCATTAATGAGCTCGAGATCAGCAAGCTCAATCTACAAAATACACTCTCATGAAGGAAGAGGAATGGGAAAGGAGGAGGCTCTACCCAGGGTTTTCCTCCAAAAGGCACTTTTCTCAAAGGAAAACAGCAAGAATTGGGAGAGGGAAGTCCCCGGGGCATATCAGATCAGGACAACAGGGGTGATGAGACAGTAAAATCCCGCGGCCATTCCAGCTAAAGCCTCCCAGGGCCAATACTCGCCGTTGCGTGCCCTCGGCAACTCCTCCTGCAGTCAGTGGGTGGTAACAAAGCTCAGGCAACACCAGACTCCCCAGAATTTTGGCACACCTAATTTACCAGCATATTCCGATTAAGCCATTCTTCAGGATGATTTTCCGGCCCCCAATAAGTAGTAGCTGGAGCAGCAACTACAACAAATACCCATCCATGACGAGCAGCTAAGAGGAGCATCCCACCACAGCCCCTGGCTGCCCCATCAACACCACGAGCCTCTTTCACAGGTCCTAGTTTCTTTAGCTTATTTTTTAAAATGTAGGCGCTGCTAGACACTTATACTGGAGGAAAAAAAGAAAAGAAACCTGATTCCATGCCATCTTCCATTGATATATCTATTCAAAACCAACATGAAATCTTCACATTCATACTTTTCCCTGCACAAGTAACTCTAAGATGGTGCCTCTCCAGCAGATCTCCCCAAACCGGTGGTGTGTTGAAATAAAAGACAGCCCCTACCATTTATCTAGAAGGTGGTGGTGGTGGGAAAACCTCCCATGAATGGAAAGGAAGTTTGGTGCCTTCAACTGGATTAGCACACAGCCCACATCTTTACATCGCTCAAAGCATGAGAAAGGCTTTCCAGAGAGAAAAAGCGGCAGCTGCACCGAAGAATTAGATTTAAAATACATTTACTTTCAAAGTGGGTGAAAAATGTCTCTTTAACTCCTCATCTTTCATATTGCGGACTTGCATAAAATGGATGTTCTTTTCTTTTAAGAAGTCATGCAATTTAATGCGATGCTTCCCAGCAGCCTGCATCTGTTTTAAATGTTTGCGTTCAAAATGTGAAACCGCTCCCTCCCCCCTCCCTTAATTTTATCTAGAATTATGAATACTCCATTTGCTTAAACATATCTTGAATAGATGAGCCTCAGAAAACCAAAACCTTAATCTGGGACAACGTTCTGCATCCTTCGGGATACACGATGTTTGGGAAATGCCGTGGAGGGACTGGGTAGCTGTGGTCCACCCAAGTACCAGCAGCATAAGGAGGGAGAGGAGCCTGCAGGCAGAATTTAGGGTGATGTGTGATTTGGGCTGTTCTCTGGCCGAAACACCACAGTAAAATCCTCTGAAATGCACCAAACATGGATGAACAAGCAGTTCTGGAAAGAGACTCAAAGCAACGGGGACTCCAGCAGGCTCCTGGAGCAGCTCAGGCCTTGTCGAGGAAGGGCAGCATCCCCTAAACAAACCGGGGTCAGGCTCTGGCTTGGAAAATTCTAATGATTAAGGGAAGCATTAAGAGCAGGAATAAGGGAAAACCGAAACGCAGATTGCAGGGTAACGTCTCTTCTAGGAGCGAATGCCATAAAACTCTCGAATTTCAAAGATGATGAGAAATTGGTAACGTTTGTAAAAAAAAGAGACAAACAGTCCTTAGCAAATCCCACCGAAGGGGGGTATATGAAAATAGTAAAGCAGACAAAGGTTGCATAGATGCCTATTTTTAGACAAACTGTAGACTACCCAAAACCAAAATGGTCATCAGGGATGTTGAAAAGCAGCTTATTGCTACAACAGGCTACAGAGAGATAGGTACTGCACAACTTCTTAGGGAAAAGACCAACAGCATGATGATATGCTGGATGCTGTCCTGGAGCAGGGACAGCGCTGGACGTCAAAGGAAGTTCAACGCTACAGAGGTAAGCCAGCCAAAGTTACCAGCATAACCCCGGCGAGCTGGGAGGCTGTGCCCCGTTCCAGGCAGCACGGCAGAGACGCGTCAGCACGGCCGTGATCCGCTCCTCCGGCTCTTCCTCCGCAGACAATAAGGATGGAAAAATCCCAACTACTTCCACCTCGAGTGGCCAATCACCTCGATGGCCAGTGGCTGTAGAGACCGAAGTTTCTGACATCAGAAGTGGCTGCTTCTCAGGCAAAAACGCTTTAAAACGGCAAATTAAATTCAATACCGGGTAACATAAACGGACTTGCAGAGCAGGGACAGCAGCCTTCACTTTGTGGGCACAGCAACAGGCTCCCAATTAAATTTAGGATCAGGAAGGAAAGCTTGGAAGCCTTATGAATGATTCCCTATAAACATCAGCCTAATGTTCTGCAATAATTAAGATGAAAATACAAAGTCAAGACCTGTTAGGAGGCAGAGAAGGGGAACTAAACCAACAAATAACCTGACGAGTCAGTAGGCGCTAAGGCACCGACTCCGCCGAGGGGCAGGGGCTCTGCTGCAGCTTGTGGGCTGGACCAGCAATTTTGCTATCGACCAGGCGGCTTCTCTTGGTCCACAACCGTAACGCTTGTACAGAGAGCAGTAACAGGCAGGTGTTCCGCGGAGAATGAAATACTGATGATGCCGGCACCATGAGGAACAGCGGCCGGGTAGGATACAGCAGGGGACAGGATGCTGCACAGCGGGGTGTGGATGCAGGGAGATAAAAGAGGGGGCGCAGGATGGTACCGGACCCCCCATAGGCAACCACAGCGTAAGCCCCATATATCTCTCGCTAACAGTCAAAGAAACGCAGACCTCGGCAAAAGGGGTAGCAAAGAGAATAAGGAACAAACACCCGATGTGTTTAAGACGCTCTGCATACAGTAAAGACGGATATAACGTGGGGGTGCAGAGCCTAAGAAAGAGCATGTAAAAGCATGCTGGAAACCATAAATATATTTATTATCCCAAGCGGATCCCAGAGCCCAGTGGAAGAAACCACCAACCTCCGCCTCCTGCTTCTCCCAGCAAGGAAGAGCAAATGCCACCATCAGCATCATGCTCCTCCTGGAGGCAGCGCGGGACACCGATGACTCACTGTATTTTTTATTTATTTTTTTTTAAGATTAAGAGCAGTCAGGACTAGAAGCAGAAATGCTTTATTGGAGAAGAGGCATTTTGAATTTACAGAAGGGTTGGCTAAGCTGAAGGGGGATAAAAGCCCTTACAAGACAGTAATTTCCACCTGCAAAAGTGGGTCTGTTTGGTTGAATTTGAATCAAACCTCTGCTTCTGCTGGTCGCATTTTAATTTTGGGGGCGGGCTTTGATGTACAGTACAGAAAGCCCAACATGCCTGCAGGGGAGCCACGAAAGACGAAAAAAGAAAACCCAAACCGTACCCCTGTGCTACCCCACTTTTTCCCAGGGGGCAGCGGAAGGGTGAGCAGAGAAAGGCACAGATATTAGGAAATACGTGTTTAGCAACATTAACTTGAGGCTTCTTCTGTAGCACAGTTTTTTTATTTTCCTTTTCTTTTTCTGTAATAAGTAGGGTTGGACTAATAATAACCATTTCATTAGAGGGTTAAGATTTCAATTACAGTAACAATACGTTCTTGACTTTGCAAATAAGATGCATTTCCTGTTGCTAATAAGATTTCAAGCGCAACGCTGCACTAGTTACAGTGACTTGCAGAACTTAAAATGAAAACTGAAGAACTGAGAATGGGGTTGAGTTTTTGTTTTGGTTTTTTTGTTTTGGTTTTTTTGTTTGTTTTTTTTAGACAGTTACTATATTTTGGCAGATTCCCTCCCCTCCTTTCTCAGCTTTTGGACCAGGATACATCAAATACCTCCGTGCCAATAAACCAAGATACCTGCAATTGGAGCCCTCTCTCTGGCAATAGCGCCCATCGATATTTATATTCCTCCTGAACCTCAGACTCACTGGCTTCAAGGACGATGGCCAGAGATCCTCAGAGCAGCAGAAGAACAGCAAGTCTAGAGACCTCCTTATTTTTCTAAGCAGGACACAATCCTCATTCCCTGCGCGTCACTTCCATCGGTCCCGGCAGAAGAGGCTAAAACCAGCAGTGAGTGCAAGAGGAGCTACAGAGACAAAAGAAAAAAGCATTTCTGAACCCCCAAACCATCGCTGCGACAACACAGAGAGCAATCGGGGCCGAGAAGCAGGCTGGCCGGGTACCCAGAATGAAGTTATCTTTCAGGAGGGTATTTGCAATAGCAACTCAAGGACTGAGGCTGTGAGATTACTTAGCTATTTTATGTAAGAAAGACTGCTTGAATAATCAGTTTTTCTGATGCTGCCATGTCTTTTCAGTTGTTAGTGCGGAGCATAATTGCTTCTTGTAAAGTTGAATGACTTTAAATTAGATGGAAAGATGGTCACTGCAAAGATAATTTTGAACATTCAAAGTCGTAGGTTTAAAAATACGAGTTGAAATGCGACGGAATAATTAATGTGGCAGCAGTCACTTAATTTGTCCTCCTTTCTTTGTTTCTTCCTCGCTACGTGCTTTTAAGCTACATCAGTACGTACATCCACGGCAAACGAAAAGCAGGAAAATAAATTCTTTTATCTAGACCAACTTCCTTGCTGGACCTGGAAGCCTTCAGTAGAGTCAACATCAGTGATTAAGCCCAGATTACATTAAAACAAATTTGCCGTGTCACTCCTAATACTTCTGTTTGGCATTCACCCAAGTAGTTCTGTTTGTTTTCATCCTCTCTCCAAACACCGACTAATGTCACCCACTCACCCCGGCTGGAAGGGTCCCTGCGCCCCCCCCCGCCGTTCATGGCAGACCAGGGCAGGTCGCCTGGGGCTGTGACCGGCCATGGCTTGAGAAACTCCAGGGAGAGAGATGGGATCAGTAGATCCCCAGCCTGCAAAACTTTCGACACGTAAGAGCTATTCATAATACTCCCGAAAATCATGACTCGACTACTGCAGCAATCAAAATGACTATTTCTCACCAGCTGGTTCAGCTGAGCCTTGTCATCATGCATTTTTCCTCTCTCTGTTTTATCTACCTTTCCAAAATTCCTCGCTCTCCTATTTCTCTTCTCATTACCAAAGGGCTTCCCATCTTCCTGAGGGCACGCACCACCCTGACCGCAGGAATTCTGCGGTTGGTATTTCCGTGCTGGGGGTACTCGGGAGTCCCTTTTATCTGGAAATGCAAAGCTGTTCTCGTTTGAGCGTGGAGCCCCTGCAAGAGCCCACGGGATGAGCCCGGCCAGATAAAGGATGGAGGGAGCAAAGTGCAGAAGAGACTCCTTTGGTTGACAAACAACTTCCAGCCACTTGAAAACTTAAGGAGGGTGGGTGGTGGTTTGGGGTCATTTCTTCTTCCTCGAGTGTGCTCTGCTCTGCTCTCGGCCTGCGGACGATGAGAGCACGGCTGACGAAGATGATGCATCAGGGAGAGGAGATTTTAGTAACTGGGGCGGAGGAGAAGAGGCAGCGAGTGGTGAGAGGAGGAGGAAAAGGAGCCTATATAAAGCATCAAAATTCAGAAACAGTCAATGCTTTCTTAGAAAAGAGAAATGTAAGAGTGAGAGAGCAAAGTTTGGGGAATTTTGGAACTGCCAGATGCAATATGAGAACGAGCTGAAACCCAGCCGCATCTCGCAACAGCTCTCATCTCACGGATCAAACTCAAACCCAAGGTGCCTCCATCCCACCACCTCTCTCAAGGGCACGAGGAGATTTCCAGGACCTGATCCCATACTACTGCAAAAGCCAGGAGTCCAGGGGCCTCCTGAGGTCTGAAATTCACGAACAGCTTTTGCACAGTTACTGCACCAAACTCGAAGCTTTACCAAGCAGAGGACCGGGGTCATAAAACCAGGGAACACATGAGGCTTCCCCCCCATCCATCCCCAGCAAAGGGACAAGCCCCACCACAGCTTCTGCTTTTCCAGCTGCACCAAACGAACTGAAGCCTCACCAGATCTTCCAGCGCAGCCTCCAGAAATGTGAAATCAGGGAAGGACTGAACTGTGGGCGCTGGTGGACCCAGGAGCCCAGGTGGCTGCGTGTCTTGTCCCGGCAGACCCACGCTGCTCCGTGGGCCTGGGGACGCCTGCCCCGCTCAGCCACGGCGCTGGCAGATTCCACCCGCGGGGACCCAGAGAGAATAAAGGGAGAAACAAGCGCTGCACCCTGCTCGATCTCGTGTATGAAACAGCATACGTAATTAGAGCTGCCTGTATATGCAAAGGCTGAAAATTAAAAGTCAGCAACTTCTACTGTTACTTCTTGGTTTTTGGCAGGTCTCACTTTCCCGCTTGGCATCCTCCCGCTGTCTTTGGTAACGACTAAGATAACAATCTCGATCATCGAGCGATTGTTTCTTGTAAACACGCGTTGTGTGCTCATCAGATAAATCGCCCGCTACCTGCTGTACATTTAATCTCCCCGGGACTGCGCAAAGCATTTACCCAAGTCCTGCGGAGCCCCCAGCCTCATACATACATACCCTGCCTCATACACACTGGCTCCTCGCTCGTGCCAGCGGCTTGTTTTCTCATCCATCCACACCATGTGCTTCCCAGGCTGGGTTTTATTGGCACAGGTCCCCAGAGCGCCTTCCCCAGCACATACAGTACTGCTAGGGAAGCCATCGTGACAGATAATAGCGCTCTTATGCCAAGCACAAATCATCCTTAACTTACTTTTTCTTCAAGTTTTTTTTCTACAATGTTGTAACATAACTAACCATGGGTTCCCAATGTGTCTTTCAGAGGCGGGGGAGTGGGGGGAATCTCTCCTTGATTCATTAAGTACATTAATGTACACATCTCTGTTTAAGCGCAGAAGTCCAATCTAATTTAATTTGAATATTTATGCTAAAACAGTTCAAGGAACCGATGACCCGCTTTGTCCTGGGACTGAAATCTGGGACCATGCAACTGGAAAACCAGCATATTCCCCTGCTGACCAAGCTGCGGACCTCCCTTGGCCAGTGTTGGTTGGCCATGGGCAGCACCCATCACCGCTGGCTGCCCAGCTTGGGGTGGGAGGGGGGCTCTGCCCTGTCCTTCTATGGCACCTCGTCCAAATCACGGCAACGGGGACCCTGGCAGCTGCCAGACACACAAGGTTTCCTAGGCAGGCTGCTCCTTTGATGGGCTACCTTCCTACTTAGCCCAAAGTCAACTCTACTTTAGCTTTTTCTTTTCATTGTCAGCGTTTTGCAGTCAATTCCCCCAGAATCTACGCCGCCCATCCCAAACTTCAGTCCAACTCAGGTATCCTCAGTCCCGGCACAACTAACTTTCCACATAATTTCCCGCGAATCCCCTTCTCTGGAGCAGTACAGGACAAATGGCAACCAATACTCTACAATGCCTTAAATAAATAAATAAATAAAGCTACTTTGAATTATTACTTAACTCAAAAGACTCATGGTCCAAATCCCCTCCTCCCAGGCTCCCCATGCGTTCTCCTGCACACACCAGGGACCTGCAGCTCACTCCCAAATTCAGAGCCATCACCTTCTACAGGGATCTGACCTGAACAGGAGATGGAGAGCGATTTAAAAAAAAAAACACTCGATTCCAAATGCGAGTAAACAGCTAATTCCCATTTCACACAGAATAACCGGGGAAAAAAGGAGACATGGCCTTTCCATGGCCTTGCAGCCGATGGGAGCAAAGATTTACTAGCAAAGGGCAGTAGTGAAGTCTCCTACTTCTAAAATTTTATTACCCTTACATAATATGCTATCAGGCATTTACTAGCATGCTGTGAAGCGCTGCCATAAATATTTAAACCGCAATGACAAGGCAAGCGAGCTGTCGGTGGCTCCTGCGCCTCTGGTTTTCACTGCTCGCTCTCTTGGGCCCGCGGCGAGGGAAGCATCGCCGCGACGAAGAAAAGATACCAAACTGAACACACGTACCCGGCTTCAAGGAGAGCGAAAGGAACTTAAACTTGTTATTAAAAGACCTTTTCTAAACCAGGGTCTCTTAGAAATAATATATATTACCATCAAGCTTGTCACCAGCCAGGCTCCCCTCGCCGAACACTTGCCTGACCGCAGTAGTTATTACATTTGATAGCTTTATAGTATTATTAGAAGCTTGCTATTTACCTAGTTACACAAGACCCAGCAGCTTAGAGCCCACTCTCCGCCTGGGCTGCAAATCTCTGCAACTACCTCCAAAATAGCCCAGATTTTATGACCCGTTAAGCTTAATGATAACCCCTTGGATTTACGTCCCGGGCTAGTGAGCAATGAGAGATCAAGGGCTAAGCTTTGATTTATCTGGGGGCCACGGGAGATCGTTATTTCTATATTCTTATTTTTCTCATCATTTGCCATGATGACTGTAATGCTTTCCTATGACATCATGGCATTTTTTTTTAGTGTTACTGACATGGAAGTCAATACCGGACTCGGACCTTTCTCATCACTGGCACTGGGATTTCCTCTCCCAGCGGGACGGCAACATTGCTGGAGTGGTTTTCCATCCTCTGCCCAGCCTGAGCAGCAGATCCCGCTACAGACATGCTAACACCAGATCTTCTTGGTGGCTGCACGTAAGTGCTGGTTTTCAACCTGCAAATACGTGTTGGAGGTAGGGGAACGGTGTGGGAAGGAAGGTTGTTCTGCCGTGCACCGATTTCGTGCATTTGTGGTACTTTACGTGTGATGCCCGTGGTGCCGGTTTCATGGTGCTTTAAATCCAGAACAATGAAAAGAGCAGCCAGTACTGCAGAGGGACACTACTCAGCATGGCTCAGTACCTGCTTTTATTATAAATATTACTGTTTTAACAGTTTCTCTGAAAATACTATGCCTCTAAGATCATGGGACTGTAAGAAAATCTCCAATTTGCTCTCCAAACTTATTTTAAAAAGAAATAAAGGCAGAAGTCTTGAGAACTTGGTCCACAAGGACCACAAATGTTCATACAACTCCGAGTTTCATGCTTGCCTGGCTTTAAAATGCTCATCATAAAGCCAAACTCTGGACATTTTAGAGCCTGACTCAAGGCTGGTGACTGGCTTTAGCAAGGGCAGGGGGGTACCTCACCGAGTGACGGGGCGAAGAGTGGAAAAATGTTAAAGAATACCATGATATTAGAATCGTAGAATGGTTTGGGTTGGAAGGGACTTTAAAGATCACCCGGTTCCAACCCCCCTGCCCTGGGCAGGGACACCTCCCATAGACCAGGCTGCTCAAAGCCCCGTCCAACCTGGCCTTGAACACCTGCAGGGATGGGGCAGCCACAGCTTCTCTGGGCAACCTGGGCCAGGGGCTCACCACCCTCACAGCAAAGAATTTCTTCCTGACATCCAATCTAAATCCACTCTCTTCCAGTTTGAAGCCATTACCTCTCTATCACTACATACCCGTGTAGAACATCCATCTCCACCTTTCTTGTAGGCCCCCTTCAGATACCGGAAGGGGCTATAGGGTCTCCCCAGTGCCTTCTCTTCTCCAGGCTGAACAACCTCAACTCTCTCAACCTGCCTTCAGAGAAGAGGTGCTCCAGCCCTCTGAGCATCTTTGTGGCCCTCCTCTGGACCCGCTCCAACAGGTCCGTGTCAAAGCTAATCACACCTTGAAGTTACTTTCTCCAAAGATTATTACATCTGTTTGACTATGCTGTACAGCTATACTAATACTATTTAAGTAATAATGAGAAAGGATGGAAAAAGTAAACATTAAAGGGCAAATTTTGAGTAGCTCAAATTTACAGAGTGAAGAGGATGCCTAATATAATAAAGGGAACTTTGTCAGGGGAATGGTGCATTATCCAATCTTTGTCTTGATTGACAGCTTGTCAGTCTTTCACCCATTTAAAAAAAAGACTTTAAAAAGCATTAGATGGCAATTATCAACAATTTTCCCATTAAGCCCATGAAAAAAAAAATAGTTGCAGTTTAATTTCTAGCTAAATCAGGACAGGTGACTATTTTTCTTTCTTACACAGAACTGGAAATTAAAGAGAAATAGCAAGATGCTGTTACATCAGTAAGAGAGAGATATCAAAGAGCAAAGTAAACAGGCAGAGAGAGGCGTGTTAGAATGAAAATGGCAAAAGTAATGGAATGAAAACACCCATAAACCCTTTAACCCTCAGTTAAATGTCTCTCACAACTAGCAGCATCAGGTTGTTGCACAAAAAAAAAAAAATAAATGCAACAACAAAAGAGTGTGGACCAAGTCCTGCCAGATGCTGAGGAAAAAGTCAAATTGCTTCTCCAAGCAGAAGTTTACAATAAACATGAGCCATAGAGGTATCGCCCTTCTCACGTTACACACAACCCCAGGGGTCTGTTGCACTGGTGATGTTCCAAATTCAGACTGGATTGCCCAAGAAGAAAGAAGCCCTGGCTTTAACTTGTGCTCATTAGAGCAAACCTTTCTCTTGGAAGGAAGCAGCCCCGCTGATTGGTGGCACATTCCACACTCCTCTCCCTCAAAAAGAGGAGGAAAAAAAAAATCCACTGTTAGCCCATTACGAGACTGTAAGTTGCTTTTCAGCTGGCAATGCTCTGCACCAGTGTTCAAATTATTTACCTCATGCCTTGTACTTCCTCAAGTACTTGAAAAAGCCCTACTTACTCGCCCTGTGAATCCTGGCACTGCTAAGAGCTGGTCCTCGAAAAGACTGGGTAGGGAACGCACAGATGTGAGATGGATGTTGCATTTTCCGTAATTTTGGTATCATACCTCTAATGTAATGAAAAACTAGGGACACGCTTGTGTCCTTAATAAAAGCCTTGCCTCAGTAAAGCACTCCTCTTGCTTCCCAGGACCAGGACTCGACTCCCACCTCCCTCCAAGCGAAGTTTTCTTCTGTCTGACCCCTAGGAATAAATCCTCCGCGGCACACAAGACGCGCTTTTGCACAGGTTTCCCCAGAGCGGCCTTTAGGGTATGTATTACACCAGCTGCTTTCAGCTGAGCCCTATCAGCAATACTCGGTTTTGGCACGAGAGCTATTGGCAAGAAGTTCTTTTATTCATTGCCAAACCCTCCCTGACTTCCGATAGGACGGTGCTCTTCCCATCGAGCCACCTAAACGCAATTACAGGCATCCACACAGGGGAGTTTTCTCATTTGTTTGCTTTTCTACTTCTCATCCTTCATCTACTGTCCTAAAAACGTCAGAAGAGAGCGCAAGAACTTAAAAGGCAATCACCACCTGCAACCGTCGCAGCAACACTAAACTATTTTGGCAGCCAGGCCTCTCCCAACACATGCTTATGGGGTCTATATCCCTCGTGCTGGGAAGATGCAATATATATTCCTTGGCTTTATGCTGCATCATTTTAAGCTCCTGCATAAAACACGGGAGCACCCGGAGATTTCCTAGAGCAGCCGATGGCTCAGATTGCAGCCATCGCCTTGGCACTGGAGCACTTTCCAGTAGCACACTAAACTTTATGTTTCCCACATAAAATCCCCAGTAATGTTGCTTCCCCAAACCCTGCCGGCACATCCCAGGGCCTGGATGGTGCCTCTCAACCAGCCACCCCACTAGCAGCTCCACAAACAACTTCTTCACTAACCCTTTGCTCTCCGCTGCATCCAGCCATGGGTTTACACCCTTTCATCGTTTTTTTTTCCGTGCTGTGAGACAAAGCAGAAATAAGGAAGAAGTTTTGCTATTTAGAAAAAAAAGAAGAGTTCAGTGTACGCAACAGAGACACAAAATCTATGATTCTATGAAGACATTCTATGATTCTATGAAGAAATTCTTTGCTGTGAGGGTGGTGAGCCCCTGGCCCAGGTTGCCCAGAGAAGCTGTGGCTGCCCCATCCCTGGAGGGGTTCCAGGCCAGGTTGGACGGGGCTTGGAGCAACCTGGGCTGGTGGGAGGTGTCCCTGCCCAGGGCAGGGGGGTGGAACTGAGTGATCTTTAAGGTCCCTTCCAACCCAAACCATTCTATGAATTCATCTACCATTCTTCTTTCCTTCATGCTTCAAAATCTGGGACAGAGGCACAGCTCAGAGCGCACTTACTCTGTGCTCACCTTGCTCTCGTGAAAACCTTCCCACTTCCTCAGCCTAGAAAATCAGCCTTTTCTATAAAACGCAAACCCAAATACCCTCCAAAGCCTATAAGAAATGCAGCAAGTCTGTTGCCTTCAGGGTCTTTAACTCAAGGTAGAGACGCGTTTAACAGATGCAAGCCCAAGTTTCTGTGGAGAAGGCAGGATTTGGTTGAAAAAAAATAAACCATGGCAGCATTCTAACATTTCACTTACATTTCACGAAGCGTTCAATAAGAACTCTTTTGAATCATATCCCATTTCTATGTCCTTCAGTTGTATCCAAGAGTCCTTCTGTGAGTAGCGTGTAGAAGATTCACGAAAAATATTCTAAATGTGTTTATTTATGTGGCCTAAACAGCCCAACGAGGCATTAAGTGGTGCTTTCATAATTCCGCAAGGTACCAAAAGCCTCCCAGGACCTATCAAGCCTCTTCAGCTCAGGACTGGATAGTTGTGCACCGCCGGAAAAAAACCCCAAACTTAAACACCTGAAAGTGCTTTTCAGAAGCAATTATCCTAATCCCTCCTGTTACCCAGAGGGAAGCAGTGGCACGCAGAGGTTAAATAGCGTCTCGGAGGTGGCTCAGCGAGCAGCACAGCCCGGATTAGAGCCGCGGTGCCTCCTGACTCCCAGCTCCCCGCTCAGCCCAGCACCTTAAATAGCTGCAGTGCGAGTTATTAGCTCCGTCCTCTCTGCACGCATTGAACTCGGGGAATGGGAAAGCTGGAGTTTAGCTTAGCGATATGAAAATTTATATAGAAATCCCAGGAGAGAAAGCTTAAGTTTTAACAACTACCACCTAAACAACCCGTGCGGAGGGGAAAGCCGCTGCGCAGATTTTACTGCCACCGGTTTGGGAAGAACAAATTATTCCCAGGCAGTAGAACATGTCACAGTAAAAGGTTTATAGGGGCTACCGCCAGGATCATTCTTGTGACATTTATTCGTTCCAGTTTTTGTTTGTTGGCATTTCTTTTGTCCTCTCCTTTGTCACCAGGGGCCTCTCCATCCTTCACTTCCCGGGGCACCTGAACTGCAAGGAAAACAATGAAGCCTTTGCTAAGGGAAGGGTTTAGTGACATTACACATTTTTTATTTCCATTGTTATTTTGCAGTGTTGTGCATTTCTACGGTGATACCCAACGTGTGGTTTTCCTCCATCAGAGGGACTGTGTGCGTCTACTTCCACTATTCCCTATAGCTGCAGTATCTTTTACTTTTTCAGCTGCCTCCAGCAGGAACAATAAATTTAAAACACAGTCGGAAAAAAAGGAAAATCTCTATTGCTATTTTTGGCATCCAAGTTCTTCGGCTTAACCTATTTTTGGAAGAGCATCTTTGTTCAGCAAAATCAAAGCTCCCACCCCGGCGACACCGGGGCAGCACGTCCCGCTGCAGGCAGAGCCGTTGGCCAGTGACAAACTCCAACGGCGGAGCCGGCACACAGGGCAAAGCCAGGACAGCCCACAAGGAAAACGATGGGAGCGGGGATTTCACTTTTGCTCTCCATCAATGCGTGCCCCTGAGCAAGTCGCGCCATTCCTCTCCTGCAGGCTTTGGCTACCCGCATCCCGGCACACGGCTCATGCACAACAGGGACGGGCGCACCTTATGCTTTAAGTACCCCCGGGTGAAAACACGCCTTACAACTGGAGCACCTCCCGTATGAAGACAGGCTGAGAGAGCTGGGGTTGTTCAGCCTGGAGAAGAGAAGGCTCCAGGGAGACCTTAGAGCAGCCTTCCAGTACCTAAAGGGGCTACAGGAAGGATAGGGAGCGACTCTTGACGGAGTGCAAGCAATAGGACAAGGGGTAATGGTTTTAAACTGAAAGAGGGGAGATTTAGATGAGATATCAGGAAGAAATTCTTTGCTGTGAGGGTGGTGAGCCCCTGGCCCAGGTTGCCCAGAGAAGCTGTGGCTGCCCCGTCCCTGGAGGGGTTCAAGGCCAGGCTGGACGGGGCTTGGAGCAACCTGGTCTATGGGAGGTGTCCCCGCCCAGGGCAGGCGGATGGAACTGGATGATCTTTAAAGTCCCTTCCAACCTGAACCACTCTGTGATTCTGTGTCCTTAAAGCCTCCAGCTCCAGCCCTATGAGGCCCCCAATTTTGGTGGTTCATGAGATATAAATATTAATTGGTATATACACAGTTCATGTTTTAATACAAGCTTTGCTTAGGGGATAAGAAAGGCCAGAAACAGGAAATGGCAGGCCAGCCGGTACGGGGAAAAGACCTAAACTTGATTCAGACATTTTTGTTTTGTTGGTTTGATTTTAAAAGATACTCAAGCTGTCCCTGCTCTGAAACGCAATTACCTTTGTGCTACCACCAGATGCACCTTCCAAAAGCAGGAGCACTCTTACACGCCCCAAAAAAAAGAAAACAGTTGGAACAAGAAGTAAAATAAGCTGAGTTTGTGTGCTCTGGCTGGCTCTGCATGATGCGACGGGAGCACGTGCTTCTCACGTCCCTGCGCTCACTGCTCGGAACGGGATAATCCTCGAACCTTAAAGGCACAATATTTGGCTCGAAGCCGACGCCGTGTGCCAGGGCTGCAAGACGGCTGCACCACGCCAGAACCGAACGCGGCTTAGCCCCAAAGCCCCCGCCACGCTCCTGCCCTCTGAGCTGCTTCTTCCCAGGGGAAAAATAAAATAATAAAATAAAATGCTAAACATTCATTTTCATATAAAATATTTTGTTTTCGTGGTTGTGGGGACAGCCCTCCAAATGCAATGCCAAGCCCCGCTGGGCTTGGTGAGAGGCAAGCTGAAACACCAGCGCTAACAGCAAGTCCCCGGTGAATCCACATGGCCTAATAGATTAAAGGCTTAATTAGAGTTACCTGAACATTAAATATCATTAGAGTGCACTCAAATTTGCTCTAAATTTTTTTTTTCCCCTTTTAAATGGCCTCTTAACTAACTGGATTTTGGCGCACAGTTGTTAAAGTTGTTGAAACTTTCCCCGTTTTCAGCTCTTTTCCCTT
This sequence comes from Rissa tridactyla, assembly GCF_028500815.1. Lineage (NCBI taxonomy): Eukaryota > Metazoa > Chordata > Aves > Charadriiformes > Laridae > Rissa > Rissa tridactyla. Next base: position 4,317,880 of record NC_071468.1, read on the forward strand.
GAAAACAAAGCCGACGCAGTTGTGCTGTGCATCAGGGAATGCTCCGACTCGCCTCATCGACAGCTGAAGCCGAATTTAACGGGGGAGAAGTTGTCTCAAAATTACCAAGCTTTGTATCTGGAGAGAAGGGAGATGCTCAGTAGGAGCTTCATAGGGTAAGAGACAAACCCATACCAGACACCTGAGAAGCTACAAGGCGGGAAGCCATAGGAACTGAGCCTCTACTGGTTGTGCCATACGTTTTTTGAGCAAGGAGATGTAGGTGACGCCTTTCGTGCTTCAAATTGAGAGTAGTAAGATTGTATGAAAATGTGCAATAGATTAGAATTAATGGTAAAAATTAATACGGTGTAACTGGAAGATGGTAAAATGCATACGCCTTCCAGGTATGAGGGATGTCAACCACGTGGTGTTTCCACCGCGATGTTTCTGGCTTTGCCTGGCTGCAGTGACCGACCATCCCACCCCGATGGCAGAGGGTTCACTTGGCTTTCACCAAAACCTGGGGAAACCTAGCCAAACCCCGGGGAAATCTAGCCAAACCCCTGCAGCAGACCCAACAGACCAACTCCACTGACTTCAGCAAGCCGCAAAGCACAGACGGCCCCAGCAACCCCACCAGGACGGACAGACAGCACCACGAGCCACAGGGGCCAACGCCAGCAGCAGGAGATCCCCAGGAGGTATCTTAGCAAGAGGGTTTTTTGTTTGAGCTTTACGTGTATGTTGGAAACTCTTCCGCTGCTGGTACCCACAGACACCCATGAGCAGCTTCAGCGCACGCCACGCGGCAGGCTTCTCTTCGGAGCTTTTGCAAAAAATAAACCGGTAAAACCAGAGTGAATTGATACATTTGAACGAGCAGACGCCAAACATTTCGGATTCTTAACTGGAGCAGCTTCAAAGCAGCAAGTGGATTTAAGTGTCAAACGCGAGGGTGATGAGAGAGGAGGAGCAGAGATGCAGGCGCTCTTCTGCTGCGCTTTTCCTCTTCTTTCCTCCATACCTCCCTGGAAGAGCACAGTACCCCCTGACCCCTCTTGGGCTTCAGCCACATGAGCTGGAGTCCTCCTTGACCTCAGCTTTACACCCAATTTACACGCCCCACCTGATGCAGAAAAGAGCAGATTGCCTCCCCTGTTTCAGTACCAAATCTGGGGTCTGAGGTGACGCCGACGAGGTAAGGCTAAACTCGTAATTGTTGTTAACTAGCACCATGAGAAGTTTGTTCTCGGCCGATTGACAGCAGGAGTTGACACCAGCGAGGAAGTTTCTTGCGAAGCACTTTATTTCCCAAATATTTGTCTTCAAAATAATAGTTGCTACAACAGCTGTTACTTTGGCAAACAACAGTCAGGAAATAAAAACGCTTCGCAAGAACCTTGCTTGTTACACATTTCCATTTTAGAATCAGCCATCGGGACGCTGAGATTTCACTGAAAGCCAAGCATTCACCTACTGTGAGTACCTGTGATTGATGAAGATGTCCAGGAAAAAAAAAAAAGAAAAAGCCACTGGGAATTAAACAGGGGTGCCAAAGGAACAAGGGAATCGAATGAGCAATGGGATTTACCAGGTCTGGCTCTGCTGGGGGTCACCAAAGGGGTTCGCTGATGACTTGTAACGGGGCTCTCCCCAACAGGGCTGCCTTGGTCTCCTCCCCGTACCACCAGTCAACCAGAAGGATTACTCTGAGCCCCCCTGTTAAGTACGGTTCGACAGTCGCCATGGCTGAACGACACGCGCCGCACACAGCGACTGGTTAACCCTCATTTCCTTAGGATAAGGTTAAAAAACTGCAAGAGTGAGTAATGGCACCCTGAGCTCCTGCGCAAAGGGGAGGCAGGACTATGGCAGACTGGTCTCAATTCTTCCAGTGAAAATTAATCTCTTGTAGAAAGCACACTTCACCCGGACCAAAACCATTTGTAAAAATGTTTGAAGCAGGAGAGAGAAGAAAGTTTAGCTTCAGCACGCTCAAAATGAGTGAGTCTTTCCCTCAATTTAAACCCTGTTTTTACTCAGTTTATCACCAATTAATATGTTTGATAGCACAGAAACGTAATCCGACACTGAACAAAGACCTTCCATCAATCTGAAATGAGCTACAACCAAAAAACCGTGACCAAACCACAGAAAGAGCTGCTAAGGAGCAGCTCCCGAAGCTGTCCCCGGCACAGCGGCAGCTCCCAGGTCCCTCCATCCCCACCGGCACACCATGAGAGCCCCCCTGCTCACCATGACCGTGGGGGGATCAGCCTGTCAGGAATCGCCCTGCAGCACAAACAGCAACAATTCAGCAGGAAGAAACGAGCAACCCCACGGGCCATTTTGCGAACCTCAAATCGAAACAGAAAAGCTTCTGACAGCTTCTGCTCAACCTCGGTCCCGGGGGGAGCGGACGGCCAGGGAGCCCCGCAAGCGACACTGACCCCGCTCTCCGCACAGGACACCTCATCCTCAGCACACAGGCGGAGCGACTGTCCAACCCCTCCAGGTGCATCCTCCACGCAACGAGGGGTCTGTCTCCAACAGCGGCAGGGATGCTCACCGCCATCTGCTCCGGCTGTGGCGAAGGGCAGGGGAGCGCGGCTCCTCGCTTCAGTCCCAAGCAGCGTTTAATTTAAAGTTTTATGGCACAATAAAGGCAATAAATCAGGAGCGATGATTCCCTACGCGCCGTCTGGGCAGCAGAGACCACAGAGATCCAGCTCAACACAGGTACCAACTCTCTTCCCTCATTTTGCGAATGCTAAAGCACGTGAAAAAAAAATAATTCTAAAATCAAGAGAAAGGCTACCAGCCGCGTGGTCTCACTACTAGCCCCTCTCGAGTCCGTGGAAATTTTATCCTTAACAGCAATGATAGCCCGCTTGGTCTAACACTGACTATCTAGGAAGAAAAAAAAAAAAAAAAATTCCCATTGTTTCTGTACATTAACAGAAGGCTGGTGTGTAACAAAGAGGAAGACAGGCAGCCTGCGTGCCGCCGGCGGGTTGGTAAGAAATTCTCGAGGTCTGATCGATACCAAGACAGAAAAAAAAGCACCTCTCCTCGGGTCTGAGCCTGGAGCGTTATTCCGGCACGGCAGTCACCGTGCGGCTCCTTTCCTTCAGAGGGTAATGGACACAGAAAGAAGAAGGGAGTGGATGGCAGGCGCTTCTAACCCTTTATATGCACCAAAAAAAACAGTGAGCAGAGGCATCTAGGCGCATGCATGAGCATCTCCAGGAGTGGCTGAGCATCTCTCCGGGTACCCGCTTTCTAGGGGAAACCCAAAACCACATGATATTCACAGAAAGTTGGGAGCAACTTCTTCGGGGGGGGGGGAACCCCAAAACTGACGAAATTCAAAATGCCTTTAAAAAAAAAAAAAAAAAGCCATTGTTGTGGGAAACCCCGGCAAGGTCTTTAAAGCGGACGCCGAGGAGGAGCCCCAGGAGAGGAGCCCGGGAGCCGCCGGCTCCCCCTGCGCCCGCCGCCCGGAGCAGCGCCGCGGCTCCGCCGGGGAAGGGGATGCCCGGGCCCTGCCTTTGTCTCCCGGCCGCCGCCGAGGCGGGCACCGGTCGCCGGGATGCACGGACGGGCAAGCGACCGACCGACCGACCGACCGGCGGGCGGCACCGCAGCCCCCGCCGCGCTCCGGGGAAGCGCCGCGCCCGCCCCCCCGCCGCCTCCCCGCAAGGTCGAGCCTCCGCCCGCGATCCCGCTCCTACCTCGGCCGCCGCCGTCAGGCCGCCCCCAGCGCCATGTTCCCGCGCCGGCTACATCCGGGCCGCCGCCGCTCCGCTCGGCTCCGCTCGGCTCCGCTGGGCCCGGCCCGCAGGTGCCGCCGCCGCCGCCGCCCCCCGAGCGCCCAGCGCAGGGCGGGGCCGGCACCGCCCCCGCGGCGGGAGGGGCCGGCGGCAGCGCCCCGCCCCGCGACCCGGCGGGAGGCGGCGGCGGCGCCGCACCGGCCCGGAGCGTCTGCCCCGAGGAGGGTCGGTCTGTCCGTCCGTCCGCCCGGCCGGCCACACAGACACCGACACCGGCACCTAGCCGGGCCCGCGCACGCACCCGGCAGTGCATCGTGCGCCCACCCACCCCTGCCTGCACCAGCCAATGCACCCACCCACCCAGGCAGGCTCCAACGGATGCCCACAGGTGCACTTCACCCAGCCAACCATCCATGCACGCACCAAGCCACCCAGCCGTCCAGGCATGCACCAACCAATGCACCCATGCATGCACCAGCCCACCCAGCCACCCGTGCACGCGCCAACCAAAGCCCCCGTGGCTGCGCCAACCCATTCACACACCCACCCGTGCACGCACCGACTTGTGCACCCACGCGCTCACCTACCCATACATGCACCGACCAATGCACCCAACCCGCCCACCCACACATGCGCCAACTTGTGCACCCGCCCATGCCTGCACCAACCAACGCACCCACCCACCCGAGCACACACCAACCCACCCTTCCATCCATGCAAGCGGCTGTGGAGGTGTTCAAGGCCAGGCTGGACGGGGCTTGGAGCAACCTGGCCTATGGAGGTGTCCCCGCCCATAGCAAGGGGGTTAGAACTGGATGATCTTTAAGGTCCCTTCCAACCCAAACCATTCCACGACTCTATGGCAGGAGCACAGAGGATATGACAAGAACAGCTTGAAGATAAGGGTCTGCATTAGCACTGGATGGGCAAAGCGGCGCTCAGCTGCTCACCCGAGGTCTAAACAGGTTTCTGCATCTACGAAAATCCCTACCTTAACAGCTCCCACAACAACAAAAACAGCATCAGAAACATGCCATTCCCCATACTGCTTCCACCATATTTTCTTTACTTTCCCCCTCAATCATTGCTCTTCTTAATGCTGCGAGATGAAACGAGCTCCCTGTGGTCTTGACAGCACGTGGTGTTTGGTGTTTGACAGATGGCAAAGTGCCTGCTCCGGCCTCAAAACCCAGACACGGCAGCCGTGAGCAGCACCAGCAGGAGGAAGGGGCACGCTCCTTGCTGGGAAGGTGACTGGGGCACAAACGCAGTCAAAAATAGGACAATAAAGCTATTCAGAAACCCTGGACCATAATTTCAACTCCCAAAATGTGAAATTCCGACCCTGGCTGGTGAGGGCCACCCTCAGCAGGTGCCTGTGCCAAAGTTGCTCCCAGTTTCCATTGGTTCCCAGTGGGTTTTGCAGCCAGGAGCACCAGTTGAAATCAGTAGCCACTGAAGGATGTTCAGGCTTCTGGGGAAAAAAAACCACCAAACAACCCCTAAACTAGACTAAAACTTTAACTTAAAGAAAAAAAAACAACAAACTGGGGCTTAGACCTCACTGCAAAGCTGAAGCCTTTCCCTAGTGCATCAGAGTCGAAATAACACGGGACGAGGCAGTGAAAGTTTCCTTGCTCTAAGCCAGCCTGAATGACGTCTGGCAAGGTGTTGCGTGTCACACCTTGGCATGGTACACACGGTTTCTGGCAGAGGAAAAGAAAGAAGAAATCAAGCCCTCACTGTTTTGTCTTTATCTCAAGCGTCATTTGGAGGAAATTGTCTCGGTGAATCGGCAAAACAGACTGACGACCGCCAAACCACAGCGCTGGGAGAGAGGCACTGCACCATGCCAAGAGCATCGAGGGAGGGGGGTAGCAACAATCCTCCGGCATCCCACGTGGTGCTGGGAGAAGGGGTGGCAGAGGGGTTCAGTAGCGTGAACCTGCTGAGACTCACACTGAAGGGAGGGGGACGCATCCATCGGTGTTAGAAAACCCCACCCTCTGTGTCCCCAGAGAGCTCCGAACTCTCTGTCGTGATGGTTGAAGCCAACAAGAAACCAGATATCTCACTTGGACATTAGTTTCTCCAATAAAGTCAACCGAACTACCTGAAGAATTGACTATTTAATCCCTTTGATCCGAACAACCAATGTATATATGCACACACATACCCCCAAAGCTTTTCAAAAAAAGGTTCATTTTGCTTTTAGCTTACTCTTACCCACGATGGCGTGAATCAGAAATACGGACCCTCAACTCATTGCAGCTGCACTGAGCTAGAGTTGATGCAAACGAGGATGAAAAATGCAAAGCGGTCTTTTCCCCAAAAGATGAGAGCCTCGGATTATTAATTTTTTAAACTTTTCTACATTATTTGTTTAAAAGTCCATAATTCTAAATCAAAACTGAATCCGTAGCACCGAATATTATGGCCTGAGCTTCACTGTAATATTACAATAAATAGAAATAAGCCCCTACAAATTTTAGATGAAGTCAAGCCACTGCAGTGACTCAAGCGTTTGCCAAACCACCTGGATCAGGAGGTTCTTGAGACTCTCAGTCCATTACATACGGACCTGTTTCTCCTCGGGATGCACAGAAAGATGTTCTTCCCTTCAGTTTGCTCAAATTTGAGAAAAACCATCAGGAGTTGAAACCAAAGACTTTTCCCCGTATGAGTCTTTACAAGGATTCAGTGATAAGAAATAGCCCAGCCTGCTGCCAAGAGGTAACATTTCCCATGTTCAAAATGTCCATTTCAAACGCAGAATAAGTTTTGCTGACGGTACTCTTCCCTTTACCCCATCTGTCCGTCATAGTTAAGATTATAACGTGATTTAAATTAAAGCGCAGTAACTAATGTATGTTTCTTACTCCGCTCTGCAGTGCACCTTGACACAAATTAACATTAGAATTAGTCATGTAGTAGAGGCGTCACTCATCAGTTCGGCACATAAAATGAAAAATGTTAAGTAACCTCAGACTTAACAGGCAGATTCTTAAATAAATATGGTAATAGCATACCCTGATCATAAGTGAAAAAAGAGCACCGGGTTCCAGCGAGAATGTATCGGTTGTTCCTTAGGAAAATAATTAAAAAGTACAAGTGAAGAACAAGATTAATTTAAATAATCAGCTTTGTTTTTCCTGCTAGCTGATTTAAATCACGATGAAAATTGTTGATTGAAGCCCCTCATTTAAATCAGTGCCCCCTTAATGAGAGTGCATGCCTATGAACATAAGCCCATAATAGCAATAACAGACTCTTCAGAGAAGAAATAGCTTTCACAATACTTCCAGGGCTGGAAGAACATCGTCCTTCCTCTGCAAAAAGAAATACATCTCACCCAGCTAAGCAATTTTTCTCCCTTAAGCTCTTAACCCTGTAAAAATAGCAGGAATAGGGCAGTCATAGGATATTCACAGCCACATTATGTTAAGTACGACTGAATTTGTGAGCCTTCCGGCTGACTGTTGGAGAGGAAGATGAAGCATCACTAGAATGATTTAAAAGACGGGTTTGAATTCCCTAACTACTGCAGAGGGATGTCCCGTCCAGCGAGTTGTCTCGGTGGCCAGCAGCCTTCTGAGGGCTGCCAGCCATTGTGCAAGGAGGATGGTGGAAGTTGGAGTGGGACCGTGCCGCCCCGAGCACCACGCTGCTCCCGTCCAGCCCCAAAACACTGTTTGAGGGCCATGTCTCTGGTACCAGAGCAGTGACTCTCATAGCTCTACCTCAAATCTCCTCTAAACTTAAGATGCCTTTGTTTCCCTTGGCAGTCAAAGTCCAAGCGCGAAAGCATTCCTAATGAATTTATAGCAAATGTAGAAAACTGCATTTCACGGAGGGTTGTGCGCGTACCATCAGCCTGTACACGCATTTACATGTCCACCTTCCACTGAAACAGGCTCTCCTCTGCGGTCTATAATCTGTGTCGCTTCCTAGGGACTTCAGGGAATTTGGGATTCCTCCCTGCAGAGTGCGTCGCTCGGCACAGCCCCACGGGGCTGGCAGTCACCCCTATTTCCGTGCTGCCCAGTGCTCCTCCTGCACGCCCAGCTCCTGGGCTCAAGTTGTGTGTCTCCCAGACAGGGATTTCTGCCCTTTCTGGAAGCGTACGGTGGGATGAAGGCTTGAAGGCGCAACCTTCACTGCACCGAGATCAGAAACTAGAAGGCAGACAAAGAGAACAGATACTGAACCTCATAAAGACAGTTTTGAAGTTACTGTATATTTTTAAGGCATGATTTCTGGAATGCCTGGTATTGCTACTGCCAACATCCTTATTGTTCAACAGTCAAAAGATACACAAAGATCTATAACTAGGGATATTTCTCATAGATTTGCGCAGACTGATCCTCACACGCCTGCGATTCTTCCCCTTCCCCTTGCATTTCCGAGGGCAGCAAGGGGGCTGTACCCCTGCAGCGCGGAGCACGAGACGCCCTGCGCCTTGCATCCTCGCAGGATGCTGGCTGCAGGACATCGCTGCTCCATCCAACCCCAGGGGTAACCCTGGGATGTGGCAGGGGCTTCAGTCCCGCAACGTGCCCTGAGCATGGCCCTGTCCTGGCTGAAATCACAGCAGTGCTGGGGCCATATCAGGCTCCGATCCCCTCCGGGGCACACAGCCCGCATATCCCAGCGTCTGCATGTAGGAGCCGTGCCGTGTCTTAGCAGTGGGTGCTGAGCAGATGCTGTTTCAGGGACTTCTTGGCCTTTACTATAAACCTACAGGGATCCACGAACACGTTTATTTGCTCCTTTTCTTCCCCATGCATTTTGCAGAAGCGGTATTACACCTTGGTGTCATGCCGCCCTGCAAATCTGCTTCCAAAAGGCTGCCTTGTTTCTTCAAAGAGCGTTTCCAGGGCTTAGCAAGATCTCTCGGAGCCCTTGACTTTGCAGCTGGCAAAGTTTACAACATGTTTACAATACCCTGCATAATTTGGCTATGAGATAATGTATAGTATACTCCTTCAGCAGTGCACAGTGGGAGAAGAACAAGTGGAAAAAAAAAAAAAAGGTGATGCAAAGCCAAGAAAAACAGATGGTAGCGAGCTCTCCAAGGGGCAAGAATGAATAAATAACTGCAGATATTTTTTTTCCCGAGGAAAAATATATTGTCAAATCAATAACACAGTTCTTAGGAAATGCAAACTAGATCAAATGCGCATTTTTTCAGTATTAAACAATGGCACTTCATCAGGACGGATGGTCTGTACTGCACGTGTTTGCCTAAATGAGAGAGAGACGTAAAAATAGCGTTGCTCCGAAAAGTTCTTGCTTGACCTCAAGGTTAAATTTCACACTTCCTGGGAAGTTCTGCTGTAGATAATGAGCCAAATCTTTTGGGTGTAAATCAGAGTGCGCCGGCAGTTACCATGCCATTTAGCAGTTACATCTTTGACAATCGAAATTGCGATTCTTAGAGAGCAGAACTTCCCGATTTTTATGGGAACTTACCTGTGCCTGCTATTAGGGCCACAGGAAACAACAGTTATTAATACATCCGTGTATGCTTCTACAACGATTTATCGATGCCCTTTGTCTTTTTTGACCACATCAGGTCAAGCTAGAGGGGGAAAAAGAGAGGTGCTTAAAAATAGCCAAGTATACAAATACTCTCACTCTCTTCCAGCCAAAGATTTTTTCGCCTCTTTTTTAAGTCACCCAGAGGAAGCTGAGCAACATATGGGATGCATGAAAGTCGCTCTCTGCAAATCTGTCGATCCGTTTTAGCGACGCCGTGCATCAACCCCAGCTCTGCTCTCAACACGGGCCTCCCTGCGCTCGGCTCTGCGCCCTGAGACAAACCATCTCCTGCTACGCTCATCCACGGGCCCGGGGAGCAAAAAGCTGCAAGGCATCAAATCTCACTCCGTAGTGAGCTCTCGCTCCGTAGCCGTGGTGCAAAAACAACCTCTGCAGCATCGGCTGACGCTCGCTTGGTCACCCGCTGGCGGTGGTGGGTTAGGGAGCAGATGGCATCACAGGCTGGAAGGAGCCGCAGCCTCTGATAGCGGGGAATAACCTCTTGATGCAAGGGCTGCGGAAGAGGGCTGTGTGCTCAAGCCTTCCACGTCGGGTCCTCTGGGCTGTGCCTGGGGATGGTGGGTCTGGGGACTAACACAGACCAAGCCCCGTGATTGTGGAGGTCTCCTGGTGAAGCTCCAGCCTTTTGGGTAGAGGCAGCCACAACCCCAAAGCGGAGAATGAGCAACCATCAGATCTCAAGTCCCAGAGCACCACCACAAAATAGTGCTTTGAAAACATCGGTCCTTCCTCACACACGTGAGATGGGGAGGCTCCCTCTTCATTTCTGTTTCAGAAGATCTGGACTCACAAGGTTGGCTGACTGTAAAACGTAACTGCCTTTTCCCAGCACGTCAATAAATCAACGTGCTCCGGGTATTTCTCGGAAGCCAGAAGCCAGCAGAGGCGATGGGAAGGAAGAGTCACCTCCTCATCTTACTGCTTTTCCGGAGGCAGTGAATGCTCGGTTATCATGCCCACAACGCTGATGATAATATTTTCATCCAAGCTCCATTTTCTATTCTGTGAAGAGCAAATTCCTATTGCCTTAGTTTTTATCTCTTTCTGCTGAGAGCAGAACCTGAGCTCCTTCTCAAAACCGTGTACTCCTAAGTTCTGGCACCGATCGCTTTTGCGATGTGAAGGGAACCTGCTCTCTAAAACCCAAAGCCTTCCTCACGCCGCAGTGAGCCCGCGGGCGAGCCTCCCCGCTGCCAGAAGCCCTCGCTGCCCACCCGGCAGGTACCACGCACTCCTGCCTCTAACAGCAACTCCAAAAGAAAACCAGACCCCAGGGACCTCCAGGGAGCGACCCCGCATTATACAAGGCCACGGTGGGGCTCTCTCTCCCATCGGCCCAAGCTGCCAGGAAGCTCGGCAGGGTCAGAGGCAGCTCCTCACGGAGCTGGGCAGGTTTCAGATGGAGGCGAGCTGTCGGAAGAGGCAATGGCCGGGAACGCCTCCAGCTCCAGCCCCGAGCTGCAAACTAAAGTACTTCCTTTTGTTAGAGCATATGGCCAAATCCTGAGTCCTACACGTGCTTTAATGCCAAGAGTGACTATTAATTTGGCATCCTATGCGGCAAAGAAGCCAGCAGGAGTTTTGCCCAACGGAGAAGAGGGGTGAAAGCAGGAGGTTTATCCTGCTGCCATTTCGGCTCGTTCTGCGTGTCCTGGCCACCATCATGTCCCAGGATTAGGCCAGCTCTTGCTGTCCTTCACTATCGCCGGTCTCTTCACCTGGGAGAACGTGTTTCTGCACCTGACCCTTATATTGCAGGCTACGGAAAACCACCTTAAAAGTACTTTGCAACCCAAAGCATTTTCCGACTACAAACAATTCTTTGCAGCAAATTCTAGTAGGCTGATCTTGTAGAGTAATGTAATTGCAATCACCTGGTAGAATATTTTTCTATAGCTTCTTTACGAGTATCAGTACCTGGCCTATATTCTCTGTCTCATACTTAAGCCTCCAAAATTATACTGATCAAAGCAACCTGCATTTATATACTGATGTGCTCCTGCATTCGAGAGATTTGCCAAGTGCTAAATATAAGGTTTCTCACTATAGTCAAAATCAAATTCAAATTCCAGCTGCCTCTCTGCTAATATGCAGCAAAGGTTCAGCAGTACAAAGCTGTGTTTGTAGAATCAGACACCGAAGATGATTAAATTAAACTGAAAGGGGAATTGGTACAAGGCTGAAATTAGTTTGCTGAAGAAGCATTCATTTCCTTCCTCTGACAGACGGAGCCACCTCGTGACCTTTAGCGATCAGAGCAAACAGCACCGTGGCTTTGCCAAGACTGCCCTGCCCTCCCCTCCTTCCCCAACAGCGTGTTGACTTGAAAATCAGCTTCAGCCTGTGCTGGCTGGGGAGGGGGGAATAAAAGGATGCTCAAACCAGTGTGGCAGGTTGGCAGAGACCCCCCAACGCAGGCTGTGATCCATCTCCTCCCTCTCCAGCAGATCAGACACCCGTCAGGACCTGAAGAACAACTCTTGGGTTTATCTCGATGGTCTGTTTTCAAAGAGAAGGATTGCCCAGTCTCTGGGAAGAGGCACTGATTTGATCAAGATGGAAAAAGCAGGAAGGTGCCCAGAGTCAGCAGGGGGCATTGATGAGATCTGGAGTGCAGGCAGGAGCAGGAAGACATCCCAGGGACGGGCAGGCGGTTGCTTCCTTGGCATTGCTGATCTGGCTCTTTTAAAGCAGCACTAAAATTCCCACCACAAAAAAAAAAAATCCTCACTACGACTATAGCAAGAGAGATGAAGGGATTTAAAGCATATGGCAGCAATAAAAAGTTATTCATCTTCTCTCTCCCACTCTTCCCCATTAGCTGTTATTCTTGGGCATTATCTCCTCTGAGCACCCTGTATGCTACAATCACGCTGATGGCCACATGCAAGAGATGGAAAACAACCTGCTGCAAACAAGGATTTCTCTTGGCTATGGCGTACGCAGGCACGGGTTTGCCAAGACACCTTGTTCTCTCCCTGCAGCCCTTCTGCTGGTGCCGTTCTGGGTCTTCTCCGAGCACAGATGGAGAATAGCACCAGGCTGGTTGCTGTTCTTGCCTCGCTAACGTCAACCGACCCGATTTAGAAACCAGACTGAGACCACTGCTCCTCTTTGGTATAGGGTACAAACCGGTGCTGCTCCTCAGAGACTTGCGCGCAGTCAGGTTCCAACAACAGAAAGGATTTCCACCCTTTAAGAGGCTAAGGTTAACATGGCTCCTTGGCAACATTTAAATTGAAAGGATAAATCGTAGGAGCAGGCATCCCAGAGCAGTGGCGCAGTCTCTAGCTAAAAAACCCACTACCCAAATCCAATTCAATGTGACACGGCCCAGGAGAGAGGAAAAAAAGGCTGAGCACCCCACCGTCGTGCAAATCGGCCAACGCAGAGTATGTGGCACCTCAGCCCAGCGGCATCCAAGGATGGGACTGGGTGTCCTGCTGACGGAGCATCCTCTGCCAGACGGTACCTGGGGTGTTCCTCTGCTGTGCTCCATGGGTAGACGTGCCCACACAGAGCCCCCCGAGACTGGGCACCGAGGACACGCTAACAGAAATCACCCTCTGCATCAGTGGGGCTGAGCAGGTGCAATGGAAGGAGAGGAGAAAACACCGACCCTCAGTTCATCAAGGAATGGCAAAGGGACATTTCGAGGACGGTTTGCGCAGTGCAAAGTCGCACTGGAAGTTATCAGAAAGTCAGGATAGCTCCCTACCCTTCTGCAGTCTGTTTCGGTGTCTTAAGCAAAAGAGCATCAGGCTCTTGGTAGCTCTGGTATTAACACAGCTTTCCTTTCCACCACGCTGTTTATAGGTACTTCATCAGTGACATCTCCCTCAGAGGCTGGATTCATACAGAAGCAGGAGAGAGCTTTAAACTGAACCATCCCCAGCCAGGAAAGCATCATAGGGATGACAAAGACCCGCACGAGGAGGATCCAGAGGGTCTGAAAACTGAAAGCAAAGGCCTATCCAAAGGGGACTGATCTGACTGTAGGAAAGGACCATACTAGACTTGAAAGCCAAGGTGACTGATAAGCCACACCTCCAGCAGGATATTCCTGTCTGAATAAATAATGCAGGTTTAAATTTGAAATGGTGAACCCGTCAGGGATCTGATCCTCACCTGGTTTGAGGCAACTACCTCCTGCCAGATACCTGAGGTCAGTTGTAAAAGCCAATATGGTCCATTTCTCCTGCAGGATCTCCCAGGGAGAATATGCCTTGGCTGGAATAAATGCTTCGCTTGTACTAGGTCTGTACAGAAATCGCGCGGTGTAGAGAGTGGGTTTCAAACAAATAAACAAAAAAAGAAGTTGCACTTTGCTAAAAAGGCTGGGTTTGGCATACTCGGGTATAAGCAGAGCACGGTCCTGCTCCCTGACAGCCTAAGTGAAAAATTAAGGGCCACACTGCCACAAACTCTGGTTTCAAGGCTTCCCACACAACCAAGGCAGTAAGTGTGGGTTTCCTCACATGGCTGAAGGCCAACACGTCTCCGGGCTGCATGGGGATGGCCCTACACCAGCTAGTTTCTGTCAACTGACGAGCATCTTCTCCTTTTCTTCTTCTCGCAAAAGGATGATTCAGTTTGTTACGGCAGGAGCCTTGCAAGAGCAATATAAAGGCACTTATAAAAACAAACAAACAAACAATCCCCCTCATCATTTGTCACCTGGCCCAGCCATGTTTTACACATTTCTCACCCATGATCTGAGTAAGGAAATGCTCTTTTTAACGTCTGCCTTTCTGTGGATTTTTTTTTTTCAAGTCCTCGAGTACATCTAAGACCCAGGCCTGGAAAAAGGAGCTGCAAACAAGGGTGAGGACCAGCCTCGGGGTTGGCAGTGCCACGCTGCCCTCTCCTGCCGGGTTTGCTCATCTGGCTGGCTGTGATTACTCTCTCCGGGATCTTTAAATCCAGGCTTTGGGGATTAAGGAGTCCCCCCTTCCCAAATGAGGGAATCCTCCCTTAATCCGCTCCTGCTGGCACAACACCACCAGGGAAAAACCAGCATTTTCTGGGGAGCATGATCCTGGCTCTTTGTATTTCAAGGCCTTTTGGGAACACCACATCTGTGGCGCAAGAGTCCTTCAGCATCACATCAGACTGTAATTACAGACCGCACCTTAGAGCCAAAACCCCTTCCATCCTCCGCTCGGCGCTGTCACAGGGTTCTTTTGGGTCTCCCACGCCAGGTACGAGCACTATAAATCCTTCTCAGCCGCGCTGCCCCAGGTGCTCTGGGGACACCCCCTCCACAAAGGATGGAGCCTTTTGGCTTTATCATCACTGCTCAGCGCCCAATAGTCGAAGCAAATAGAAACAAGAACTGAGGAAAAGAGCCAAAACACAATCTTCACCCAGCACAAGAAAGACGTGGTCTTACTTGTCCTTATTCTGCATTCCCCTCTTGGAGATTTTCACCAGTTTTAACCCCCGTTTCAATGGCTGCCAAACCCGGCACAAAGCAAGGGTGTTTGTTTCTGTGTTTGTAATCTTCCCCTCCGCTCCTCCAGTGCCCCGCTGCCTTTCTGCCCCTGCTCGCGAGAACCATCCTTCTTTCTGTGGATGCTTTTGCTGGGTGACCTGCGGGCGCTGACACCAGCCACACTGAGCAAGGACCACGTCCCAGTCCCCAGTCCCCACCTCAGCTCACTCATCCTAACTTTTCACTCTATTTTTGGGTTGACGGGACTGACTGAAAGATGTCTGTAGTCTTTCGCACACCCCCCGGCCCCGTGCCAGCCCCGGTTGGTGGGACAGCTGGTGGGGGAAAGGATAATCATCGGTGTAAAGCTGTGTAAAGCTGGGAATTCACTCTCCCAGCTCCCAGGGTCACGTGGCTCCAAGAAAGTCAGATTCTATATGTAAAAAGTTCTTTTAAAAAAGTTCAAGACCTATATAAGACTGTTGACAACCTACATAAGACTTATTTACACAGGGGAAAAAACCTTAACTCTTTGTAGATCTAAAACCTAAAAAGAAACAACCTGTCTTCCAACATCAGCTATTAAAAGCATTCTGAAATACAACCCGCTTTCATCATTTTGGGGTCTGACTTGCGAGGGCTGGACCACGATGCAGCACTTTTGCCGTCTCGGGAGCTCCCTCCGGCGCGGCGAGAGGCAGCTCCGGCTCGTCCCGCACTCCCAGACTCTTTACCCCCACCGCAGATTTGGCCGCTGCCCTTCTCGGCCCATTGATGCCCAGGTGCAGAAGGCAGAGGAAGGGCTCAGCAGATACATCGATCTATTTAGGGAGAGACCTGGGGTAAGCCCCTCGTCAGCAGCGGCGAGCACCAGCCCTGGGGCAGAGCACCCTCCATCTCCCTGATTTATACCCTCTTCAGCTGCTGCCGCAAGGATGATTTTTCTTTTTAATCCGTTTTCGTTCGGGTGTGCTCCAGCTTAGCGCGAGCTTTGCTGGGGGAAGGGAGGCTTGATTTGATTTGTGCCGGAGCCGGGAACAAAGAGGCAGAGGAGATTCGCTCTCTCCGCTGCTGGGAGCCCGAGCAGGGAAGGGACCGCAGCACCAGCCAGTTTTCCCCCCCTGCCCCTTTATTCTCCCAAGGCTTTGCCCAGCTTTGTTTGCAGGTGGCACTGATAAGCGTTCAGAGGCAGCACCATCGCTTTAAGCTTTGAATTGCTGTTCACAGAAAGAAATGTTCATCCCAACAGGCGCATTGTCATGGCAACGAGAGATTCCCCCCTCTTATAAGGGTACCGCTGCCAGTGAGACGATGCACCACGACGTGTCTCGTCCCGAGGGATTTAGCCCAGTTGAGGGCAGGTTGCCGGTAGCCTGTGGCGGGAGGTGGAGGGAGGCAACAGGAGAAGCCCGTTCCCTGGAGAGCATCTCTAGGGCAGGACGTCTCCGTTGTGCCACAGACCCAAAGAGATGATGGGAACGGGGGAAGTTTTGCTAGCTTGGACACCAGTACATCACAAAGGGGGGGATGATGTCAGTTACACCTTTTGGATAAAGGGTTACTTGGAATTACAATATTTGTCTCTGAATTACATTTTTGTCTAGCCCACGCTGCCCAGGCACAGTGTTGCTGCATCACTTGCACACTCTGGGACAGGCTAAACCCTGTGCTACATCTCAGCACAGCCATAAAATTAACACATTTTCTCTTCCAGTCAACAGTGGAGACCCAAGGCAGGGTCAATTTGGCTATTTAGCTTGCACAGAAAGTCTCTGGAGCCCTGTAGGGGTTGCAAGCTGCAAAGGTACAATTTTACAAAGGTGAAATTTCGGAGAGTTCAAACATTTCTGACTACTAAGACTAAGAGGCTATTTGCTACGACATTTTTCCCCCCTGGTGTGACAACAATAAGCAAGCAAACATGATTATCACCTTCGACAGCAAGTGCTTCTGCCCACTACCACATGCTGAGGCGTTCCTCAGAGCAACCTGGACCTCAATAGTCATGAGGTGGGAGGGTGAAAAGCATTACAAAAGAGCTTGAACATTGCGGCTCCCACCACGAATGCCACCCGCTGTCCCCAGGCAACGCTCAAGAGAACCCCAAAGTGCATCTTTTAAGGATGCTGGTGGTATTACTTATTAGCGCTTCAGTCCCTGGAGGACTTGTCCGTCCAGAGCACAAGGTGACGAGGGTGTAGTTTTGCTGATCTACAGTGGCATGTCGGTGTCTTTGAGAATCTCACGCAGAAGAAAGCCATCACATAGACAACGCACAGACAGCAGTCCTTGCTCTTGGGAGCTTCCAGCTCAAAATTTGGGTCGTTTGCATCAGGAAGCCAGACAAGGAGCTATATGCAAGTTGGAAACAAATACTACAGCAACGTTCTGCCTGGAAAACACTATTAATACTGGAAAACACACAAATAACCCTGGCAATAGCACACATTAAATGGAATCAGTCACAATTTAAAGTCCACCATGACCAGCTCTAAATGAGCTCCGTGGGGAGCAAAAAGCTAGAAGTGTCTACTTTTTCCGTCTAGTTTTCTTGGCAATGATGGTCAATTTTTCCTGGCCACCAGCTTTCAACTGGAGCAGGATCCCCCCTTCCCAGCACTGCTCAAGCCCAGCAGTCAGCAGGTAAGAGCCAAGGTGACAAATTCTGGATGAATTCGAGAAGAGCCATCATTTGCCATAGGCGCTACATTGATTTTGGATGGCAGAAGCTCACCTGACCCAATGTAGACCCCAAAAGTCCTTTTCTTTTGGAAAACCGCTCAAAATTACTAAGTCCTCTTCTTCAGTGGACAAGCTGCTGTTGTCTGCTCTTCATTGGGGAGATCCTTGCGATGCCAATTCTATGCCAACAGTGGGAAAGGAATAGCCATGTGCCTGGACTTGTTTTCTATCACAACACGTATCACCAAACAAGTGCTGAAATGCTGCCTGTTTCACACAGAACTATTGCCTGTAGTAAGACTTTGGTAATTGCAAATAAGAGCAGGATTTGGCCCACACAGTAGAGGTAATAGATGGTCCCTACAGTGAAAAATTAGGCACACATCCATTGGCTTACCCAAAGTACTACAAAATAATTAGGCTGGTACAATTCGTCTTAATCTCTATGAATTTAATATCCCAGAAACCATTTAAAGTCTTTCTGGTTTTACCTGCTTTGTGAAATGCTGTGTTTCTCCTGCGACGCAGTGCTAATGCAATGGCAATTTAGCAAAATCCAGTGAGGTACGCACTGCATGCCAAAATACAAAATTATTTTTTTTTTGTTTCCCAGGAGAACAGTTTTCAGTTTTACACCAGTTCTTTTTCCATAAGGCTCCTCAGACTTACTTCCCTAAAGAATGGTTATTCATCCTTTAAAAAGTCATTAAGATGCCGTAAGCAAGAGGGGAAGCTTTCAGGAAGACTGAAGAGAAAGTTTTCAGAAACACTTCAAGCACCGCAGAAAGTCAACGTGAATTTCCTTGGTCTGCACTCCAAGGCTATTAAATACAGCGCCACTGTGAATGGTTAACCTTTACCGAATGCATTTGATTTCTGCCTTTATAAAGCCAGCCTCTAAGAGTACTGCCTCGAGGAGGAAAAAATAAAGGGGCATCTGATAAGCCTCTAGCAGCGGAGCTTACTGAAGTACGAGGAACTTGCAGCAGATACAGCATCTTCTTACTTTGCTGTTTTAGCTTTGAATGAACAAGTTAATCTGGAGTTGGAAAAACAGGACACTTATCTCCAGTAAATAAAATGAGAGACAAGGCAGAGAGCTGCTGGTTAAAGAAATCGGAAGAACATGGAGACCATAAAAGAAATCAATTTGCTGGCTTCAGGTAACATTTCCTTTGCTCAATAAACCAGCACTGAATGCAAAACGTGCTCTGATAAGCCTGGGTTTTTGCTTATGTATCTGGCACGCTTAATATTATTTCATTCAACTGAAGTCCGCTTCTTAGCATGTTTAATTGCATTCTTGTTTCTACCCAAGAGCTATTTGACTCAAGTTGCCAGGAAAACAAAATGAAAACAAACCACCCAACCCAAGCACATCTTATAGTTAAAGCTTCAGACAATAAAAAGTCAACATGAATAAATATATACTCAGCTCTAATTGCTTACACGTATGTGGTATGTTGCAATACTTAGCGGAGAGGCTACATTTAATTACAGATGAACACATTTGAAAGGTCAGCAAATGAAAAACAGCTTTTTCATTAGATGAATGGCAAATTCAGCCAACGAGTCTTGGTTTAATTTCACCCACAACTGAGTAACCCCCCTGTGAAGTCCACTTGCCTACAAATCCATCGATGAAACAGAGCCTTTTGCATCTAGGTCACTTTGCGAAGCTTACTGAGGCTGCTGGTGTTCAAAAATGAACAAATTGTGAAATTTGTTGAATTACATAGTGGAGCGTATCCACTGGTTACGACGTAGGCAAAGGGCTGGAAAACACAGTGTCGTGTTTTTGCCTGGTTTTCAGGCATAAATATTATCAAGAAATTTTGGATCACACCTAAAAAAAAAAAAAAGAAAAGCCTCTAGGGAACATGACAAATGCTAGAAGAGCCAAGAGAGCCTGGTGGCTTCCTTGGCTCTGCTCACACTTTGTACATGTTACTAAGACCGGCATCCACAAGTGTCCGCTTATTTAATGGCTCCTCTATGAGCAACTGTCATCATCTACTCTCACTGATGCTCAGCTCACTACTAGCTGAGGTAAATAGGGAAGGCACAAGCTAGCAGCTCAGTACTTATTAAAAGCAGCGTTTTGAGGTGCATCTCCATGACAGCATCGAAGAATTAACTGGAGATAGAGTCTGAATTCAGTTTGCCTTTCCACGCTACCACTATGGCCAAGAAGGACTGAGATACGTTGGCAGATGGAGAAGCTTACCTTGCTGTCACCTCCGTAGTGTTACAAAGCACAGACACAGCCTGATCCAGGCCACACCACCTTGCCAAAGCAGGTCCTTGCTGCCAGGTGGGGTAAACAGGAGCGTGGGAGAAGGACTCGGCTCTTCCTGGTTCTCTGACACCAACAGCTCTGGCTCCCTCAGTGCCCCAATGCCCGTCCCTGCCCTGACACATCTCAATTAGGACAACTGAGGGCGTGAGTACGCCGTGCTCATTAACACTGATGGGATTTGGGCATCCAGATCATTCGGGTTGCTTTGCAAATATCAGCCATAAAGTATAACATACTCATGTACAGCATACATGTCCTTTTCTTTGCTGGGATGTAGCAGGAGCTATTTCTGATTATTAAAAAAAAAAAAAAAAAAAGTTATCGGTGAAAACAGCCTGCACCCCAAAGCAATGATGAGACAGTGGAATTTATTCCACCGCATAGACCTGTTGATTAAAACCATCCTTCATATCACAGAAAAATGAACTGCCATAGAGACGAACTACCCTGGAGCTTGCTCTTTCATTCTATAGTAATCATTTCACACAACATAATTATCTTGAAAAGTTGCTGATGACAAGGCTAAAATACGAGAATATTCAAGAGCATCTCCACGAACAGTTTATTGATGCGCTAGCTAAATTTTTAGCACATACAGAGGTTGGGAGAGGTCTTTGTCTGCTTGTCTACATTAATATTTGCATTTGCTGTTCATCGGAAAATATGGGCTTGATTGTGTTAATTGCAGCTCTTTCATCTCTCTGCTGCAAGCTGTATTATAACTGACCTAGCTTAAACACGCAGTGCTAAAAGGCTCCAGAAACAGAGGGATGCGCATGCCGTAATCCCGTCTACTATCTTATGTGATGTTCCCACAAGATGCCCTCCAATTTATGCTGCAAGGCAGCTAAGACACCAGTGCCCAAGCTCCATTCTCTAAAAGCAGTGCTAGGTTAGCTCTGGTAATCTGGGAAGAAGAGGAAGACGGGGACATCTTTTAGTTCTCCAGTGAATGGCACACTTTCACATGAAAAGTAAAGCTTATAATAAGTTCTGGGGCCACTGAAAATGCCCACATACATTGTACCACAGCTGTTTGCAGCAGTCGAGGTCTCGATCACGAAGCACAGAGACAGCTGCTGTGATTTACCGCTAATAGCGTAATATTGTGGCATAACATCACGCACCGTCTGAACGGGCAGGGAAGGTTTGCTTTGAAGGAAAGTTAGTTACGAGAGAGAAGTCGAGCTACTCGGTTTTGGCTGGAGCGTGATGAAAGACACTCTGGGGATTACCCAGGTCATTACCCTTGGGCATAAGGTGCAAAAGTCCAAACCTGACGCACCGCAACTCAAGGTGCCTCGCAGCCCGGATGGAAGCAGTCGTCTCTCCCTGGAAGAGAATATTTTCCATCCCTACTGCTACCGAGACTTTTATTTCTTGAAAACGCTATCAGCCTTCACACGCTGTGCGCTAGAGAGGTTAATAAAGTGAAGCGGCACGGGTGATAACCAGGCAGGACAGCCGGATGGGTTTGCTTGGGGTGGTGCGGAGCTGGAGGAAGGGCAGCCCCCGACGGCCCCAGCCTGGAGCCAGCTACGGCGTGAGATGGAGCAAAGCCCCACAGCCGTACACTATGGGGAGCGGATTCACCCCTGGGAGCGCGCTGCACCTTGCACCTTCCCAGGCAGTAATGTGAACGCTGAAAACACGTTGAGAAGAGGAACGGAGCAGATCACAGGCTAGTAAGAGCTGCATCCTTATGAAAACAAGCAGGACAGCTAGGGATGGCTTCAGCAGCGCTTCGCCTGAGAGCAGACCCACAGAGGAGCGAAGGATGGTGGCGTCAGCGCGATTAAAGGCTTCTCGGCGTGTTCTGCTTTACATTTCATCCCTTCTCTCAAACGGATACTGGCAACAGAGGAAGGCAGATAAAGAGGCCTTAATTCTGACATCGGCTCCTGAAAGCCTGGCTTTGCGGCAGCTCAGGAGATGCGTGCCAGGCAGGAGTGGGATTTGTGCTCCCTGGAAGAAGGCGGCAATGGAGCAATATGTTTTTAGACAGAAAGCATAAAACCAAAATGAAAATACAGAAGCGTTTGTAACTTATCTGAGGGCTACGAGCTGTATCTTGCAGATTCAGGAAGGCAGCTTGGCCGAGTCCCTCTGGAGGCACCAAACCCTGACTGGGAGCTGGGCCAGAAAACTCAACACTCGGGAAAACACTGCTGGAAGATCGCAATTCATCCATACAAGAGCAATTAGGATTTTCCAAGTGAAATAATTGAGTCCAGGCAAGTATATAAGGAAAACACGCAGTGATCTGATGCCTTCTGGAGGAGGAGGACGTTGACAGGCTGGAGCGATGCCAGCCGAGGGCCACCAGGATGGTTGGTGGCATTGACCTGCTGCGCTGGGGCAGGAACCCACAGAGACGACGGAATCTCCATCCTTAGGATTCTAAGGAAGAGGATTTAAATTGCAACCAAGCCCCCACAAACCCCATCTTCACCAAACCCTGACTGGTGCTGCCAGACCGGTCACCAAAAGTGACACCTTTGGTGCTGTTCAATAACATGCCCAAAACACTTTGGGAGGAGAGACGAGACGTGAAATTAATTCGGGTAAAACACTGGATCGTCGCAGGTGAAAAGGACAGCTAACATACCCACACACACGCCTGGCTGGTACTATTGAGAAGGGATTTTGTATGGAAGAATCCTCTGTAACAGCTTATCCAAAGCAGAGCGTTTATTTTACCTGCTCAGTTCACTGCGGGGGGCTTCCTTTGTTTTCCTGCACAGACGAGCCTCTGGAACAGAGACCACTAAATATCGCTGATATATGCTGGTACCTATAACTAGAGAACGTGTTGACAGGCAGAAGCAATTTACTTTCAGTCAGGTTTCATTTTTAAATCCTCCGTCCCTGACCTTCGAGAAAAGCTCAACTCCGGTGAGCGCAGAAAGCACATCTGTCATCGTGCCGGGGAAAGAAAAAACAAACGGGAAGCCAAAAACCCAGAGCGTGTCCATTTTGAAAATTAGCTGTTTGCAATTTTTTGCTTTGCACTCAATAAGCTTCTGATTAAAGAAGATTTTCAGGGTTTCCCAAATACGGTTTCTTCTCCAGCTTAAGTCAGTTTGGTATCTGTACGCTCAAGAAAAGCCCACGTGTTTAAGTCAGAAAGTCTGCATTAATATTAATGTCAAACAGAAAGGAATGTGGGAGTTGGACTATTTGGCAGTTTTAAGAAATGTATTTAAAGGTGTGCTTAACCCAAGAGATAACCCCTTATGGTCATCAGCCAGCAGTTTCAAATGACAAAAAGATGTGATTATACTGGCTTTTTTCCAGTGTGAAAAGGATGCAGCAAATGTCGGGACCCCCCGCCCATTGTCGCTCCCACTCGGAGTTCCCTGGTGGCCTCCATCAAGCCATTCCTCCTGTCTGACCTAATTTTCTCAGCTGCAGAAGTGGGATATTACTGACTCATATAGGATTTGCGATGGGAAAAAGGATTTATTTTATCGTATAAAACATGACTTGGAGATGCTAGTTGTAGTTAAAGGCCCAGTGTGCGCAGCAGCCGAGAAACACGGGATCTCTTGCATTTGGAGCTTGCTATTTCATCAGCTGGGGCTGACCAAGGGAGGGACTCTAAATTCACCATGCTCAATGGTGGACAGTTGTTCTGATGAATTAGTCTGAACTCTTATTTATACCCTATCTGTATTTTTAATTTTAATTTTCCATTCATCCAACTTAAAGTCCACTGAATAATATGTGACGCTGTTAAATGAACAATTCGTATGATGAATTCTGTACTTTTTTTTCTTGTAAATATACCCATTTTGTTCCACTCTGTAAACTGGCAATTGCTGACAGGGTTACGTAAAACTTTGAAAATGCTTATGGCAGGGACTTATTCTACTGCTCAGGTTTCCCAAACAAGACAGATGTGCCAGGTACTTAAGGTCACCTTAAAAACGTGGAAGAACTTCTGCCCAAAGCATTCCTGCTCCCCTCAAGACCTGTGCTGAGTCTTCTGGTTTTCTAGAGAGAATCATTAAAGTTTTCATGTCAAGTGAAACTTGATAAATCTCCACTGGGGGTCTCTGTTCTTCAGAGTTTTCAGTTTTTAATGCCAACTCAATACCCCGAGACTGACTCGAGGTTCTCCAACAGGAAGGAGCCCTGATAGCCTCCATGAAGCACAGGAGGGCTTGTAGATAAAACCTGTGCTGAGTACCCAAAAGGAGGTCCTGACCAACCATCCAGGTCAAGTGCTTTACAGAGAGCACTGGAAAGCATATTTTCCAGCACTATTTATTTTTCCCAAATAATCCCCCATTGGATTATTTCCGGTAATCAAGAAGAAGCTCTTTCACTCACATGCAGAGAACACTTGATAGCCAGGAGCGTGATCCTTAAAGAATCACAGAATGGTTGAGGTTGCAAAGGACCTCTTGAGATTATCGAGTCCAACCTGCCTGCTCAAGCATGGTCAGCCAGAGCAGGTCACCCAGATCTGTGTCCAGTTGGGTTTTGAAAGTCTCTACGGATGGAAGGCTTCTGAGACCCACAGCACCAAAATGATTCTGTGACTCTCTGATTCTACGCCACTGTAGTAAGTTCATTGCAAAACTCCTAATAGTTGGACCAGGTCTAAGCAGGAGGCTGGACTAGTTGCCCACCAAAGGTTCCTTCCAACCCAAATTATTTTACAAGACCATGACAGCTGGGACCATAATTCTGGCAAGATGCCTTCTGTTTTAGAAGAGCTTTCACAGCTATAAGGAAACACTTGAAACACTGTCTCCTTGGCCCATGGATCAACCTAGAGCTGGAGTTCAGAGAAAGGGAAAAATGCAGATCTACAAGTGATTAGGGGGCTGCAGGGGAAACTCCAGAGGAAGCTCGGGGTGGATGCCAGAACATCGGAGGCATATTGAGTCTTTGGATGGAGGGAGTCCCCTGGAGTATATAGATCAGCCTACAGCTCTGACCTGAGCAGTCGTCCATCTAGAGAGGGCCTTGGAGGCCAGCATAAACCTCAGCTGGGCGTTCACGTCAGGGTACAGCTCAGGGCTGAGACAATAAGAAAGGCCAGAGCTAGAGCCAGGTTGTGAGAATGCCGGGAATCCAGAGAGACTGTTTCTGCACGCAATAGTGTTTCAGAAGTAGCTGACCTTTTTCAAGGGTTTGGGATCCAATTCAGAGAAGCGTTTAAGGAAAGGCACCAAGGAGTAAGATCTACCATTAAAACATTACTAGAAGTCCTCAGTGGCTAGGAAACCCACTGCCAAAATCTGAAAGACGACAACAGTTTTCTGTTGCTGGCATTCTATTAGTCAAGTTAATTAACACGGTATTTTGTTTTAACTTAAGGATCCCAAACTGGCTGATAACATTTGTGAAGGTTTCAAAAATGTCTATAGGTCATGCTTTTTTTTTAAACTTAAGAAATGACACGCATTTAACACATAAAAAGAACGTTTTAACTGAAAAGGTCAATGCTTACAAGTTAACAAATTCATAATTTAATGTTGTTTGTGGGATCTAAGTTTGAGCCTGTGATACACGTGCTCTACAATTATGTGCTCACACACTGGTTTTCAGACATCGAGGGCTACGTGTCCTTAAACTTCTCTTGGTGCAGCTGTGTGTGACACAAACCTACTGGCCATACATTATAGCTTGCTATTGCACCACTCATTATTAGTTGCCCTTTTTTTTTTTTTTTTGTGTATTCTCCTCTCTGCTCCCGCTCAACTCAATTAGCAGGCTACGACTGAACAATATTTAACAGTGAGCAAGAAGCCTCAAGTAAAAGACAGGAAATTTGCCCTTTAGAAAAGAAAAATGGGAAGAGTACCACAGCATCTAATGAGATATATAAATAAAGAGGTCAATATTTTATTGAATCCCAATGGAACATCTAGGACATTAGAATCTGCCCAAGCTGATATTTTTCGTCTTCAGATTCACGACCAGAATAGCAAAGCGGTGTCAACCACCACAGAGCATTTGGATGCCTCCATTAATAGCCAACTGGGACCCTTCTTAGGAGTCAGGTAAGCCTGAGCTGCCAGATAAGAAGTGAAGGCGTTATTTTATTGCCATCAACTATTGCTGCTGGTACCAAACTGAAAAAGAAAATGCGTTATATAGTCATTGTTTTCACTTGACTTTAGGAAGTCTGAAGGATGGGGTAAAAGTCACAGCAGCGCACTGCAAGATATACGGATATTCGCATATGGGTTCCTTAATGTTCTCCAGACTAACTGTCCTAGGATCAAAACAGCATCTCAACTTTTCTAGCAATAAACATTTTTCAAGAAAGGAACGGAAATAAATAGTAAATTTTATTCTCCCCCCCACTTCTCATACTTCCCATCTTTATTTTCTTTTGAAGCCAGATTTTTCCTCTTTTCATGTTGCTACTGGAAAAAGAGAGAAAGAAGGGAAAGCAAACACGAAGGAAATAAAGCAAAAATTAAACTCTGTTCCTGCACTCGGGAGCAACACAATGCTTTGGGGCTTTAAAAAACAATTTTCAATGAGTTACTGAATTCAATTTTAATCTGGTGAAAACCGAATTTCCTGGTTATCTGTCACGCAGGTATAATGCTTTCAAGGATTTCAATCGAATAGGAGGGGGAAAAAGAAAGAAAAAAAAAAAAAAAAAAAAAAAAAGAAAATCGCTTCGAATAAGAGTTGTTTCCTGACAGCTCCCAAAGGCTGCTGGCGTGCCTGCAAAAAGCTGCTGACCACCGAAGGGACTCTAACAGCTCTCACTGCCCTTGTCTTTTAGCTCTCACATCTCTGAAACTCTCCCGAGTGCAGCCCAAATCACAAAAACCTAAATTTGTACCTCCACTTCCTCAGCAGAATAAACCAAAAGTGTAGGGAAGCCATGGTAAGGCTAACAGAAGATTTAACGCTGTTGGGACTATTTATTTTATAAAATAAAAACCTACGCTTTCTACTTGGCTATTCCCTTTTCAAAGAGAGATAAACCAGGCCAAGGCCAGCGCGGAGCGTGGCTCGGCCAGCACCCACGGCCGGCAGCAGAATAAACCTGCCCCAGTAGCAACGCTGCCGAGTCCTGAGGGCGATCAGCCCCTCAACTCGTGCCTTCCAGCTCCGTTTTCCCTTGCCTCGGGATGCCCATGGTTCTGTCCGCAGCAACGCGGGCAGCAAGAGGAAGACCAAAAGAAGCCGCACCGGCCTGAAACCTTGGTCGCCAGCAAGTACCTCAAAGCCCCATGGTGCCCCTGTAAAGCTTCCTAGCCTCCTGGAGATCTGACTTCAGCGTATGTTTTTTTAGGAAACTTTATTGCTCGGTTAGTAGCATCAGGAACGCAATGGTGGTATTGATCAGAAAAGAAGCAGAGCTTTAGGATCTGCTTAAAAGAGGAGGTTTAGGATAAATCTCGCTAATTATACAGCGTTTAACTCTGCTCTCAAGATTTTTTAAAAGCATACAGCTCCCTATAACGGGCTTTTTAAAGCACATGGACAAGTCAAACCACAGTTGACAGACACTGACCCTCCACAAAGGTGTTGTCCCCTTTTTAGTGGCCAGCAATTTTGTCAAGCCCCGCATAAAGGCTAATCTAACCCTTCTGAAAGATCACCATTTATGTTCTTAAAGAAGCATCAAGCCCAGTGGCAAAAGCAGATGCCTGTTCTCCCATGACAACAATTTCCAACTGTAGAATCATAGAATGGTTCAGGTTGGAAGGGACCTTAAAGATCACCCAGTACCAACCCCCCAGCCCTGGGCAGGGACACCTCCCACAGACCAGGTTGCTCCAAGCCCCGTCCAGCCTGGCCTTGGACACCTCCAGGGATGGGGCAGCCACAGCTTCTCTGGGCAACCTGGGCCAGGGGCTCACCACCCTCACAGGAAAGAATTTCTTCCTGATATCTCATCTAAATCTCCCCTCTTTCAGTTTAAAACCATTACCCCTTGTCCCATCGCTACACTCCCTCATAAGGAGTTCCCCCCCCGGCCTTTAGGGACTGGAAGGGGCTAGAAGGTCTCCCTGAAGCCTTCTCCAGGATGAAGAACCCCAACTCTCTCAGCCTGTTCTCATAGGAGAGGTGCTCCGGCCCTCTGAGCATCTTTGTGTCCCTCCTCTGGACCTGTTCTAACAGGTCCATGTCCTTTCTGTGCTGAGGGCTCCAAAGCTGGACACAGTACTCCAAGTAGGGTCTCATGAGAGCAGAGTAGAAGGGGTAGGTAGCATCACCTCACTCAATCCAAATCGCTGCTCCTCTGCCTAGGTCTCCTTTCCCCTCTAAGGAAAGCTGCCACTGAATTCACCTGACCTGAAAACAGGCCGGTTCACTTTCTTTCTGCCTCTTCTAACGTGCCAGTTTGTGGAGGAAGCTGTAATCAGGTGGACTCAAGCCTATCATGAGATCTCCTGCATATGACCTCCTCTGTCCCAGTGGAAAATCCCAAATCACGCTGCTGAAAACAACCAGATGCCTTCTCTGAGAGGCGCGGCAGACCTGAGGGAACGACTCCATAGCTTAGCTCACATTGCAGACCAACATCATTTAATCCTCTTGCTTAACACAAGAAACAGCAAAAACCTCGTGCAGAAGCAGAGCATTAATCAGTAATTTCTTGAACAGGCCTGAAAACAACGATCTGCTGAGTGAAATGATGTAGCATCCCAAAGGGTTAATACCATTTAGGAAAGGAGGCAGTGGAAACCCTTGGAGGAGTTTGCTTAGTAATTATAGTGCAAAACCCAAGCTGGGTGAGAGCCAGCAGTGCAGCGGACACAGCACTGCTGCCCCATGGGTCACCTCCTGGCAAAATATCTTTCTGCTTATGAATACGGTAAGATAAAACCCAGGGCAGGCCTGAGGTCTCGACTGTTCCCAGATATTACAGTCGTGGGGAAAAAATTTAAGAAAATAATCACTACTTTTGAAGTGTTTTCTCGACCCACACTACAGCCTCTCATTTTAATGTTTATTCATTGGTTAAGAAGAACCACCGAATAGACAAATTATTCCTTGAAAAAAAAAAAAAAATGTGTAAAATTTGTGCGGTGGTTCTGGGTAGCTGCTGGTTTGCTTCTTTTAAACGCAGAGAGACGAGTTTTTGGGAAGGGTGGGAAGGGTTAACCCAGGAGGAGGATGGAAACACCATCACCCCCTCTTTCCCCCCGCCCAAGAGCTGCCGGTGGCACTGCGGGCTCCGGCGGGGGCGGGCAGCGCTGCGGGTGCCCCCAGGGAGGGGGGTCCGGGAGGGTACCACGCCGAGCCGCCCACAGGTGGCGCCCTTGCGCCGCGGAGCGCGCTCCGCCCCTTCCCTCCTCCCGAGAGCGCTCAAAACCCAGTATTTACGAGAAAAACGCATCCTCGTAAAAGCATTTCCTTTTTTAAACGAAAGGCCCGCTGCCCGGCGTGGGTCAGCCCCCACCTCTGACCTTAAGGGCTCCAATATTTAGAGGCGGGTGGGGGGCTTTTCCTGCTCGGTCAATACACCTAGCAAGGACGGGGTGTCAACTCACCTCTTGCAGAAGCAATGATTTGGGTTTTTCCTCTTTTTTTTTTTTTTTTTTTTTTTTTTTTGGCAGCAGAAAGGACCAGAAACTTTTTCTGGCCAAGACCGCAAGGATAGAGGAGGCTCAGGCTGCCAGCTCGAAGCCCGGCAGGTATCGCCCCACCAAGTTGCAGACAGGAGCTTGTCCTGGCCCGGTCTTCTGGCACAAAGGGCTTGAAGACTTTGAAAAGCACTTTGTGAGTAAGAGGAGACCCCCAGTACACACAGCCCCGTTGCCTCTTACTGCTTAGGAACCATTTAAAGGCAAACTTGGATGCTTGCGTCCCTTTGTCCAGTTCAAACGGAGCTCCACGTGTTCATGCACACACTGGGTGGGGTGCGCAGGGTGGTTTTGGGGTGCAGCTGGCAGCAGCTCCATCCCAAAAGTGCCTGGAGCCGGATTGCTGTGATACCACAGTGCTACCGATCCATGAGATGGGACCTGCACGTTCGCACGGAGGACGAACAAGAAGGACCAGTGAAACGCGTGTGGGTCATGCTGACAGCCTGCCCCACGCTCCCAGTACCCTTCCAGTTAGAGGAGGAAATAAACACAACACCCACCTGCAACACCACACACCCAGCAGAACACACCTTTTCGGGGGGATCCTTTACATCCATCCACATTAAAAATAATTTAAAAAAAAAAAAAGAAAAAAAGGAAGATACTATTTAAAGAGCAGGCTCTGACACTGAGGTTCTAGTGGTGGGCCACAGCACCTCCACCCTGACCAAGCAGGGAAAGGTCTCGCTTCCAACCTCAGTGGCTGCTTCAGATAAAGCAGTAAGAGCGTTGCAATCTTATGTGGGAGCTTCCCTCCTGACCCACTGCTGGAGGGTAGCTGAGCCTTGACACTGCGGCATTTACCTTTGCCAGTCTCATTCCCAGGTCTGTCAGGCTCTTCCCAATTCTGCAGGGGCTACCGCCAGGCTGGATGGGGCTTTGAGCAACCTGGTCTAGGGGCAGATGTCCCTGCCTACGGCAGGGGGGTTGAATGATCTTTAAGGTCTCTTCCAACCCAAATCATTCTATAGTTCTATGTTTTACAGCAGAACAAGAGCTGGTTGCATGAGGTAGGGTTTCCAGTTCTGTGTCTGCTGGGTCCTTTCCCAGACTTACCAAAACTGGCTGCTTTACAGGAGTAGGGAGAGAGGTAAATTTAAGAGAGTTGTAGCATGGCAAGCAGATACAGAGATTATTCCTACTCCATAGTTCCCAACGCCAGGCACACACTACTTCAAGAAATCCCTTAAAAAAAATGGCTGCTTCAAAATAACCTATTCCAGCACCGGCCCCAGAGACGACAGACACCTGACGAAATGCCCTTACAAAACAAATCCTTACATTTCAGCCCATCAGATCATCCAAGTGCACAGCATCCAAGTGCACAGCAAAGCCAAGACAAACACGGTGCTGCTCTCTCCTGAAAACGTACGTGGTTTGAAAGCTCTCCCTTGTTGCTCTCTCCCAGAAAATGATTCATCCTCCCCTCGGGGTTTTGACTTGCCTCTGCACGTTTCGCAACGCTGCCTGGCTTTATAACCGCGTGGTCGCACGCGGCGACTCCTAGCAGATTTCTCGGCTCGGCAGCAAGCGAAGAGGCAGCAGCTAATCCTTCTAACGATGATTTTCCTCTTGCAGCATTTCTTCTTGCTGGCCATAGACTTACTACTCGCGACGACCCTTTCCTGCCTCTTTTATGCCTTTGTATGCATTTCCATCGCATTTTTGACCTGCTTCGTTATCATCTTCTCCTTCGGCATTGTGGAGAGGAACATTGATGTGAAAGGGAGAGCGATTGTAATTCTTGTGTCCAACAACTCCATTGGGAGGATGTTTGCAAGGAACCTGGATAAAGCAGGTTTTAGGGTGTCTGCTGCACACTGGCCTCCTCGAGAGGAGGGGACAGCTGCGGAAGAAGAGGGCTCTTCAAACGTGGAGGTAGCCCAGCTCCACATGACTGAAGACGAGTATCAGAAGACAATGAAAACCTTCATAGAAAGCCACTTATCCCTGAAAGGTAATTTTTAGGGCAAAATTGTGGATTGTGCTACACTAGAAATCAACATGCACAAGACTGCGAGATCGTTGGAGTTTATCAGCAAATGAGGGAGGCAAGAATGCTTTAAGAAATGGGTTATAACATGCTAACTGCATTGCATTTTCTTGTGCAAAACAAAAAAATTGTGCTTTTTCCAGGGGAAAGAGCCTGCTCTGGTGGCTCTGAAAGGCCCCAGTAGACGCCAGGCCCTGGAGGAAGGCAAGGTAGGCCAAGGAACAAGGGGGAGAAGGTCCCACCAAGGCACAGAGGGCTGGACTCAGCCTGGGGAGAAAACACAGGGGTGAACAAGGGGGAGCAGAGACTTAAACAGTGACCTGAGATGATGGAATATGTCTGATTTTTAACCTCTTCTGGATTAAGAAAATCCTGAGGTCACTCTTGGCTTCTTGCCTGCTGTGGTAAGGAACAGTCAAGTCAGAGCTTTGGCTGGCAGGTTGGGACTGTCTCTCTGGACCACACTGCCGTCATTTCTGTGGGGATACAGGACTGAAAGCCACCTGCAGAGCTCACGGGGGACAGCACGAGGCAAGTGTCCTCCCGAGGGGGTGGCTGCAAGCACTTCTGCTGGGCAATCTCCCCGGCTCTTTCTAGGTTGAGATGGAGGGTGCCAGTGGGCAGGCTGGCTTACGCCCCAGCTGAATTAGCTCTGCTATCCAGGAGCCTCTGTCCTCACAGCAGTAATTTTACACCTCTTGGGAATGACAGAAAATTCAGGGCTGTAACCTCACTGTCCGCAGGGCTACGGAGTTACAAGAGAAGAGGCCAACCCTCTCCTCTACCGTGAGCCTACCTAAGGCACATCTGAGCAGCAAAGCTCTCTCTGTGCTTTCCCCATACTGCCTCCTTACTTCTCCAGCTTCTCCATCCCTCTCCTCCTTGCTCTTCTCTCTGTGGCTTCCCTGAGGCTCCCTTTGAGGTCTGCCCAGGAGAGACAAGATCTCTAAGAGCATCCAGCTCTTACCATGACAAATAATGAGACCCTTTGCATTGCTGCCCAGCACTGAAAGCTTTCTTTGTGCTCCCAGGCTCTGCAGAAGGAGGACATTTGGGAAGTCAGAGCATGCACCACCACGAAGCCTCCCCTACTGCAGACACCCTTCAAAGAGGCGGTAGGGAACCCCAGCCAATACCCGCTGCTGGCTGCAGCTATTCAGGACCCAATGGCACAGGTTATCTCACATTGCTTTTCTCCTCAGAAGCATCCAGCAGACCAGAAGTGCCTGTGGTCAGATCCTGTGGGACTCTGCATGGCCCAGGATACATCCCCCCACTCACTAGCAGCCCGCATGCTCCAGGAACAGGCGCCCTGCACGCCAACAGTGGGTTTCAGACCAAACGCTCAGCTGCCTGCATCAGCATTTAAGCTAATTCACACTAGTAAAATTATTCTGGTAAAACTTACCTGTGTGGACAAGGCCTAAAAGCTCCCAAAGCTGAGTATCAGCATATTCCTGCTGTGGAAACAAACAAGGGAGACTTTCTTAACCAGTAATGCTCCGTGGGAGCTGGTGATTTCCGTGGCTTTTGTAATTAAATGAGGATCTGGCCCAGTGATATCTGTCTTTTTTGCTTTTGAGTATTTTGATCACTGTGCTAGTTAAAGGCTTTTGCAGGTTGCTTTTTTTTTTTTTTGTCAGGGCACTCTATTGTAAGGTCTGTGAGGTTTTACATTTAGGATCTCCTGCATAGTATTCTCATCACCGATGGGGATGTTCAAATGCATTTCCCTAGCGCTGACCCAATTGCATGGCAGATCAAAGCACTGCGTCAGGAAGGGGGGGCGGGAAGAAAAGAAAACCCCAAACCTCACAGTTTTCTTGGATTTCTTTGTTAAGAGTGTCGAGTGAGTGCTGGTATGTATTTCACAAGATTTGCTGTAATATTTTGGCATGGGTTGGGTGAATGGGAACACCCGCCACCAGCTGACTGCTAATAAAACCATTTAAACCAAATCCAAAGACTACATTGGTAGGTGCCCACGTGCAATTTGGTCAGCAGGATGTGGACAAGGAGAAGAAAAGAGAGTTTGTGCTATAGGGATGAGACATGGCAGAACCACTATACAAATTTCTCCATTTAAAAATTTCTCTTATGCACTTTTATACGTATGCAATTCTTGGTTTCCAAAGAAAGGAACTCCTGCGGTAGTTTTTATAAATTTTTTTTAGTAACTTGTGCCATAGGAGATTTTTACCGTTATATCTTTGCTAATGTAAGTAAAAAGATGCTTGTTTGCTATAAACACAGCCTTAGAAACGCATCCTAAATGCCTTTCAAAAGTAACACAAAGAAGACAGAACCCCCTAATCACAGTTCCTTCTAGAACTGAAAGACTTATGACAACTAAAATCACCTATTTTTTTATTCCAGTATAGGCTGAGACCCAAATTTTCAGGTAGGCTAACACCTTTATTTTGTGGTGGCAGTACAAATGAATAAGGTGCTATCAGGTCTAAAGAGACCGTAACACAAAGAGACAGAGAAAGGCAAGTCAGCCCC
Source organism: Rissa tridactyla (assembly GCF_028500815.1). Taxonomy (NCBI): domain Eukaryota; kingdom Metazoa; phylum Chordata; class Aves; order Charadriiformes; family Laridae; genus Rissa; species Rissa tridactyla. The sequence goes on from NC_071468.1 coordinate 4,351,688, forward strand.
CTTCCAAATTCATAACTTGTTTTGTGATAGCTTAACTTGGCTCATGAAAAGTCTTGGGTTCTTCTGGCTTTTAGCTTTTGGTGCCTTTAGATCAGAGGTTTAAATTTTCTCTGTGACCAGGAGGTCAAAGAGATAGGGGAGAAAAAGGGGAGAGAAGGAGTCTTAATTGCTCTCCTCCAGTAGCTGAGCTTGTACTATCAAACACTGCAAGAGCTCTTGGCATCGTGTCCAAGTGCTCTGGGATGGAGCCGCTTGAGAAATTGCTATGCCGTGTTGCTCTTTGGGCACGTTGCCTGGAAATGCTTGCAATTGCTTCATGATTTTCAGGATTGACTGCAGGGAGGGTGGGGCAGCGCAAGGAGGAAAAAAAAAAATAATAAAAAAAAACGTGGAGATGGGCAAGACCCAACAGACAACAACCTGACCCGACCCAAGAGGAGTTCAGACAAATGCAGCGCCAGTCTAATTAACTGCTGTAGCCTGCGTTGCCGCAGCACCTTGCGGTTCACCTAATCGCGCACACAAGCACAGACACAGGGCCGAGCGGAAGCAGGATTTACTGCGCCATTCCCAAAGACTAGCTGCCTTGGGTTTTGCCAAGAGCAGCAAGTCCCAAAAAGCTGTCAAGTGACGCTGCCCTGCCAGCCTGCACGGAGTTCAGCTCCCTGGGTCATACTGCCAGGACAAGGCAGAACAGAGAAACCACTGCTTCACATCGAGTCTCAGGCTACTCATGGTTTAGAGATTATTTGAACTGTGTTTTTTCTTCAGCTGCGCCCAAAACACTTCCAGTGTCTTGACATATCCTGTCTTCAATGTTCCTCAGGTCTTTCTGCACACCAGGCTGAGCCCCCCCAAACTTCATAACATCTGTGAGTCTGTAGATCACCACTGAAGTGCATAGAGCAGCCACGATGGCAGAAGACATGAGGGACCTGCCGCCCTTTCTTCCTACTCCAGGGACTACTCAAAGTTGGTTCCCCCAACTTTTTTTTTGTCTACCCTGACAAGACTTTTCTCCACACTTTCTCTCCCCCTCCTCGCAGGATTTCATACTGTGCTACCAACCACCGCTTCATCCCAGTTGTTTCCACCTACTTTCCCTTTCCTTGTTTTTCTTCTGTTCTTCTGTAGTGCCTCAGGTTTCTGCAGGGCAGATGATACCTGATGGGAGCAATACCTCTGGGCGCACAGCGCAGCCTCCCTCTCTTCATTCAGATCTCTGCCATGCTGAAGTCGCTTGCAGGAGTCCTGCTGATTTTCATAGGGCCAGGATTTAATTTCTTGTACGTGAATCTCAGCTAAGACACGACCACTAGTAAATTCTTTGGTACTTTATCAGCTTCCCTGTCCCTGTCTGTTAAACAGGAAGGACAATACTTTTTCACACGTAGAAGAATAACTGATGATGTGAATTTCTACAGACTCTTAAGTCCCATATCTGAAAGACTCCTTCTCACCCCCCACTTCACCATGGTGTTTCAGACCGGTGGGAAGTGCCTGTTCTCAGAACTTTGTTCTGAGGACTCCAGAAGTTCTGGAGAAAGCTCCCCATGCAGACAGGTAGACCAGTGGGGGATAATGGACTGTCATCCTTGGCCATCTGTTCTCATCCCCATGATGCTGCTGGCAGAGCGACTCTTACGACCTCTTTCTAAGTCAGTCCAGGCAACCTAGATCATTTCATTAATTTAAATAGTTGGGCTTAGTTAATCCATCTGATTACTGCCTTCTATACATCAGGGGACACTGGTGCAATCTCCTCTTTGAGCAGAGCTGTGAGGGCAGTGACACAGCAGTGACAAGTATAGCTAATCCTGGGCAAGGATGGGTACACACAGCTGCGGCCGCTGACTCAAGGCTGTGTACCGAGATGCTGGCAGAACTATAGAGCACCCTGAAGCATCAAGGCTTTTAGCAGCCCCATGGCCTCTTGGACAATCTCCGCCTCTTCAGAAGGGCAAGCTGTCTTTCCAGTTCTGTTCTGCAGTAGGTAGCAGTGACAGATGCTCTCCCGCTGCTTTCATTCGCCTTGCACCTCTCCCTCAACATCCACCTACCTTGGTTAGTCACGCAGTTTAGTCCATGGAGGCACTCTTGTGACTGAGACCCAGAAAGCGAGACCTTACAGTGGGTCTGAATAGGGGACAGAGAGACATGTGAACTGCTCCCTTGTGCGCTTGGAAGCACTACAGAAATTCTTTTGCTTCCTAAGGATGCCAGTGTGGTCAATCAAATTATTTTATTAGACGGTACCCCTTCCTCACTCACTTTTCTGTGCTACGGTCACCCCAAGATAAAAGGCTAGGCCACACAGTCATTCCCAAACTCACAGCAGAGGGAAAGTTCAGCTTTCCTGTGCACCGGTATAGCCTAGTGCACGGCAGGAGCAAGGAAGAGTCGCAACAACCTGCCATTCCCACTCACTTCAGAGATGGATTGCACAGGCGCGATAATCATTGCCTGCAATAAACTACAAGGGAGTAGGAATTATGAATGAACAAAGCAAACGAAATCATATACTCATGCAATTTTAAAGAGTACTGCATTATTTAACTTCACGCAGCTACAACTGCAGGCCCCCTTGGATAAATCGGGCCATTTTCTAGGCTGCAAATGACTATGCTTGGAGTTACAAGTCAAATGACTAATTTTTGTAGCTATGCTTTTGTGCCTTTACTATGGGTTATCCAGAAGTCTTTGAAAAACAGGCTTGCAACTCCATTGCTTCCCGGTCTCTTGGGGATTTGTCAAAACTAGAGAAGCACTTTGCCACAGCATCCATCAGGGCTACGGAACAGCTCAGAGAAAACACATCTCCTTCTGAAACCACAGGTTGGGAGGAGCTATTTATTTTAGGATGAAGAGGGCTTCCCATTTAAAGTTCTTTTTTGAAAATAAGAATCTAGGCATCATCTATAGCCGGTGCATTGTGTTGTTTTGGTTTTCTTCTTCCAAAAGAAGACATGCATCACCACCATTTTATGGGAGGTCAGTGTTCACTTCCCCTGAAGTGCTTTTGTAATTCTCTTGTTTCGACAGACAACTTCTCTGCCAAGAGCCAACCACCCTGGACGTACACATAAAAAAAAAAACCCCACATGATTAAAGAGTTACACAATCCAGAAAAGCTGCAGCAACACTTCTCCGCCTCCGTCCCCATCCCTCACTCTTCGCCAGCGGGCAGAGCCCCTTCGGGTTCGAAACCTCCATCCCCCACCCCACGTTGCTGCTGCCGGATCGTGGGGAGAGGCTGGTGGCTGGCAGGGGATGGCGCTTCAGGTCCTGCACAGAGTCCTCAGGACTCCGCCGGATCGTGGTTTTTAATCACGGCAGGGATCAGTCCGGTCAGCTAGCCTGACCTGGATTTTATAGGCCAGAGAACTTCACAAGATTTCAAAATAGCGAAGCAGGCAGCGTGGAAATACGTGGGCAGGGAAGGCGGGAGCCGAGCTGGAACCTGCGGGTCCCGCTGGGCGCATCCGCACGTCCTCCAGCTGTTGGTTGCTGGCTGGAGGGTTTCTGTTTGCTAACCCAAGATCTCGGAGCAATAATTAAACAGGCCTATTGGTCTGCTGTATGTAAAAGTGGGTTATTTTATTTACGTGCATTCAGAACGTGTTGGCACGCTCACCACTAATAGCAGCCATGCGTATAATAGTATGGAAGGACAAGGAGGTGAAAGAGCCATATGCTGCCGTCCCCTTTTTTAGCTTTCGTCCCAGTCTTACATTTGCAGATGACAGGAACAAAAACGGCCCATTTCTTAAGAAAAAAAAAAAAAAAAAAAGAAAGCCACCCCAAAAATCAAAGCCCAGGTAGTTGGATACTTTTGTTATACTGGCTCCTAAATTTTGCCAGAAGCATTCCTTAGCGTCTTAAAGCAATACCCTCCTCACACCGCCACCGCTCAGCAGCTCCTACGAGTTTTACTCCCACGGTCTAAATTTTATCTTACAACAAACTCCAGGCAAGAGTTACATTTCCAAGCTTCATCAATCATTAAACCACACAAGACTGAAGAGTATTTTCAGAGATCAGCAGAAAGATATCTGTATTTATGTCATGTCATTCTTGAAACAAACTATTGACGCATTTTCATGCAATTGCAGCAGTAGGATTAGAGATGCAAGGTAAAATAAAAACCCAGTTATCTGGGAAGCTGTTTATTTATCAGTTATGCGTGATGCTAAACTAAGCCCCGAGCCTGTAAATCACTGGAAATATTTCACAGACACGACATAACCTTTACACTAATTTTTAAAGTGTCCCAAAAAAGAGCTTAACTTTGCACCAATTTAGAAACGTTGACTTTCACTGGCCAGAGTTGGACAACTTCTGACCAGAGAAATATTTTGGAAAAAGTCCAGGCTTAGAGCCTGAAGAGTTCTACATATTTATTTCTGCCTTAGAAATAAGGATGTTTGGCAGAAAGAGCATTTGGAATGCCTTTTTCCCCCCACCCCCCCCCCACCCTCATCTCAATCCTTCAGGAATATTTTCCAGAGGACAGTTTTGACGGGGAAGGGAACCAAGTGAAAGAAAACGTTTCTGCACCTCAGCCTTCCCATGTTACAGTATTTCCAGATGGACACTTTCTGAACAGTTCTAAGACATATGCTTAGAGATTTAAATTAAATTATGTAGTAGGATACATAAAAATGGAATATTTCTGTATATGATAAGTAAATACTTCCTCGATACGTACAAATAAATTATCTGTTTTATTACAGAACTTGAGTAGATTAGTTATTTATTTCAAATCTACTCTCTTTAAATTCCCTACCCAACTGACAAACTGTTTTCCCAACACTTACTGTGCTGTGACCTCCCAGACAACACAGAATTGCTGCAGCGTTTTCAGTGGGAAAGGGTGGGCAGGGACAAACTATCCTACAGAGTTGTCCTTGCTGCAGGACAGAGGACTTGGCCGGGCTTCTGGTCAGCACAGCCCCAGGACCTTCGCTTCGGCACTAAATTGTTCTTCTGGTCCCCTGGAGAGACCCTGGGAGGAAATGTCTGGCAGAGACAGCCCGTGGTACTCAAGCTCTTAAAAAAAAAATAAAATAAAAAAAAAAAATCACAGCACAGAGCCAAATTTCATCCCAGGGTAGGTTGACTTGGTAATATTGACTTAAAAAAAAAATCGCGCCAGTTTAGACCAGACAACAACCTCCCACCAGAGGTTTTTAAAACAAAAAAAAAGAAAAAAGAAATCAACCTGTTTTTCAGGTCTATTTAATTATAAATGCATATGGTGAAAGCCTCTTAAGGCTTGACACTTTGTTATAGATAGTCAAATGATTTGTTATGAAGAAACTGTCCAAAAAACCAGAGCCTTCCTTCTGTTCTTGGGTGGTTTTCCCTAGTTTCTGGGACTACATTTATTATTATCATCATCATCAAGTATTCACTGCTATGGTTTGGTCAAATAGTTTGAAACCTACGAGCTGCCTGATACGAGATTATCCTGCCGAATAGCTGTGCCAAGTAGCTTTCATTTCTAACCCCGGGCTTGACGGAGGTAACTTTTTAAAACAACAGACTGATGAATAACAAATAGTTATTTGCAATAATGAATAGTAATTGTATTTCCTCCTGTAAAGAAGTTTGTCACCAGAGAGCCATTCCCAGTGGTTAAGACGGACATTTACGCCTCCATGTCTAACTGGTGCGACACCCAGCTGCTCTCCCCATACGCTCTTCCCTATAGGTCTCAGTGTTAAGTTCCATTTTGCCTTGTCCTAAAGGCAGAAACACAACACACACACACCATACAAGTCCATTTAAGCCTTAGAGCTGTGCCAAAACATAATAGCCCAGAAAGTTTTGATTTTTCTAGCCCCTGCAAACGCGTTTTGTATTTGAACTGCCCTTTTTCTGCAAAAGCCCAAGTGCCTGCTCTCCGTTACAGCCTTGTTTTCCCCACTCCCGTTTTAAGTGGTCATCATTAAATTAATTGATATGTCATCACTATAAAGCTAAAACTGCTTTCAGGTTACTTGCCTTCCACTCCTTCCCTCTGGCCACCTTTGTGGTTTCCTATTTACATATATTAAAAACACATTTTCTTTCTTTTTCTTGCTACCCAAGAGTCACACAGAATCGCGAAAGCTTTTAGTTCTCATCAGAGACTTGAATTTCAATCCGGCTTTCAATTTACGGAGAGCAATGAGTAAACACACTGATGGAAAATTCCCAAGCAATTCCAATGACCATATGTACAGTGTCAACTAATTTACCAGGTAGCAAACCATGAAGGGAGGGATTGCGCCCTCCTTATCCATCCATCCATCCAAGAACAGCAGACTTCAGGTTTATTTATACAAGGCCCAGAAAATAAAAATACAGGCAGAAATACAAGAATAAATTACAGCCTTTAAAAATAAAAAAAGTCTGCAAGTCAACAGAAGCAAAGTCCCCAAACGCTTGGATGCCGGAAAGAGAGGTGACAAGAGGAATGCTACTGCCATCCCTTTGCTCTCGGCATCTCTCTTTATACCTCCCTAGCAGGCTTTTTATTCATGCCACCAGCTCCGGGGCACAAGTCACGGCTGTCTGCGTCAATCGTGTGGATTCACGCTGTCTGATGGAAAACAGGGTGATGCATTGACTCTGCAACTGAAACATGGGGGCAGGTAAAAGGAAACTTTAAGTCTTACCATAGTTTTCTGAGAAGCAGAGAGGACTGGGGACAAGACAAGCCTTTTTTGCTCACTCCCAGAGGCACGTGCCACGGACCACAGTTAGCCCAAGCCACCACCATACATCTGGTACAGCACTTGATTAATCAGATACAATAAATGAGAGATACAATAAATCTCTTGATAAACAAGAATAACAAGGAGTTAAACCGTGGGACAGTTGGGTCCAGGATAGACGTGAATCAGAGGTTCAGCCCAAGTCACTTTTCCCAGGGACATCACTGCAGGCGTGAACAGACAGATAACAGGAGCCCAGCACCATCCACAGTGCCTTTTGTTACAGCTTTCGGGTACCTTTACAGCTTCCAGCAAATGTGGCAGAGAGAAGGACAATTCTTGGCCAGAAAAATTCACCCAGAGCTTTCCTTGGGCTGTCCCTAGGACACTAAGGAGATACTTTCCTCAATACCTTGTTCCGGCTCTCCTTCCCTAAAGCAAGGCAGGCCACTTCTTTGCTCGAGCAGGAGGCCACCGTCTCCTCAGACAGCAGCCCCCCTTTCCCCTCTCCCTCCCGTGCGCTGTCAGGAGACACCTTGGAGCCCCCACCAGGTCTAAAGGTCCCTTCGGTAGCCACTGCATTTTTATGAGTTAGAGCCCTTCGGCACCCTGTTTCGAAGCTAGGAAAGCAAACAGATAAAAATCCCCTCTCAGAGATTATTCATTGCAGCACAGACAAACAGGCCACGGTTCTGATTTCGTTTGCCCAACAGAGTAGAAAACTTTTAAGCCTGCATTTGTCCCTGTATGATATCCAGACACAATGGCTTACCATTACAAAGGGAATAAGTGCCTTAAAGAGACTGAGTCCCAGCGAGTGATGGTTTCTAATAAATGCCATTTGATTTTTCCTCAAGAGCATTTCTTGGAAAATACTTTGCTTGCTTTGCTTCTAAGAAAAGTAATTTGCTAATGTTTGCCTGATCATAAAATTGATTTGACCTTCTACAAATAATCTGTCATCACGGCGTGTTGCTGAGCTGTTTGAAGTGCATTAGGTTGTTCATACAGCAGGGCTTTCTCCTATTTATTCTGTATGGCCTCTTTGTATAACTGATGGAAACGTTTCCAAAGCTTTCATAAAAATAACTTCAAGCAACTGATAAAAACATAAAGATTTGAAATTCCAATGGAATACGTAACAAGTTTCAATGGGCGCAGTGAGGAATAAGGGTTTTTCAACCAGCTCTACTTCTAGTGCTGTAAGTCTGGCAAACTATGGCCTCCCACCTCCCCAGTGTGGATGGCTGCTATAGAGCTCATTACCTTCAGGTTTTTAATTAGAATTAGTGGCAATATGTCACCTGTACCTCTTATGTCTTCAGAGAAACGTCACAATGTAATTCAAGAATGAGCTGGAGGAGTTAATTTAGCTCATCCCCTGTTAATTTGGCAGGCATGTATGGGATGATGAAGAAGCCATCAATCCTGATATGGGAAGAAGAGGAACCAGACACGTGCAGAGAGAAACCTGAGAGAAAAACACTTGAGAGAAAACACTCCTCTAAATGGAAGCAGGTTTTCAAGGCTCCAGGTAGGAACCATTTACTGCGGTCAAGTACAATTGAATATATCATATTTCTCTGACAATGTCGAGATGAGGGAGGGGAAAATGTCTTTACAATTTTTTAGCCAATAAGGTTTTTTTCCCTTAACATGGTTTTCAAAACTTCAAAAACAAAGTTCTTGTTGGTGGCCACTCCTTACCAGGGTTGGTCACCGACAGCTTAAGACACACGTTCAAAGGCACCAGCTTTGGAAGCTCTTGCTCTTGTAGGTAAGACTACTCGGGTAGTACAGAACCAACGTGGGCAGAATCAGCCCTGCAAACTGTCGCAGGGACCATCTGAGACCCCTCCTCCTTGCATGGAAAAAAATAAAACCCCACAGGTCCCATCCACAAAATACAATTCAGTAGCTGGCAGCACTGGGCCTTTACCAGAGGGCAGAAATTCTCCTCCTGGTTAGCTCTTCACACAGGAGATGCTGCTGCCTCCGCGTTCACTGGAAGAGGTTCGCTGTCAGGGCCAGCTTTTTATAGGAAGGAAGACTTTCTGATTGGAAATAACCTGATAATTAAAGCATGACTTTATTTATTTACATCTCACATTCATTTATAGTTACTTATTTGCATTATAAATCTGTTTGCATTACAAACAATACTATTTCGTTTTAGTTGCATGCTAAGTCTCCTCTGTGAGACTTGTCGGTATTTGAAGGCGTTCTTCAGGCTTGTAAGTGCCTGGCCCCTGCAGGCAGACGCTGGCCTCGGGGAGGTGATGACTCTGGCTGCAGAGTCCCCCTGCACTTTCCTTAGCAGAGGGAAGAGTGACCCACAAAAAAAAAAAAAAATAAAAAAGCTGTAAGAGCAGGCAGCCAAGCTCTCCTTCATGAAACAGCAGAAAAAGTAGGCATCTAATCCTCCTTTCCCAGGTGATACGTATTATATGTGGAGTATATCACAAAAAGTAGATAGGTAAATAACCAAGATATCCGCCACCTAACTCCCTGAATCACCAGCTCTACCATCGCTCTCCACGAGCCCCTGCTCCGGATCCCAGCCAGCCGGCACTGGGGGGATCCAGCATCAGTGGCCACCCCGCCATCCGCTGGCTACCAGGACATAGTTCACGTTTGTAGGGTACAGTGAATCGCTTGTGCGGCACGGGGGGAGCTCAGCGGGTGAGCCCCTTCCCCACCCAAGCCCTGCTCCTGGCCCCACAGGCCCCTGCAACGGGCACTGGTGGGAGTGGGATGGAGGAGCAGTGCCTCTGGGAATCCAAAGCCCATAAAGGCTGTGCTGAAAACGTAGGGTTTTTTTTTTTTTCTGGGTGCATTAACATTCCTCTTTTGCTGTCGGGTTAGTGGTTGAAACAGCGGCGCTTTTCTGTTTGCAGCCTTCTGTGTAGCAGTCCTCTTCTGCCCACTGAACTGTGCCCTGACTTTCCTGAAGAAGAGAAGCCTGCAGCTCCTCCTGCCTCTCATGAACTCCAAAAACTGAGAGGTGAGACAGCACCCTCACCGCTTAGTGACATACCCCTGCCAGAGCTAACCAGCATCTCCTGCCTCTGCTGGGACAAGGAAGGGTGACCCAGCCAGTAGGAAAAGGGCTGGGAAAGCAGCCTCCTGCCCCCCCAGCACACCGACACCTAAGGACACTGCCTTTCTGCACCAGCCTGGCCCCAAGGAGTCCAGCCCGGGGCACAGCCACATGCAGCCAGCCGCCTGAGGGGCAAAGACAAACCAAATTTGACTTGTGTCCCCTTAACTAGTAAACGCTGCCCTGTACTATCCTAAACAGCTGTAAAACCACAGCTGTCAACGCTGCTGCGCGTTCACTCATATACAAATCCCACGTTGTATCAAGTGATGTGACCCAAACGCAATTAAATAACTAAAAATACTGACACAAAACCTTTTGCAGGGTCTGTTATTGGTTTCAGTGGTGGGTGTTTACCCAGAGCCCTGCATGCACTGCCACCAAAATCATCGGGAGAAGAAAAGGACGGGCTCTCCCAGCAAGGAAGGCCGGGCAGTGCTTTAGAGCCTGCTGCTACACGAGCAGATCTTCCTCGGAGCTCTGCGCCCAGAGCCGTGGGAGACTGAGACTGGTAGCAGACACAAGACCAGCCAGCTTGGTCTCCAACACTGAGGCAGAGCGTTAGCTGCTCTCCTGCATCTCACTGGCATTTGAGAGACATGGTAGTTGCTTTTAAAGGGCAAACCCAAAAATATCCCGTGGCTTTTTCATTCATCTCTCCCCCGTTCCTGTATTCCCGCCGTTGCAGGCTGTAATGGCTCTTGAATTACATTTACTCCAGCACATGGCTAAGAGAAGCCCTGAGCTGGTGTCTTCCCCAGCATCCCCGCTTGAGACAAAGCATCCAGAGCCTGCTGTGATTCATTGATCCAGGCTTTAGGATGGGGTGTGTGGCGGGGGGGAGGGTTAAGGAAAAAAAAAAAAAAAGATAGTAAACCAGAAAACGATATGGACCTCCGGGTATCCCCACTGGTCGGTCTCATCTTTTCTTGCTAAAGGCGAGAGGGTCCCTGGCTTTCTATCTAACACTACCTTAATACGTCTAGTTCTCAGTAGCCTCTTTGCTTTGACCTTTCTGAGTTTGGGGTCAGGGCACCAAGCATGCTGTAGATGCTGCGTTGAACATATAGGTGAACATAAAGCCTGTCCCCCCACTGCAATGTATTGACCAGCAGTGACAGAGTGCAGGTGCGATGAGGGAGGGAGTGCAGCAAAACGGCAGTGGGAATGAAGTCAGTTGAAATGACTGAACAGCGCTGAAGAGCTAAAACTCTCCCGATGTCTTTCAGCCGGGAAGGCAACCCACGGAGCGCTACACGTTAATGCTGTCACACCACAATGGAAAAATGCTACGGGAAGGAGCATAGCTGGGATCAGAAGTGACAAACTCCTGGCAGGGGAGGATTATGAGTGGTGACTTCAATCGCAAGACAAGAAAAAAAAAACTGCGGATGAAGACAGCAAGCACCGCCTGAACCATGAGGCAGGTCTCCAACTCCCTTGCGAGTCTGATCTGTAAGGGAGAGAACACCGAGACACTGAAATTTTGGGTTGTACAGTACATTGTACGCACTGGGATATGCACAGAGGAAAAAAAAATCCAAACATCTGAGATGAAAGGAAATAAAGGGGAAAAAAAAACGCTAAGGCTTGGTTTTCATTATCTAAAGCCACAACTCAGAACTGTCTGACTGATGATAAGAGATGTCACCCACCCAGGGTGTTGGATCCAGAGAGGAAAAGGAAAGCTTTCAAAACAGCTTCTATAAGACATTAAACCAGCTTAATATCAAGCCAGACTGAAAACAAACATTTCAATTCCAGAACATCAAAGCACTGGGAGCGAACATGCTAAAGCAAAAAATTCCTGAATGAAAAGCTTGGGGTTTTAGTCTTGACATATTTGGCAAGTGTCCGGTTATATGACTAATGCCAAACCCATATATTCTGCAGGATGTCCCAGGAAAGGTTTCCTTTAGCCAGAACCCCATTTTGAGCCAGAGATGTCAGCTCTCTCAGTGTGTAATCCCATTCTGTGCAAGTAACCCCCGTGCAATTTCAGCTGATAACCATCATTTTCTCCTCCAAACCACTGGAGGCGACACGCGTGAGCTGCTACATGGCTATTCTTTTCCCCCCAAAGTGACCTTCACTCAAAGGATGACGCCTGCTTGCGTCCACAGTCGTGTTCATGGTCTGAAATTAGAGACTTTATATGAGCAAAGCTCCTGAAGACTTCAGTGGAAGTTCTGCTTGCCCGAGGACTTGGGGATGGCCTACATTTGTTTATAAAGCTCTCCAGTCCAGTGGGATACAGAAAACTGCTGCGTACGAGCATAAAATTATGACTGTGAGGCAATATCACCGTAAGATAAATTATGACTGCACTTAAAGTTGTTTAACACAAATGAGCTATATCAGACTAACACCAAAGTTATAAGTCAGCTGAAGCTGACTAAGGGATCTGAATGCGCAGTGGCTTTTAATTTGAGTGGGAACGAGGGATTTGAATTCCTTAAATAGTCTTGAATGTTTCATAGCAGAAAAAAAAATAAAATTAAAGTAACTTGCTCCTGAAGCCTACAAACCTTGCCAAAAAGATTTTGCCAACATCTTTTGGGACACATTTGGGACAAAAATGAGTGATTTTCAGGAATCCCTGAAAATATTCCAAGTTTTGATGAAAATTTTCAGAAAAAAAAACCCAATTCAAACAAATGTTTTTCAGTAGGTCACTTTGATCCAAAATTTAATTGGGCTGTAAGTCTACTCAAAGTAAATAAACTTTAGCAGCAAGCCCTCTGTCCTACAACTCACAACAGAAACAACTGATCACGTAAGACCTGCTCTTTTCTCCCCGACCCCAACTGCAATACTTCCTTTTTTTTTTTTTTAGCCGTTTTAAGAAAGCACAAAATTGGACTTCAAACATAGCAGGTTTGCCTGGGCAACACTGTGAAATTATCGCCTGACAGAATCAAAATGCTGGTGACGACGGCAAAACAGAGGGAAGCAGGTTACACGAACGCATCCTTTCACCATTTGAAAATATGTTAACAACAAGTCTCCGAGCCAATACCATTCCTTCCTGGATGTCTGTACGCCTGGTAAAAGATACTAAGACAGCATCCCCCTGGCCTAAATACTCTTCCTCGCTGTCATTCTCTTATTAGGAGTCTCCCTTGATTTTTGGGGAATTTTTCTCCAGACCTCCCTCTCCTGAGCAGAGATTAGCCACACAGACAACTTCACTGACGCCAGAGCCCAGCGTGCAGGTACTGTTCACCTCCACGCTGAACACTGGGAAGCATTTCCGGCAGCCAAGGCCCCTGAGGCAAGAGATTTCCCTATATGTGTTTATCGTATTCTAGGAAAAACATTCAGGGGTGGAGAAAGAGGGAGGAGAGGGCAGGAAAGCAATATAATAATGATTAGCATAATGGGATTTGCTATTCTTGTTAATAGTTTAATCAATATAAACATTTACTGAACCCTCTTAAGTGATTGCCACGATCCAGTTGCTTTATATTTAGTTAAACACCCATAAGCCGTGGTTAGCATCATCTGCATCTCTACTACCCACTCACTTCTGCAACAACAAAAAAAAAGCTACAACTGGGATTTCCCACAGCTAAAAACTCAGCCGTGCACAAGTGACCTCCCCAGCCATGTGCCACGTGTCCTGGTTGTGCTGGATACCCCAGACACGCAGATGATGGGTCTTAGGGGAGGTGGGACTTGCTCTGTACGAGCAAGTTAATTGCAAAGGTGCCGTGCTCCAAGGCAGCGGTTGCGTCAGACTCACAAATGGAGCCACAAGTGCTTCTCACCTGCACTGGAGACAGCCCAACACTCCTAAAGCTTTGCAGATCACACGCAGTTGGATCCTGCACTCCTCACGCAGTCCTTCCTTGAAGGGATGACTTATTAGACCCTCTGCTTTGCGAGTCCATCCATTAGATACCAAAGAGATGTAAAAGATATAAAAGCACGCATACACGGAGGGACAAGGCGCAGCTGGCAGCAGGGTGGGACAGCACCAGTCCCACAGAGGTCACGGCGCTGGCGGTGCCACAGTGGCTTTGCTGGGTTTTGCCCTAGAGCAGTTGCATTTGCTATTTCATACCATGTCGTTTATGATATATTATTGGTATCATACCACAGGACACAGCATATGTTCTAAGGGGCCACAGGCCTTTCTCACAATCCGTTTTCTTTAGCTTGATTTTAGGCAGGAAAAGATTGCCTTAAGTGGTGCTTTCATCTCTCTGAATAGGTAGTGCTAAAAGCATGTGAAAACATCCTATGGGTGTATCAGTATAAAGCTATTTTAAAAGGCTTAAAAGTGGCTTTGAAATAAGCCGAGAGAATCTCCAAATTGACAGCTGCAAGGGGAGAGGGGGAAAAAATAAATATCTACTAAAGGCAGATTTCCCTATGGAATGGTCCTCCCCATTGCGGGGCTCGATGGGAGGGTGGGGGGCACTTTCCCCCATCCAAAAGCCTGTCCCCACGGCCTCGCGACGGGGGAAGTCGTGCCATTTATAGATGCCAGTCTGCGAGCAGACACGCGTCCCTGCAACAGCGAGTGCCACAGGCAGCATCTGTCCAAGGAGCCCAGATACCATGCTCCAGAACACGACGATGCTGAAACGCCTACTCACCAGATTAGTTTGCTATAATGGGTCTAATTTATTTTGGCATTTCCTAGGGACTACAAGAAATAGCAAAAACACAACTACGGGCAATGCTGTTGTATCATCTCTGAAAAGCATGAAAAAGTACAACTGCAAGAAACAAGTCTTTTGGGTGGGTGGGTGGTTTTTTGTTGGTTTTTTTATAATTTTTTTTTTTAATATTTTTTTTTATTATTTAAGAAACAACGCACAACTTCCCATTGTGCCACTTGGATGCCCTTTGCACTGCATGGTATCACAGGTCAACTCATGCTCAGGGCAAAGCCCGAAATACCGTTTCCCACCGGGGCTTCGAGGTTGTCACCGCACATATTCAGACAGACACAAACACTGGCCACTCAGCAATACAGAAAAAGTTATATGCTTCTCACTAGAACTTGGTAAGAACAATCCCATCCTCCCTAGGGCCACACCACAGCACCAACCTCAAACACTGAGCAGAACCTTAAATATCCACCGCTACCGCTGAATCCTTGTGTTTGGGGTGAAGTCTCCAACTCCTTTGGTTTCTTTCCATGTGACACAAGAACCTGTCCCACTATTGAACAGGAAAGTTAAACTGTTAGAAGCATTACAGAGTGTGACACGGGGAAAAGAGAAAGCTGAGGGGTCTGGAGTCCTAACCCAGTGTTCTGGGAGTCACTTCCGTGCCAGACAAGCTTTGGGTAAACTCTGCTGACCCATCATCTCACAGTATTTGAACTTGACCATCTCCATCAAGGCTTAGATGCAAACCGGAACGAAGTCTGGACTTAAGAAACTGAGGTGAAGCCCCTCAGAGGTGGGTAATTCCACCAATTTGTCAGTTCTAATGAGAAGAATTCAATGGAACCGCTTTCTTGGGAATTTCTCCGTAAAGCGTGTTCAGAAGCTGCGCAAAGGGTCAGTTAGCTTTGTTCTTCCGTATTTGTAGTACTCCTCTTTCTGAATGCAAGAATGCATTTTCGGAGTCAAAAGGTTAATACGTGCTCTATGATAGATAAATAAAGGAATAAAGCAAGAAGCAGCTTACTTAAAACATCCTGGTAGATTTTAATATCTCTTTTCTTAAGCATAAACAAGTGACTAGATGAAGAGAATTCCCGATTCCTGCAGGTAACAGGAATGAAGCTTTCAAAGAGAACGCAATCACATCAATTACAGTATCACACGTGAAGTGAAACAACACATACCGGTTTCCTACTTGCATGTTTAATGGAGCTGTTATTTGCAGACAGCTGTAAGGAAAAAATTACCTTTAAGTAAAAATAAAAAGGGAGCTCGAGGATGCAGAAATTAACTACGGGGGGAAAAAAAAAAAGAAGATGCAAAACATTAAGCAGACTCTATGAAGAAGCGCAGATGAAAGGAAGAAGAGCCCAAATGCTAGCAACACTAATAGCATTCGGGGGACCATTAAATGCTGAAAATGTGCATAGCTAACTTGCCTGACGTCTGTAAGGCTGTCACCTTCTGCTGTTTGGAGAGCTGCAAGAAGCCTGCTCTGCATTACTTCCCTCTCTGGGCCTCTGAAACCACCAATATCTAGGGGCTGAGGCAAAGCAGGATGAAATCACCAACTTTTAGCTAGTTAACAAGCGAGTTTCAAGTTAGATATTGTGATCTCTTCATTGCTTTGTGCACTCGCCTACCCTGCCCTTCTCCGTGCTTACGCATTTAATCCTTCTCAGTGCCAAAGTGGAAAACCTCTGGTTCTCTACAGCTGTATTGCTGAGAAGACAAGATTCTCTTTCCATCAATACCAGGTTATTGGCACTGACTTAGTTAAATTAACCTGCATTTATGCGGTTAGATTAGTGTAAATTAACCCTAGCAGAACCAGAGGTCATTCAGTCCATCCACCTGCATAAGGGAGGACTTGCATAGGTCACTCCTGACAGACAGAGGTCTAAGCTTATTTTTCAAAGCGTCAGAGACTCACCTCTCCCAGGGAATCTGCTCCTTCACACTCCCTTAGTATCAGATTAATTACTAAAAATAAATTGCCCTAATTACACCTTGAAGTAGTTTAGCCCACAGCTTCTTGTCTTAACTGCCAGGCTGAGGAAGACCAAATCATTTCCCTTTTCCTTTGCAGCTGCTGACAATGTTTTGGAAGAGATTTAGTCTCCTCCTCAGTCTCCCTCTCCTGAGGATGAAACCCCCACAATCTTTCCTGGCAGATGAAGTCTTCTAGACCTTTGATCAGTCTCACCGCTTTCTTTTTCATACTCAACCATTGTCCAGCTCAGCCTTGAAGTTTTCTGGACAGAAGCGAGCGCAGTGCTCCCGCTTGCTGGCACGGGGCTGGCCGCAAGGATTATGGCACTTGCCACGGTGGCAACAGCCCTGCTCATTCGCTTGATGTGCCTTTTCTGCACCAGCATAGCATGACTTGTTCACCATCACCTTGTGAGCCATCAAAATATTTCATCCTTATTGATGAATCAACTATAACATGTAGTTGTTGTTCCCCAACCTGTTATAACTATGTAATAACCTATGTTAAGAGTTTATTGCAATACATAAATCTATATTCAGCAGAGGGACAATGCAGTGTCCTAGCTGAATGGCAAGCTGTTTTTTCTGGGTTTGTTTTTTTTTTTTAAACACATCTCTAGCTTTCAAAGATCATACTGAATTCTAATCCTGCCCAGTGTCCTCACATCATCTTCCAACGTGGTGTCAGCCCGGAATTTAAACTGCATACTCTCTCTTCCATCAGCCGAATCACATATTGAAAGAAAAGACATGTACACAAAACCACCCCCTCAGAACCTCCCTCAACAACATCCTTCAATCAGTTTTTCAAGCAATTTTACACCCAGGTATTTTCAACCATGCCATCCTTACAAGAGCGCATGTGAAACAGCTTCAAAATTCAAACCAATCTCAGGGTGTTGCCCTATTTTACTGGAAAATTAGATTGGTTTGAATCTCTTGCATCTAAAAAAAAAATAACATCTAAGCTGCCTGTTACTCATCCCCTCATTTTCTTTGAGGTGCTCACAAAATAGTTTGTTTGGTTACTTGTTCCAGTGTTTTTCCAGGAACTGAAGCTAAGCCTACAGGTGTGTAATTGTAGACCTGCTTTTTAGCCCCACTTTGGTACCGATGAGCTCAAACCTGCACACAGCACTCCTGGGCTCTGCTCCAACACACCACTTTAGCACATATTCAATTGCAAGAGTGAGAGACATCTGTGGCTGTGGAGGGGATGAGTCACATGCTTAATGTTACGCATGTGCTTGGATGTTTTCCTAGTTCCTAAGAATGGATACATTAAGAAAAAAAAAAAACAACAAACAAACCAAAAAATACCAAAACCAACAAAACGAACAACACACCAAAACGAAGCAAAACAAAGATGTGCATTTATATTTATACAATGCTTATGACTTTAAGAATGCAAATCCCAACCGGTACTAAACATCAATCTCCACGGACGAGCGAAAAGCAGGAATCATTCTGTTACCTTGTGATCACCTCCGCAATGACGTCTTCTTTTAGCTATTGTGCTGCTTTATTATCTAGTTTTGCTAGATCTTTCTCAAATCTCCCTTAATACCTGTTACATTATGCCTCCAGCAAGTTTTTCAGCCTTGTTATTCTTCTAGACAGTTAATTAATTAATTAGATATCACTTAGTCTGTCATGAACCGCTATCGACACCTCTTGTAGCAGCTTTCTGAGCATTTCAAGTATATTTTTATGCTTCTGAAAGACACTAGCAGCTCTGGAGAGCTAGACTAACCTCACTCCTAGGTCAACTCTGCCCAGATCAGTTCAAACCAACACAGCTATTAAACCCCACCCTTCATCTCCCAACTTTAGGATTACCTGTAGCAATATCTCAGGAGTCAACGGCACATTGGAAACGGTCAAAGACACGATGGGGTCAACACACAACGGTGGGGCTCAACAGGAGTCCTCTGCTGCTCTCCCTCCTCTCCTCCAACTTCAGGAAGCCTTTGCCGACCTCCAAGTCAAGCATTTAGCTTAAACAGGGCCCTGGGGCTGACTCATGCGGCTTTATCAAATGGACTGTTTACACCTGTGGACTCCACACCAACAGTCACTCAACTCTGCTCCACGGCTAATTGCCCATTTGAACTCTGCCCATCCAGTGGCTAATTGCCCATTTGAACAGAGTCACCCGGACAATCAGGTGCTGAGCCCCAGCACGTAACTCCCCTCTATACTTCGCTCCGCTCAGGTTCCCCTGTTTCTGTCACCACTTGTTGCTTCCTCCTGAGCCCAGGAGGGAGGTGGCCAGCCAGGCTTTCTTCCATACCTCTCCTAGCTAATTCCTTCATTCTCCCCACACAGACCATTTCCCCAGACCAGCAAAGAGACCTCAAAGCACACTGCTTATCCCAGACTAATTTTATCTTATGCACACAGAATTGGGGAGGAATTCCAGCTAACAGAGCTCTCTTGCAAGCTAATTATTCTTCAAAGAAGTTTTAGGCGGTCCCAAGGAGCATCTAACTATTGATTTTCTACTCTGTATAATTTCCCTGCAAAATTTAATCATTCTCCTCCTGTCTCGCACTGTCACTTGTCTCTCACAACAACCTGGGAACAATAAAAGAATGGAATAGAGGGCATCAATAAGGGCACTGCCAAAAAAAAAAAAAATCTCTGTACAAGCGGAGTCTGTAAAAGCAAACCCAAGAAATGTATGCAGACCTTGTTTAATATTCATCAGCCAGGGTACTATATAACTGAAACCCAAACTAACTGTTATGAAAATTCAGGCTAGAAGGAAATCAAATTGAGACAGCTTTCTAAGGACCTTGGCATTTCAGAGTTTCTCATTTCTGGATTTCTAGCATAAATGTGCCACAGAGGGAAATGTTACTGAATATATTGGTTGCTTACAAATGGCTACATTTGTATATAAATCCACTTCTTACAAAAAAAAAAGGAGAAATGAAATTGGCAATAAGAGACTCCAAGGAACTGGCCTAGTATAAATCTTATTGCTAACACATGATTTTATGGAACAACAAAATAAAACTGGAACTGAGACCAGCAAATCTAAAAACCCTGTTGTGCAATATTAAGCTGGTTTTTCCTTCCTCAGCTCCCTGCGCAACAAAGTGCTTGATGCATGATTAACTTCATGGAAGTTAAGAACGCCCTTTGACTTCACAAAGTTAGCACCTTCAAATTCACCTGCATTGTGAATACTGAGTATTTAAGCAGATGCTGACGTCTAGGCTGGTGCTTAATTCCTCCGTGTTTGCTGTAACACCCAGCCCACTTAAGGACACTATCGAATAATTCTTTGATTCTGCCTAGTGAATCTGCCTGGCAAGGGATGGGCAGTCTCCAGAAGAACAACTTCTGGTCCAATCCCAACATACAGCAAGGAAGATAAGGGCTTGCTAGGAGAGAACAGGGAGAGCAGGTTGGGCGCCGAGCGGTACCGCTTTGCCCACATCTGCGCTGACAAAACTCTGTGATGCAAGTTAAAGCCGCTCCCGGAGTGTTTTTAATCAGGAGAGGGCTGCACAAAGCCAGCTCGAGAAGCTGCGTTTGGGTCTCTGTTGACCTCTGCCGAGTCTCTGCCCTTCCCCTGTGGTACCGGCACAACACAGTAAAGAACTTATTTTGATTTCTTCCATGTCTAGGATTAAAACCCTGCAGGACTCGGGATGAATGTTGGTTCTGAGGCTGTACTGCCCAACCTGGGGCCTGGTTAAATCAGGTTTTGCCAGCCCCTGTCCTTTAGATGTCAGATGACAGTTCAGGAGGTGAAAGGAAATGCTTTGGAAAGTAGAACACACAATTACAGTTCGCGGTAGGGCTTTTTTTCTCATTTTCTTCAGAAATGTCCAAGCCCTTCCTATTTCCCTTAGGAAAATAAATTCTTATCAGAAGCTATTTAATGAAAGAAAAGAAAAAGCTATCATTGACTTAAAGAAAAAAAAGTAGCTGAGCAAATTTAGGTAAACCGTGTCCCGCTGCTGCTGCCAGGCAGAGAAGCTGGTGCTCAGACGACAGCTTCTTTCGTATG
This sequence comes from Rissa tridactyla, assembly GCF_028500815.1. Classification (NCBI taxonomy): domain Eukaryota; kingdom Metazoa; phylum Chordata; class Aves; order Charadriiformes; family Laridae; genus Rissa; species Rissa tridactyla. The sequence goes on from NC_071468.1 coordinate 4,372,130, forward strand.
TCAACACTTAGCTATGCATCCTGGCATTCATTATTTAACAGCCTCCATGTGACATATAGCTTTCAGAAACATGATATCCTTTAGCAACCCAGATAAGAGCTCAGGTTTGAAACGTTCCCACTGCTAACTGTGCAACGGCTTCGACTCTCACTGATCTGAAACACGGCTGTGTCGACACCCCCGTGCCCTGGCAGAGCAATGCCGGTGGGCTCTGCTAGGAAGAAAGCTGGTTTCAGAATAGGAACATCACCACGGAACTGAGCTGCTCTGTGGCACGGCGTTTGAATTCGAGTCCACTTCCTGTTCCCTGTTTGCCTGGCACCCTTGGAAATCTGCCAAAAAATAATAAAAAAAAAAACAACCAACAAATGCCAGAGGAAGGGAATGGCCAAAATCCACATGCAAAGTTTATCATTAAAACCTTAAATCCGAACTTCCAAATCCAAGCGCTTGAAGTTATGCACCAAGCCCCCTGTGAGAAGCATTAAAAATGACGCAGTTTAGAGTGACTCTGAGCAGCCGGAGTCCTGTCAGTCGGCCTGGAACATTCCCTGCGCTGCTCCAAAGCATCTCCCTTTCATCTGGGGGCCCGTTCAAAAAGAGGACATTTGCACGATAGCACCAACAAAGCAAAAGGACCTAAGCAAAACCCAGCCTTTAGGATTTAAAATACATCTATTTTCACTTTCCCAGCATTAACAGGAGCACTTTCTTCTACACCTTTGGGCACCTGCATGCCAAGAGATGAGGGCAAGCCGCACAGATGCTGCCAGCCAAAGACAAGTTGGGAAGAATCCAAGCTTCACCCAGGAGGAGAATGACATTTCAGTAGATTACGCTTGGGAAGGTGCCAGTCCAAATGATCTCCTACGCACTGCCTGGGCTGGAAAAATAAGCCCCCATATTTCTGTAATAGTGCAGTTACATTTTCTTACCGGTGATGCAACCGTTAGAGGAGGCAAAGATCCTGAGTCAGGGAAACTGCTCCGCGGAGGGGTATGGGTAAACGCACAGCTTCTGAAAAGCGGGTGCTGTGTTTTTCTCATAAAAGCAGGACTACATGAGGAGGGAGGGAAAAGGGGTTAGAAACTGCCCTGAAGAATAACATTTACATCCTGTTATCTGCCAAGACCTGGTTCTGCCAACGACGTTTCGAGCTCTTTCTCAAGCCCAGAAACGGGCCCTACGTGCCAGCTCACTTACTGAAGGGCCAAGAAGGTAACCCCACGCAGCTGCTCAGAGATGGCATGCTCGGCAGCGCTTCTGGCAGCTGGAGATCGGACTGTATCAGAGAAGCCAAGCCTTCTTTCCTGGGGGCTTTTACATTCCAGGAGGAAACCAGACCTATTGATTAATTCCTTCTGCATAACCTAAGTGAGGTTTGGGACCAGCTGCAGGTGGGTGAGTTGTAGCTGCTGTCCCTTGAATCATTCTCTGCGGGACTCAAATTGCATCGGTGGGCTTAGCAGAAATGTCAGTATCTCTGTTTCTTCTATTAACAGCCCCTCCGCTGCCTACAATACCTGTCCTTCTCTTGCACCCCTCCAACTCTACCACGGAATTGACTTTTGACTTCTATTTTAAAAAGTGCAAAGCTTCTCTGTTTCTACCCTCTGGGCATTTCTGCTTTTTTTTGGTGTTGTTTGTTTTTTTCTTTTGGTGGGGTGAGGTATTAAGCTTGTCCTGCACATGGGGACAACTCGTCAGTAAGGAAACCAGGCTCCTCTGGTCACACTCGGTCTCTGATCTGCTCTGTGCCCTTAGGCCACCTTACCCGTCCTTGTGCCCTCACTACCAGTTGGCACGCTACTAAGGAGAGCCAAATGATACTCAATACAAAATTGCACACTAATTTCCGTAGAGCTATTTCTAGTAGGAATCAGTGTCAGACTCCTCCAGTTCAGACCAAATCATGTGCTACCTTCTGTGTTGTCCTTGGACGATCAAGCACGAGGGACATGGGCCTTTAAACCCACGAGCCCTCTGACGTATGTCCTTAACTAACCTGTACCAGAATTAAGTCCTTAGGACACCATTTTGCAGGCTGACAGACCTGGGTGCTTATGCAGCAGACTGACAGCTGTGGCTGGTCATCGCCTAAAAGCCCACTCTGCCCTTTGTGTGAGCGTTACTCTACCCTAGAAAGACGGAGCCATCTGAGGCTATTCAGTTGCTAGCCTCGCCTAGGACTTGGTTGAGAGTGAACAAACGTACATCCTTCTGAAGCCTGTAAGTTGATGGCACCAAGGAGCAGAGAACAGAGATGCTGTTTTATGCAAAGTCAGAGAAGGAGCAGCACCCTCCTGTGCTCATGTATATTTATTGCAGTGCCAACTCAGAGCTCTTTTGCTGCTTATCAGCACAAAGTATTTTTTGGCAGTCTGCCTCCTAGGTCTCTTTCATTGCACCCCCCCCTCCAGACTCTGTGTTTTCAGGGATGTAGTTTTCCTGCTATGCCTTTAAAACATCCCAGCTTGTCTGGTGGCTCTGTGGCATTTCCATGCTTGTCAGCACATCTCACCGGCTTCCCACCCATCCCATCCTGGGGCGCAGGTGAGAGCCGGCACGTCTGCACAGCATCGTCCGAACGCTTAAACCTTGCGCAGAAGGGCTGAAGAGCACAGGCCGCTTTTTTCGCCTGCAGAGGGAAGGTGGGACATGTACGGGGATAATCCTCTTTTTCTGCAGGTATAAACAGGGCCCATTTTTCCACTGCGCAGGCTGCCATCTCGTGGGCATCGTCCGGATCTTCCTGGAAATAAATAACGACTCCCAAGTGCTAATAACACGGCACTGCCAATATTCTGCTCTGCTGATCTAAGAAACCGCACAGCTTCAGGTCCCCGGCTTTGGCAGATTATGGAGGAGCAGAGATGATGGAGTTGTTGAGCTGGTACCACGGCTGGTAGGATAGATTTTCCATAAAAATAACAGCTTTAACGGGCCGGTGTGGAATACTAAGGTCGGAAAGAGCAAGCTCAGCGTACTTGTTACACAAAAGCTAAAACCCCGCTGCCAATGTCACCGTATGAGCTCCAGGCTACTGCATCGATACAGTGCAATCAGGCATCCCAAAGGAACGGAAATCTTTGTATTGACTGCAGAAAGCTTTGGCTCCGGTTCAGATGTGGGACAACCAGAGCTAGCTTAAAAATTGCTAACGGACCCGGGTGCTTTCATGAGCACCCTGTCCTCCCAGGGGTAAGCTATGCCCTTGGAAAGGAGGGAAGACCCTGGTATTTTCTTACTGATTTTTTAGGATATAGCAACTCGAGTCGGATTTCACGTTTCTACCTCTTGCATTGGGAGAATCTGCAGTCAAATCAAGGTAAATGTGTCCTCTGTGCTTTTCCAGGCACTTATACAATATTAATCAAAATTACTGAAAGTTAATTCTGGGCAGATTTGGAGTGGGATATTTAGGGCTTGGGTAAAATTCTTTTAATGTTTGCTAACGCTTATGCTGGATCAGTTTATCAGCGCTGAACTGATTTTGTATCTACTCTGACACCACTGGCATTTCCCAACAGTCCGACCGTGTAAGGGCTTCTCATCATACGGAGATGCTCAGGAAGAGCCGCCGTGTTCAAACACACGCTCTTTCTCAAACCGAGTTAACTTTTAACCAGAGATAAATCCTAATCTCGCAATGCTGTACCTCTTTTTCAGTAACCCTCAGGTTCAAACCAGTTTACCTGTTGAATCTAACTATGTCCGCACTGTGTGGCTAAGGTGAAAATATGTACTGGAGGAAACCACTTTGATTTCAGCACTTTCTAGCTCTGGTCACCAGGAAGAGAAGGAAACTTGCTCTCCCCTCATCCTCATCCTCCACCTCCACTTGAGGCTCTCCATTCGCTACACTGTGGTAATCCTTCCATGCTAGGAATGGGCATGAGTCAGCGTGGAGAAGCAGTCTAAGCATTTTTACTCCCTTTTGGGTCATTTTGTGGTAGCACTTTCAAGTCAGAATGATCCAACATTTGTCTTGCAAGCTAGAAATGAGACAAAGCAGTGTTTATTTTTTTGTCTGTTCCTGGAATGTAATAATTGGAAGGTACAGTGTGTCTTTTCACTTTCCACACTGTCCATGCACAAGGGTACACCAGCTGAACCATGGCATATCTGTCCCTGAGCCAGGGGTGTTCCAGTTTAAAGAGGATCAGTCACTTCAGGTTAGAGAAGGCAGCAGATTTTTCTGCTTGTAAGAGAATTTCCCTCCCGTCTCCCTTTCTTTGTTTGCTACTACTCCAATACTGCCAGACAGGACTTAATCCTAGGGACTTAACAAAATAACTTCTGACAAATGGAAGACTTCGTCTCTGGAATAGACTGGGCATTGCACGCAGTGACAGGTATTTGAAAATATTTCACGGGTAGAGATATTCCTGCCTTGCCCTTTAAAAGGAAGCCATCTCCCTTTTATGACACGCTGAGCAGTACACGTGGCATCCTAAATCTGTTTTGTCAACTGAGGCCAGGGTTTTTAAAAATATGCAGTAAGATCTTAACACAGCTCATCACATTATACAGAACCAGACATCCTGCTTAGTCTTCAAAGACTTGATATTCCCCATGCACAGCCCACATGCAACTGCTCCTAATTACATGCAATGACAGCCTTCAACTGGCTCCCTTCCTTTGACACCACCGCAGCGCGTTCACTGGCTGAGCCCTGAACTGGGACGCACAGCTTGCCAGCTCTAAAAACTGCAAGCGTTTCTGTTCAGAATGTCTTTGGCTGTCTAACTGCACCAAAAATACACTATTTTAATTTTCTTCCTGGAAAGCTACTTTTACCAGCCCTGAAATGCTCGCCTGCAGAAGCAGATGCGATTTCAGCTTTTTGGGTGGTTGCAGCAAGCAGTGTTGTTTGCGTGTCAGCATTAGAAGGCAGGAATGTATTTTGCTAAGCTTCTGTCCAGATGGGCTGGTCAAGATGGATGAGTTTCATGTTTTTTTCTGTTGGGTAAGGCTCATTTTCACTCTACTGGTATCAAAAAGTCCCCGCTAAGGTCAGCAGCATGCTCTGCTATTCACTGTACGCTAGCAAGAGGCAAGCTAAACGGTCTGGACTCTGAGCTGAGAAGACACAATGGACGGCAAGAAGCATGTGCAGCACAGCCAGCTCCTACGGGTCAGCAGTCCTGGTCCCATGCCCTGGAAATCATCAACCTGGCTTCAAAACCATAAGAATGTTAAGCAAAAGAAGGGTCTGTGTCTATCGTTTCCTAGGTTTGCCTGATTATTTGGAGCTTTTAGAAGGCCGTCACAGTCTGAGCATTTTTCTGAAGCTTTGACAAAGACACTTTCCACCAAAAGTGACTCCTGTGAAACCAAGTGTGGCTCTGCAGTTACTTGAAAAGGCAACAGATTTTCATCTTTGCTTCAGAAAATAAAAATAATAACGACTTCCACACGGTGCTGGGGAGTTGAGGCTGCAAGAAAGACATCAAAAATCATTACTCCTCCTACCCGCTACTGAGAGTGGGTACCACTGAGCCTGACAGATGGCACATTTTGAGACAGCTCCAATTGGCGCTAAGACCGCCAGGAGGGGTAGAGGTATGAGGGGCTGAGGGAACAGCAACAAGAGAATGGGTAAAATAAACAGAGGTGAGAAGAGGCAAAAAGATCAGAAGGAGAATACGGGAAGAGAAAAGCTACGTTGCCCCTCCCTTCCCTTGTATCTTGATTTCTACTGGAGCTACGCTCGACAAAGATCTGCGAGATTATTTAAATGTCCTGTAGGAAGCTCTACTCCCCACAGCCACTGACCCTCATCTCAGGAACTAGGTAAGAAGAAGATCTTTCTCCTCTGAAGTCAAGCTGCAAGTCCTGGGGGGCACTGGAGGAGCACAGTCCATCCCCGCTCTCCTTTATCATGGTCCTTTCCGGCCAGTGCCTGAGAACAAACTGACAGTCCTTCGGAAGTGCACCCTGGTTCGAGGGTAGGGACAACGTGGCAACACTCCCCTGCTCAACAAAAAGGTTATAGCGTCATTTTGTTCCACCTAATTTCCTTTGGAGCAGTAACTGAAGAGTTAGTAAGATCTGAGCAGTACTGTTTTCCAAGAGGAGCCTAATCTTAAATACCTTAAATCCTTAGTTTTGGCACTTCTGGAAATGGCCTGATTTTCCAAGGTGTGGAAGAACCGCAGCCACTGTGGTCCTCAAGGATGCAGCACTTTTGACTATCTGCTTATCTAATGACCTAAGAAGAGATTGTGATGCCTCTGGGAAGCTTGTTCTTCAGTTTTTAACTGCAGCAACTTGTTATTTCACACTGTGAAACTTATTGGGTGACTTAGAGGAAAACTTTAAGCGTTGCCGTTCCCAGAAAGGCTCTCAGGAAGAGTGGCAGATCCCTGGGCATGTCCTAGGTGTAGACTTGTTCAGACCTTCATCTGTATCAGCCTCCTCACCTCCTTCTGCAAAATCCAGACCTTTGCTTAAACTTGCTACAGGAAAACAACATCTGACTTGAATTCCATATGAGGTAAAGCAGACTGAGACAGAGATAAAAACTTAAAGAGTTTTTATTTAAAATGAGTTCTAAAGATGAAAAAGGGATTTCAGAAACTAGACAAAACAGAGTCAGAAATTCAATACCAATATTAACATGTATGAATGTGTATGTGTGTCTACAAATACATGCATGTATTTGAGTTAGGAACAGAACAGTATTATCACAGAGGAAAATCATTCCAACAAATAGAGAAATGCTACTGCACATAGTCTGCACAATGGACCTAAGTGGCCTCATTTTCTGGACTAGGTAATCACAAAGTTGTTTCTAACTGTGAAGGATACAGTTCTAATCCATAACTTTCAGGCTAAATTATTCTGTTGCTCTGACAACATGCTGCTCCTGTTCCCAGACGGGAGCGTGCCACGTTTGTGTGCCACATTTTTAATATCTTTTGAAGTTTATTTGGAATCGAGACAGCAGAAGATTCAGAGGTTAGTTGGGTCACCTTTTATTCTTCGGGAGAATGGTTTTGTCACTGTCTGTGATCTTCCTGTTATTAACGGGACGCGAAAGCTGAGAGAGTGGAGACTGGCAGATGCGGGGGAGGGGTGGGTAGGAGGCACGGAGGAGGTGAATCTGGAATCCCTCCCCATCTTTTTATGCCGGAGGGAACCAGACAGGGAAGCTGGCTGGAGGACAGGCTGTCATCAACTCTCATGATTTTGAGGGTTGCATAATATTTTTTAAATGTAAAGACAAAGCTTTGTGACTCATATAGTCGCAGAAGACTGAGTGATCTTTAGAAGGCTAAAAAAGGGCAGCATCTCCCAGTGTGATGGAGCATGATCAAATAAATCCAACCGAGGACAGGTATCTGGATATCTTCTTCTGGGTTTAACCATTCTGCTTCCTACTTTGTCTTCCAGCAGCAAAGCATAACCTCCTCTTCCAAGCCACTTGAAGCTGCAAGTGCTATTGCGCAATGCCTGCCGGAGACCTGAGCATTGCAGAAGAGAGCAAGCAGTGAACAACTTAAAGCTAAAGTAAATCTAGACAGACGGGCAGCCGACAAGAGTAAAGACACTCTTTACTTGGCCTCAGCCCATGGAAGAGAGATTTAAACAATTAATTGTTCCCTTTCTCCTTAGAATGGCATTCAAAGCACTCTATTTCAGAGCAAAGGGCTCCCCATGCAAACATGAAACGCAGCTGATTGCAGGGGCCAGTGCCATTTCTGGGGACTCATGGGACAGCAGGGCACCACCGGTTCTGAAACCCCTCTGCCACAACCAGGTACAGCCAGTATTTAAGACCAACTCCTAAAAGTGAACAAGGCTGACTGTGGAGCTACAGTGATGCAAATCAGGCAAATATTTAGGACCATCCCTTCGCCTGGTGAGTCCTGCTGCTTCCTCTGCTGCTCTGTGTATGTCAATGAATGACTCTGGCCCCTTTGTGTTTTTCACAAGCCAACTTTAAATCACAATTAATAAAGGCATCTGGTTCTTTCAACCATTTCATTTCACTCAGAGGAGGCAGATATGACATACTATCCCTTCCAATCGCTGCTTGGAGAGTTTCTCAGATGAAAGAAAGGGCAGAGAAAACACTGCCTAATCAAATTTCTCCTGTAATCTTAGCTCTCAGGGATCTTTGTTCAGCAATGTGTAACTGTCATTTTAGCCTATAAGAAACAGACGTTCTCCTCTACCATGGAGCGTCTAGAGGCACCCGTGACATGACACAGCAGACACAGACCTGGGCCATCAAAAACCCGCATCAATTTCATACTGTAATATAACATATAACAACTATAACATAGTCATGCAGCTGTATTAGAAACCCCCATCTCAGGGATCTACGAATACTGGTGCTGCTTTCATTTCACGCCCTGCGGCCGGCCTGTAGCCATTGGCCTGTGCGGAACCCAGTTCGGCGGAGAGGTTGAACAGCCGCTTCGGCGACCGCATTTCGGCACAACCCAACCCCCCCTTTTTGGCCGCACAGACCCAGCTGACAGCCCCCCCGCGCCATCCCCGGTGGGGAGAGACCCCCACGAACCCCGGGCACCACCAGGCTGCCGGTCCCCCGCCGCTGGGAGGACCCGGGGAGCGGCGGGGCGAGGGCGGCGCCTGCCCGGGGGAGGGGATGGCGGGCGGGCAGGGAGCTCCCCGCGGCCTTCATCCCTCCCTTTCTCTCTCCCAGACGGCGCGGCGGCGGTGCGGGCAGCATGTGGGCTGCGGCCCCTCTCCTCCTCCTCCTCCTCCTCCTCCTCCTCCTGCTGCCCCGGCTGCGGCGGCGCGGGGCGGCGGGGCTGGAGCCGGCCGGGCGGGCCGTGCTCATCACCGGCTGCGACAGCGGCTTCGGGCACCTGCTGGCGCTCCGCCTCCACCGCCTGGGCTTCACCGTCTTCGCCGGCTGCCTCTGCCCCGGCGGCGACGGGGCGCGGCGGCTGCAGCGGGAGGCGGCGGCCGGCGCCGGCCGCCTGCGCGTCCTGCGGCTGGATGTCACCCGCGCCGGCGACGTGATGGCCGCCAAGGAGCTGGTGCTCAGCCACCTGCCCGAGAGAGGTGAGGCCACCCCTGCGACCACCCCGGGGGAAGCGGGGGGACGGACAGGGGCGGCGGGGCGAGCCCGGCGGGCAGCGGCAGGACCGGCGCCCCCAAAAAGTGGCTGGGAGGGGCTGCCGGCAAGGGACAGCTGGACTGTCACGGCGCCACCGATGGTGCGAATGGCAATTACTGCCATCAGGGATAACAATGATAATTTTATTTGGCCCGGCAGCACACAAAGCGGGGCCTAGGCAAAGACGCCGAGGGTGGAAAGCGGGTGCGCTCTCCAGGGCGCCCACGGGTGACTGTCACCTCTCTGCCACCAGAAGGGGAAACCCCCGAGTGCGGGGGGGTCCCGGGATCCCTCCCCAGGTGTCGGACAGGAGGAAACTGCGGGGAAAGCAGAGAAGAATGAGTGTGCGCGCACTGGAGGCGGTGGGAAGGTGATGCACTTCTGGGCATGGCTTGTGGAAGTGGGAATAAATACAGAAAATGCAGAGAGAGCGGCTGCCACGCCACACCGAACCACCTGCTCCTCGGGACTACTCAGGGTCTGTCACGCTAGTCCCTGGAAGGATCACTTAAAAGGAAATCTGTCAGTTATACTGGGGGACACCCCTGGATCAGAGCTTGCTCAGGCTCAGAAGTAAGGTTCCCTCAGAATTACAGACAAACGGTTCCTGCTCACACAGGGAATATGAACGGAGAATAAAGCACGCGGGACGATGATGAAATGCAAGGCCTCTGCCTGCCTGGCTCATCAGCACGAGAAGTGAAGAAAGAAAAAGCCTAGATGCTGCTCATTAAGTACGTGTATTTATGGTTGATCTTGACCTTATCTCACCAAGAGGCAGCGCCTCCCCCTCTCAGGCTCTTTCCCAAGCTGCAGAGACAACGCAGATGACTCGCAAAAGCCCTTACAGGCTCGTTGGGACTGGGTCATCTGAAACTCTGGGTTACGGATAATTTATCCTGTAATTCTGGCAGCTTAAGCAATGGTCATGTTCATGCTGTCATGTAGACTTTCGAGGCTGCAGTTTAGCACTAACTTGGGACCTTCAGGCTTAGGGACCTTCAGATCAAGGCAAGTCACGCTTAGAGATTTCGGGGATTCCTGGAGGGGCCAGGAATGACACTTTGGGCCCAGCTGGTGTTGAAACGCAGCGTGAACACACGTGCGCACGGACAGGGGGTGTCCTGGGTTGTCAGGGAGGCTCTTCCACCCCTAACGCAGGGCTGGGCACGCACAGGCACAGCACACCTTTGAGGAAACCTTTTTCCTCTGTCGGCCGGCTCTTCTGCTGCAGCATTTTGAGGGTACGCTGCAAAGGCAGAAAAGAAAATGTAATTTTATAGGTCCAGATAGCACATAACGCCATTTGGGAAAACTCCCAATTATCAAGTAATCTTCCTCCTAAGTTTATTAAATAAAAAGGAGCAAAGGAGCTATTTTAATGCCTGATACGAACGGAGTGAATGCCACGAGCCTTCTTCATAATTTATAAAATATAGGGGCAAAAATATTTTTATCTCAAATGTAACAAAACTGGGAGGATACTCTACTTATGTGGAGTCTTTAAGCAAAAGACTTCAGCAGGAGTGTTCCTTCTTGGCACCTCTGAAAACAGACGTGTTATTTTCTTTGGTATTTTACCTTTATAAAAACAGTTTCAATTAGGAGTTCAACTGAAGGTTATCTCTCGTATTAAGCAATTTATTTGTCAAAGACAGGAATTGTAATTTTCTTACATTTGGATCGACGATTGGCTTCAATGAAATTCTTTTTCGTTAGGAAAGAGGATTCTGAACCATCTGTAATTGCATTTATGTTCTGAAAGCACCTAGAGGATCAGAAGAGTATGTGACTGCACAGAACATTTTATCTGCTACCCAAAGGGTGGGCAGCGAAGCGTGGGCCTCAGCGTCCCACCAGTTAAGGAACGCTCCGTAGTGAAATCTTAGGACGTTTTCCCTGGTGGATCACAGACAGCAGCATCCAGGGCCTACAGCAGAGGACTAACCACGCAGAAAATCAAGTACATGTTGGATATTTGTAATAAGGAGAACAAAGAGCAGGTGGTGAATCCAGTAGACTGTTTTAAAAAAGCATTGGACAGACAAAAAAATAATAATCTGTTGTTGGTTTTTGCAGAAACAATTCAAAGCGATGCAGGAATCCAGTGGATTGTGCTGAAGGGTTATACTAGATCATAGATTATCTTACTTAAAAGCTGTGAAAACATCCACTTTTAAAGCAGGCAGTGCTCTGGATGTCGATTTTAGCTTGTAAGTGTGATGGACAGTTCTGCCTCTGCCTGTCTCTCCCTCGCACTCCCTCGGAACAGGATCATTCTGTTCAGCAGCTCTCTGGAGAACCTGAGACGAGGCATCCGTCTCTGGCAATCGCAAGGCATTTGCTTAGGGATTGTTCCCTCCCTGCGCTTTATGCCATTTTTACTATAATCAGTTTGACTCCGGTACCAAAGGTGTAACGTACATCACATCGGCATGCTGCACTTCTAAATTCAGATCACTGAAACACTCCTCTCGCTCCACAAATAGTCACAAGGAAACCGCTTCAGCCGTCTCCAGGTTTAATGGTAAGTGCGCAAGGGCTATGGATTCCAAACTAAAACCTCAGAAGGTGTACCAAAACAGAGAGGAAGCAGGTAAACAATGCTCGCTTTCTGCATGCTGTGTTTGAATAGCTCGGAGTAAATCCTGGTAAAGATTAAATATTTATTCTTTACGATTACAGTATCATCCTTTCCATGGACTGTGCATCTCAGACAGGTATGACTTTTTGAATGTCAGACGTTGGCAGATATGCTCTCTTCCAAGTCATCTTAATCTGACTGATAAGCCAAAATTTTGTCCTTTATCTTAAATCTTTTTGTGTAGTTGATGAAAATACATGTTTTCTCACGTTTGTTACGCCTCTATACGCTATTTTCCTGCTTTGAAACTTGCAGAATGCTCTCATTTCTGCTTGTTTTTCCATAAACCCCATCGATCCCGGCCAGCGTCACGTACTCTTGTTCCAAACCTGATATATGGACAAAGCAAGAGAGTTACAATCTAGAACGCAGGGCTCTCCAGACAAGAAGCTGTCAATGAACAGAGGCTCAGAGGGCTCGAGGGCTTCTGGATCTTTTTCTTTGGCAGATCTCAGTTGCTTCAAACCTACGCCCAAGTTGAACAGGCTGCAGTTCTACACTGTAAAGCCTGTATTTTTTTGCCTAGACTCCCCATGAAAAACCTAACCACCTAATTGTGGATTCCACTGGATGTGAGGGTCACTCTCTCCCACTGACTCAGTTCACCGCGTGGAAAAGCACGAGAATTTCCTGGTTCTGGGGAGAATGAGTCCAAGAAGCTTCGCTCAGCAGTTGCTGGTGGCAAGGAAAGTCACGGAGGAACGCTGTACTCTGGCATTTCCTGGGCCCAGGATAAGTAGACTTATAAAAATCTAAAAGTCTTTCTGCTTTAAGTAGACTATTCAGTATAAAATGTACAAAAAATGTATAAAATCTCAGGAACAAATCACAGTGCTCCATACACCCCTATTTTAGCCCAGATTCCTATTGAAATAGACTCATCCTCGCAATGAAGACAACCACAGCATAACATTCCGAGCAAAGGATGGTACGTATCTGAAGCTCAGGAGTCTCAGCTGGCCTGTTACCATGAACATCTTGCATCGCCACAGATTGGCTTGATCCCTCTCTTCATTTTTTCAATAGGAATATAGCAAATCACACTCTCCTTCCTTTGGCCGGTTTCCTTTACCATTGGATTGGAATGTTTCAGGAGAGAGCCTGTCATTTTTGCCTGGGCTCGGGTTTAGATGATAAACCCTGAAGATCAGTGATGCCAAGAGTACACGTTCAAGTTTAGAAAATCTGGCGGAATTCAGATATTATCTGTGTGTAGGCACCTACATAGAAACGGCCTGATTTTCAAAAGGTTTTGCAATTGATTTTGCAACAGCTTGATTGACTTGAATAGGAAGAGGACTTCTCCAAGCTTCTGGAAAAACATGAGGCATCTTTTAGGCCTAAATACGGACTTTAGGTACGTGCCTTTTGGTCAGCCTGTCTTGAAGTAGAAATTAGCTGGGAGGTTATGTGAGAGCTAGTGTTCTTCTGAAAGCCTCGCTAATCTTAAGTTTGGTTTCCTAAAGTGATTCTTTAGATCCCCTGCTATAGCTCTTAATCTTTGTCGTCAGGATCCATTTTCCCAACGCAGACATATCAGTGAAAATCTCTTTGACGTCCAGTTCTGCTTTCCAGTTCATTTATTCCCTGCCTGCTGTAGCATTTTCTGAGACCCCTCTTCCCAAAGAGTGCTCGGACTGAGTTTTGTTTTGACAGCCTGAGTAATTTTTCCCTTCCAGACCAAACATCATCTGCTTTCTCCTAACGTGTCTGTGCATGGGCACTCTGAGGAAATGCGATGTCTTTCTCCTTCTGCTGTTCAAGTCTTCCTTGTGCCTCTTCCTGCTATATTTCCATCTAAAGACTATATTTCTCAGGTTACCTAAGCTGCATTTTTCTAAGCAAATATACAGTATATTTGGTAGGCACATTTACAGCATGAATTTTTACCACAAACATTTCAGGAAAGGAAGACCAAAGCAGATTCAAGGACCCTGAGCGCGTAGCTGGGCAGGTTGTTTCTCAGGAGGTAGGAAATTTTCTGAAAAAGTGGCATAAGGGGATAATGAACTGTTCGTTACTTGGGTAGAATGTTGCTAATTGATTCAACTGACCAAAGTGGCAGGAAAATTTGTGGAAAATACCAGAACATTTCCCATTCGCCAATGCCAAAACGTTCTAAGAAACAATATGTTTTGCTTGAGAGCAAGCAAAATGTTTTGAGCTGACCCTGTGCAAAATCTCTTTTTATGTTTTACTTACTCTTCTCTTTGGAAAAGGCTGTTCCAGTTTAACTGAAGCCAGTTTTTCTCCTCTTGACTTTTGATTTGGCCACTGCACAGGAAGAAGGAGCTGATACTCTGTGAACTCAGCCTGTTTATACGTACAGACACTGGCCTCACCACTAACCACCTGGAGCCTTTGAAGTGCATGAGGGAAAGCTGGCAAAGAGCTGGAGATAAAACTTAAGCCCTGCAAGCTAAATTCTGCGTTTCACAGTTTAGAGAAAAAGGAAGGAAATAAACTGTCTTAAGTCTAATGGCCGTATTTCTGAAGCCCTAATGAACTCGGGGGTGTGTGGAGCAAGAGTTCTTGCTGTGCAGGATGCAGTGGCAGAAGCAAAATGACGTATTTTTTTTTTTTAATTAGAAAAGGTAAAGCTGAGAAGATCAGGGAACAGCTTTTACAGCGATGCCAGGCTTCAGTTTGTGTTGTGTTAGAGTTAGCTGATGTAAAAATAAACCCGAGTACAGAGACCTCCAGCCTTAAGTAGAAACAGATGGGGTGTGCAGCTACTCAGTCCATCTGTAGATCAGATCATGTGCAAGTACAAAAATATTGATAATTAGCTTTTGCAGAGGACTCTCTAATCCATTGCTCTTGAAGCATTTTACAAGGAGGTCAGTCCCACGGGGCTAGTTCCATTTTAAGAAGGATAAATAAAGCCACAGAACGATGGAAAGGCCTGGAACAACAGGGCAATGGCAGGAGGAAGAGAAGGAAGTCGAGGGTGCCCAATTCCAGTGGTCCATTTTTTGGTCCATTTCCTCTCCTCCCTCCACTAGAATTTGGGGCAGTAGAAAAGAGGTGAGTACCCAGGAAACTGCTGCGTTACGAGGACAGCAGTTGGCCCGTATCTAAAGTTATAAAAGAGGTCCAGCGTCAAGGATTGCTGTGGTGGCAGACCTGAATGATGATTTATTCTCTTTGGAGGGCAGAGTTATCTAAGTTCTGTGTGGTAAGTTCCTGATTTGGAGTGTTTTGCTCTGCAAATTCACTGAAAGAACTTTGTCTATTTCTCTGTTTAAACACCAATTTCATTCCGTAGTATCAGAACACGAGTAGTGTATACGTGTTAGGAAAGCTTACAGAGGTTTGCTTTACAAACTAATTTAAAAAATGGTCTGTTTCAGCTTTAACTACTGTTGTGAATGAAATGCTGTATTCGCAGCTCTTGGGCTCTGGAAGGACGAAGGTGCCATGAAATCATCGCAATAGCTTTGTCAGAGAAATCAGAAAGAAAAGTGTTCAGCCCAAGGCTTTCTGCAGCACCTTCACCAGGGTGACCAAAGGTCCCCTGAGAAGATCTTTCCCACCGTGGGTACCGGAGGCTGCAGCTGGGTTGGCATCACAGCCATGCCCCAGACCCTGTGGCCAGAGGAAGGGAGAAAGGCACGGTGACCCACTCTGCCTCACCGGAAACCTAGGCTTGGAGATGCTGCAGAAAACCATCATTTGCCTCAGACACATACAAGAATTCTTGGGGGGGGGGGAAAAGCATAAGTAAAATTGTCAAGGCGGGCAGAGACAGGCTGCAAACTTAGGTATTTCAGTGCAAGTCAGGCTACCCTGTGCACTTCTTAGTTACCCTGCTGGTCACCCTAGTAATATCTCAGTCAGGATTTGAGGACAGAAACAGAAACGTTTTCAAGAGCACTGTGTCACTCAGTGCTTTACCGTACAGCTACAGAGAGGTGCTATGAAGGTAAGAACAAGTCAGCACGTCAACTCCAAGCTGCGGGCACTGCACACATCAATGAAAAAGCACTTCCACCAGTCGCGGTTATTAGCACCGCAGAGTGCTCGCATGAAGCCTTCTCTGGCTTTGGGCTAAAGGGCTTGTGCTTTCCAGCAGAGAACTGTGTCAGAACAAGCTTTGCTGCCGATAAATTTCCGCTTGTAAACACTGGAATCCCACTGCATTTCGAGGGGCTGGGCTCCTTAGCACCAGAACCCATTGTTATGTGGGGAATAGAGTTGTCCAAGAGTACAAAATGAAAAAAAAATACCGTAGCCACTGACCTTACTTGGTTACTTTACCCAAGTATGCTGCACCCATGTACCTGATTCTGGCTGATTTCAGAAGGCATCAAAGCTCAAATCCTGGAAAAGGAGCCAAGCCTTAGGCTCCTAAATTAGTCAGACACTTTGAAAATATTACCCCTTAGCCTTTAGACTGCTTAATATAATTTTCACAAAGCTCCTCATAGCACACGGTGGGATTAAAGTAATTAAAATATCACGGTACACCACATTGGCAGTAAGATATAGTCTCCCAGATCACGTTATTCATAAATAACTTAAGACAACTATAAAGTGAGTTATTATTAAATAGCACTGAGACTTATATAGTCCAGACAATGACCACAATTACATTCCTTCATTAGACAAAGCATGCCTGCACTTGTAAGTAGAAAAGACAAAAAGATAACAGAACTAAGAAGTTGTTTCCAAGGGTTCAAATCACTAGTGTTGTTTTGTTGCCTAATGGTGGTTGTTTTGCAGTGTAAGATGCTTGTTGAGACATTTCTCTCCTGTAGGTTTCTGGGGGCTCGTCAACAATGCAGGAATATCAACATTTGGCGAGACAGGGTGGCTGTCTATGGAGAAATACGAAAAATTTGCAGATGTGAATCTTCTTGGGAGCATCAGGACAACCCTGGCATTTCTTCCTCTTCTAAGGAAATACAAGGGTAATGCTAATCCACTGTTATTTAGAGTTGTAGAATAATTAGCTTACTATAATCAGGGTAATGTAGCATCTATAAAAGAAGCCTTAATTGTCTCTCATTGAACTGAAATGACAGCCTCCTTCTGTGTGGCCTGAAAGAGCAACTTGATCCTGAAAAGAGGGTAAAGTCGTAGGGGGAAAAATACCTTTAAAGATTCTGTTATTACAATACATAGAAGAAAGTATTTACAAATAATGAACTCTCTCAGTGTTTCACTCAAAACAGAGAGGAAAAATGCTAATGGTAGATCATTAAGCCCAGGCAAGACTTTGTAAGCACTGACAATCAGAAAACACAAAGATCCAATAAAGTCCTGCTTAACTTTATTATTTAGGCTTTACTATTTTACTGTTTGGCAATTAGGATGGAAGGATTAGGAGGAAGGATGACCCTGCAGAGGTGAACTAGAGACTCCCGCCTTCCAGTTCCAGGCCTAGCAAGATCCTCTTGTGACCTTGGGCAGTAAATTTCAAGTATGTGAACGAGTGCCGTACAGAGATGCATGGGTATCCAGGGGGATAAACGCATTTGCATGGACCTCCGTACGCGTGGGCTTTATCCTTTCTTCTGAGAAGGAATGGTTCAAACAGCCCTCTACAGCATGGCAGCGTGTCTCAACTGCTTTGCAGTTTGTTCCCTACCTGTCCCCATCTCTATTTGGGAAAGAAAGACACCCTTTTCCTTTCTGCCCCTTTTGCTTAGCTTGTCTATTTAAGTTGTAAGCTCTTTACGGTGAAGATTTGTTCTGTGTGTATACAGCATCAAGCACAGTAAGGGCTAGGTTTCATCCAGAAGCCCCAGATGCCACCGTTCCACAAAATGTTGGTAAGATAAAAGCATCCCCTTTCTGGCTACTCCGCTGCTTTCTGCTTGGTTGCCTTTGGTTGATGATATTCTGATGCAAGAAGAAAAGAAACTTTAAAATACGGCAAGCTGGATGTGTTTGTGTAAAAGAATGTGCTATTGCATATACCCAGTGAGCGTGTTATGTGGCCATTACACAGGGAGACATCACTTTTTTTCTGTGATGTCCTACTTATTGCTAAAACTCTGTGATGCTGCTCCACCAGAGGCATTTGTCTGACTTCGTGAATTGCAAGGGGTTACTTTGAAGCGAAAGAGACTAATCGTGTGTGTGATATTAAGCACATGCGCAAACTTTCAGAAGATTTGGATCTGGCTGGTTGCACGTACATAGTACCTTATCTCAAAAGACCGCTCTGCATCACACTCAAGGCTGTCAATGCTGCCTTTATTAACTGCCCGCACTCTATTTTCAAGTCCCATCTATGTAGGAGAGGAGGCCAGGGCACTTTTAGGAAGAATCTTAGGCTTCCTGTCTCCTTCCTTGCAGGAACAGCCAGGACATCTTATAGCTCATGGTTTTGCGGGCAGCAAGCAACCTCTCCAAATGAAAAGCTTGAATTATGGATGTCGGAGCATCCTCCTGGGAAGGCTGGGTTTCAGTTACCTTAGGCAAAGAGACGAGTTAAATGACGTGTCCCACATCCTGGGTTTGTGCCCCACATCACTTCGCTACTGGATAAAGGAGGCGGAGGTCATCCTACCACCCAGTAGCTGTGCTCTGAAGCAACGGGCTGACAGCCATTTGAGGATGAGCACCTTTTCCAAGAAAAACTTCAAGATTATTAATACTTGCAAAGGGAGTTATCATCCTCCAGCCTAGAATTCAGCATCCTACTCTGAGAGGAGCAACGTTTCCCCATATCTTTTCCAGACGGCCGGGCCAGCTGATGTAGCGTCTTGATCAGCAAGCTGGTAGTTGTTTTGTTGTCGTATGTAAGATTGATTCCAGACGCTGTGTAGGAAGGCAGGGAACCTAATTCAGAATGACAGATTTCACTGCATTCCCATGATACCATTTTGATATCCCACAAGCCTATAGCATTTGGTCAGATGGGGGCCCAGACGTTCTCTGCATCTGTGACAGCAACAGGAATGCAACTATGTTCTCTGTATTGTTAGCAACGAGGCCATCTTCTCTCTCACCTCTGGTATTTATATATCCACATTCACACATTTCTTACTCTATGGTATGACTATGTGATAGAAGTTTACAAGTAAACAGTGGAAATGAACCACAGCGCAGCGCCTCAAATCAGAAATATCTGCTATTTAATGCATGCCTGCACTTGGCAAGAGTTATGAAGGGGAAAAAAAGCAGCACAGATCAGGGAAATCACAGCAAGGCAGTGTAAGGCTGCACACATTTTGTCAAGTCACCTTTCTCTGGTGAAGCTTATCACCGTACAGTCCAATTTTGACTTTATATGCACAGCTGTAAGCCAGGTCTCAGTGCAGAGACATCATTAGCGCAGAAAAAATGGTATTAGTAGTCATATATCCACTGCAGGGAAACAATCTGCTCCTCTCCTCTGCAGTCCTTCTCCTATTACTAACGTAGTCTTTTATTACTATTTTTCAGTCTGAAATTTTTAGGGGACCGCATTGTTTCCATCTCTTTCATCCTGTCTCAGACTCAGGAGGAACAGGCAGCACGTTGGGAATGTGTTATGCTTTGTCTAGTCCAGCGTCTGTCCTTCCACTAGATGGAAGGAAGATTTTTGCGTGAAGTTCTCTGCTTAACAGAGCTGAGCGTGCTGGGACTGCACACTTACACAGCCCAGCTTTGGCGTACTCTGTAGTAAAACAGCATCATGCCAAATGCCACATTATTAGCGGTTCAGAAGACTCGAGTAAATCAATTCTATGTTAAAGACTGGGAGTGAGGTTATGTTATTTGCACTGTTTTCTTTCCAGGACGTATTGTTTTCATGTCCAGCATTATTGCCTATTTTTCTCTGGGAAATGGCATTTATTCTATGACCAAGGCAGCTGTTGAAAGATTTTGTGATGCTCTAAGACTGGAAATGAAGAAGTTTGGTGTCCGGGTAAGTGACGTAACAAGTAGCTGTTGTGTGAAACTCCCTGCTATTTCTAATGTTGATTTTCATATGAGAAAGAGAGAAGTTTCACTCCTGAAACTTCCTACAGAGCTGAAATGCATCTTTTTTTGGGGGAAAAAAAGCAAGCGACTTGCACAATGTGACAGACAATGGCGTGAGAGTGGAAATGTTGGCCAAGGGAACAAGAACAAGCGTATGGAAAACAATATATAATCTCGTACAAAGTAAGCTCCATGCATCTGAATGACAAAGATGAAGATCAGAGCTGAATCCATGGGTGCAGCTTCCCCTTGGAAAGGGGTGGTTTGTCTATGGCTAATCAGTCAGCTGGAAATCACGGAGAAGAGCAGACCTGGGTGATGTTTGCAGTTCTGAGAAGCTGTGGGATAGCCCATCTTCTCTTTGTGCCAACGCTGCAACTCCCACCCTTTCTCCACATCCTCTACGCTGGAGAAACTTCGCGAGTCAGGTAATGGAAACTTTTCTCTGGAAGCAAAGAGCCCAGATGTGAGCACTCTGCAGCGAGAAGGGAGGCTTGTCACCTACCCGAGGGGTTCTTTCTCTCTCTCGTGTCACACAACATCAGTGCTTAAAAGCTCCTTCCTTTTTGCGGGAACAGCTTGAGTGCAAGAGGCAGTATTGTGCAGAGTAATTATATTTTTATTCTCTTAACCTAAGAGGCTCTAAGAGTGCTCTTAGTGCCCTGTCTAAGCAACACTGATATTCAAACCTGAAGCTTAGATCACTAAGTAGCTTCACTAGGCCTTTTCCTTGGAGTCACTCCACTGCTGAAACACTCTTCTCAAGCACTAAAAGTCTTCCCTAAAGGATTTACATCAGTGTACTCTTTACGTACACAGATTTACAGCATTGCTCCTAAGCTTTGTGTTGGAAGAAATTACAGCTATGCATCTATTAACTGCTCCTCTCGGATAAATATAAAATGCTATAAAATGCAAGTGATTTTCCACACCCTAATACCACACAGCATGATGAGGATTTGAACCGATTAGCTGAGGATAATCACAAATGCATGGAAGAGCTTAGTTTAACAGGTTAGCTACTCTGGTCGTTTTAGGATTTTTACTGTTCCCCCACCCCCGGAATAGCCCCAGCACACAATACAGTGAGCCAGGCTGACAAACATTCCCAGAGTATCTATGAGAGTTATTTTTCTGTTTCTCACTGTGTGCAAGGCACTGTCTGGCATTTGCCTCAGAACCTATCCTGCAGAGAGCCTGCAGAATACACGGTCCCTCTTCCCTGTGCTCCCCTCCCCTCCTCTGCCGTTCCCTTTGCTCCTTCAGGAGAAAGTCGCCCAGAGGTGGCAAGGAACAGATGGAGCTACGGCTCTGTCGCACTGAACTCTGGCCAGGCAAGCTGGCTGCCTACAGGAGACGGGGTATGTGTCTGCCATGAGAAAGGCTACAGAAAATCAAGAAAAGGGGGAAAAAAAAGTATAATCTCCTTCTCTCCTAGACAACTCCAAAAAACTCCAAAACATGAAGTTTTCAAAACCCTTTAGTTTAAAATAGATGAGGGAAGTTGACTAGTGGCATTAGTTTGGCTAACACTAAACAATTCTGAAAATAGCACCCAAAAGGAGGGCTCCCAAGGATGCCCTGTGACAAACGTGCCTGAAGCAGCATGAGATGCCCCCAGCTATGGGTGCTGTCTCTCTGCAGGAGCTTACCCGCATCCCTTCCCGCTCCCCACATACAGCGCCCGCTCCTCAGCCCCTCCGGTGTGCGGTGTGACGATTGCTGTGCCATGCCGGCACTGACACACAGGTGGTGGCCTCTGGTGGGTGGGCTGGTTGGCAGATTGGAGACATTAAGGCGATTCTGCCCCACTACTCCGTCCTTGTGAGACCCCACCTGGGTACCCCACTGCGTCCAGCTTTGGAGCCCCCAGCACAAGAAGGACATGGACCTGTTGGAGCAAGTCCAGAAGAGGCCATGAAGATGCTTAGAGGGCTGGAGCACCTCTGCTATGAAGACAGGCTGAAAGAGTTGAGGTTGTTCAGCCTGGAGAAGAGAAGGCTCCAGGGGGACCTTAGAGCCCCT
This sequence comes from Rissa tridactyla, assembly GCF_028500815.1. NCBI lineage: Eukaryota > Metazoa > Chordata > Aves > Charadriiformes > Laridae > Rissa > Rissa tridactyla. The sequence goes on from NC_071468.1 coordinate 4,393,816, forward strand.
TCCAGTACTTAAAGGGCTACAGGAAGGATGAGGAGGGATTCTTTATCAGGGAGTGCAGTGATAGGATGAGGGCTTACAGTTTTAAACTGAAAGAGGGGAGATTTAGATTAGATATTAGGAAGAAATTCTTTGCTGTGAGGGTGGTGAGCCCCTGGCCCAGGTTGCCTGGAGAAGCTGTGGCTGCCCCATCCCTGGAGGGGTTCAAGGCCAGGCTGGACGGGGCTTGGAGCAACCTGGTCTATGGGAGGTGTCCCTGCCCAGGGCAGGGGGGTTGGAACTGAGTGATCTTTAAGGTCCCTTCCAACTCTAACCATTCAGTGCTTCTATATTCCCACAGACTTTCCAGAGAACACCTGTCAGATCCCCAAGTCTTTTACACAGCTCAGCACTGTTTTTCCTCACCTTGTGTTGTAGTCTTTGGAAATCAAGTCAGTTAAATGCCATGGAGTTTTTAATGTTGCATATCTACAAATAGTTGGAACATGCCCACTGCTAACTGAGGAAAAGCGTGCACACTGTGAGTGCTCAAGCCTGCTCTGAAATTCCCCAGAAGCCTCAGGAGTTAGCAGAGCAGTAGCAACACCACATGCAAAGAAAACAGGCGGAACAGCAAAGGATTTGTGTGCTTTCAGTTTAAATCTACATGCACAGAAATCTGTGGAAATTTGCTAATGACCAGTGAGAGCTAGACCAGGACCTTTGGTACCCTCTATACATGGCTGACAACACCTATTTTCCTTTTAATTACACTTACTTGGGGAAAACAGCCGTTCTTTCCCCAGGACCTTCTCATTTTCTTTGACATCTCCTTTTGTCCCAAACTGGGGCAAAAAAATTACCAATTGCAACATTCGCCACTAAGTGAAAAAGCCAAAGTATTCCACTTTGGAGACATCAAAGTCATACTGAAATGCTTTGTCTCAGTATTGTCAAAACATTTATACCATTAAGCATTCTATAAAAATCAAAGATGCGCTATTGCATCCTGTGAAGGTATGCTGAGTAGTCAAAACAAGAACATTAACATCAGAGCGAAATGAGGAAGTCAGAATAAAGCACCTCTGCAATCTTAAACGTTTCACGGGAATATATTTGATTTCAGTCAAGTTTTCAAGGTTAAAATTTCAACAAAGCAGCATTTTCTGTAAGAAATCTGTCTACAGAAAGCTTTTGATCCGTTTAACTGACTATAGTATTTAATCAAACTGAGAATGACTGATTGCATCTTGATAAAGTTTTACACCTCGCTTTTAGGTCTGTATTATTCAGCCAGGAAATTACGCACGCTCTACAAAAATCCAGCCGCCAGTCAGTGCCGAAGAGATTTGGAATGAACTCAGTGAAGAGGAAAAGGCAGTTTACAATAAGGAGTACGTTCAAGAGCGGGCAAACTTTTTCAACCGCATTCTCCGCGAAGGAAGCGCCAACGGCAGTGAAGTTGTCGATGCTATGGTAGATGCTTTAACGTCCCCTGCACCCAAGGCACGTTACATGGTGGCGAAGCTGAAGGAAAAAGCGCTGGTGTTTGTGTGTGCTTTATTCCCGACCGCTGTGATGGATTGCGTTTTGTCTTACGCTCTGAGTAAAGTAAAACTGGCATAGCCTACGTTGGTACTGGTCAGTGACTCAGGTGGGGTAGTTTTTTTAAAATGTGAAAGGGGGGGCTGAATCTAATACCCCCAGAGATGGGTGTAATGACACCAATTAACTGATACAAACTTTGGAGGGTCTCCCTAGTCAGAACTGTTACTTCTTCATAGGGAAAAACACACAGGACCTCATGTGAAATTAATACATGTGTCCAGATAACTTTATTTCTCCCATGTGGAAAAAAAAATATGGCCACTCTGGCTACTTTAGGTATTACCTAGAAAATTTAACGCAGCTTTTTCTAATGCAAGACCAGGTTACTGTGTTACAGACATGATGGAGACAAAATGGAGCACATCCTACAGGGCAACTGCACACCTGAAATCATTAGAGAAGACATGAAAATACCTTATTTGTAGGAACCCGAGTAGTAATTTATTAGGGGCGATGGGAAGAGGTTAATGGAAAAGTTAGGAATGAGCAATAGACCTTGAAATACTTTGAGTGGAGTTAAGTGGCTGTAGAAAGTTAGGAAGTGACAAATAATAAAGTTGTAATACGGAAAGAGTGTCTTGGCTGACTACAGTTCAGTACTTTTTCAGGTGTTCTGGATAAATCTCTAAGAAAGCCAATGTGTCATGGACTTTGGAAAATAAGTAGCATATTCTGTTTAAAAATGAATATTCAATCCAAAATAAAATCTGTCTTTTACCTAACGTCTGGATTAATCAATGCGTTAACCTAAAGTGTAGTCAGAGCGCGAAACACCGAGGTGACAGATACCAGTATGCAGTAGCAACCTGTAGCTTAGAAGTAACATATTCAGCCTGGAGCTCTGGTTTTGCTATTGTTATAGGGAGTAAGGTCTGATGAAAAAAAATATATATTAACATGAACAGGAAAACTTTAGTAACGTGCATCTACGACAGTAATTAAGCACAGTGGCTTCATTAGCAGTCTCCTGCTAACTGTTGTGGAAGAGATGGCTGGTTTCCACACACACAGTTTTAAATTTGGCTTGGTTGTGGCACAACACAAAATCCAAGAATTCTGGGAGCAAAAGAACCCAGAATAGCTGGGATAAGCTGTGGTGACACTGGTAGATACAGAGCAACAGCTTGGAACGTTAGCCTCTCCCACGTCGGGTCTCCCGTATCAAACCAAAGACTCTGCTGTAAGTTGACCTAGTTAACTTTTTGGTCTGAACCAAAAATCGCATCCTATAACTGGGAAGTCTTTCCTAATTTATTTAGCTAATTACTGAGAAAAGTTACTCTCTGTCGTGGCGGGTAATTGGGCAGTCTGAGTCAGGAACATAGGCAAGATGAGCAAACACACTGCCTATTCCAGGTTCTCTCCTGACACACTCAGCAGTGGAACAGACATCCTACTGCACCTCTTCTAGATTGTGACTTCCCTCCAAATGCTGGACCCATCCCTGGAGCTGGCACTGGCAAGAGGACAAGCCGGGGCACCCACCTGTTCCACAGCCGGTCGACAGCAAGATTATCAGATGATTATCATCCACTCTCCTCACTTAACCACAACTGAGCAAGGCCAAGCAAGGGAATAGGAACAAGGCTTATTCCGACTGAACCAATTGATTTCGTGTACGGGAATTCCCCCTGCTTGACCTCGGGGATTTCAGCAGCCTTACGTTGCTTTGGAAGAGTTGCTTTCCTGCTCTTAGCCGTTCTTTGTGCAGATTACCCTTCCTTACAGTAAGCAGCACTGAACTCAACAAACAGCTTTGAAACCCAGATGTTTCTCCATCAGGCCCAGGATTGGCCTGATGCTTCTCCCCGCCTCAAAGACAACGTTGCTTTCCATTACAGGGTTTCCCTTCTATCTGCATTTCTAAGAGCTACTGCAATAAGTTGTAGCCGAGAGCCAGCACCATCAGAAGATCTGCCTCCCAGACACTGACGACATGAAATAACTTCCAACTGAAAATTCCTCCTTGATTCGCTGTCTCTGTGGTGAAGCATGTGATCAATATTTCAGTGGCCGCGTGTAACATCAGGTGAGCAGCACTCCAGAACATTTATTCCTTTGTCTTGAGAACTAAGCACTTGCAGTGCGTAGTATCTCACGTGGGATACAGTGACAGGCCGGATGAGAACAGGTGGGACAAATGAAGGCAGTTTGTATTTTCATTGCTGTCTAACCTGACAGCGTGGAAGCTGACTGAAAAACAGCTACAAAATCATTATCTTTCCTCTTCCCCCTCAGTTTTTTAATAGTATGATCTGCATATAAAGAACTAATCAAGAGAGAGTCAGAGCTCCAGTTATTAACAGGCCCGATGCACTCCCACTGAAAGTCATCTGGAACCCTCCCACAGTTATATGTGTTCCAAGGCACACCGTTAGACAAGTACATCTCAAAAAAAGTAGCGGGAATGATTCCAGAGTCCCTGGGCTTAATAGGGAAGAGACCCTCATAAGAAATGGTGATGAAAGGGGTGCAGCGCTCCCTCCTCTTCCTGAGGTCTCGTCGGGTACAGTTACAGGATTATTAACAGAAGCTTTTGGTGAATAAACATTACTAACCAAGTCAGTGACCAGCTCCGAGGACCCCCGGAGCTGTCGGCTCTTCAGCTGAACTCCTGCCCACCTGTGTGTCACTGGAGAGCTCTCCCGACTCGAGGGATCCCAGCCCTCATCCTGGGGGAGCACATGCCGGGAAGCGCACAATTCCTGGCCCACCCCACCATCCCTTGTGTTACTCTGCCAGATCCTCGGGTGAGGAGTGCCTCCCTCTTGCCCAGTAACCCTGAAATCACCTTTACCTCAAGTTAAAGTGCAGATGCGTACAAGAAGCCTGTGTTTACAACACCTAACATAAGCCACAGTTACAGTGTTTCAGGAAAAACTTCGGTGACAAAAATAAAAGAGAAAAAAAAATACTTCAGTGACACTATTCTTAAATCTGAAATGCTCCTCTCCAATACCCAGCCAATACCCTGCTGCAGATGCTTTCCTGGGATTGTTTTTCTATATAGCATTCATCTCAGATTGCATTCAACTGAGAACTTCTTGGCAGAACACATTAGCTTTTATCACTACTCATTTTTTATAAGCCCTGCTGACAGTTTGGGAAAAAAATTTAATTTTCCCTTTGAAAACAGCCACCACAAAAAGAGATGCAGCTTTCCCCCCAAGTCTCTTCTCGAGGGACACAGTATCAGGGACCTAACAAAGTACGTAAGCAGACATGATACCACAGTGGGTTATGGTGCACTCTACCAGCCGTATGGACATGCACATCACACACATGGATTTTACAGAGGTTTGCTCAGGAGGTAAATTCCAGCCATTGTGGGGCTTTCTTACTAAGCACTTGCACAGAAGAGAAAATCCATGAAATAGCTGATGTAAGGGCTTATTCCTAAGAGTGCATGTTAATTGGCAGAAAGAGTAAGCATTGTTTTTGACAGCAAGCAATTACAGAAAGAATGTAAGGAAGGGCAAAAAAGTTAAGAAGCTAACAGTAAGTTGTGCATTGATCCGAGTGATATTAACAGCTTCATACAGTGTTATCAAAAAAGACACAGGGCAGAGCCCAGGAAACACACATATAACTCAAGGAGTAGCAGGGTGTTACCGACCAGCACAGTTTTGAGGTGGTTGTGCTGCTGCATGAAACAAAGACCATCTCCAGAAGTTCACTGTTCCTTCTAGAAGGGGACTATTCCCCTAACTTGAGAGGGTGCAGAAACACCCCCACGGCAACTCCCCAGCCCAGGCTGTTCCGGTGGGTAAAGAGCTGCAGCCCTGCACTCACGGTCAGTGTTGCTGTGGGCATCACCACCAGGTACACACTCACATCCCCCTCTGAGCAGTGGCAGCAGCACTGCACTCCCACCGCAGTTTTACTGACACTCAGCAACCCCAACAGCCTGATTTGATCTCGCGCTCCCTCAGCGCAACTCACAGCTAGCTGAAACAGTCCAGCCAACCTTCAGAATTAGCCAAATGCGTATGTTTGTGTCATTCTCCCAAGCTGGCAAATCTGAACAAGGAGATTTTGGGTGTAATGCACCACGCAGCAGATTTTTTGCAGTAGCATCAGAATCCGGAGAGATGAGTAACAGTAATAATTACTTGCGCAGTAAAAGGCTTAAGTAAAAACCCTGCAATCCCCAAGCACACCTTCCAGCTGAAGTCAGGCCTGTCACCTAGCCCAGCTCCCACTGATACCAGCAGGACTCTCGCGCCAACCAGCACGAGAGACCTTATGGTGCACAGCCTCCTTCCAGAGGCCTCTGGGATGTTTGCGGCATCCTTGCACTTTTACATCAACATATAAAAACCAGCACAATACAAATACAGCACGCAATACTGCGGATGACAGCTATATTATTCCACTTGTTCCGTACAGGGACTGTGCAGTGCTGTCAGTCTGGCACCTTCTGCCAGCACCAAACAAAACTTCACAGCCTTTATATTTCAAACACTTTGAAGCACCTATTCAGCACTGAAATCTTTTCATGCGTAATTAGACCATTTTGGAGCTGTAAAGTGAGTATATCAATAAGGGGGGCTTTACCTATCATGATGAAGCATGTACATTGTAGGAGCAATTGAGGTTAATGTTTAAGAGTGTGTAAAACAAGGGGAAAACATATATGCTCCTCAGTAATAAATGTTCTTCGGAATAATTCCGGGTAGGAAATAATTTATTACTGATTATCTCATTATCAGATGCTGACACGGTGGGCAAAACCTATCCGCTATGGGCTCCACAGATTGCATTCATCCAGGTAACCATGAAGCCAGTGGAGCACCTCTGGGATTGTCCCAGGAGCAGACATTGCATTTAATGTGTGCTACTCTGCCATCATGAATATCTAAAGTAGCAGTGAAAAAAGGAGAATTCACTTTAGGCCAAGACACATGTGTGTCTCTGTTTGCGGCAACAGCAAAAGCAAAAAATCTCACACAGAACAGGTAGGGAAACATCTTCTGCTGTGTCATGTCTGCAGCGCCTATTTAGTGTGACCGAGGAGAGAGAGGAGAAGGGCCTGGGGGATATATTTTCCAAAGAGGAAAGTGGTCCACCAAGGCAGACCAGCGTAAGACTAATAACCCAGCCAACTTGTGCTACAAAGTGCTAGTGTGAAATAGCCACTTGTACGGATGGCACTCCTTGCAGGGGGAATAATGAAATTCTTTATGCTAAAATGATGTTCTATATCGCCGTGACTCACCACTCAGTCCCAATGCCGCTTGTCGCCCGCCTTTCCACGCCGTCAGACCTGCATCCAGCCGCGGGTCACCGCTTCCCTGGCAGGAGAGATTCCATATCAAAACCAAACCAAACCAAAAAACAACTTGCTTGTTGAACTCCCTCGTGCTGGAGGCATTGTGCAAACAATTCAAGAGCCAGCCTTGGCCGGGCAGGAGACGAGCAGCTTCCCCTCTGCCATCACCCCCTGCACCGTCATGGAGCCCACGGGGAGCAGCGGGACAGTTTGCGGCAGAAGGAAAGTGACGGAAAAGCAGGAGGAAAAGCTCGGGACGTCCTAGTGTTACTGGTGTTCGCTTTCCTGAACGACTTCTGCTCCCACTCGCTTACACAGTTTTGGGTGTTTTCTCCCATTTGTTGGCACTGACATTTATTTCCACCCCCCTCCCCCCAATAAATCAGTTTTTCCGTCCAGTCAGGCCTAACAGCAGCTGTGTTTCAATTCAAGCCTAACGAGCCTTAATTTACCTTTACAGCGCTACACAAACCCTCCAAGGGGCGGCTAGGAACTTTGGGTTATACGGGAATCTCACCGCTCCGTTTTTGTGGCCCGTGATTCCAGTAAAATTTGGAGGTGAACCAGCGTGCCCGGCCCCGCTTTCGGCGGGAGGGGAGGGAAGGAGGGAGGCCGGGCCGGCGCGGCGGGGAAGCGGCCGCCTCAGGCCTCGCCGGCCCGTTGCCAGCGCAGCCGCCCCGTTGCCAAGGAGGCGGCGGGCGGCTGTGGCGGGTCGGCGCTGAGGGCCCGGCCGCCGCCAGGCTCTGAGGGAGCCGGTGGTTCTTCAGGTGAGTGGCCGGCGAGGGGCCGCGGCCTGGGCCTGGCGGTGTGAGGGAGGCCGGGTGAGGCGAGGTGAGGCCGGGGGGCCGCCGCCCCAGCGGCTGCTGAGAGGTTGGGGAGGGTGAACGCGGGCCCTCGGCTCGCCCGGGCGAGCAGTGCTGGGAGAGTTGGGGTTGTTCAGCCTGGAGAAGAGAAGGCTCCGGGGAGACCTTGTAGCAGCCTTCCAGTCCCTAAAGGCAGCCTACAGGAAGGATAGGGAGGGACTCTGGATCAGGGAGTGGAGCCATAGGATGAGGGGTAACGGTTTTAAACTGAAAGAGGGGAGATTTAGATTGGATGTCAGGAAGAAATTCTTTGCTGTGAGGGCGGTGAGCCCCTGGCCCAGGTTGCCGAGAGAAGCTGTGGCTGCCCCGTCCCTGGAGGGGTTCCAGGCCAGGCTGGACGGGGCTTGGAGCAACCTGGGCTGGTGGGAGGTGTCCCTGCCCAGGGCAGGGGGTGGCACTGGGTGATCTTTAAAGTCCCTTCAACCCAAACCATTCTATGATTCTATGCCACCCGGAGTGGCACCACGGAGCTGCTGTGCTTGGGATTTATCCAAAAAATCCCCCACGCTAGACATCGGCACCCCTCCTTAACGCCCGGCACCTCTCTCGGAGGAGGGTGGGCTGGAATTTACCTCAGTTTGTCTCTCCGCATCGCCTGGCGACTCCTCGCCCCTTCAGTACAGCGTGGGGCAGCGCCGGCTCTGCAACATGCTCCCTTTCCAGCCGCTTCTCTCCTGTTAAAGCCAGCCTCCTCCGCAGGCCACCTGTCCCTCTGAGTTGCCACTCGCGAGGAAAATCAGCTAATGGCAGCTTTGTCCCTCACCCCAGGGGCTGCGGGAGCGGGTGCATACCCGGTTCCTTGCTCCTGGGCCCAGCAGCACCTCAGCACCAGCAGTCCTGGGGCCCGAGCTCTCCTTCTCCCCAGGAGCCATCTCCTCTTGGCCCCTCTCCCCAGCTGGCCATGGTCATTCCCCTGATTGCCAGGTGCTGCCTGGCCCCACTGGGGCTCTGTCACATTCCAGTTTGGGTGAATGCTGAAGCAACTGGGAGTCGCAAGGCAAACTGAAGACAAAAGAACGCGCATGTTTGTTTTGATCTAACCCAGCCAGCGACCGCAGGACTGTCTTTACAGCAACTCAGGACCGGGCCCGGTTTCCCAGCGTTGAGGCCGAGATGTCAGCACGGGGCTGAAACCTGCTCAGTTCAGAGAGGAAGGGACCATCGCTCAGCGCTAGGCAGTGCCTCAGCGCACGGCAAAGCATTTCTTGAGAGGTAACACCAAGAAAAGCTCAAAGAGAAAACCCGGCGTTATAGGCTGTTCATTATACTGGAATTCAGTTTTAGGAGGATTTTGCCGCATCGCTCCTATTAAACATTAGTCACAGCCAAAATCCCATGCAATTATTTGTATAGAGCTGTAAATACAGTGTGGCACTGTTACCATATTGGTATCTTTTATACCAGCAGACAGGGCTCATACTTATCTCTGTGGCCAGCATGCAAATGGATTAAATTTAGAAAGTGCCAAGCTATTTTCTCTCACTAAAGATAAAACACATGAAAATTTTGTTTACTGGTTTGTGAATAGCGTTAATTAAAGGGATGTTTCCAACTTGAAATGTTGAAACTGAAAAATGTTGAAAACTTTCAAAAAGGAGTCACGGGTGCTTCCAGCAGCAGTCGAGCACCAGGCTCCAGCAGAGAGTCGGCGAGCGAGAGTGCTGGCCACCAGACCGTCCCTCTCTGTCACTGTACCTCGGTCGCAGCTTGGAAAGCTTTGTGAGAAAAGAGCAATCTGATTAAAATGATTTTCTTAATGCTAGGTGTACCGGGAAAAGGATTAATCTGAATTTGAAATGAGTTCATGCTCTCAACCAAAACAATGATACAAGCTGGCAGACTGAAGGTAGCGATTCTGTGGATGTTTGTCAACAGATAAAATTGTTGCTGAGCAGATGTTACAAGCGTGGGATTTATGATTATAGCTTCATGAAGCCCTCCCCAGAGTGTGGCTGTCTCACAGCCACGTTAACAATCCCTCATTTTCCATTAAAACATCTGTTACAGGTTAAGTGATAAAAACTGCATGAAGTACATATGGTTGGTAGCCCGGTTGGTAAATTTCATTTGCGTAATGAAAATTTGCAAGATGCTGGAGTTATATTTTCATTATAGGCGCCTGTTTCACTTGCTTGTAACTTTACCTGACTCTGGGTAGAGTTTTCTATCCCACCTGCCTTACTTTGATTCTGTTACCGTAGAAACTTCTAATAGAACTTGATCCAGTCACTTTCGAGAAATGATGTAAGGAAATATTAACCACCACAGTTAAATTGTTACGGTTGTTTTCATGTGAATTGTTGGTTCTTAGTGCTTTGAAGCAAAGACTTTAAACTGGGTAGGATCTCCCTGGTGGTTGAATTGCGATAACATACTTCAATGTTGTGATGAAAATAAATTCACTTATGTTTACGGAAACAATTTTGTTACGGTGTATGAAGTATTAAAAGAATACTATGATAAGCATCTCAAAAGCACCAGGAAAAACTGATCAGGCTGAATTGGGGCTAAAATTGGAATGGAGTGTAATACATTACCCTGTGAGCAAAAAGGAGAATGTGTGGTTAAGTATAAGGTGTGCTGTCAATCTCATCTCCTGAATGGGGCAAGGGTTGTAGGGGGCAAGTAAAAATACCTAATCACGTACTTATTTCACTTTAGTTTCAGACTTGTTTTGCAAGCGCGTCGTCTCATCTGCTGGAAAACATGGCATTCTGGGACATGCTTATTCTGGATGCTTATACTTCAGGGCCTGAGTGTAGTGTTTGTGCAAGAGGTAGCACTAGCACTGTTTTGAATCTCAAGGATAATCCATAAAATAAATCCAAATCCATACGCTTTGAATCCGATATCCATTTGTGCCTTCATCAAGAGTTACTGACGGATTTTTACCAATTGCAGTGCTGCTCGCGTTCTGTAGCATTAACTAACCTATTTCCATGGAGAACATTGTTTCTTCAGTGTTTGCAGCTTCAGGGGGGAGAAAGAAGGGAAGAAAAAGCAAGTTTTGATCCTAAATGAGTTCCTGAAAAAATGCTGTGCAAAATCCATGTGCAAATAATGAATTAGAGCGGGAAGAAAGGATCCCATTTTTGGAAGTGAGCCGAAGTTCCTTAGTGCTGCAGGGTGGTGGGAAACGGAACAAGAGTTTGAGAGAACATTTAAGCTTGTCAGCTGCATCTAAGTATCTCTAAAAACATTTTTCTTGCTGAATTTCAGTGGTTTTAGTACTGTAAGAGCCTTTCCTGCGGTACCTTCTTGCTGCTCCTCGCCACAGCCCCTGCAGAACTTACACCGCTTCTTTCCCTGTGCTCAGAAGCCAGGAAAAAATTCCTGTACTGAGGATTTGCTCAGAAATTACTTCCTAAAGTTTCAGGCTCTAAAAGCTAGACTCCACAGGGGATTCGAATTTTCGCTTCTACCAGGGCATTACCCAGACGTAGCCTTATTTCTCGACTCTACACTTTAGGAGTAGAGTGCTGCTATAATTGTAACCCCTGTCAGTAGAAAAAAAATAATCTCTGCATTTATTCCCTTTCACAGGACAATATGCCCCAAGAAGCACCACGTGGTAAGGATGAGAATAAACAAGCCACAGGCGACGGATGTAAGTTATCACTACTTAATGATTTAATTGTGCGATGTAAGACTGAACTTTCTATGTGATCAGAATGAGGGTTGTGTAAGACCTACACAGAAAAGAATGTAGCATTTAAGCAACATCATTTTTAAATGCAAGAAAGAGCCCAAACCATAGAAGCAGATGACCCATTCTGACCAGATTACATTGCAGAGAGAAAGTCTTTGCATTTTGGTGCTCACTTCGACGCTTCTGCAAATGAGCAGCTTCTAATAATGATTCAAATAAAACACAGTGTAGAGCTGATCAAATCTTTTACGACAAACAGTTTTTCTAGCAAAATGTGAATGTTTTACAATATTTTTGCAATGCTCCATAGACCGGCCCTCCAGCCACAAGTGCTGAGACTAGCTAACAGAGGCTAAAAAGCCTTAAAAAAAAAAAAGTCAGAACCAGGAAGCGTGTGTTGCATCAGCCTGAGGGAACCTTTTTCTATGCCAGTACCCCCACTGTCTGCATTCTTTTTCCCCCAAGGATTTTGCTGCAGAGAAATGCAATTTGCTCTTTTATGTATGTAGCCCAGCAGGAAGTTCGTGCATCAGCTATGAAAAAAAAGACGGTGCTCAGGTATTGATGAAGTGATGCTGGCATCAATTTTATATTTCAGCAAGTGCAGAGAACACTGTGACTTGTGATTTATTTTTTTCCCTTTGAAGTACAAAAATGACAGATGATCAGCCTCCTCTTAGGCTTCCACGTAATCGTAGATTATAACAGTTCCTTGAATGGAAAGCAGTTACCTTACAGTTTCTTAACTTAATTTTCACCTTGAATGAGACTTCTTTAGAACAGTTTTAAGACTAAAAAGAACAATTTTGCAAAGTGCTACATGTGTTTATATAGTCTCTCTATATGCTATATGTACTAAATGAGATAAATTCATTCAAAGCTTAGTGCTCGGTCAAGTGAAAGTGGGTATTTTCATACCTTGAACATAATTTGATTCCTGTTCTTACTGGCGTATAATTATAATCACATCTCTGTGTTTACACGTTTTCCTCTCTCTCCATGCAGGCGATACTTCCTTGAAAGAAGAAATTTTTTCTTATTCTAGGATGTTACCAGTAGATAACAGACTTAGAAACTTACAGATCTACAAGCTTCTTCAATGCGTTCACCAGAAAGACAAGAAGCAAATCGAAAAGCTGGTCCAGAATGGATTCCCCAATCTCATTAATTTCCCAGAGCCTGGGGAAGGATATAGTGCCCTTCATTTGGCCTGCGTTAAAAATGACACTGACATGTGCAGCTTCTTGCTGGAACAGGGAGCTCATCCAGATGTCCAGGACAAAATGGGACGTACTCCAGCAATGAGGGCAGCTGAGCTAGGCCATGAGGTGGTCTTGGATTTATTAGCGCAAGCTAAAACAGACATGACCGCTGTGGATAATGAGGGGAAAGGTAAGTAAAAGGGGACCTTACCAGACCAGAAATACCATAAAATGATTCCTCGCTGTGTTACACACTTGCTAGATGCGTTGTGTCCAATCCGTAGAGGGGAACCGTGGTTGAGGGTAATCCTTACAGCTCAGCAGAAGCTATCGGCCATCAGAGCTTTGATGAAAATGAAAATAATTCTCCCTGGACAGTCTAGGCCTTTATATCATAGGCCCCTCCAGCGCATAGCTGAAAGATAACTTGCAACTGAGAATTGTGTTCCTCCCATGACCTGTCACATTAAATTCTGGTTTACTCGCCAAGTTCAAAGGCCCTAAACCAGAAGTCTTTTTTGCATAAAAGAAGTTGATGGGTCCCTATTGAAGGAGTTTGTCCGTTCAGCTGTGAAACTTACAGCCCAAGTAACTTTTCTTACCATACAGTATTGCACCTGAATCCCTGCTGTTTTTTCTTTGCAGGTGTTTTGTTTTACTGTCTTTTGCCTACAAGGCGTCACTACCACTGCACACAAATTGCCTTGGATTATGGTGCGGATGTTAACAACTGTACTGCTGATGGGAAGCCTGTATTTCTACAAGCCTGTGAGCGAGCTCATGATATTAAAGAAATATGTCTGAATTTCTTGGAAAGAGGAACAAATCCCAATGCAAGAAACCCAGTATGAGTATTTCTGTAACTAAGAACATATATACAGGAGTACAGCGTAGTTACCAGATGACTAGAGTATATGACCTTAAATCCTCACATTAAAATAATAGAGCAGTTACAAATGCTTAACGCTGTGGCCGTGCCTATTCCCTTCTTCTGTATCTCCCTTTTCTGCAAGAGCAGGGATTTAAGTCTTCTGCTTGAACCACATATCCTGATTTAGATTTTTGTAGGTTAGAGTGCAAGCAAATATTTTACAAAAACAAGATGTTAACTGGGCCAGCTCTTAGGAGGTGTGGTTCTCTGTACTTCAGCGGAGCAATACTGATTTGTACTTTGCCTTAATGTGCCCTAAGGTTTTTAGAGTTGAAATAATATTCACTAAAAGGTGAGTCCAGCATGAAAAATGTGACGGGGAATCAAGGCAGGGACAAGGCATAAGAAACTCCTTTCTCACTTTTGTATGTCTCAGTCATTTATTTGATTACTTCTGTAATTTAACAAAGACCTGAAGGACTAAAGCTCTGTGCCGATGATCAAGTCAAGGAGCTCAAGCTTCCCCTAAAAGCTGCCCGTGGCTTTTGCTTTGGTCCTGGTTTTGCAGTATCCTCCCTAGCTTGTAGCTATAGCAAAACCTATGTTTGGACATCCTCATCCTTCATGCACTCAGTGTACCTCCAATATGAGAAACCTGTATTTTTTTGGTAATATGGTGCGCGCATACCTGGTCGCATAATGGGAATGGTTTGCCAGGCCCAGAGAAAGACAGATATCGGGGAAGAACGTATGGTTCAGTGGAACATATCCACAGCTCACTGCTCTCTTTGCCCCTCTGTGGAGTGGCAAGTCAGGTATTCTAAGTGCTGCTGTGGGCCGACATGTTAATAGCAGGCGATCCCTATGCTCTGTTCTTGGGAAGGTCACCAGATCTACCAAAGTCAGCCATTATAAAGAAAATAGGTACTGCTAATCACAAACATACACTATTATCTAAAAAAATACATAGCACTAATGTATTAGAATGTGATCTTTTCCTCTCAGATAGAACAGTAGTGGAGTTCCCGAGTTGCTCTGTCTTCCCTATAGCACTCTTCCAGCCATAGCTCCTTATGCTCTTTCATGATAGAGGTGGTATTTTGTGTTAAATTTTGTAAACGTGCATGAGAACATGCACACAGAATAAAGAATTCCTTAACTAAGGAATTGATTTTCATGGGGACTATTCAAGGGACTCAAGTTACTAATGTATTTGAGTTGCTGGGATTTGACTACACATATTCTGGCAGCATTATGACTAAATTCTGAAAGTTGACCTACAAATGTCTTTGAAACTATTAGACTTGTCTCCTTTTTTTGGTAATGCCTAAAAAGGAGACCTTCAGTTTTATGCCACCTTGCAACAATCAGATCGTATTGTTTCAACCTGAATTAGCATACGAAACAAATTCTGAATTGTTTTCTTTCTGCCTTGCAGGCTACGGGTCGCACAGCCTTAATGGAAGCTGCAAGAGAAGGCGTTCTTGAGCTGGTGCGTGGTCTACTTGAGAGAGGAGTCGATGTTAACCTGTTTGACCTTGAAAGACACAGTGCCGCACATTTTGCGGCCAAAGGAGGCTTTTTTGAGGTAGTGTCGTTTGTGGTGTTAAAGCATGGCTGCAAAACCAAACCTGGGGTGGTTTTCCGTTTGATTTTTTTGGGGTTGGCTGGTTTTTTTGGTTGGCGTTCTGTGTGTTTATTTGGTTGGCTTTGTTTTGAGTCCAGTATCTCAGCTGATCAAAGCATAATAATCAGCAATCAAAAGCAGCTTTCTTTTTATGCATCAAAGGGAATCTAGCAGGGACAGAATCTCTCTCATAATTGCATAGCCTTTTTTGGTAAGGTACCTCTGCGTGCGTGTGCTAGTGTGCCTGTCTGGTGTGACCAGCTCCACTGGAGAGCTCGTCTCTCTCATCGTGTAACGTGTCACAGCTGTGTAACTTGGATGAAACATTACCGTTATAAGAAGGACCGATGCAGACAAGCTGCAGGGTAGGCAAGTATATAAAGTTACGCAGTTTTGATTGTGCATGCAACATGAGCGTCACTTTAAGACAGCGGCCTGTGGTAGTCTGGCAGGTGTGAAGACGTTCAGTTGTAGACATCAAGGACCAAGGTTCTGTTTCCTCTGTTAGGTAAGCACAGCACTATAGAAAGCTTGAACGTTATGTGCCCGTTGATCAGCAGGGCATGAGAGAGAAGTTCACTATCTAAACTGGGAACATATGATATCGCATTTATTTGGAAGTCATTCTCACACTTCCCCATCTTCAGAAACAGACAAGATTTTTTGTAGTACTGTCTTTGTTTTTCTAGATTTTGAGGATTATTTCAGCATATAACGGAGATCTGGGCCTGATTGCTATGAATGGTAACACGCCGCTTCATTATGCTGCGGAGGGAGGATTTGCAAATTGCTGCAAGTTTATAGGACAAAGAGGTACATTAAAAATAAGTTGCACCACAACTATCACATATATTCTTTTTCTGTGATAACGGAAAGATTTCACTTTGACATTTATGAAAGATTGGACTCTCTGAGGTATCACGTGGCATATGTAATTCTCATTAATAAGTGCCTAACATAGGCTATTATGACTTATTTCTACTAATGTGGCTGAGAAAAAACATTCCTTAAAGAAAGCGGCAGAAACATCATGGGTTTGTACAATTTAGAACTGAACTGTATTAAGTGGGTCTGGTTTTAGTTGTATTTAGAAGTATTACATTGAAACTTCCACTAAAAAATTAATTTTTGGTTTGCTGGTCACTTAAAACAATTATCTCAGTATAGTCATGGAGAAAACTCGGCGCCCCTGGGCACTGAAACATACTCCAAAGAAGCTATGATCATTTTCTAACTTAATCAGGTAATTACATCACGTCAAGATTTGATTCAAGAGCACCATGCAAAATCCTATATTCTGCTCTTGTGATTCAAATGTTTAACTAGTGGTCCATTGCCAAATTGCAAGGTTGGGGTACAGGACAGTGAGTGACATTTTTATCTTAGTTTGTTTGTCCTTAATGTTGTTTACCACTTCAATTAAAAATGTAAAAATTTCACTGAACTTCTGCCTTTCTATAGATAGTCATGAGGGGACAAGTAGAGCATGGTTTGCCCAATGAATCTTCCTTCGGGAAACAAATACGGACACGCAGTTAACCTTCCAGTCTGAGATCACTGATGCGGTTCCATCTACCGTGACTATTCAGTTAAGACGGTATAAAATCGTAGGGCTGTGGCAATGAGTTGCATGTATATTACAAGTCTCTTGTATTACCTAATTAGGAATTCCACTGAATCAGTGAAATCCAATCAGTGAAATTGTGTCCATATTTTTAGGCTGTGATCCTACGTGGACAAACTTGTTAACAAAGACCCCAAGAGCCGTTGCCAAGGAAGGCGGTTTTAAAGCAGCAGTAGCAGAATTGCGTAAAATCGAAAATACATTTAAGAAACAGTCCAAGCCTGATGCTAAGGAGGACAACCCCCGCTGGGCACTGAGACTGTACGACTGGTCCTTAGAGCACCAGCCTGCCCTCCGCAAGGCATTTGAGGCTGTTGACCAAGGAGATGGGACTGTAGCTAAAGACGATTTTATAGCAGTCATTCAGAAGCAGTGTGCCTTCGTGAACGCTGAACAAATACAGACTATTGCTGAAATACATGAAGGATCTCAGTCTGAGGGAATCAGCACAGAAGAATTTTTTAAAGGCTCTAAATACTTGCAGAAAAGCTGCCTTATAACATCCTTTGGACCCAAAGGGAAGAAGGCGAAGAAAGGGAAGAAACGGAGAGGCAAAAGAGGTATCGCCATCCCCGTGCCGATTTGCGTTATTCCGAAAAGCGCGTGTCTGCTTCGGGAAGATGGCTTGCCTGTGTACATGATTGAGACGGTTCAGAACATCGCTGATAGCTGCCATTTTAACCGAGACCACCCGTCTGCCCATCCCGTGCACGATGACCGTGCCTGGTATATAGACGAGCCAAGGAAGGTGTACATGAATATTAACTACCTCGTCAGAGGAGGAGACATTCTGTCTCTACAGAAAGCATTTGAGGAGGGCGTGCCAGTAGACATACAAGATAAATATTACAAAACACCTTTGATGACTGCATGTGCAAGTGGGAACATAGATGTTGTGCAGTATCTTCTGGAACAGGGGTAAGACCATTTCAGAGATTTTTTTCTAAATTTCTATTTTGGAAGAGCTTTCAAAAGCATAAATTCCAGTAAACATTTGGATACAGCGGACTGTGGTTTGTTTTCTATTTACATAACATTTAATATTAAAGTTAGTTCCGTAAGATCCTGAGCTACAGAGGGTTAGTTTACTATTTTTTTTTTTTTTCACATGTTAGTAACAGGGAAATAGAAACACCCAAGAAGTAAGTTCCCAGGTCTGAAATTTTTGGTGTTTGGGCTGTTGACATTTTGGTCACATGCAGAGTACCTACAAATCCAGTCGATTGGAACTGCAGTTAGTTCATACCTACGGCTCGAACAGTGCATCCTCAAAACTGAGCACTCGAAATCTGAAGCTGAAGTGACTCGCCTGAAATTATCAAGGTACTCTTAGCTGAATCATCAGGGCAAACCTGCACTTTCCTGTTCCACATGCCAGGGCCTTTGCATGCAAATGTTTTAGGGGGATAAGCCTTATAATCGCTTCCCTCTGCAGCCTCAGCAAGCTGAAGCAGCAGGATTTACACCAGAAGCATGGGCTGCTATTTGGTGTGTTCCTCGCTTTAGAAGTGCTTCAGTAATTTTGTGGCCTACAGACACACTTGTGAAAAATCTCAGCAACCGCTTAGAAATGAAAGCAATTTAAGAAAGATTGAGTCATACTTGTGTAATAGCATAATCTCTTCTTTTTTATTGTTGGACTGCTGTAGTCCTACAGTCATTCACATAAACACTTAAATTAGCATGTTTCAAAGATACATAGAATCATAGGGTTGGCAGGAACCTCTGGAGATCATCTAGTCCAACCCCCCTGCCAGAGCAGGGTCACCCAGAGTAGGTTGCACAGGAATGTGTCCAGGTGGGTTTGGAATGTCTCCAGAGTTGGAGATTCCACCACCTCTCTGGGCAGCCTGTGCCAGGGCTCTGCCACCCTCACAGGAAAGAAGTTCCTCCTCATGTTTAGGTGGAACTTCCTATGCTCAAGTTTGTGCCCATTACCTCTTGTCCTGTCCCCAGGCACCACTGAAAAGAGCCTGGCCCCATCCTCCTGACACCCACCCTTTCAGTATTTATAAGTGTTGATAAGGTCCCCCCTCAGCCGTCTTTTTTCCAGACTGAAGAGACCCAAATCCCTCAGCCTTTCCTCATAAGAGAGGTGTTCCAGTCCCCTAATCATCTTGGTAGCTCTCTGCTGCACCCTCTCCAGCAGTTCCCTGTCCCTCTTGAACCGGGGAGCCCAGAACTGGACACAGCACTCCAGGTGTGGCCTCACCAAGGCAGAGTAAAGGGGGAGGATGACCTCCCTCCACCTGCTGGCCACACTCTTCTTGATGCACCCCCAGGATGCCATTGGCCTTTTTGGCCACAAGGGCACATTGCTGGCTCATGGTCACCCTGTTGTCCACCAGGACTCCCAGGTCTCTTTCAGCTGAGCTGCTCTCCAGTAGGTCAGCCCCCAAGCTGTCCTGGTGCATGGGGTTATTCCTCCCCAGGTGCAGCACCCTACACTTACCCTTATTGAATTTCATAAGGTTCCTCTCTGCCCAGCTTTCCAGCCTGTCCAGGTCTCTCTGGATGGCGGCACAGCCTTCTGGTGTGTCAGCCACCCCCCCAGCTTTGTGTCATCAGCAAACTTGCTGAGGGTGCACTCTATCCCCTCGTCCAGGCCATTGATGAATATATTGAAGAGGACTGGACCCAGTACTGACCCCTGGGGAACACCACTCGTCACTGACCTCCAACTAGACTCTGTGCCCCTAATCGCGACCCTCTGAGCTCTGTCTTTCAGCCAGTTATCTCTCCACCTTACTGTCCAGTCATCAAGCCCACTCGTCCCAAGCTTCCCTATGAGGATGCTGTGGGAGACCATGTCGAACTACTTCCATTAGTTTTGTTCTCCACCTATAGCTAGACTTCATTTGAACGTTTATTTCTCAGGAATAAGTGGCTGTAGTCATTGCTCCAATTCCTGCAAAGACTTAACAGCACGTGGATCTTTACACACCCTGGTAATTACGCTGACATTCCTGGAGCGTACGGGAAGTTGTGTAAATGTGTATATTCACGTTTTCCAAAGATAAGGATGCAAGAGTTAGCAAATTAATCTAGCAAATTAATCTCCGCTGCTTTCGTCAAGCCTCACTAGACAGCACTGGAGTCACATCTCATCATACTTAACAGTTAGACCTAGAAATGTAATAACTTAGTTTTAAAAAAAATAGTACCAATTTTGAGATTTTTAAATTGGCAGAAATCAGAAAATGCAGAGGAAATTTATCAGTACAGTGTTTAGTCTTGCGTCTTTCAACAGTGTGGACTTTCAGATACTTCCAGTTTGGCATGGGAGTTCAAATGCTTTTTACGGTACAACCTTTGCAGTACGGTGTCACAAATCCGTATCAGATGGAAAACAAAACATTTATCCAGAGCTATAGAAAATGCTGAGGTTTAAACATAAATTGGTTGGATCTACTTTCTGTCTCGTTCCAGAAAGACTTAGAAGTAAATTGAATTTGGGCTAAAGGCAAATTCAATGCTCGATTGGGAGAAAATGCAGAAGAATGTTTAAGTCAGTGCTGTGTTGTCCCTGTTCCCTTCGATCAGCTTCGTTCTGACAGAATGAAGCTAGCAAAAAGGATTCCGGGGCAGAGTATCAGTACAGGCGTGAAGGTTGGGTTGAGAGAGAAAGCGGAATAACTGGAACGGCTTATTTTAATGAGAAATATAAAGGAAATGAAAACTGCATACGAATTAACCATAGCAGCTATGCAACTGAAAGATAACAAAGGTAAAACCGGTAGGCTGAGGGAATTTACTGTGATAAGATCTCACCAAAGGTAGCATTCTGAAAAAAGATTAAAAATGTAAACAAGAAAAGATGAATAGATGAATCTGTTCTTTTGATCCAAAGTTAAATATTAACCACCTGACCTGAAAAGCAAAAAGCTATTCCTGGAAGCATCTTCCTTCCTAATTTTTACTTCCTCCTCCCTCCCTGTCTTTTGGGAATACAGCAGTTCTAGCGTAAGTGGGGCAGCGACCCTAGTTCAGTTCAGGCCCTCTAGGCTGTCCTAAATACAATGGAAAATAATTCGCTCTGCTCGAGTACTGGAGAATCCTCTCATGAGGTTTTGACTCCTCCTGAATCTGCACATTGTCCGTGTGCGAGATTGCAGATCTGGGCATGGATCATGGGCTGCGCTTTCTTCAAAGATACGGGGGAACCATATTTCTTCCCTTTTGTCACCATTAAGGGGCTCAAGTGGCACTTGTTCCCCAGACCTTGCCTTCGGGTGCCCCCAGCCCAAAAGCTGCCGAGGCAGCCGGTTGCTAAGGGGCTGATAATGCTTTTCCCCTCAGCTTCACCCAAAGGCAGCACATTGCAAATCTCTCCCTCAAACTAGCCCTTGCATCCTCCAGAACCATGCCAGTTTTAGCCTGGGAGCAGAGACAGATTGAGTCTAGTGACACAGTGGCTGAAAAAGTTTTAAATCCTCATATTTTCTGAGATAGACCATTTTGCCACATGTTTTAGAGCACCTGTTCGTGGCCCACAAACATTCGGTTTTGAATTCCTTAATCTGCTTTTTGCTATTCTCAGTGAAGCTGGAACACAAACACATTTTAGAGGACTAAGCTGTTTGTTTGAATGCCCATTTTTCTCTGTACCTGTGAAAACCTCCATGTAGAGGACGCTGTGTTGGCTTAGAGGGGGATATAAGCAACACCCAGGCAAGTTCTTACAATTAATATTCCATGACAAGCTATGTAGCAGATACTAAAATGGTTTTGGAGTAGCAATAGCAATATGAAGATATCTGTTTACATTGCATATGTCATTGCAGTGGGCAGTGAACATCGATTGTGCTTGGAGTTGGGGCTGTCACTGTATGTAGTAGCTTGCTTCATCTGCCACCACGCCTCTTACTCTTTTGTAGGGCTGATGTAAACGCAACAGACAATTTCCTGTGGACTCCCCTCCATCACGCTTGCTATAACGGACACCTAGATATTGCTGAGCTGATAGTGAAGGCTGGAGCAGCAGTGGATGCACCTGCCATAGGCAACGCAACCCCGCTAATGAGAGCCATTGAGATCTGCAGATTGGACATAGTCTATTTTTTAATTGAGGCGGGTGCTGACATTGAAATGACAAACAGCAACGGTAAAAATCAGTCTCTCCCCCAAAGGCCTGTTTCCTTATGTGTATACATGTTTTATTTAAAAAAAACCCCTAAGTTCTTGGAACACTTTGAGAGGTGTTCTGAATTTTAATTGCTGTCAGGATTGGGATGAAGGTAAGAGTTAGGTTCAATTAGTTTTCTACAGTATGGAGTCACTATTCTAAGTATTCTGTTTTCCTGGGGTTTATGCATCTAGAAAATAAAATAACATGATTAATTATGTTATTAAGGAGGTTATTGCTCCTCACAGAATACATACAGAGTTATAAGTGACTTTAATGAAAAAAATTCTATCTAGTTATTAATATTATTTGATGGAAAATCAGATTTTAGTTGCAGCCAGTGTGTACTCTGCCACCCATTTAAATCACTTATGTTTATGCACAGGCAGCACTGGTTAAAAAAAATTTCTTGCCACTTAGTGTGTAAATATTATTCCCTGAGAAAAAAAATACTTAACAGAAAAACAGATCTGAACTGATTCTGAAGTGTTACCTCCTCACAGCACATCCCTCCTTCAGCATTATTTCCTCTATTTTCAGGGTAATTTAAACAGTTAACATTTACGACATTTTAAACCCTTGCTCTAACACAGGAAGCAATATTGCTGTGTAATGAGACTTTGCTTCCCAAAATGCCTTGTAGGTGAAACCCTGCTTATAGAAGGTACGTGTATTCCCCATTTCTGTTACCACGTGAAGTTCCAATTCCCATGCACTTTAGTCTCCCAACTACTTTACAGCCACAGTGTCTCATCTCATAAGATCCAGGAGAGTTTTTCCTATCTTAGGCACCGAAGGTGTTCAGCACTATTTAAACCACGGGGCTTTCCCTTGACTGCTTGCCAGCCACAGAGGAAGCACTGGAAGAGGCAGATAACTTGGTCTATATTCCTAACCTTGTGCTATGCTGGCCGTTTCCTAGTGCTAAACGCTCTCAGCTCTCAAAGATCAAATCTACAACCTGCAGGACCGTTGTATTAAACTGCAAATATCAGGACAGCCAGAGCAAAGCAACCACGCCAAGAATTCCTGCAATATTTGGTGTCAAGGCTCAATTCTGCAGGCCCTTATTTCTGCAAGCGGTGCTGATGACTGCCAGACCTCACAGCAGTGTCAGGCATGCTGCTGAAGCACTGAATGGTTAACAAAATAGAGGCCTAATTAAGTTCAGTTGACTGTAGTGTCATTATCCAGTTACAATAAGTGTCCAGGTTCATTTTCATGGCTTATACAGGTATTTGTTTCTTTAAATACAGGAAAGAATGCTCTTGATATTGCTAAAGTATTTGCAGATACTAGAATAATAGATCTGCTCCAAAATAAACTGGAAAATTTGCCAGAAGTCCTAGAAAAAAAAGAAGCAGGGAAAGAAAAAGTTGTGAAGCCAAAGTCACCTTCTACACTGACGCCTGTAGAGGTACAAGCTGTGAAAAAAGAGGTATGAGAAATGGTAACAAAGGATTGATTTGCTAATAGTTAGTAGAGTGCTTCTTTCTTTCACGTATTTGCCATCCATCTCTCTCCAAAGCTCTAAATCAGGCGGTTTTGTTAAAGTGAGTATTTTCAGAAGCCAGTACTCCTCCTTGACAGTACTCATACTTGTTCATTGGTTGGAATTTTGACTTGTTAGTTGTATGAACAAGATATCTTCCCCAGTCCCACTTAACAATTATGCCCTGTATCACTGACAGGACACGGAAAAATATTTCCTCTTCTTTTCCCTCTTCTCCTGAAGTTTACAATCATCCAGCTCAGTTGTGGTAAATACTGAACAACTAGTAACCGTAATTCCTTAAAGGGAGCACCTGTTTCTTCAGAGGATAAAACCAAGGCCCTTCAACTTAGGAGGAAGGTGTTTTTATTCTGCTAATTGGCTCAAGGAGTTCAGTATCAGGCTTGCTGACTTCTCCTTTCCCATCTTGTCCTGGATCCTTCCTCTTCTGCTGTTGACCCAAGTCCTGTTTCTCAAATCCCACACTGATGTTTGGCTGTTGTACTTCTGAGTGCCTTTCCTGCACCCCCTGGGAGCCTTGAGCACCTTACCATTGCCCTAGTTCCCAACCTGACATCAGCCTCCCTGACCACATCCTGGTCATCTTACTGTGGATCGGAGCTTCGTGATTTACCAGTGGTACTTGTTGGTCAGATCTGGGATGCTCTTCAAAGAGACAATGCAATTTTATCTGCATTGCTGGAAGTGTCCTTCAGCAATCCTGCCCTGAGCAGTGTGCCAAATATGTCCCAGTAGCCAAAGATCAGTTTCCGCCTTTCAAAAATATTTTGAATTTGCCAGGGATCGTATAGGATGCCCATAGGCAGGAGGATGACAACCTCGGGTGCTCGTTTACTCATCACCCAGCACAGGATGGGATCACCAGTGGTACTAGGTGATTGCCTTGTGAGTCTTAAAGAGAGCAGTTCATGTTTTAGTGTCTGAGAATGAGAGTCATCCTCTACCTTTTAAAAGCTTTCCATCATGAATTTTGGTTATAAAAAAAAAAAAAAAGATCAGCTTGAAGAAAAACAAATTCTGAACAGATTAAGAAAAATACACGCACGGTAAATAGAGAGCAAAAGAAGTGTCAGATGATGCGGGATGTGCGCCTTGCTCCTGAACGCGATGTATTGGTATAACTGCTAACTTCTCTTTCAGCCCCCACAGGTATCTCTGCCAGTTTTAGAAAAACCCATTCTTGAAAAGACAACACGTTCCCTTAAGGACAGCGTTAATTATCTGAACTCTCTGATAACCAGTGGTGCTACCAAGAAAGGTGACATCGCATTCAAACCCAGAAAAGTAAGTACAGTAACAAAACACGAGCACAGTTTCGTGTTAATTTAAAGGTCGACCTTGCTGTAGATCAAAACCCAGAACAATCTGATGAAATGAATTCACGATTCAATTAGCTTGTAGATGACGTGACACAGGCTAGAGAGACTGCCACAAAACAACAGTAAACTAACGAGCTCATATATATATGCATATATGTATTATACACACACACATATATTTATATAAAACAAATTATCATGGAAATCAAGCTCTTATCAGGTTTTAAAATAGGATTAAAGTGAACCCACAGTAAAAATACAAATACAACTACATTCATAGTATGGATTTTTATATTCTTACACTTAAAGGATAGGAGTCCTTGTGCATGGGACCGCCACCACCTTCTAATATGCCTTCTCAATTAGTTATCACGTGATTAACTGTGTCTGTGACAGTTACCAAACTAAATGGATCACAGCGCACTAAATATTTACTACCTAGAGTTAGAATACTGGAAATACAGTTTTTGTATCAGGGACTTGTTAATACTCATTCGCAAATAACTGAAAAAACAGAAAAAGAGGATCAGAGAGAGAAGTAGTTTCTTAATTTTATTTTCTCCTTACAAAGGAAAAGAATACCATTGTTGACTGAGGGGTTTTATTTGGACTTCGCCGTTTCCCTAACCCTGTTTTGTGCTGGTTTCTGCAGTGGCCTCAGGGGAGTAAGGCTACATTGCCAGTGACTCTACAGCTAATTACTATTTTCCACTCTGAGGATCTTGGGCCCGAATCAGTCATTCTAAACAATCAGCTTTGGATCTTCTTTCCTACGTTATCCCTAATCTGAGCCCATGGCACGTTACAGATTGGAAGTGACACAAATTGTGCTGTCTTCTGCTGGGAGGCCACACTGGTTTTCTTCTGTGTCTCAGGATGGAAAAAAAGAGTGCTAGAACATGGCTCTCTTTGGATAACAGTATCTTCTCAACACTTCAGTTGCAGAGGTCACATCCAAATTAACTACAAATACCTTTATTTTCTAGATTTGGACCCCTGAAGCTGCAACGGAGGAGCTAGTAAGAAAGCAAGAATTGCTCCGTGAACGCTTTGCTCTCAATGGCCACTCAGAAAGCTTCACGACGCCCTTTAATAGAAAAGTTACGGAATAAACACACCAGCTGGAAGAAGCTACTTCAGCACGTATTTTGAGGGGACAAAGATCTAAAAGGCTGCTTCTCTGTAAGGAAGGAATCGTGTAGTGCTCAGTAAATGTATCTCAGTTACGATTAAGAAAATTGTGGCAAGTTTTTCCTCTGTAGATTATGCTGCTCACACACAATCTTTTGTTACGGGCTTAGTCTGGAAAAATGTTTATCCTCATGTGATTATTCTAAGTCTTGAAGCTGGCTCAGCGTGGTTCATGGAATGGCCGCTGTTGTGACACACACGTGTCCTTTTTCTTTGTAAAGGTACGGCTTTATGAGGCCATTTTTCACCCCAACATAAAATTTTGTCCTAGAAGATATAATTGATACCCTTTCTACTAAAAGGTTATAAAATATGAAGATAGCATTCAGAAATTATTTAAGACACCAGTTGTTCTTGGTTGCCTGCAGAGGCAACAGAAAGTACAGGATTTGCAACCAGGACTACTACTGTCTGGCGTACTGTTTTCATGCTCTCTCTCATACGCTTGCAAGACTGCACAAACCTTTCTCCTCGCCCATTGAGGATGTGTTCCCCAACTGCACTGTTGTAAAGCCGTTACCAAGACCTTTAAATATTTTCGGCAAACTTGAAAAAACGTTCAGAGATTTTCTGACTGCAGAGTCTTGTGTTAAAAGCTACATCCACAGCTAATCCAAATCAGTGCTTGCCCCCGCAACAGCGAAGTCAACAGATACTGTCCCTGCCATTAAAATGGGTTCTTGGCTGGGAAGGACTTGGTGTCCTAGAAGTGACGTGACCAGGTTGCGGTAATTCAGTATGAAGAAAAGGTACCAAAAGTTCATTATAGGAAGTGTATAGTGTCAAGATTCATGTGATGGGACCAGGCCAGAACAGCCTGCGTTCTGCTGAGAGACTCAGCACCTCTTGAGTTCCGTTGCATATGTCTGCAAAATAGTTTGCAGCACAAAAGCGAGCCTGATTTGGAGCTTCAAAAAAGGCAGTAACAGGTGATGAGTCTTGAGTAAGCAGAGGCTGGAAATACTGGGAATGTTTAGCTTAGAGAGGAAATAAGTGGGAGGGAATGCCATAAAATATATCTAAAGATGCAAAAAGTGTGAAGTGAACTGAAACCTTCTATCTATTCTTTCACGGGATACAAGAACATTCAGACTACAGAAAAAAAAGAGAAAGCAGCACACGGATATTAAATACTGTACAATTTGTAAATAGCCTGTGGAACCCTCTGGCCCAATTATCATTGAAAACTTAAAAGAACAAAAAAAATATTTACATAGGTTGTGAGAAGAGTAGTTAGATAATACATAAGGGATAAAAATCCCTTGTGTTTCAGGACCTCAGCTAATTACTGTTGGCAGACGATAGAAAAAGTTTCCTGGCAATGCCGTTCACTCCCCGATTGTCCAGTGTGGTGATGTGTGTGTCCCTTGGGAAAGAAGACGACACTGGCCTAGACAGACACCATAAATTAAATCAGCTTCTGGTTTGATAGTACCTATTTTTCAAATTTATTTTAACGTTGAGAGACTTCAAGAGCTGTCTGGCTCAAAAGTACAGCTACTTTTGAAAATTTGTTTTCAAACATACTCTTCTTTTTTTTTTTTAACTGCAAGCCTTGAACTCCAGAATCTGAGCTTCAAACTGTGTTCTTTCCTTCTGGTTCATCATTTCTTGTAATAAGAACCAAGTTTTGCCCTTGTTGATGTGTGTGACGTGGGATTTCCATGCCTGGATTTGCGTAGGTATGAAGAGAGCAGAGTGGACGATCATTGGGGAAATCCTGCACAGTCGCATTCTTAAAGACACCAGCACTGCCTGCATGACACTGCGTGCAGTGATCCCTTTTTAACTCTAGCTGCGCATCCTGATGTAAACGTGATATTTAGTAGATAACCAAGACAAATGCAAAGCAAGTAGATGTATCTAGTGAGATCCTATTTTCAAATACCATCACCGAACGTACCATTTGTATGAATGCGGTTGTGCACGAGTAGTTTATGACAAGTTGCTTACATTGAGAAAATACCCTGGTATGTTTAGCATTTTAATAGTTCGGTATAAAGAAAGACTTTACGGGCAAGTGAGATACCATTTCAAGTATCAGCTGTCTTGGAACGCTTAACAGCAGCATATCATCTTGGCCTGTCAGCATAAAACTTCTGCTGGCTGCAGATGATTGTAAATAACAAAAATAATAGTGTTAAAGTTAGGAGGCAGTGCAGGCAAGGAGCAGGGGTGCCCGTGAACAGTTGTAAGTAAAACTACGTCTCTAAAAGGAGCAGAGGCATGGGGTGGATTTGCTGAACAGTAGCCATCGAAATAAAAATCAAGCAACGCCGCCAGAAACTCCTAACTCATCCCGCAAGGTAAAACTGAGTTTCTGGCAGGGTTATGCCGTGGAGGTTAGCTGGGAGAGTTCTGCGCTGGGGGAGCCAGTTGCTCAGCTCTCCTCTCTGGAAGTCCCACGGAAGTACTCCTCCCTTGGGTAACTATTGCCGCGTTAAGGAACGGAGCGTTTTCTGCTGGCTGTGTTCGTCAAGGTCGCTGTCAGCAGATTGGCAAGAACTTGAATGCAAAGGGAACAAGCGAACCTGGCCAGCAGAAGGGGCCGTCTCCTGCATCAGCTCAGGTCACGTTGCAGAATTAGGCTTGTTGGCGAGTAGCCTCTGAAAAGGTTGTTTGGAGAAGGGGGCTCCAAGAGGGAGACATTTTCTGTTCCCATGGGAAACCCTTATGGGCATCATCCTTGTGCTTTTTCATCCCAGGCAGAACGGACTACAGACTCTCAGTCTTTAGACGTTGTCCCACAAAAAGAAAGGCTGAAAGCTGCACTTCAGCTCTTCATGATCAGCCCACAACACGATGGCCGAGTAGGAAGAAATATTTATGCTCTTGGCCTGCTGGCTTCTCTGTAGCTCCCTGGTCTTCTCCGTAGCAGGCTGCCCAAAGAGTTGGGAGACTTGTCTCACTGGCTACCATCCCATCTCTTACCCAGCCCTCAGCCCGGGACTGGCTTTCCACAGGAGCATGGTGCGAAAGGACAGAAGAGGCGAGACCCGCTCGCTCGTATGCAGCGGTGAAAACAGCTCGTTTTGTGCAAGAGAAGAAACATTTACCAAACGTACGTGAGGGACATTACACAGGGCTCCCTGTCCCGGGGATCTCCGTCCCCACCCCCAGTTGTTTGCTCAGGCTGGCTCGGTCAGTGCTTTTTGCTGCTATCGCAATAGAGAGCAAAGCACCGCTCTCTCAAGCGAGAGAGCCTTCTGGAAAGCTGAATCAGTTGTATGTCAGAAAATGAACCGAGAACAAGGAAACCTGCAGGTGGGAGTTCAAACAGATTATGCCTGTGACTCAGTCTCTCGAGGTAGGTAGTACAAATGAGAAATAAATCAAAGAGAAAGCAACGCAGAAAAATTAAGCAGGCAGAGGGCAGCAACACTGAAAGGAAAAGGAAAGATGAACTCCACACATCTACACGACGTAAGACTAGATGAGTTGTACGCTACTTTTGGTTCACAATCAGGCTGTAATCTAACCTTAGTCACCCTTTGTGATTTGCCTTTGAAGTTCGAGACACTTGTGAAGTCTTCAAGTATTGTTTCAAATGACGGCGAGTACCTCAGGCTAGCAGCTCTCGACCCCCAAGAGTGCTTCACGCACCGCTCCATTGCAAAATGGGGGCAATTAGATTTCTCATCCCCTCACTTCCAACATGGGCTATTTTTAGTTGACTTGCAAAACACATGAAATTAGTTAGGGCTGGGTATTGCCGTTGCAGATACCACTGGCACACATTTATGTGCTCAAAACTTTGTAACTCCGGGGTGCTTTTTAAAAGGCTGCTCATTATGTAGGAAGCCCCAGTGCTGAGTAACAGACTCTAAATTCATCAGATACTACAGGGCATGAGAGTCACTGGGCACCAGGAGGTATCTGATGGACAAGACCTCAGTGAATCATCAGCTGCCTCAGGCCTATCTGGAACTTGTTTCAGTTTCATTTAAAAAACCCAAACCAACCACCACCACCACCAAAAGCCCCACATCGCCATTGGGGTCCTTTCTTCTCACATATGGGGACAGTTGGACTTACACCCCCCCCCCCCCAAATTCCCCATTTCATCCATATCCCCCACCCCAGCAACCCACCCATTTCTACCCAAAATGCAAACACGCACAATGTGTCCCTTTGTGCGGTTCCTCTGACCCTGAGACTTCTCTAAGCTACTCTACAGTGTCACCAGCTTGCCTCTACTGTCGCCCTTCATCTAGGAGGAAGACGTGACCAGAGTTATCTTATGCTAAGCAAACAGTACAGCAAATCATCACTTCGATATGACAACAGCTTCAGTAAAAGCCACAAGATGAGATACATTTGGCAAGAAGTCCTCTCACCTCTGTCTTTAGAGGCTTATCTTACAGATTTACCCCTTATCTTGCAAGCTTCCTACATCCAGTACGTATATTTTTTTCCCAATTTACCATATGTTTCATGAAAAAAGTATTTATGGCTGAAATATAAGAACATGCTTTTTCTCTCTATTTTTAATGCATTTACCATTCACAATTGGTTTTTTTGGAAGGCAAACTGCAACACAAATATTGTTCTAGTCACAGCAATCTATGCTCTTATGCCAACACCAAAGAGATGCTACAAAGTGGAATTCTTGAGCTGCTGTAAGTGCAGTGGAGGTAGTAAACATGGGTACAGTTTAGGACCTTTGAATGTTCTGAATAGCCCGGCTTATCAAGTGTTTGAGATTGAACCCCAGGAAATTTAATTTAGCCTTACTACTGCTACAAATCCCTTGCCATAATTCCAAGAGACATCTCGTTTGTAATAAGAAATCGTGGAAGAGTTCCAGCAATTGGCTTTAAAGGGCTGGAGGAAGGAAGATTTCCTCCCTGCCCTGCAAATGGACTGGGCTGGGGCAAGGCTGCCATGGTGTGTTGTCACTATAAACCTTGGAGAACCTCTAGAAGGAAAAGAAAAAAAAAAAAAAAAAGCAAAATAAAACAGAGCCTTGCCAAGTGTGATTTACTGAAAGGGTGGGGTGAGTTAGTCCTCTCCCACTACCAGCAGCGCTTGTACAACCCAACAGCTCTTCTCCCGTAGCACGGGGCTTGCAGGGAAATCAAACACTATGGTGCTGCTACCTCTGACCAATTACTACAGCCTATGGCGTTCCACTTAGAGGAGAAAGGGAGTCCAGGTACCCCAAAAGGAAAGGTTGGGAGAGCTGTAGAAAGACAAAGAGCATGCTATAAAAATGGGAAGTTGCTAATTTTGTGCAATCCAGCTCCTACCTGGTGACTAAGGAAGACAAAAGGAGCCCAGCACATCGTGGGAAATTGCTGCTGAGCTGTACAACCATTACAGAGGGACAACCAGAAACATCCACGCAAGCCAAAAGTAGCTTCAAATGGCCTATTAATTCTGAATGCCTGTCAGCAGTTATTATCTGATGGGCCAGAGTGACCTGGCATCTACTAAAGAGAAAAAGAAGAAACCAAATACAATCATTACTTAAAAGAAACGGCCACAGAATCATTTCATCATGACTTTCATCCCCCTGTGCCTTTTAGCCCCGCTTCACAATACCTTATTCCTCCAGGTAGCAACCCGCTCTCAGCTTGCTAGGGCTGCTTGTCCCTTCACTTCCCCCACCATCTTCTCCTGTCCCAGCTGCTGGGACCACATTTAGAAATGTGCAGGTCCCTCCCTCTCCCAGCTGACTTGAATTGGCTGTTACTTGCCAGCAGCTGGGGTTTCCCCTCATCAGCCCGAGACTTCAGTGGTTTCCTGTAGCCCCTGGCTGACTCAAAGCCTACCTGGGCGAGCAGATTTTAATTTCTCTGTAATCAAGGAATATCCTCCTGCTGACAGCGAAACCTCCTTCTTTGTGCTGAAAGGCACCATCTGCATTTGAAACACCGATTTGCATCTTTTTAAAAATGAATTTGCTGAGGCCAGGCTCCTAACCCCGTGCAGTGTGTGCTCGGTGAACAACTGTGGGAGGGAACTTTTCCTGAATATGAAAAATATTCAGCGAAAATGAATTTCAGAGACACGTGTTGCTTTGCTTACAGAAACCAATTTTAAAATGAGCCTTGAGCATTCACAGCAAGATCTGCTGGGGAGTATTGAAAAATATTGAAATATTTTTCTCTTAAATAAAATTTTAATAAAGCTTGTAGTCAAAACTTCAAAACTGACTCTTTTCCTTCCAACTCCAGACAAGGTTGCAAATGAAATAGAAAAAAAGAAAAGAAAGGAAACTCCATCATTAATGTCTCTGTTCCAACAGACGTTTCAGAATTACCATTAATAGTTTTCAGTAAAATAAATAACCAAGAATCCGTGGGCTTTGGGCAGTTTACTTGACTCTGTGGGCATGCTTATGCAGTCGGGGAAGACAAACAATTGCTCGTGACGTGACTGACCCGTCACCGCCGAACGCCTGGCTTGCAAAGGTGGATGGTAAGTGCTGGCTGTTTGCAGGGAGCGTTTGCGGCAGGCTGGGCTGCTGGGGAGAGGTGGGATCACTCCAAGCGACAGGCGAGCCCTGGGCAGAAGAGTGGGGTTGTGTGTAATGCCGCACCGATGAGCTCTGTTGGTTTTGGTCCTGGTGCTAGCATCCTTGCTAGACTCCGTGGTTTAAAAACCTTGCCCCAAATCTTCAAATATTTTTTCTAAGATGTCAGTAAGCACCATTCAGCCCCACGTGCCTCCCTGTCTGGCAGGGCAGGTCGTTTATCTCGTGTTCTGCACCTTGGGGTCCAGCTTGGTACCACATACAGAACAAGCCTGAGAAACCCGCCAGCACCCCTGTCTTCAGTCCATCTTCAGCCACCAACATTTGCAATCTGAA
This sequence comes from Rissa tridactyla, assembly GCF_028500815.1. Taxonomy (NCBI): domain Eukaryota; kingdom Metazoa; phylum Chordata; class Aves; order Charadriiformes; family Laridae; genus Rissa; species Rissa tridactyla. Next base: position 4,426,470 of record NC_071468.1, read on the forward strand.
ACTCCGTTGCAGCAAGGAACTGTGGTAAAGCTGGTGGTGAGCCAACTTCTGGAGTGGAGGTCCATATCTAGGGACTGCTTGTGAATTGGCATTAAAGAGGCACTAGGGGAAAAAAAAAAAAAAAGAGAAGAGTTTAATAATCGTGCAGGTTTGGATGTGGACCATGCCAGCATGCACGAGCACCAACTTTTCTTCATGCTCCCTCCCCACATAAAGTATTTTCTTGTCTCGTCACGGTGGGTGCAAAGACCTCCTGGAGAGCGTGGGGCAAGGAGGAGGAAGGGTGCTACCCTGGCATACACCATCCCAGCACAGCGCGGCAAGAAACACCCCGCTCCTTCCTTCTGTAGTTAAAAAAAGCCTTATAATTTAAAAAGGCTTACGCTGCAGCAGCTAAGACATCAGTGCTTTTTCACTGGGTTTTCTGCCTGGGGTACTGACAACAGTCAGAAATTTGCCTGGAAGCAATAAACTAAGCCAAAAAAAAAAATAAAGCACGAGTGAAAGGCACAATTGAAAGTCATATCTGAAGAGGCAAGACACGGTGCCAAAGCAGTCAGCAGCCCAGTGGATATTTTAGACTGTTTAATCCTTCAAATATATGCCAAATTTATACCTGCAAGTCCTCAGCTGACAGCTGTGCTTCAATGAGGGGTTCACTCCAGAGAAAAGCAAATGTCGGTACCTTCCTTCCACTGGAGCTTCTGAAAATAACAAGTTATAATTAGTTAATAGTAATAATTGCAATACACCACAAATAATTGGATCCCTAATAATCCTGTTTTGGGGAGCCACGGTCCAGGAAGTAGCTTTGCCCATCCGTAAAACTGAATTACTTTATGAGGAACCCCCTTGTGTTTGAGATAGCAGGCTGCTGGCAGAGCAGAGCTGGGGGCAATCCCTACCCAGCGCCTTCCCTGTGCTTTTTGGTAAAAATCGGACCATTTTGCTGGGTGATGCCTCCAGAAAGCAACTCTGCAGCAGCCTGGGAAATGGGATGATGGTGAAGCGCTTTGGCTTTAACCGTGGAAGGGAAGGCTTGAAGAGAGTGAGGGGTGCGGAGAGAAAGCGGCTGGTAATGTCGGAGGCAGAAAGACAAGTCTGCTGGTGTAAGGGCAGTGAAAGTCTGCTCCTGGGGGCTGGGGGCACGGCGGCGGCTGCGGCAGAAGGAGGGAAAGGGGCAGCTCACCCACACGCCATGAATAAAAGTCTCCGTCAGGGAAAAGGTCCCTCCACGAGGCTTTTGTCTCGGCTGGGCAAGGGGGACCGAGCATTTCGCATGGTTTAGCGATGGTTTTTGTCAGAATTAGGTTGATGGTTGGACTAGATGATCTGAAAGGTCCCCTCCAACTTAGGCGATTCTAAGAGTCTATGCTCTATTTTCTTTGCATCCCAGAGCAAGACCTGGGGCTCAGATGTCAGCCTGAACGGCTTTTCGCCTTCCTTGCGAATATTTAACCACTACATTTTCCTTCTGTCAGCCGGCTGACAGGAGTGAGAACCCGGTGGAAAGCACAGGCCAGAAGGACAGGAATACATTTGCATTCCTTCCAAATGCCTCAGCGGTGCCGGGGCCACCCTTTGGCGAGCCCTCAAAGGCGCTCCTTGGCCAGCAAGGGACCAGGGGGACACGCACCCACCTCCGCCCCCACCCAGCACAGGCAGGTCCCTCATGCGAATATACAGGAGGAATAATTTTCTCCCCCTTTCTGGCCACTGCTGCAGGGTTCTCGTAGCAATGTTTTCTTCCAATCTCTGCTGCCCTCTGCTGATGCAAAGCCAAGGCAGAGAGGAGAGCTCTTGCGATGAGCCAAAGCCTCCGTTTTTTGCTGCAAAAGCTCACCCTCATCCTCATCCAAACACCAGCACAGCCACAGCCTGGGCTTTCCCCTTCTTTGTCCCCAAAACAAACTCTGAAGCCATAAGGCATGTCACTGGGGGAAGGATTTCTTGTTTAATCACACCACAATGATTTAGGAGGAGTTGATTTGCCCTCATTACCTCACATCAGGTTTTATCAACTTGCAGACTTGGATATTAAAAAAAAAAAAAAAAAAAAAAAGAAGAAAAAAACCCCCACGGGTAAAATGAGGGTTAAAGGCTTTGGCCTGAAACTGGGTCCCTGCATTTAGGATTTTCCACTTGAATTTTTCCCTGCACCAGGAGTAATTCTGGGAAACTTAGCCCTGACCCATCCGCTGCTGCTTACAACCCCACGTTTAGGTCAGGGGCTCGGGGGACAGAGTGGAGAGGGGAATATTCTCTAATCCCTGCCTGATGTGCTTTTTAAATAAATTAAGACAAAAGCTGCCTTCTTTATGGAGATTAAAGCTGTGAGAAGTGAGCAGGGATGGAGTCAGGCTGCTGCACGTGTATAACGGGCACCGTTTTTTCCCAAACGCCGCCCATCACCGGCTGCAAAACAGATCTTTAAACCACCCAGAGACCGCTCTGCTTCTGTCTGTGCAGCGACCAGTTCAGAGGAGACAAAACGCTTTAAGCTGGCTCCTGGCTGAGGAGGCAGACTGTGAGCCCTGTGTTGAACCTGCTCCTCCGCTGCCGTTCGGCATCGTCACGGCTAGCATCCCCGGCACAGCGCTGCTCAACAGGGCCCGGAGGGAAATGCTTCCCTACAGCACCCACCAGAGAGCTGGAAATTGCCAGCAGGCTATTCCCATGCCGATTCGCTTGGTCATGGGAGGGAGGCAATGTAGCCTTGTAGCGAACACACCGACCCAGAAATCCAGACCCTTTTTTCTCTCCTGCATCTCTAGGAATGATGGCTTCATTCCTCGATGCTCGAATTGCTGCCTCTGCGGAGCAAGGGCATCGTTCCCACCGTAAAGCAGCTTGAGAGCTGTTGGTAACAAGATTTATGGTTATTGAGGAGTTATTTAGTACAGCTTTTAGATCCTGCTCCATTGATTTTGCTTTGCAGACTCTGTGGCTCCTGCCGCTATTACCGGTTAACTAACACCGGCCCTTCAGTAGCTTCTGGACGTGGTGTTTCTGAAGGAGGACCCCAGCACTCAGAGCTGCACAGAGAGAGGACCATCAGCCATGATCACCAGAGGATTTACAGTTTAAATTAAATCTTGAATATAAGCTTCTTTCTTTCTTTTTGTGCTATCCCCTTGGACTAGGGAACAACAAGGGAAAAACACAACCACCAACGCCACGTTTAACTCACGTGTTACTTAAGAGGATGAAATATCCTTCTCTGATGAGCTCCATGAAAAGTAACGGGTGATGGTAGCCCCTAAAGCAGGCCATTCCTCATCAGTCCTGTTGCTTGTATGACTTGTGGCCAGTTCAACACCCCTTGCCGAGCTCTGCTGCCCTGTGCTTCTCCGCTCTGCTCTGTGGTCCTCAGGGAAGGGCTTAGGGGTTGTGCAGTGGAGGGTTTCTCCAAGCTGATGCAAGTTTTCATCCTTAAGAAGGAGTTGTTTTAATCATCTAGGCTGCAGGGCAAAAAGAGGCATCTTGTTCAGGTTATGGTGTTTGGTTTTAGGTGAGGAGGTGGCTTGATAGCTGGTAAATGCACCTTCTGGCTCTGAGACTTTATTAGGTTGCATTACTTGGATAGCAACAAGCGATTTTCCCCCTTCAGTAAAATCTATACCATTTGGCTTAGTGGGATTAATAACAAATAACACACAAAAAAAGAAAGCAAATTTGCCACAAGCGGATTGCCTGAACATCCTTTGTGTGCGCGTGTTTCTGAGCGTGTGAAGTTCAAGAGCCTGAGTCACTGAAGACAAAGGTCTCAGGAAGCCCAGATAAAACATCAAACCGCTCAGCAGCATTTCTGCTTTGTTTATGCAGTTGCCATTGGCCACTTGCCATTACTCCCTTCAAGTAGCCGAGCTGCCAGTTCATAGTCTGGTATGAAACAGCACACGTTCAGGGTCAGCACTGCCTGTGCTTTGCCTCCCTGGTCCCCCAGATTCGAATGAAACTGGTTAGGCTGGGAGGCGATGTTGCAGGATTCTCCGTTTCCTAATCCCAGCAGAGGCGGCAAACCGCCTCCAAGCACATCATCCTACCCTACAGTTGCCTTTAAACCCAAATCAAATACCAAAGAGGAGCTCAGCGCTCCACTTGCAGACCCAAAAGCTGGGTTTTCATTCAAGCACATTTGTTTTACTCCGGATCCCATTCACAAAGCGACACTGGACAGACGGTGCCTGCAGACAGGAGACGTGGTGGCAGGAGGCATGAGAATGCCCTCGCCGTGGTGGGAGTTTGCGTACTCTGGACCATCTCAGCAGCAGTGCTGGGCACTTCGCTCTTCAGGACACATGAAACCATCATCGAACTGCACTGACAGACTTTTGACTTTCATGTACTGGGAGAGAGTGGTCAATTCTTAATAAGGTAATTAAAGTTCCTCTTTAATAAACCAACACAAAACACTTTATGGCTCCCGGCTACTGGCCAGTGTAACTGAAGTTCAGATAAACACATTGACAAAGAAACATCCATTTCATCTAATGTTTATTGACCAGATTTTAAAAGCAGTAGGCTGATGCAGGAATTCTCTGGAGAGCTCGCTGCTGCTGCTGCTCTGCTGGGGGATGTCTCCAGGTTTTGGGCTCGCTGTGCTTTGCCGGCGTGCGGAGAGCAGCATCACAGCCTCCTGGCTCTCCTCCCAGAGATCACGGCTTCGCCGCTTTTCCACCGTCCGCTTCCATCTCTTATTGCGACAGCGGCTGAAAACTCAGTATGTGGCAGCCCGCCTTGAAACAGACAGAAAGGCTCGGCTTATCGCCGCCGAAACACGATTCTCTGTGTTCCTTGTTAGGGTGCCGTGCTAATTAATATCTTGGAAGGGGCTGTCGGGAGGGCGTGCTGATTTAGCGTGAGTCCAGCGGAGAGGGGCTGGGTGGAAGTGTGATGCTGGAGCTGGTTTCTTTCTTTAACTCCAGATTTCTTTGCCTCTCTACAGCAGCAGCTTTCTGCCTGCACTTCTCTAGCGCTCTCTCCGTCACAGCCCTGGACATCACAACAACTTTGGTTTCTTAAAGACAGACACAACTATATTTATACTGCATTATTTTCGCCCATAAATATCACAGATGTGAAGACAGTACAAGAAGTAAGTCTTAACAAAACCGATCCCCCCACACTCAGCCCTGGCATTACAAGATGCTTCTGAATAATCTGGAGATTTCAGGTCAACCAAAAGGCTGTTAAATCACATCCGTGAGGATCTCTTTCTGAATTTCTGAGTGTAGCTGGATGGCAAGAGGACGGTGGCCTACTCCTGCAGTAATTTTTTTTCTGGAGAACAGACTTTCTCGGTTTCTGCTACCTGCTTTTACCTTTCCTTTGGCATTGCTTTATCCCTCGTGCCCTCCTGCCTTGTTGCAACTGCTGAAACCCTTCGGGCCTGCCTTGTTTCACCTCTCTGCTGCATCCACCTCTGCCCCTTCCAGGCTGCACCTCCTGCACTGTTCTCATTTTCTCCTCCACTGTCAGTGGTGTTTCCGCTACATCACTTCCAGTGCCGTATGCTTCTCCCTCTTGCATCTGCCTCTTGCTCCCCACGGCTGCCGGCTTTTTTTTGGCCCTCCTTTCACTGGAGCAGGCAGCCAGTTGGTATTCCCACACTGGAGGAAGAGCGCTTGTCGCAGTTCTCAAATTCCCATTGCTAACAGCCAGTCTCCTTCGGTTACCCAAAAGGGAGATCAGCGGACAAGTTTTCAGCTGCCAGCTAGCAGGCATCCTCAGGAGTATTCTCTATTTCTGTCGACATGCTACCACTGCATACCGAGATCGTATATCCTAGTATTTTTCCATGGGAAAAGACAAATTACCCAGAATCTTGTGACTTTCAAAAAGCCATCACTGATTATCTTGCAGTTGCAACCAGGAATGTCTCGAGGAAACCTGTACTTTTGAATGCAGCAAGGCGCACACACGAAGATTTGTCTTGTTGGCAGGATTGCAATTTGCATTTGTGCTGCCAAACGGCAAATGCCACTCTGGGCCAGCTGAAAACGTACCAGTAACTCCAACTCTCTAAATAATCCAGATGTGTGATTGACTGGTGTTGCCCACTTCATACATTGTAACAGGAGTCTCTTGGGTTTGCATCTTCAGATGGGACCAGCAGGATGTACCTGGAGGTTTGTGTCAGCACCAACCAACCCAAAGCAACCGAATCCCCCAGGGCTGGTTTCAGGGAGCGCTGTCTGGGTTGGCCAACGCTCTGCCGGGGAGGCAAGGGCAGGTTTGCGGGGGGGGACAGGTAGCACAGGAGACCCTGCAGACACATCCCTGCCAGAGCTGTCACCCCCTTCCCGCCCTCCTTCCCCTGCCTGTGTGCAGACACCCCCGTACCCCATCCACACACCCTGCCCCAAGGTTGCAGAACAGCCCTGGCCGCTCGCCTCCAGCTTTGCAGAGACCTGCCCACGGTGCTCCGATTGCAGCACTCAGCCGCTCTCCAGTGCTCGCTTTCTGCCTCACCATCTGCTTCTAAATATATTCAGTTAACGTTATTTTGCAGGGGCTGTTGGTACATGAGAGGAAGCAGGTTTAACAATCACCACCATGCTCTATTTCTGAAAAGTCAAATACTACATACCGCATTTCCTTTGGTGAGTTCGAGTGCTCTGACCTTTACAACTCCACAAAGTGTTGGGAGGCAGGGAAGCGAAAGCATGGAGAACACCATTGCTTGTGCTGGTCCTACATCTGTTTTGCCCCAGGCAGCTCCTCTCTCCCGCTCTGGGTTTGACCATGCTCTGCAGACATGCTGGATGCACCACCATCCAAGGCTGTACCCCCTGGGGCAGTGAAGAAATCAGTACAGAAGAAGTGAGATGATCATGGTCTCCTATTTCCAAGGAAGCTCAATACTCCCTCCTTGGTGGGGGTGGTGGCTCCACAAGGTCCAAGGTCCCCCGGACCAGGCTAGCTCCACCATGGGGCTCAAAGCCAGACAGATTTGGCCCCTTCTGCTCTCACAGGGTGGCATTGCCAAGATTTGTCTCTGCTCTGTCCCCACCATGAGAGGACACGCAGTTCTGGGAGCCCAAATGACCCCCGTGGCTGGCACAGCACAGGTGAGGAGCTGGGGCGGCCCTGAGAAAGCAGCGTGTGTGGCACTGAGAAAGCAGAGCATGGCAGACTGCACGCAAAGACTTGGCAAGCCATAAAAGCACAGTAACTTTAGCTGGAAGTTGCAACACGCTCCTCCAACGGGAAATGCACGCCACGTGCATTTATCGGAGTCCTGGATCTCTGTATTCTGCCATACTAACACCCTTTCCAGTATGCCTTACAAAGCAAATGTTATCATAGAGGAAGATGCATCTCTGCAATCACCACCCATATGCCCTGAGCCTCACCTCCCTTTAGTGGAGGTGCAATCCAAAGGACGACGAAGACAACAGACATCTCAAAACTGCCTGGGTTAGTCCAGGCTCTGTTTGCCCAACTACACATCATAAAAAGGTAAAAATAAATCCCTTCTCAAGACTGTCTGTAAACTGCCATATAAATGAACTACATTTACATATACGTATGTAAGTTTTGTATATATGTAAAGTATATTTACATACGTAGACATGTTAAAGCCTTTGGTAGGGTTGAATGATCCCTACAGGCTGAGCTATTTGAATTTCCCAAGATAAGACTTAAGCACCTAATTTTATTTGCTGGACTGAGGACATTAATCTAAGATATTTCTATGAAAAAAACTCATATTTTTCAATAGTTGAAATTCTTAAGGCCTTAATCAGGTTAGAGGGATTTAGAAGCTAGATTGAGATCTGCATCACATGGGAAAGAGAATTGCTTTTTCCTAACTGCCTCCAATAATGATTATAAAAGGAAAGAAAATCCTACCATTTCAGCAGACTTCTCTTCTCCAAGTCCACACAAGACACGCTCCAGCAGCCAGGTGCCACCCTTCTGGCTTCCGAGAGCTCTGCAGCATTTCAATGCATTACTGCAGAAAACAGATGTATTTTTATGGTAATCATTTTAACACCTTTGACATTGTTTTGTAACTACCTTGGATCCTGTTACGCTTCACAAAGCTGCAGAGAGAGATGAGGGCTGACAAGTCTAAATTTAAGGAGCAGAGAAGACCTGCCTCGCTTTCTGGCAGTGCCACTGGCTCCCTGTGTGAGCGAGTACATCACCCAGGGTCTGCGCAACACCTCAGCCTCGCCCAGGAGCCCTTCTTGCCCCAGCCATGTGTTTCAGGAGAAATTGTGGACCTGTTGGAGCAAGTCCAGAGGAGGCCACGAGGATGATTGGGGGGTGGAGCACCCCTCTGTGAGGACAGGCTGAGAGAGTTGGGGTTGTTCAGCCTGGAGAAGGCTCCAGGGAGACCTTCTAGCCCCGCTTCCAGTCCCTTAAGGGGCTACAGGAGAGATGGGGAGGGACTCTTGATAAGTTAGTGGAGTGATAGGATGAGGGGTAACGGTTTTAAACTGAAGGAAGGGAGATTTAGATTAGATATTAGGAAGAAATAGGGTGGTGAGACATTGGCAAAGGTTGCCCAGGGAAGTTGTGGCTGCCCCATCCCTGGAGGGGTTCAAGGCCAGGCTGGACGGGGCTTTGAGCAACCTGGTCTAGTGGGAGGTGTCCCTGCCCAGGGCATGGGGGTTGGAACTAGATGATCTTTAAGGTCCCTTCTGACTCTAATCATTCTATGATTCTATAAATTTTCTGGGTGATGGTCAGGATGAGAAAGTCGGTGGCATCCAGGCATGTTTCCATCACATGCTACAGCGTTGCACTGAGTCTGCACCCACCTTCTGTGGCCATGCAAGGGGCCAGGGATGGTCAGGGCTAACAGATGATCAGCGTGGTAATGTGTTATGTGGGCAGGCCAAGCTTAAACTTTATGCTTTGCTTTGGGCAACTGTTTCTGAATAATAATGGAAATTAACCCTTCAAAACAAACAAATGGCCTTTTCAACCAGAATTAAAAATCTAGTGGTATTTTTGGTTTCTGTTCCAAGTATTCTGTATTTCCAGTGGGAAACTAGGGCGGTGGGGGAGATGATAAAGATATCTGGGGTTTGTTAAAAAAAAAAAAAAAAATTTAATTTTCAGAGATCCATATATTGTTTGGTAAGCTCTGAAAATGTGTTGCTATAGAAAATGAAAAAAATTTGATGACCGTGTTTTGTAAAAAAAAAAAAATAAATTAAAATGCCATGAGAAATCTAGAGAGAGGGCCTTCCTCTGGCCCTGCCCTCAGCTGGGACCGTCCCCTGGCTGTCTTTAACCACCTCCAGCTCTATGCTGGCCCACGCGAGCTGTGGACAATGACTCTGCAAGCAGCCACAAAAGCCTCTGGGTCAATGTGTGCCTCAACAGCAGTGTTTGTATTTGACGAATTCTCTGCTTATGAGATCCACACATTATGTTCTCTCTTTCTTGTGCTACAAGCATTAATCAGAGAAGCCTTTCTGGAGGGAGGAAATTGATGGTGAGTTGAGGATCACACCTGCAATGTGATTTTGCTACTAATATTTCTGCACTGTGACTTCTGCCACATCCAATGTCAGCAGTGCTCCTTGGAGAGGATCTCCTCCGAAGCCATCTGCTTATGCCAGTGATACCTCATGCACGTTGGAGAAAACAAGCAGAATTCTGCTCCCGCTCCTCCTCCCCCCGCCCCGGTCCAACAAGCCGGAGCCAATAAAGGCTAAGCCAAGCTAAGGAAATAAATATCATGCTGGAATACCAAAGCCCTCACTCCCCTGAAACAGAAGGTAAATATCTCTAGTATTTACTGTACCGAAGTTATATTGGAGAACGTTCCCACAGAGACACTGACTCAAAGGGAAGTGTTATCGGGGTTTCGGCTAGCACATGGATTTAAGTCCCAGCTGCAAAGCCTTCTGCCATCTCCTAAGGACAGGAGGGGCTGGTGCGGCCAGGGTCACGCAGCCCCAGGTTGCCTGGGTGAGAAGCAACAGAGCATTCCTGAGACCTGGGGAAAAGAATAAAAGTTAAAGATAAAAATAAAAATACTCAACCTCCATTTTGTCCTTATCATAACTAAGGATTTGGTTAAAATTCAGAGGCACATGCCTGCTCCATTGACCCATCTCTCTCCGGCTCATCACGCTGCCAAATCCCTCAATATTGCAACTGCCCTGAGGCGTGGGGTCTTGCTGCCCCGGCACAGGGATTTCCCCGGGAACATCAGCAGCCTTGCTCCAGACACAGGGTGAGATCTGGTTGGGATTCACACTTCCCTTGCTGCTGGGAGGCCAGGTCTGTCCCACAGCTTGGCTGAACGTAGGACCTGGCAGCACAACTGAGGCTGAACAACTGATGCTTCTGGAAAAAGAGGGCAAGATGAGGACTTAGTTCTCGCTAGCTACACCCTCAGTCCTCTGCTAACCTTTTGCCACTGCTTCAGACCCTCTGATGGCTCAAATCCCCGTGGAGCTGCAGGCTCTCGCTGCAGCATCAGACCAGTATTTCCCAGTGTGCTCCTGACTCGGTCTTGGGGTGCAGGACGTAGCAGGCAGAAGCTGGCATACGCAGCTCTGCAAGCTGCTTTCCCTAGGAAGTTCTTCCTAAACTACATGATTCTGGATCAAATAATTACATTTCAGGAAGAAGGTGAGAAAAAGAAATGCCTTATGGGATTTGCTTTGCTTCTAGGGAAATTGAAGATGGCGAGACACCAACAAGGTAAACATTCTCAATGCTAGCACAGAGCGGCTGCTTCACACATGGCACCCTTATCCTCAGTGAATTGCACTGAGCAACTGAGGATGTGCAACGCCGTCCCAAGAGCCTCATCGCTCTCTTGCAGAGAAAGCATCCTGCCCTCCCCAACATCTCAGTCTCAGCCCTCTCTGTCACCATGCCACAATGTACCTGCATGTTTTCAGTTGCCTCTTTCACTACTGTCCTCCAAAATCCTCTCTCCTCAGATCTTGACAGGTCCATCACCCTCTAGATAGAAGCTGCCCGCTGTTGCCAGCGCCATATCCACACTTTCTGGATGTTGGCTTTGGAAGGTGCGCAGGGTAGTCTGAGCGGTGATGCAGGGCAGTCCCCCACCAAAAACTGGAAACAGCAGCAAACCCCAAACCCTGTCGGTAGCCCCAGTTCCCACTTCCACAGCAGGGAGCTTGGAGCGCCAGCCCTCCTCCATCTTGTTTTGCCCTGGGTGATACTGGCCAGGGAAGCAGGGCTGCAGGGGGTTGGTGAAGGAGCGTGGTGATGGGAGCTCCTCTGGGCGTTCCTCAGAGCAGCATTCCCACCAGGCATGCCAGCACAGGCAAAGACAGGAAGGAAAAGTATCTATTTTCCTACCTTCCGAGATCTAGAGCTTGACTCGTTTCGCTCCTCAGACCCACTCCAGCACTTTCAGCCTGTCTTTTGGAGATGGGTTGAGCTGGACCCCAGCTTTCAATATCCTTCATGTTTTATAGCTTCTAATCATGTCCCAGCTACTGTTTCATCCCACGTTGGATGGAAATCAGGATCCCCTGACATACTCCCCCCTGCTCTGACTTCCCCTTCTGGTACTCAATGCACCTGGTCAGCAAAGAAGCCCTTTGAGTTTTGCTACTTGGTGAGAAAGCAGTTGATCTGTGTCTCATTTTGCTGCAGAGCTGAGTGTAGGTGTTTTCTCATTGCCAACTACCCCTCAGCTCTCCTGAGGGGCCACGCATGTCCCCTGAGCTCGCTCGGTGCAGTGAATCCTCAGATGCTACCAGCAGTCTAAGCATTTATCACTAATAACATCATTTCCTGGGGACTGGAAGGTAACCCAGACCACAGATCTGAAACGAAAAATCAGAAAAACCTGTGCTCATTAAATATGTCATATCTCACAGTAACAACCTCCTTTAAAACAAAAAAACCCAAAACACGCTTGGAGTCTATGCCTGGCATTCCTCTCCATCCATGGAGAGCAGAAGAGCCCAAAAGTACTGACCAGGGCTGGATTCAGAGAAACTGTAGGATTTGTCCTAAAAGGGGTAACTTTTACAGCCTTCATCACAGTTTAGCCTACAGTATTTTGGCCCAGAGCTGGCTGCCCACCAGGATTGCTGCGGAGTCTGAAGCCGAGCTCCCTTTTCCAGGCTGCACACGTGCGTGGTGCAGATGGAGACACCGAGGGGAAAAGCAGCTGTGGCAATAAAAAAAGCTTGCGCTGCTTGAAACTCATCTGACTTACAAAAACTAACTTACTAGAAGTAGCCAGACTGCAGTGAAAAAAGTTAATCACCCTTTCTCTTCTGTAAGTATAACAGTTAATAACCGTATTTGATTTTTTTTTTTAACTGCTCCCAATCTGAGACTCCACTTTCCAGATTCCAGCCCAGACAGAACTTCTGCTGACGAGTTATGAACCCTGAAATTGGACACAGAGACATATATGACTGCAATAGAAATGATGGCACTGCCTTGGTTGGAAAGGAGCAAGATCACAGCTTATAAATATCTTCAAGGTGACAGTATATGAGAAGGCAGGGAATTATTCATAATTTGAACAGATAGCAGGAGAGAGAGCACTAACTTACAGGTAGTAAGGGAGGAAAATACCTATAGGTGGGGGAAGTTCTTGGTAGGAACGCTGGTAGAGCTGGGAAGAGCTCAGCAAGGAGAGAAACTCATTGTTAGCAGTGCTCTGCCCAGTCCAGGTATGGCACAGCACCGCTGGGCCTGTGGCCCTCACTCAGCTAATACAAAGGATGCCCGTGGGCAATGAGGTCGGATCCCTCATAGCTGCACCACAGCTCAGACTTATAACCCAACAGGGCTGAGGTACAAAAGAGTAGGCCACAACCTGCCAAAGTGTTGGCACAAATATAATTAACTTTGTTCAGTTTCTGACAAAAGGTATCCAATACACGCGACCAGTAAAAGTTCCCTTTTCCTCCTCCATATAGAGTAGCAAAACGCATCTCCAGCCACTTCCAGTACATAAAGAAACTGAGGTGCTGGACGCTGAGGGTGCATGTCTGCTGCTAATTTATTAAATCAGCCAAGTAAACAGCATTCCAAGCAGGCAGTCTGCCATCGCATTTGCAGGCAGATGAAAGAATACAAGAATAAAGGGACTGACTTTGAGGTGAGGGTTATCACACCCTTCCTTGATAAGCTCTGCAAACAACTCACTGCTGCCGTTGGACATTTCGACCTATGCAAATCTTCTGCCACATACTTGCCTTGGGTGCTTGCTCGCACACGAACGCGTGACCCACACTTACGCATGTTGCATAAGTTGCAGAGGGCTGGCACCTCCTCTTATAAAAAGATCACATTTTCTTTTAGCGACTTAACAGGTTCCTTGTACTTCTTTACAGCTTTTCCAGCTTACAGCTGCAACACAACAGCCTTCGGCAGCAGCACAACAGCCTCCGGGTCCAGTCCAAATCTATGATTTCCTTCAAAATTTTCCACGGCAATGCTTCCCGCTGTCAGTTTACGTCTGCATCCCCATCATGATGCAATGGGCAAGAGAGAATGGCCGGGACAATGTTTCTAGCCGCCCTCGGCTTTCCAAGCAGCTTGGATACCGCTTGTTTCACTACTGCTTCAACGTTTCTCTCCTGTTTGAGAGTCTCAGCACATGATGCTCTAGTTTGGCTAATTAATTTTTAAAGAAGCTGTGTATGTTAATGCAAATTCTATTAGTGATGCCTCTTGGCAGCCCGTGTATTAAATACAATGCCAGTAGCATGATAACACTTGACAGTCTCCACAGTGGTAAATTACATATATTATTATTTTATGTCCCTTTTAATGCTTTTAAGACACAGCCTTAAAATAAGCCGGAATTGTTAGTATGCTTGTACTAAAGCATAAGAATATTCCTTCTTAATTTAGCAAAGCATATGTTCCTATTAGAGCTATAGATGCCAGATAAAGACTGGCACACACCATGTGTGGTGTGAAATGGTGTAGCTGTGCTGCCTTCAGTGGGATTGCAGGGACTGATATCAATGGAGGCTGTGAGTCGCTATTCCTCCGCAGCCATAACTTGATATTCCACATCGGATGATTATCACCATGGGAAAATCGCAACATTTGATAGCGAGCCCATCTACTCTGCAAACTGTTTTGGTGATAGGAGTTCATAAATCTCTGCTCATGTTCTGGCCACTAGAGAGGGACAAAGGGAGATACTTTGGAAGTGCAAATCACTACTTGGGAGAGTTTATAGCACAAAGTTTAGTGGAAGTACTGCCTGTGCTAGTTTCAGACTTTTCATGTTAAAGAAGAAAAATGTGCTGACAAGTTACCTTCCACCGCAAAAAAATTGTGCTGACTGCTCATGATCCAGCAGGAGTTGGACACAAGGAACTGCGCTGTGCAAGATCCGAGCATAGATGCTGAGAAGCATGAGGTATTATGGAGAGAAAAGAAAACTAAACAGGGCCAGAGCATAAGTAAAGAGAACCTTTTCAGGGCCACGTTCATGGGACCAGCAGGACTGAAAGCCTGGGATGGGACAAGCAGCAAGAACAGAAAGGAAAGGAAGAGGGAAAAGAAGCAGTCCTGGAACAGACAGGGACACAGGCAGCCCCAGCGGGATCAGATACGAAAGACCCTTTAACCTGCAGGATCATGTTAGATCCTGGAGTGGAAACAGAGGCAGGCAAAAATCACCCCGTAGCCACAAAACCCAGTGGTAAAGACACTCTGCCCTCGCACGCCTGGCCCGGGTGTTCAACAGTTTACTGCTCTGCTAGTCCATAAAAGCAAGTAAAGCTACTCAAAAGTTCTCAGCCCCTCTGTGAATGTTAAATGCAATGCCACACAATGAGGCTTATTGATTTCTAGTTCCCTCCCATCTTTTTTTTTTTTTAAAGAAGCATACAGAGAAGACATGGAAACCTAGTAGTTAAGCTCTCAGAAGCTGGGATGCACCAGAAGCAAGCCCGCACAGGTAACCTTAACTGATGCCTCTTAATGTTATAAGAAAACCTTGAGCTGTACAGTCGCACCCTTGTCTTAGTCACGGCTCCCTGCTTCACTTCACTATGCAGGAGGAGCAACATGGCAGGAGCTGACGTTTCGCTCCAGCAAGAACCGTTTGCCATCTCCTACCTTTGACTTGGTAACCTTAGCATCCTTCAAATAAAGAGGGCAGATCCACTGATAAGGTCAAGCTGCTCTCTGCCCCCGAGGTATTTACTGCTGCTCAGATGAGTTCACCTGGGTAGACTGCGTAGCGGAAGGGAAGACGGGCTGGCTGACAAAACCCAGTCAAAAGACATTGAGTGCCCTTGCGAAAATAATTTGCGACTGGATAGCATTTTGCCTGTCAGGGGCCAGCGAGGTAAAATAGGTCAGCTCAGCTTTATGGCCAAGTCCTGCTACAGATGGAACCTTCTGAAGATGTTGCTGCCTGCAGACATCCTGGGTTTTGCGCATGATATTTTTGCTTCCCTCCACAGTGCATCAGCTGTGACGAATAACGTTTGCAAACACCATGACACACCAGCTAGTGCAGGTATACTGTGCCACCATGGAGGTAGCTGATTCTGCAGTGGGCAAGCTCCTAGGAACAGACACTTCTGCCCATCTTCACCTGCACCTTCTCCAGCCCCTTCTTCATTGAGAAAGTAAACCAAAACATATCCTTGGACATGCAATTACAGAGCAACATAGCATGTCCTTCTCTCATGTTGACTCACAGAAGACGAACACCAGGAGGCCTGGTGACTGCTTGGCGGATCACATTCTTGAAAAGCTGTAATATTGCCCACAAGTCATGCCAGTGACTCCTCTCATATGAGCTATGCAACAGGTCCTGGGCATCTGTTGGAGTAAATCAAACACAGCACCATCAGCTGCAGTGGTGCTGGAAGAGGCCCATGGCCTCAGGCAGCTGCCTGGGCTCCCCTTAAAAATAGGGGTCCTTTTAGACCATTATTTCCATCAGCTAAAGTCTTAAAGCAGCTTGTGGGAAAGTAGCAGTTGTGAATGGCTCTCCCAATTTTTTTAAGTCTCAGTTCCCCATTTGATAAATGCAGATACTGTATTTCAGGTCAGATGCCCTGTTCGACCCCAAACACTTTTCCTCGAGTCCTTCCTCACCCATGCCTTCGTTCATCCAGAAAACAGAAGGAATGGAGGGGAAAAAAAATGCATTGGCACATCTCTGCCTCGGACTACCATATGCTACTCTGAATCTCCTCTCTTGCCCTCTGAATAACCGATTTCTGCTCTCTGTGCTCTCACATGTGTGGCGATCAAAGTACTGGAGGAAAATATCCATACTTTTCTCAGCCATAACATCTGACATTTCAAACCCCAGCACCCTGGCCTTCCCCCACCCTGCCATTTTCGAAGCAGACCATGTTTCTTCCTCCACTCACTGAGATTTGATTGGCAGCAATAGAGGCTTTGGCAAAACATCCTATTCCGAAGCACACAGCACACATGAGATATCAATGGCAATCATCCCATCCATAATGTCAGAACCTAAAGAGATATCTAATTGTATGATATTTGAAGACTTCACAAGAACAAGTTTCCTTTTTTTTAATTTGACTTTGGGATTTCCTGTAACTGAAATAACAATCTTCAAATTATCCTTTCCTGTTAGAAGGAAAGTTTTGCAGTACAAAATATACAGCGATGCCTCAAAGTGGTTCTTACCTACTTCCTAGGAACAAAAGGTCGCGACAAGAAAAAGCGCAGGAAGCAGAACTTGCACGTCGGAAGGATCAAATGTAGGTCAAGCCTGGCCTGCTTTGAATTTTTTTTCCTCTGCACTGAACAAAGAGGTTAATTCCACCCCAGGCCAGACCGTGCTGGGAGGGAGAGTGGCTCTCCTTCACCTCCAGGTTCCTTCCTCGGCTGCAGTTCAAACCAGTTCCAAGAACTTGGAGTCAGTAGTGTAGCCCAAGTATCAAGAAGATCTCAGCCTAAACTGGCTTTTCCTCATCTGAGGGAGCGTTGCTGGGTTTTTTAGGATGCAGGGTAGGTTTATCCTAGATAATAGTACTGCCATTCTCATATATTAACTGGGATGCCAGACCTGTGATTGCAGCTCACACATTATGCTGCAAGATGCTGGAGGCATCAATTCCCCGTGGGTCCCACGAAGCCAGCTCTAACATCAGTTCCTCTGCAGGCTGCTCCCTTCCTGCAATGAACCAAGCTTCTGACACGGCAGCAATGGACTTTAGGGACTCACTAAAGGCAACTCCTGACCCTCCATACAGAGAGAGACTGAGGCTTCAGCAGCTGCCGTCAGGAACACTTGCCAACAGCTCATTCACAAGGACCGAGTAGTAGGGGGAAAGCGTTCATCAGCACTGAAGTAAGCTGGTGTCAACTCTGACTCGCTAAAAAGCAAGTGAGCCTTGAAGCCTTGAAAGTGGCGTATGGGGGAGAGTCTTCAAAAGGTCTGATCCAATCCTCCAGTCGCTGAAAGTCTCATACAAAGACAGCACAGCAAACTGCAGCTCCAATGGTGCAGGGGAAAGAGATTTGTTCTTTAGCAGAAGGCAGAAAAAGAGAAGAAGGTTCCTGTGAAATACTGGAGGGGGAGGGAAAGAACAGGAGACTTCAACAAACCCAGCTTTAAATCCCAAAAGAGTTACAGGAAACTGCTTAGAAATGAAAGCAAAGGAAAAAGCAACTTTCCTGGGTGCCGGCTGTGACTTCAGGGGGGAAGGACTCATGATTTTCCAGGAAGGAGAGGATTTTTCCCAGGAGGGACAGATCTATGGACAAACCAGACCATCATAATGTGAAAGCTCACCCTGTCTTCAGTTACATCTTGCAGGCGTCTAACACCCTCCGTGCCATTAACCTCGGTGCCAAGTCACTCCAGGGGGATGAGCCTGTTGCTGCCAGCCCTCGTCTGACTGCTTTGTCACCAGCAATCAGTGAAGGTCTCCACACACCACGTTCATTACCAGAGATGATACAAGAGGCAGAGAGGAAGCAACTTATTCTTCAGGTCAAAGCTTGACTACATGAAGGCAAAATTATCTCCTAACTTGTAAAATGAGCACAATTGGAATAGGACTCCCTGAAAACCAAGTAGAGTTTAGGTAGTCTGTATCACCAAGTTATTTTTCAAGGTACCATCCCTGACACTCCATTTCATGCACTTCAGCAGGTTGTGTTGGCACTTCTTTGCCACAGGCACCAGCCACCCTGCAAGGCCATCACCTTTCCCTACTCCTGCTTGCACTCACTTCTTTGTGTCTCAAACACTGAATATGAACCGTGGACAACAGTGGCTCAAATTCAACAGCAGAACCATTGCTTCCAAGTGCTGATGGCCAGGCAGGGAAAACCCATTGCCATTAAACTTCTCCTCTGGTCGCTTTGAATTTAATGCATGAAGGAAAATGAGGCAAGTTCCTTCATTCTGCCAGTGGCCTCTTTGCTCAGTCCTCACTGAGCCTTCCTGAGCGCCTGTCAGCAGATGAGGAAATGTTTCTTGAAGTGCAGCTTACAGATTGCTGCACAAAAATAGTTTATTTGCTTACAGTGCCAGGGATGCAGCATTACGAATGCTTTCAAGTCACTGGAAGTATAGTACCGCTACAATACGAGCTACTGAAGCAGAAAACCTGGAAGGGGGAAGGGAGACAAAAGAAAAAAATATTTTTCAGGCTGCCTTTAACGCTATAAGCTTTGCGTGTTTTGTTTCCCAAAGTGACGTAGTAAGCTGCTTAGGAGCGCAGAGTAACAAATGGTTCCTGCATGGATCACTTTACTAACGAAGTATTGATAAAGCCAAAATTAAAACTGCATTCGTAATGCCCAAAAAATAAGTGCTACTTTGCATTTATAGAGCCAGCCTTAGGCCCAAAGATCTTTCATGACTGTCTTAGTCACTTACCAAATGGCTTTTGAGGAAGGTTCTGGATACTCTGTGAAACCCCAGAAGATCACGAATTAGGGCTGCCTACATCACAAAATTATGCTCATCAACTGAGTCAGCACTGGAACAAGATTAGCATTAACAAGACTTGATAGACAATAACAAGACAGATTTAAGGTACCACAGAAAGTTTATTACAGTGCAGATGTACTATGCAACAGTTGCCACTAGAAAAATTACTACAGTGCATAGTTAATAGCTAATTTTCAAAAACACGTTTCACAGAAACTTTGAACGCTCAAATGAAAGGTGGGCGTTGCAGAAGTGAAAGGGCTCTGAGCCAAATTTTGCTCAGTTAGATGTGCTGTTATTGCAGCTCCTAATGAGATTTGGTCTTATAGCCGAGAAACAGAGTAGTGGCATGCAATTATTTTTTTTTTTTTTAACCAAAATAATATTGATTCAGAGCTTGGTGGAAGAGTCTAGTTATATTAAAGGGCTCGAAAAATAATTTTTTTTTTCCACCTGTATTTTCACAGCTATCAGGCTTTCATAAAATAAAACTCAGAGGTCAAATTCAGCAGTACCTCCTTCCCTAAGCAACGCTCTGCATCACTCCCTCCCGCACTTGCTATTCAGCCTCCTTTCTTCAAAGCTTTTCTGTGCATTGCTAGTCTTTTACTCCAATTTTAGCCATATCCTACATGGCCACTGAGAATCAGTTCCCCAGACTTCCCCTGGCAGAGCTAAATATGTTGGTGCTATAGGAAAAACAGCACCATATGGCAGTTGTTTGATCTCTAAGCAGAAGCTACAGTTTTTTGAAAACTGATGAGCTCCACCTGTCTAGAAAGTTTCCTTTCCCTCCAGACACTGCAAATTTGTTTGTGCCTTGCACATGTCCCCAAGGTCCAGGATAAGGAAACTCTGGAGATTTGTTCTAGACCGTCACTGATTCCTGACACATTACCCGAAATCTGCAGTATCACTATCATCTCGAAAGACGACTGTGGACAGAATTTTCCCCAGCAGGAACATTACCAGTCGTTGATGCTCAAACATCAGTAGCTGGTGGGATTTTCCTGTCCATTTCCTGGGGTACTGACCCCAACTGCAGATAACATGCTTCAACATCCAACTACATGAGCCTGATATATCATACTAACAATCTGCTTTTAAGACCCTCTGACATTATCTTGAAATAATTCTTCAGGCCAGTAAGTCTTGTTCCGTGTATTTATGACATTTATGTCTACATTAAAATCACTTAAGGACGTAAGAATGGTTCAGCCTTTCATGGGACGCACCAAATTGTTCACTCTGATCTGCAGTACGGCACCAACAATACCTAGATACCTAGTTTGGCACACTCAGTGCACAGCACCATGATGTGGACTGGATGCATCTATAGCAAAAAAAGGACTAGAAGAGGCATGAGGAAAGGGAGAGTAAGCATCATTTCTCCGTGCAAGGTGCTGGCTCTGCTTTCTTCCTTCATGCTGTGCAACTATTTGCTAAAGGAAATAATTTCACTAAGACGCTCCGCTTCCTTTGTGAAATTACTCTTTAAATGCTGGTTCTCCATCTGGTGCACAGCTCCAGATTTTGAAAGATATTTAGGGACTGAGCTCCCAATTTCAAATAGATGTCTGACATGTTTTAAAAATTAAATTCCTCTGTCTTTACATGTTACAATACACAAATTTAACCCTTGATTTTTAGGCTGGGGGAAAAGTACTAAGAGTAATCAGAGTGACTTAAAAAAAACAGATTGGCTTGAGCTTGAAACAAATGCAGGCCTTGATGTGAAAGGAAGGTTATTGACCACACATATGACAATAACAGCCACGTGTTACACCAAAGAGTTTACTGGTTGGTGATGGGCTCTCAACTGTCAAAGTAAGCAAAAGTTAAAGTTTCTTCACATCACATGGACTTCAGTAAAAGGCTTACTTTAGATAAACTCACTTGCCACTAATATCTGGCTCCCAGGAAGCTTGGCAGGGAGCCCTGTAGAGGTGCCTAGTTCCACACCATCTAACCAATGCCTGCTTTATGGCGTGGAAATGGAAGACAGCCTCAGTAAGGAATTTTTTCCTATAGGAAACTGCCTGTCAAAGCTCCAGCCTCACAGCTATCACGTCATGGGGATGAGGCAGAGCACCATAAGAGTAGGACTGAAAGGGCTATACAGACTAGCACAGGCAGCACTCTGACCCTCACCAAGGCTCCTAGACCTCCACCACTCAGCGTCACCTTAACTTCAGTCCCCTGACAAGTCTGCAAGTCACAGATTAGAAAGATGCCTTGACAATAAATAGTCCCCTGGGTAAAGCTGAACTGCCGGCTGCTTGCACATTTCCTCCTTGTTGATAACTTGAAAATTTGCACCTTTTCTATAGGAACTCTGAGTTTAATTTTCCTGGACTTAATTTTTAAATTGGTCTTTTTATACACACATTTTCCACAGTCACCATATTTATACACGTTCACATTTTTATAGAATCCTCCAGGTTCTATAATTTGAAGGAAGTTATTTTAAAGACACTTCAAAAAGGAAACACTTCTTGAGTCATCTATCCATGAAGTCAAGTGCTTTCACTATCATGAGTCTATCCAGTGAGGACTCCGAGGGACACCAAACCCAAAATGAATAGCTACCCTAAAAACTTTGAGATAAGCAATAATTGAAGACCAACGTGTAAGAATCTTTCAGGGCTAGGAAGAAATGCTGTATGACTTATTTGGAATGTGAGCCAGTCTCCCAATAGGCGAAGGTTCCAAACAGCTTTCTTGGTTTTTAAATAAAGCCTAGACTCAGACAACATGGCGAAAGACACTTAGTGCATTTAACACAAAACATGTAACAAATAATTTTAAGTCAGTCATACATTCTACTTTTCTGTCACCACGGGATCTTCCAGAAAATTGGAATCTTGCTGCAAAACCTTGCTTCATCTTTCATTTCTCATTGCAGTTCCAACAAATTGCCATGGAGCTGATATGTGGCCGCTGTAAATACTCTGTTGAAGTCAATGGCATCACACCAACTCAAAGCAACTGTAATTCAAGCCCATCTTTCTCCCTCTGTTTAAAAATTAAGGTTCAGCACACTGCTGAGCTTTCTCCTTGGATATGCAAAGGTCTGAAAAGTTTGCTTCAAGAAACAATTAGTTCTTCCATTCATCCTGTAATCTGTTCATTCAGAAACCAAATGACTGTCCTCCTTCATATTACAGAAGTATTCGTGCTCTCATCTCAGGGTAGCACTTTGTAGCAGACTGAAGAACCACTTAAAATGATATATTAATTATTCATTTCCAGAGGTCATTAAATAAGAATATTTCATATTTGTTTTCTTCATAGCTTTGTATTTTTGCCGCAATTTGTTGCAAATAAGATAACTGCTGGGTCTCAGTGGAGAAGATCAAGGATGCCAATTACTTCAACATACAGTCTATGTTCTGCTAGAGTTTACAGAACGGTGTTTCTGCTCCTGAAAGCCCCACAAACCACACAGTGTAAGCAGCAGTCACTGCCTGCAATCCACATCAGCAGACAGTTTGGGAACTGGCAGGAGTGGAGCATAACCCAGCTTTTCCGCTTGGAAACAGGCCTTCAGGGAAGAAAACAAGCAGCAGGCAAAGGCCATCCTGAGGGAAGCCAATACTCCACCCCAGGGGAAACCATCCCAGAGAGCAAAGAGTACAACTTCTGTCACAAGCACCAGGAAGAGGATGTACTTCTTCCTGAAGACAAGGTTGCAGTTGAGAACTGACTGATGGAGAAATCCTGCTAAAGGAAGAACCACTGCCATGACAAATAGCCAACAGACGCCTAGGTTCAAACTGTATCCCTATTTTGGTTGATTTTTCAGTCAGAAAGAGACCCATGGTCTTTTCCTTATGCCCAGTTCCTCCACAAGACAGATGCGTTTTTCTTGGCCTTTCCTGGTTTGCAAAATTCCCCTCCCCTACACTAGCATTTGATGCAGGACCAGGCAGTTTCCAACCAGACTGAAGCCCGTTAACCACTGCATGACCTGCTTTTACATTGCTGCCCTCAGAGTCCTTTATATTGCCATCACATGTGTGCCCTTGGACCTTGGGGGAGGAATAAGCAGCATTGGTGGCCTGAGGGACTACCACAGTTGTTTTGCCGAAGCTTAGATTGTTATAAGGCTACTACATCCTCAGACGATAGACTTAGGTTACATCAAGCAGTAGAGACTCACAGTTGCCAGCAGGGCAGTGCCACAGGGAAAACAGCCTTGACTTTGACAGGGTGGAAGGGGAGGGAAAGAGGGCTGGAGCTCTGGTGAACCGTGCTGTGCTGCTGGCCTCAAGACACTCACACACGTCAGTGCCTCGGTGGCCCCTGATGTCTGCCAGGATTAGCTCTTTCCTGAGAAAGTGCTGCACTTTGGACAGAACAAGAAAAACCTTAAGGACAGGTAGCAATCCTCTGGGGCCTCTCCCAGAAATGCCACACCTCTCCCCATATCTGATGTCTAAGGGAAACTCTTCCTCCCCCTCTGGCTGTCTTCCTCCAGCTGCACTTATTTTCCTCTGCACTCGGGGGAAAAAAAAAACCCGAATCAGTCAGGTACCTGCCGCTGAACACTGCACTGGAGCAAAGAAAAGACAGGGCAAAGGAGCATTGGCACGTGTGCTGAGCAATGGCAGCAATGGGTTGATCCCAGCGCTGTGTGGGTTTCCCATCCATGGCAGCACCAGCTCTGCTGATACATACCTTGTTTTTCCATGGGGCTCTGGTTAGTACAGCTTTAAATATTTTTCTTCCCTCTTAACATGGTTGCTCAGAATGAGGCAGTTGAAAGGAAACACAGAGGTCCTGGATGTATTGATTCAGACAAGTTATTTTGTTAGCAGGGTACATCGTTCCTCTCATCAGCTGCCTCCCACCTCTTTTCCTTCCCCCACATGACATCTCCTGTTTTTTGGGCCCTAATGAAGATGGCAAAATGGTTATGGGACTCTGGGGATCGCTAATCAGGAATTCTATATCTATTTTAAAGGCCTGTTTCATTCACAAATGTAAGGATTTCTCTCCTAAGGATGCCCCTGAGTAACTAATTCATTTGAGAGAAGGGCTGCAATTCAGATGAAAAGTAGAGAAATGTCCTTTTGCTGAATAACTACAAAGAAAGAGATGATCAATATTTACCTGCATACTTTCTCACCACCCTACAGGACAGCTGCTCCAATACATGGGAAGAGATGAGTAAGGGTGCAAAAGAAGAAAAAAAGTACTATATTCGCTCCTACCCCCTTTACAGGGCACATACAGCTATTAAAAAGGCAAAAGAGAAAGACTGATAGAGAAGTGCACTTGTAGTCAGGGGCTTTCTCCTGCCACTCATGATTTACCTGTGCTGTGCCAAGCAGCACAAGGGGCACTGCTGAGCTTCACCCTCAAACCTCACCTTACTTGGAGCAGCATGAGGCTGCTTTTGGTAAGGCATCCTGTAGCCCATTTAGGGAATTTGATTTCAGAGTAGCCTTTGGTACTCTGCTTTCTACAGGAGTGTCACAGGCTCACATAATCTGGATAACTTCAGAAGAGGAGAGAGCAATTACCTTCACCAACACTTTGAGATCCTCTACCAAACTAGACACAAGAAGAGATTCAGCCAACTTGAAGGTTTAATCCTTCAGGCTGGCTGGAAATCTCAGCCTCGCTGGCCTGCCATGCCCAGGGATTTAGGTTGCCTCAGGTCTAGGCTAGCTCCAGCTTTATCAACCTTGTCCTCTGAAAGGGACAGGGGTCAAACCTTGATACTACCACTCTGCTGGTAGCCAAGACTGGTTTTGGTCTGCCAGATGATCTGGCATATAAATTAAGATCTGGCTTAGAAAAAGGAGACTGGGCCAGTTCAGCTAACCTGTATTTGAGCAAATACACAGCCCTGGTACCCTACACAGCTTTCAACATTGCTTCTGACACAGTCAAGGAGCCAATCCACCAAGTCCCTTCCCCCAGAAAGCACAACATAGCTCACCTCCAATGTCACCTGTGCAGCTCCTTTTAAGCCAGCAGAGAAACTACCCTAGCATCTTCATTCTTGTTCAGTAGGACACTAGTATTGTATGCAGTTGTAATACAGGATGCTCTGTAAAGGAAACAGCTATTGAAGAAAGTTGATATGGGACAGGGATCTTTCACCTGTGATAATGCTTCAGCCTGCCCAAGGTCATCGATGTCCATTCAGTAATTGATGAAATTATCTGAAGATAGTTGAGAAGACAGACACACCACAGAAACATTCATTACCAGCCTCAGCCACCTCCTTGGCTGTCTATGGGAGAGGCCAAATACTAAATGGATGCAAGAATTGAGCTTTCCTCACTTTATGGATTGGAGGAACAGGGATAAGACATGTTGGCACAGAATGATGACAAAGGAACCAACATCACATCCCTCCCTCAAGAGATAGATTATTCCCTTCCTGGGCATCTTTTTCCCCAGCCTGTCTATATACCATCCCTCATCAATACCATGCGTGCTTTGGAACACCTGAAAGATTAAAAGACTTCCCTTGCTATAAAAGGGAAAAATGTGATGGGTTTGTTCAAACCATGCTGTTTTTGAAGGCTCTGCAAGTGAAGTAATTGTGCAATCTGCTCCACTGAACCACAGGAAACACAAAGAAACCTCTTACCTAGCCTGAGAGCACTTCAGAGATGAACATAACCAAATAGAAAACTGCCAAAAATAGGGGTCACAGAAATAGGTGCTGTCATGATGGATTTTTCCCAGAAAGTAAGCTGAACAGTAATCCTGCCCCAACAACAGTTGGTAACTGCCAGTGGGTTTTCCTGAAAGCTCATTTAAACTCTGTTTCCAGCAGATCTTTACACAAACCTGTTGTGGGTACAAGGAGAGCATGAAACGCTTTTTTCCCTTTGCATCACCCTCCTACAACCGGTGTGGGATTACAGCTAAGAGCTGCAGAGGCTTTAAAAAGGGACAGAAGACAAATATATATATACAGCATCCCATGTAGTCTACTCTAGCCAGCCCAACCAATGCAGTTGGGTTTGCACACAGCAAGCAGCCACCTGCCCCTCATTAAACGCCTTGCTGTCGCCCACTCTTCCTGGGAAAGCTAGCTGTCACCATTGCAAAGAACCGACATTGCAAGCTGGTGCCAGTACTGGTGCTTTTCCCTTCCTGGCTAAATAAATAACAGCAGTCCCCTTCGTACTAGATTGAAACCTGCAGTTAAGCATTCATTCAGGGTCAGATCTCTAATTGGCTTCTGCCAGGGGAAGGGGAGAGTCAGCAACATGTTGTGTACACTGACAACCAAACAGGATTCCAGAAAGTGATGCTGTAGGAAGAGTCATTTGGGTCCTTTCCTCTTGGGGCAGGAAGTGCAAAGCAAGGGAAGAGAAAGAGGAAAAAAAAAAATGTTCCTCCATCAGAAGAAAATATCTTAAAGGTTTGTCACTTAATATTGACTGGTTTAGCTTTTTGAAATTGTTGTCTTTTCCCCTGAATACTTGCAAGACTTAATAAAAATAGGCTTTCTGAAGCAGCAAGCTGCTGCCTGCCATCTCCCCCACACCTATACAAAAGCAATACAGAGAGTGGGCTAAGTTACTGCAGCATCTTCCCTTGCTTTGTTTTTTTTTCATTTTATTTTTATCTCTGTGTCTTCCTCCAGTTCTCAGAACAACTCCTGCACACCCCTGTCATTTCAGACTCATTTCCCCCAGTGGATTTCAGATTCTTGTGATATTTCAAGTATCCCTAGATGAAAGTGTCAGGACAGATTATTTTTCTTGATCTCAGTACCCCTTTTTATTATTTATTTTCTACAAGCATCTGAAAAATACTTCCTTCTGAACAAAATGACAAGGACAGCAGGGCATCATTGTACACACAGTCCTATTTCTTCTGACCAGAGTTTTGATGCTGGTTAGGCCATGCTGCTGCAGCACAGGTTACACTAAACTCAATTCCTTCTCTCAGCACAAGTCAACAAACCAGTCTTGGACCATGTGCTCCAAGAATAGCAAACTTAAGGCACTGGGACTTCTTCCATCAGATAAATTATGCTATTTAAAGTCTTATTCTTATGTACAGTTGCATTTGGCGTAGAACATACAGCTTGAGATGTGTGAGATGCTAGGAGCCTACGGAATACTGAGCGAGCATCTTTACACAACGGGTTGCCCTGTTTCTGGTTTGCTTTTGCATGGCCATTTAGCAATGCAATGACTACGCTGTTCTACCAAGTGTTCCTACCATGGAACGCTCTCTGTACAGCCTGTACACAACAGCATACATGCACAGGAAAGCTACGCTGTACCCTACTGATGGCAGTCTAGCCTTATACGCCAAGTAGGAACTGTAATGAGGAGACATGGTGAACTGGTTTATCTTCCCACCATCTCCCCAGTGAGGCAGTTATGAGACTATCTCTAGAAAAAAAAGAAAAATCAACACCAGGAAACAATTTCTTCCTTAGAGTGCTTGAATTATGATCTGAAGCACATCAGTTTAAATACCTCCCAGATCTCTTGGGTTAAAAATAATAACCATTACCTTGTACAGCCTTGGAGTTCTCAGCACAAGGGGAAGTCTACTGAAAGTAGAAAAGCGCTGACCAGAAATGGCTATTTCCTACTGCCATTTGCCAGTCTCACCTATTTTAGGCTGCAAACTCACTGGAGCATGGAGTATGTCAGTCACTGTATTTACATATGGCACAAGAGAAGTTGTGCTTAGTCTTGCTTTAGGCACTGCTGTCATGTTAATTATTTATAATGGCAGTGTTGGACTCAAATTGTGATACACCCACCACTCCCAAAATCCCCAGTGCTATCCCTCTTGGAAAATGGTAAATACCAGGAGAGAAAAATAGAGTATTTCTATAGAGTGTTTAAAAATCAACTTATAAAACTCAATACCTGAACTGTAACTCTAAAATTCAGGTTATGGCCTGCCAAATGCTCCTGCATTGAACGAGAAGGACAACAGCTTCACACACTGTTTTTCTGTCACTCTTCAGATGCTGTCCCATAAGCACTTACTGTGGCAAAACTACAGTTTATCTCTATAAGATGGTTTGTAACAAAAAGCCTCTGCTGGAAGCCTCTCTCTTTTCCCTGCGTTCTGATTTTTAGCGCAGGCAGGTGGAGCTGAGGGGTCCAGGCAGCACGTAGTGTTTTGCTGGCTAGGGATGCAGCAGTCTGCACAGTGATTGCTCAGAGTGCGCAGAGAGGGTTGCTAGCAGATTGGTTTTGAAAGATCTTTAATACAACCAAAAGGATAGAATTCATTTACTCAGAAAAGATAGAAAAGACCTTTTGCAATAATATCAATAAAACTGCTTTCAGTCTCTACCCCCCAAATCCCCACTGCAAATTTAGCAGTGATTTATTGTTAGCTGGCTGAGATGAGCAATTAAAATAGAACATTAGAAGATACTTAGGTGAATTCAGCACCTTGTGTGGATATGTGGCAATAAGTCTGTTCTCTGGCAGTGTGTGGGAGAATTCCTCCCTGCTGTGGATTCATACCCAGTATCAGGCAAGGCTTCTCTAGCTGATTGCCAAATAAGCAGTGGGACTGGTGCATAGGATGGCAGCAGTCCCAACCTCTATGCAGGAAGAAAACAGTGCCAGCGCTAATTCTTCGTACAGGTAAACTAGAGGCATTTCCTTTTCTACAAGGAAATGTCATGCCAGACATTAATACACACAGGCTGCTTCTCCCTTCAGCCTACGCTATGTTGTTTTCTGTTTGTTGTGGGGGAAGGTAAAACCAGCAAATTGTACAGACCTTCCACCTGCCCACCCTCCACAACAAAACCAATCAATATCACCAAGCAGATCAATTTAAAGAGTCAAATTCCAGTACCTTTGCTCCTACACAGAAGTTTCTCCAGCTTTTAATATGAATAAGGCTGTGCGAGGAATGACAATCTATGCAATAAAGTACAGCTGGATTTTTTGGATAGCCCCTGTACCAACGCAAGAGGGCACAGCAATGCTGCCCTGTCCATGCCGGGTCACATCCTGTCTCCTGTTGGAAGCACTGTTATGTGGGGAGTAGGGAGAGAAGTGGAGAAGCCAAGAAAAAATCCTGGGAGGAGCCCACAAAGACAATCAGGCAGAAAGCCTAGCGTGTGATCCAGCTCCCCCGACACTGGTAAGGCAGCTCCTACTCTGGCAAGCTCTGTATTGTTGCAATCTTTGGTCCATTTTCTACCCCCTGTGGCTGGAGGTGTAAGTGCTGGAAGCACAGCTTTTAAATAGCTGAAAGCTAGAAAGCAAATAGATTGTTCTCCAAAGGGATCATTTTTAATTTCTTTGAGTACTGTGTGTTTGGGGCTGGACTCCCAATGAATTCAAATAGCTGAGATGACTAACAAGCTCAGTGTTGCTAAAATCTCCCAAATGAATGATTCCTGCCTTGAAAGGACCTTGGCTCCAGCACAAAGCTATTTCTACCTTAGCATGATCGATTCTGCAAGCCTGCTGAGTTTTTTTGTGCAGAAGATCTTGGATCAGCTGAAGGGTACGTTCTGCAGAGAGACTCTAGTGCTGAGACAGAAAGTAGTACACATAGCTAGGCACCAGGGCCACGTGCCAGGTGACTCACAGGAACAAGGGGACACTGAGAAACCAAATAAAAGAGCTTAACTGTTCCGCCTGGGCCTTCCCTGCAGACCTTTCATACTCAACTGCCTTCCAAGGGTCCTGCCCACTGGGAACAAGAGCAGCTCAGCTCCCTGCTGCAGCACAACAGCCACAGTCCTGCTGGCCCCAGGGGTTCTGCACCACACTGGGGCATGGCTGGAGAGGCAGGAGGAGCATCCTGGCATAGGAGGGGAGAAAGGCAAGTGCAACAAGGGTATTTTCAGGTGCTCCAAGGCCCAGATCACCCCTCTCGCCTCCCAGGTAACCAGCAGCAAAGGGCCATGGTCTACCTGCTAAGCAAGCTACTACAGAGGGGATACGAGCCCATTTTCCTTGCACCTTTTCTGCCACCAAGACTCACATTGCCTGCAG
This sequence comes from Rissa tridactyla, assembly GCF_028500815.1. Lineage (NCBI taxonomy): Eukaryota > Metazoa > Chordata > Aves > Charadriiformes > Laridae > Rissa > Rissa tridactyla. The sequence continues at coordinate 4,456,317 of NC_071468.1, forward strand.
AGAGACAACATGAGGAGTCCCCATCTCCTCTACCCAGCTGCAGAGTCAAAGTAACAGCCTAGCTCCTAGCAGAGCAGTCCCCAGCCTGCAGCATCCCTTGAGCCCATAACAGCAAGAAAAGTGCCAGAGGCAACAGCCTACTTTGATCTCTCTGTTATCTGGATCATCCTGGTGACAAGGAACACCTTACTCATGAGCCATGGTTTAGGCACCATTTCTTCAGCTGTAGTAGTAACACTACAGTAACAAGGAAAATACATAATTAAAATACATTATTATTTCTCTACTCACCTTTTAACTTCATTCCTTTGCTTTGGAAAGATGCTGGAAGATGAATGACGAAGGCTAAGTCTCTGGACATCTTTCACAAGCATTTTTGACTCAGGTCAGAGACAGAAAGCCACAAGCCTGCTCTAGGACTAGCAGCAAGAGAGGCAGTACTGCTGTAGGCACTGGTGGGAGCTGGGGAGGCACCTGACCCTGATAATAATGGCTGTAATGGGCTTAACAGGGGTCACACAGTAGGCATCGTGTTCACTTGGGGGTGTTCATTTGTGGTCTGGACAGGCTCGAAGAGACTCCTCTTAATAAAGGGTCTCGTTTTGGCTGCAGTCTGACTTGTGGGCGGTCCTCAGACAGTCTTCAAGTAATGAGGCTTTTCCCTGCCCAGGAAACAATCTCTAAGGAACTATTTATAAGTGATCCAACAGCAATCCATATCAACCCTCAGTCGAAAGCTGTCCACAGACTTGCGTTGAAATCCACAGGACAACTCCTTTGGATTTTGGATCAGGCCTCCACTTTCTCCAGTCCTTTCATCTTGTTTTCTTACACTGCAAGAACACACCTTGATCAGGCAACACAAAAGCTTTCTCTTCAGCATGCCAACACACCCAAGCCTGACCTTTAACAGCCCCTGCCAAGCCAAGACTGGGCTTCACAGTAGTGCAGGTTATCAAGTGCTATCACGCTGCAGTGTTTGGTACTTGCATGAAAAATGTAGATGAAGCAGTAAGCTGACATCCTCAGATCCCGCTTCATACATTCACATAGCTCATGTGAGAGCAAGGCTTATTACTCAAGACAAGTCCACATTGTGCATATTTTAGAAACAGGCAGGTCACAGAACACTCCTTAAAACACTTTAAGAACACCAGGAGCAAGAATTAGGTTGAGAAGTAGAGTTTTCCTCAGCTGAGCTCGAGTCCCTCAAAATATTTTGAATGTTTATTAGTTTTTCAGGAGAGGAAAAAATATTCCACATTCAGAAGTTGAGGAGTTCTTGACAGATTAGCTTCCCTCACTGGCAATTTTCAGCAAGTTTCTCCATCCTAAAAAAAAAAAAAAAAAATCAATTATTTGCAGAACACTAGGAGGGAGGAAGGGAAATTGAAATAACTCTCACAATTTTCAGTACAGTTTTCACTCACATTTAAGAGATATATTAAGATGTTGACCCATAAATCCACAGAAATAGCGTTTGTGTTAGACTGATGATGTGTAAGAGTCCTTTGCCTCAAACCAGGCTGAGGAATACTGCCAGGAGTAATTTTAAACGTACTTCTACGCATATGGAAGCTGAACACAAGGGTTAATACCTTATGCTAAGTATCTGCCTGGTCTGTCTTAAACCCAGTCCTTCTATTGTACACAGTAAGCCGGTCCTTCTTTGAGTCACCTGATTTATTCCAGATGCACAACCACGTGATGGAAAGTTGACATCATGGCCCAGAGGAGCACTTGCCATTTCCCCTTGAGTACGTTCCCTGTCTGATGTAGTCCACTTTTGGGCAGAGATTAAACAGACATATCAGGCTTTCCCAAGAGCCCTTAGTGACAGAAACAAGTTTCCGAGAGAATCGGCAAGCTTATGACTTCCCTTCACCTAACAAACAGAAACCTCCTCACTAGGCAGTTGCTCTGTTGGCTTTCCAGGCCCTCCTTGGAGAGGTAAATTACAGAGGCAGCACCAAGTCCCACTGGGCTGAGCACTGGGCAGATATATAGTAAACAATAGGTAAGGATGAAAATATTTACAACCTTAATAGGAGAGGGAAAAGCAACAGGAACAGAAGCTGAGACAGATTCAGCCCCAGTTTAAATAGTGGGAGAGAAACATGCGGCTGCGTCAGTGCAATGTATTCTGTAAAACACCATCAGGGAATGTGGCAGCCAGTGGTCACAGGGAGACTGACGCTTTTGTACCTCAGTCCAGAGCACTAATTTTCAGGGTGGAAGTGACTTTGCAGAATCATATGGCTGTTCAAGAGCAATGCTAGGAGGAAAACCCAGGTCCCTGCCCTTGTCCTAGAACTTGGTCTCTTCCACCACTCTGCGCAACAAGTAGCAAGAGAATTTGCCAAGGAGAAAGGACCATTTCTTGAACAAGACAGTGAAAATTGGAGAAAGAGATGTTACCCAAAGTCACAACTGACTACATACAACAGATGTGTTCTGATGTGCAGTGGTCACTTGTGGGCTCCGTAAGGGATAATAACCCAGACTGCCTGACATATATAACAGAGCTAATTAATCTAATCTGGAGTAACAGCTAATGGTGAGCAGCATGGTCTTTGAGTCTGTAAACATTGTATCTCAAAAACCAGATTATGCCTATCTGTCAAAGCTATCACCCTCAGCTTTTGAGCCTCCTAGCCCTGGAAGTCCCCTACCGCTACACCTGGAGCCAGACACCAACAGTCTCTTCAGAGAGGGATTCAGCTCAGCATCAAGTTTTTCACTGAAAGCAGCAGGTAATGGCTGAGATAGCCCTGACACTGAGGCCTCAGGATCAAAAGAGTCTCTGGGACTGTGCCTACATTAAAAAAATATGTGCTTGGCTGGACTGCACATTTCTCTTGCCATTTATGCCATTTAATCTACCTGAGGACGATCTAAAGTCCTGTTGTGTGGCAAACAACAGTTTCTAGATAAAGATTATTAATAAGTGAGGAATTCATTCCTTCTTTTTCTGAATCATTTCTACAGGTGCCTGAAATTATTGCAAACTATTGCATCAGCACCGTATCACTCTCTCCTTTGCATATGTAAGTACAACCTGTCCCCTTCATAGTATTTTGTCATTCCATTGAACAAAAAAACATAAAAAAATACGAGAGAAAAACCATCCAAGAACTGCACTGAGTCACTTAACTTCAACTTGAACTTTAGCTACACAATCAGTCAGCAGGACTAGCTGTTACATCAGGGGTTTGGAAGCAAAGGGAAAGGAGGAGGTGAAGCAAGCCCAGGAGACAGCCAAGAGGAAAACATCTTTAAAGCTCCCCTGAATTGGTGACACTTACCTGTTTGTTCTGTTTTATGCCTCTGGGTTTCTCTGAAATAGAGAAGAGCAATTATGAAGTGACCCACTTTCCTCCTGTTTGGCGTAAGGAGGAAACAGGGGGAAGGGGAAGAAGGGGAGGAAAGGGAGAGGTGCAGAAGGATAATATCAAAGGGGAGAGAAAAGGGGAAAAAAAAACTTACAAAAGGTAGGAGGGTAAATTGTGATGACCCAGTTTAAAGGAGGAGCAGGAACTAGACCTACTAGCAGTCAACACCTTCCTACACACTCTGAGGAAAGGAAGCAGCAAGGGAGAGGAACAAACTCAGTGCTCACAGCACTTCTTTGTGCTACATACACATTCCTCCAGGACAAAGTTTGTACAGAGAAAGCTCCACAGCAAAAGAGAGCACTCCTCCCATCAGCCCTTTTACTGGTGTAAGGGAGGGGTGGAGCAGCAGAAGGCATCCTGGTTGGGATGGAGTACATCAGGGCCAGGTGCCAAAAATTACAGTCAAAAGAGCTCAGCCAGTTTGCACCAGCTGAAGTTTCCTCACCTGTGAAATGGCCAATCTTTCTCCTTGTAAAAGACTCAAGAAGTGGCATCTTATGTGCTAATGTCAGAGGAAATCACTTGACCTGATGGCATAATCTGACACGGCAGCTTTAGCCTTCGTACTGGCCTGGGAGGGCATCTTCAGGAGATCTTCATCTGCTGTGGCTTTTACCATTTACTGTGACAACTGATGGCCCTGAGCTGATACCTCTGTAGGGGAGCCCAAGAGCTGTCTAATTTCTAGATAGAAACCAATATCTGGGAGGAGAAGGGGTCTTCTGGTTTGCTTTACTTTTTTGGCTTTTGCTTCTGGATTCATGAGGTTTCTATTTCCTCCCTCAAATCATATTTACCTCACTCGGTATAACCAGGCATAACTCAAATGAAGTTAGTACCCCCGCACCACTTCACACCATTCAAAAATGATGAAATAATCAATGTAATAAATGCATGTATTATGTGGGTGGCAATTATAACCATAAAGGATGGGCCATCCGTACCCTCATCTCCAAGTGGATTATTTAAAATAACAAGCCAGCTTGTTGAACTCATCACAGCTCCATCGATTTTGAAGCCTGCAAACAGAGAGAATTGCACTTCCCAGTTCTGAAAGTCTGCATGCAGTTTTAAATAGCCTGTGCTTCCTTTAAACAAGCTATATCCCCCAAAAGCATAACCTCATTTTAAGCGTGGATTAAATCAGCACGTTAATTTGTACTCACTTGAAGCTTAGTGGTCAAATAGAGTGTATGGCCAAAATTATATGGGGAACTGCAAATATATTACATTGTGTGCTGATACATTGGTGGGCAGTACTGTGTTTTCATGCTCACAGAAAAGTTAGGCAAAAGAAACTGAAGTGGAGACTACAGCACCAAACAACCCAGTGATGTGGTCATTATCCATTGTGGAAGAAGCCTTAAAAGGATGAATTTGAGGATGCATTTTTTCAAACTACTATCTCGCATCTTTGTTTTTGCTGTTTCTACAGGCAGAAAATGCTTGCCACGCTCCTTACCAGAGCACCGTGTATGCAGGAGAGACCAACTTGCTGCAGCTGGCAGGAGTTCAGTGGTCCCTGCTCCAGCCGCCTGCTCGGTCGCAGCGGAGCTACCTGAATTTTGAGCATCTGCTCTGCAGCCCATGGCCTGAGGCAGCTGGAGCTGGGCTCCTAGGGCCTGGCGTCTCCTCTTTTTCCCTGGCTTGAATGTAACTCCTCTTTGGCAACAGCTTTATCCAAACAGGCCTTACCCAGCCAGTGGCAGCAATGCCCAGAAATGCAGCTTGAAGGGGCACTGGGTATTCTGAGATCAAAGAGAAATGCCTGGTGCCTTTAGGTGCTTTCAGGTTTGCACAGCAGCCAGGAGGAGTTTTACCCACAGTTTGATGTTCCCACATCTCAGTTCAGCCTGCATCCTGTTTCATGGCACTTCTGTCCTCTCTTCAATTCAGCTTTTAGACAAGTTTTTGAAATGGTTCCCAAATTAAGGTCATGTGCGCAGAAGGAGAATTCAAATCTGATGATGGTTTATTTTATTAAAGCAGAGATTTTTTTTTCAATGAAAAATGGGGTTTAACCCTTACCTGCTTTTTTGTCACAGGCACACAGACATATCTGTGTGTATACCCCTTGCTCCATAAAATATAGACCAAATGGTCCTATTCCTTCTTGCTCTGTGTCCAACACCTTTGTGACTCTCTCTGTGGGACTTGTGCAGAGACTTCTCATGGCAGTTGAGCTTGGCCTAAAACTCCCATTGGCAAGGCTCCTGGAGACCTCAGACCAGTCACACCTCCATGCCAGATTATAATCCCTAGAGATTTTATTATGTTGTGACTACCTCTCCTTTACACATTGGATAATAGATGTTAAGGTTTGGCATTGTTGGGAATGATGTGGTCAAAGCAGACTACATAGCTGTGGGAAGGAACCCAGCCAAGGCAGGGGTGGTGGGGTCAGCAGTGGAGACCCAGATTCACTGAATACTTAAGTCCTAGTTGCTCTTTAAGCAGCTAACTGTGAGTCAGGTACCAAAACACCTATGGGGGTCTGTCTCTGCGCATCTAAGAGAATAATCAGGAAATTGATGGGGACTCATCTCTGAGGGTTTGTGTTAAAATCGTATGTTAAATCTCTCTATTTTTGAACATAAGCCTCAGAGGAATCTTGGCTTGGCTTGAATTGGAGCAACCTATCATAGACAGGTCCTTAAAAAAGCCTACAGTTTAACTGTATGTCTAGAGATCCTGAAAATGCAGGGGAAAAAAAGAAACTTGGGCCCAGCTATTCCCTCAAATTTAATCAGAAGCAGCCTGGGGCGCAGAGATGCAAGTGCCACTGATGGTCAAAATTCAGTAGTTACATAAACAGCAGTGAATGACACAAAATAATTAGGAGTTTGGCATAAAGGGCTCAATCCTCAAATTGCTCTGATCACACATCCCTTAATAGACTGGGGTATGCCTTGCCATCTAAGCCTGGGAAAATGTAGAAATCAGAGAGGCTGTGAAACGCTCACTGCTAAAGCAGGTACATTTTTCCCTTCTTTTTTTTTTTTTGATGTCTCTTCCCTAGTTCAATTTATTTCCCATCCACATACTTGAGACATAGAAGAGCAGCACTGGGATAAACAAGGTATTTCCCTCTCTGCTGAAAAAAAAAAAAATACAGAAATGTCTGGGGAAGGTGGAGGGAATTGAGGCAGTCTCTGTTACAGCCGACTCCAGGAGAGCCCAGGAATTAATGTCTAGGACCTGGCGGCACTGCTAAGCATTTTGGTGTTTCCTTCACTTAGCTGCCTCACAGCCCATCTTTGCAGCATGCAGGCGTGCGCGTTGGAGGCTGAAGGTGGTTCTGTGAGCAGCCAGAAAGCTTCCACTGCCCGTGATCAGACCTGGAATTGGGGACAAAACAAGGGCTATCGTTTCCTCCCTCCTCTGCCTGCTCTGCCCTTCCCTGGCTCCTGGCCGGTAATGTGGGAACCCACATCATGCCACTCATATACAGGAGAGCCTGTTCCCTGTCTCAATATTCATGGGCTGTGCCCACAGGTACTAGTTGTTCCGCTTGCTGAATATTTGCCTGAATAATTAAGAGGGAGCTGAATCATTCTTAGACCAAATTCCGGTTTTCTCTCTCCTCCTACTTCATTTTTAGGCTTCACTTCTCACAGCTCTCCTGTACACAGTGTGAAATGAGTGTTTAAATACTATCAGATAGAGTCAATAAACTCCCCATGTGCTTTTTTTTTTAAAAAAAAACCCACAAAGCATCCTCAAATAATGCTAGAGAATCAGCTAAAATTGTGTAGTAGCACTTATTGCGACAGAAATCCTAGTGCTGCTGTGAAAAAGGCTGCCCCCCTCTGCATCTCCCGGGATAGAGGCATCCTCCTTCCTGAACAACACAAAATATATCCCTTCCCTTACTTATTTTCAGAATAACTGTAGAAAAGGCAGTTGTTCTTACTAAGCTTAATGGGTAATGTTCGTAATCTATTTAATGATTCTGCACTACGCTGTTTTATTAAAATACGTGACTTCTGCTGCAGCAGAGCTTGAAAATAAATCTTAAATTGAACCCAGTTTTCTCACTGGATAGCTACCTCTCATCCTCCTCCCACCACCTCCCTCCTCTGTCTTCCTTTTACTGTCTCTTATATCTCTTTCTCTAAGTTATGCTGCATTTTACTTTGCCCTAACTGCATTTTCCTCCTTGGCTTTTGATACAAGGAGCCAAATTCATCCCTGCTGGTATCCAATGGACTGAAATTCTTCTCAAAGGAGTTATTGGGCTGAATCCAAACCCAGGCAGGATTTTGCAGTGCTGGTGGCTTAGTCAAAACAACAGTTTATAATTTCTCTTTTGCTTCCCTTATCTACCGTTACTATGAATTATTAATAAGTACTAGTATTGCTCTCTTGAAAATCATACTTCATTTCAAAACCACCTATCAGACAAGCTGTCTGAAAATTTCTTTTTAACTTTCCTTGTGTACTAGGAACTTGCAAAGCACAATGCATGCACAGGGGCAGCCTGGATTTCAGACCAAGACTCACTCTGGGATATTCCTCTTGCCATCTGCAGCGCATACCTAACTGAAGTGCTGGGTACTATTAACCCATGCATGAGCTGGCCGGAAAAGGTTTTCTTTCCCAAACGGACAGTTGTGATGATAAATCTGTTTCCTAATCAGGCTGCTGTTCCAGATCCCTCACCTGGGGGAGGGGGGGTGTCTGCACAGTGTTAATCTTATGCTGTTAGTCTGTATTTACAGCCCTTAAACCTGACAGGTTCTCTCCTTCCCTGCAGTTTTCATGTGCACAGCTCATTAGATACTCTAATGCTGCAGGGAGCCCCTCTTGCTTGAGAACTCCTTTGTCGTATATTTAGCAAACTTTTGACTGCTTCCTTCCAAATGAGAGTGAAGGACATATTTTTGTAGGAGAGGGTGAGAATCACAAAGCACGATCTACAGTCACGTTTTTCTGTGGGGAACTACAGAGCAGGGGAGGAGGAATCACCCGCAGTTCTCTCTCCTTCTCCCCCGCGCTTTCCCTCCCCTCCCCTTCCCTCCCCCATCCTCATACAACCATAACACGAGATGAATGCGCTCCAAAATACAGCTGCATAGCCTTCCCTCTCTTCCGGTTTTCCTTGCCGTGGCAAAAGGGGGAAAAAAAAGATGATGAGGATAGAATTATCGCTAATGTGGGACTGGTGTTTTGACTCTGTGTCATCCGCAGACTATTTAGAAAAGCCTGTACACGTGGTGTCAGAGTTAAACATAGCCAGTGTTCGGTTATTGCTCACAAGAGAGGCTCAGACAAGGAAGAGGGAGGCATCACAGCTCGTCTGTAGGTCTGGATGGTTCCATAAATGAATGCATGAAGGCTTGTGGAATGAAGAGGAAGGGATGACTGAGGTTACGAAAAAGAGCGTTGCACTTCAGACGCAATCCCCATCCTTCATTAAAATCCCCATTAAGAGATACCTTTTACAAAAATACAACATTTCGTATGGAATGAAAGACTTTCCTCCCCATTAAAAATTATGCTAGAGACAGTTCCATTTGCTCCAAATTAGGTATGCTCTGAATGAGTATTTTAATTAATCCATGATAAATAAGCCAGGCTCTTTCCTGGAACAGAGTTACCGTTTTCCTCCTCAGCAGCAGTGGGATGTGCTCACTCTGCTGTGTGTATGTATGTACGTGCCTGGGCTTTTGTTTGCTTTTAATTTCTCTCTCTCCTTTTTGAACCCGGCCCTGAAATGATCAATTACAACACATGTCCTTAACCATGGATTTCCTTGTGTTTGGCTGCTCTTACTTAGGGGGGGGGCAGAGAGGGGGAATAATCAGATTAACACACCCAGACCCCTGGCAGGATGTTCTGGGAAATAAAAAGAGGGAGAGAAGGAAGAATTCACACATAAAAATAGAAGCCCACGTAGATTGGCCATATATGGAGTACCGGGGACTTCAGAGGGATACCCTCTTCGGACCACCCCTTTGGCGGAGGAAATCGCTTCTGCAGGAGGCCCCCTTCCCCCCTCCCCAGGCGGCTCACCCGCAGCCGCGTTCAGCCCCCCGCACCGGCCCCGCATCGCACCACTCCGCGCCGGGGGAGGCCGCCGAGGGGCGGTTGCGGAGAAGCGGCGGGGCCGCCTTGCCGGCGGTGCGCGATGCGCGGAGCAGTGCGGCGGCGGCGGCGACGGCGGCGATGACTCAAGCCCGCCCGGCCCGCTCTGCCCCCCTCCCGCTCCCGCCCCCCCCACCCCCCCCCGCCGGGGAGGGCTATTAAAAGCTGCTGACGTAGGAGCAGACGGCCATCTTTGATGAGGGCACGGCTCCCGATCCATTGAAGAAGGAGACCCGGGGAGGTCAGCAGCGGCTGTCCTTGCCTCCCAGCTGCGGCACCAACCCACCGACCCCGCGGCCCGGCGTAGCGCTCCAGAAACCGAGGTAAGGGTGGAAGACCACCGAGGGGACCCGCTGCGCAGGGGGAAGGGGGCGGTAGTAATGAGAAGGAAATGGAAAAAAGGATATATTTAAAGAGGGAACTGCTCGGCTTTTTATTTCCAGCTTCTGGGCTGCTACGGGGATGGAGGAAGGCAGGGGAGAGGCGTGTAATTTCACTGCTAGCCTCATCTCCGGCTGGAGCCAGGGGAGAGAGCCGAGCTCAGTCTCTCCGCCGTGCCAGGCTCTCTTGCGGGTGTCAGGAGGCCGGAGGAGAAGGAAAGCCCGGAGGAGGTGGGAGGAGAAGGAGAACCAGCGCCATTCTTCCCCCGGAGCGGGGAGAAGGGTCTGCTGGGCCGGACTGGGGCTGCTGCCGCCCGGGGCACTGCAGCGCCCTTCCCGCTCCGCACCGCGCCGGGCTGCGGCGGCGCTTCAGCACCGCGGACAGCGGGAGGAGGACGAAGCGGGGAGGGGGTGTTTCAGAACGGCGGACAGCAGCCGGGCCCCTCCGCTGGGCGGGCAGCGCTCGGCCTTTCAGCACCACGAGGAGCGTTCAGAACCGCGGACAGCTCCACAAAAACCGCGCAGCGCCGCGGAGGCGGCCGCGCTGCAGCGCCCTGCGGCTCCGCGCCTTCGTCCCCCCCAGCCCCGGGGCTGCCCTCCCCGGCGAGACCCCGCCAGGACGGACGGCGGCAGAAACAGTTGTGGGTTGTACGGGGTCCCCCGGAAGCTCAGAATGCGAAGAGGGAGAAATTAGAAAAAATAAAAAAAGGCAAATAGCTTCACTTCCTGAAATTAATCGGCGTTTACCACTTTGGCCTCTCTCCCTGCCTTTTCGCGTGGCAGTGTGAGGGAAACGGGGGGTTCCGTAACGCTGAGCCCGTGGGGGCATTGCCCACGGGGGCCAGCGACAGCCCCCCCTCCCGCCGGGGCTTCCCCACGCCCGCGGAGGCTCCTCGCTCCGTGCCCTCGGCGCCCACCCCTTCGCCCCTCCGGCGTCTCGGGCACCCCCTCGGGCTGCGGTGCCAGGGGCTGGGGGCTCCCCAAGCCGTGAGATGGCGGGGGCTGAGCTCTGTTCCGTGTCCGTCCAGCCTCCCCCCCCCCGCCCTCCGCGGCCGCGCTGCGGATCCCGCTGCCTTATGTAACACGCCGCACGGGCTGCCCTGTCACTGTCCTCCCCCCGGCCGTCCTTTCCGCTCCCCGGCACCCCAATCTCCCCAAACCCCTCGGTGCGCCTCTTTGCTGGCGAAGTTGGTAACTTCGCAGCTTTCCGCGGGGCAAATAAACAAGGAGAGAAGGGGGGATCGGGCTGCGTGTCCAGACACTGCGCTGCGTAGCTGCGTCAAACCAGGGCCGTGGGATCTGCCAGATTTACGTGCTTGGCTTGAATAATTGCTGCTGGTTTAGTTCCCAGCTGAAAAGGCGGGGGGGGGAGGAAGGGGGGGCTGGTCTGCGGTGCAGCCCGGGGGTGGCGGAGCAGCCCTACAACCCATACCTGGCTGCTGCCAGCCCTGGCCGCAGCATCTGCAAGGACATGCCTGTCCTGCACCCCCCACCCCATCCTAGCTCTGGGCATGGAAAAACTCTCCCATCTACCGTGGCAACAAGAGGAGGGTGTGTGGCAGCCATCCCTGTGGGTGGCAAGAGAAGGGATGGGGCCATCTGGGAGATGAGTGCTCCGGGGGGTACAGCTGGGGAAGTGACTCTCTCTTGAGCCCCCCCATCTCCCCGCATGTCCCTGCATCATGGGCAAAGATGCCAGTCTAGGAAAAAGCAGCAGTAGCTTTCCGTTGCTTCTGCGTGGTGCAGAACAAGTCAGCCAGGAGGTGACCACTGAAGAGTTTGATACCTAGGATGAGTGCCAAAAAGACAACAGAGGTGACCAAACCAAAGGTGCAAGCTGGCCTGATCTGCAAAAGCAAGAGCTTGAGCCTGCCTCTGAAGTCAAGAGGAGCTGCAGAAACTCAGCATGTTATGAAACAAAATGCAGCTAAATAGCAACCCCCAAATGAATGCAGCTTAACTTTCTTTCTACAACTAACTAGTAAATTAGAGTGGTATTTCCAAAAGCACCCAGGACCAGGCTCTGTGTCCATTGAACTCATGGGGGCAGTGAAAGAAAGAACAGCAGAATCCAGTCAGTTCTGAGTCCTCAAAATATGTCTAATGAGACGCATCTCCAATTTGCAGATTTATTGCACTGGAGGTAGGAGCTGCTTTTCAGGTCAATGGAAAGCTTTTCATTTGTGTCTGTATGCTTTAGGTATGGCAACAAATAGCAAGATTAAAGTGCTAAGACAAAATAAGCATGGTCTCTACCTAATGTTTGCACTGCTTTAACTGAGCAAGGTAAGGAAAAAATACTTTCCTGTCAGTATGAACAACTTCAGCAATTTTTATGCCTATGTGTCATGAGGCTACAGCTTCTGCATATGTAGCAACCCTCAGGGGAAAATGGAAAGTGTATGGCATGATATAGGGCTCACTTTGTTAATGATTTCTTCTCTCAGGAATGTAGGAAAGAGAAGAATTTGGTTTACATTTGTCTTGGCTTTTCACACAACTATTCTTTTTCTGGTATTTTTTTTTTTCCCAAATCTCTGTCATAACTCTTTATAATATAAGCACAGGACTTTCACCTGTACATATTTATACACACACACACACAAATTTCAGAGACTTCTAGGGTTACAAGCTAGGTAAAACCACAACAAATGTAGACTGCCTTTGCAGCCTTCATTGGGAAGAAGGAATTTTTCTATCTGCGAAGTTTCATCTACCGCTACCGATGCAATCACCTTTGGGTTGGGTGAGTGCCAGGCCATCTGTAACAGTAGACTTATTCAAGCATTTTAGAGCGTCTAACAGAGAAAAGAATAATGCGTTGCTTGAGAGCTGCAGCAGGATGCAGATCTCAGGCAGATCACGATTACCTCTAGGAAGCTGGACTTTGAAGTGGGTACCGGGGCTCACATATCTACTCCTGGGAGTGCTGGATATAGGTTATCAGGGAATCAGTTGTCAAAGAACAGTTTATTTCTTTTTAGCTTAAAATTTTTGAGCCTTAAATGATATCTTCGCCCTTAGCTTCATTAAACTTTGGCTTTCTTTCCTACTGACCTTGCAGATTTAGATTGCTGCATTGTATTGCAATGAGCATTTCTCCAAAATACACAAGTTATATTCCTACTTCTTGTCTATCATCCCTTTGTTACTCCCTCCACAAATACTTAGATACACACTCCCACCAGCAAAATCTGCCTCTTATCAGATCATAGTTTTCAATATGCTGTCCTGCATCCTGCTAAATTTTCTAGGACTTTCCACCAAGCAGAAAGACATGTCAACTTCATAGGGTCAAAACTATTTTTTCCTGCTTTATGATGGCCCTATGGCTGATGTTGCAAGACTGAAAAGTGGATTTGAACGGCCTTGAGGAAGTGTTTGAACCACTTGCCCCGTTATTTTAGAAGGAAATTGAGCTTTGCCTTTACATCTTTCGTTGTGTTCACCTGCTATTTCCTCATCACTCACTTCATCTTCACGCTCACCTACAATCCTCTTCTGACTACTGCTAAAAAGCACTGTGATGAAAGAAACACAAACTTGAACACAGCATTAGGGCCCTGACGTGAAGGGAGATGAGTGTGGCCTTCTGATTTTGATTATCCCAGGGAGTCTAATCCAAAGTCAGTTGAAATCAAGGAAAATACTTCCACTCGTGAGGCAGACTGTGCATGAGACTCAGCATAAGCTCACCAGTTGGGCTGTGTGCTGCTAGAGGTGAATGCAGGGTACGGAAAGCTTTCTGTTCCCAGCAATAGGTGCATATTGATCTGCCCTGCAATCCAAGAGGAAACCCCGCACATCATTTTGTGGGACTTGTAACAAAGACAACATTTAGCAGTTTAGGTTTTTCAAAGGGAGACAAGCACTGCGTACATGTCCTCTCTGAAATATGCTGGCACACTGTAGTTATAAAGAGAATTCAATCATTGCATTATAACCTTTTTCTTCTCTTTTCTTTTTTTTTTAATAACAAGAGATATGGCATCTTATCTTATGCACTGAAGAAAGCTGAATTCTAATACAAACACAAGGAGTAGAAGACGGAAATACTAAGTAATTAATCATGGCTGTTCCTGGCCTTTGAAGACTGAAAGTTAATGCTGACCCATCTGTGTTCTGTCTGGCTATTTAAAAGACAAAGATTTTTCTTTTTTTTTAAGAGCTAACAATGCTCCATTTCACTTTTTAAATGGGATTTAACTTATTATTGGGCCACATTGTCAATTGGTGTGAATTAGCATAGCTGAGTGCTGTGCTACACTAGAGGCTGATGAGCTCCCGAGCTGTGGCTCATCATTCATGTTTTAAAACAGATATGGGTACACTTGCTGAAGGAGCAGGTTTTTCTATTAACAGAAGTAACTTGAAATGCCATCCCCGCCCCAAGCCCTATTTTTACCAGCCTGGTTTCACTGTCGCAGGTTCTCCCAGACAAGGTTCACACAGATAATCTGCCTCAGAAACGGTGACAGTAAGCAACGCTGAAGCAGCGGAGGAGGAATACTGCACGATATGGTTGTATTTCAGGTTGGGTTCTGCTGCACTCTGCTGGTACATAACACCAGCAGAACTTTTCATATGGTGTAAAACCCAGGGCGCAGCCGAGTTTTTCCTAGAGGCACATTTACATGCAGAAAAAATGAGAACTGTATAAATGGATGTGGAACGAAATGAAACCTGCGCTTCCAGGTGCTGTTTGATTTCACAGACTGCACTTCCTAGCAGTAGTCATTCACTTTTCTTCCAAATCAGGAAGTAGCCTGAAGTATTCCTGCATTCCAATAAATACGCAGGAGAATTATGCTTCTTCCACCAAGATTTTTAAGGCAGAATTTTTAATATTTGACTACTCAGACATATTATTGGGAGAGTAGAAGTGTAAAACAACAAAGGCAAAGTCAAGTCTCACTGTACGCGTTTCTAAATCAGAAGGAGGGGAACTGGACTTATACGATTTTGCTATAATTAGTTTTCCTTGTGCTTTTAATATGACAAAGTTATTGTGTCAGAGTTTACTGGTAGAATCCATGAGAAAAATGTTAGTTATCATAGCTTGTGTTGGTGCTAACAACTAAAATTTATATCCTAGGCATGACAAAAAGATGCTTTATGTAGGTGATTTTTGAAATTAATGCAAGATTTGCTATTTCTTATTCAAACCCTACCAATTAACAGGGAGGTGCACATACGAAGGTACTGCTGAGTGCTTTGTAGGGCATCTTTGTAACTTTACATTAATCGCTTCCATCTCCCACATTTTCTCAGTAGCCTATCCTTACTAAAAATCCCAGGCAGCAAATCTCCAAAGGCTTTCACAGTCGCTATCCTGTCGAAGAGACTAGAAGGCTAGCGTGGAGTGAGCTGAAAACTAAAGGCACCGATCACATCACAGATATGGTGTTTGTCGTGATGTATTTATTCGTTATAATTACTCTCCACCCGAAGGAGAGGAATTCTGTTTCTGGGCTGCAATACAGTTGTACCAGAAGTAATTTAGTATTTATTTTTTTTTTTAATATAAACCAGTTATTTGGAAGATGTGTCAACTGCTCCTTTGATTCCTTCCTCTGTCCTGGAAATTATAGCTCACAGTGGAACTGTGCTGATGCCAGTTCATTGATCTGCCCTACAGAGGTAAATATATTTCCTCCAGCTACTCTAAAAAATGTCACAAAACACAAGTATATTTCGTCAGAAGAGCTGATTTGTCAAAATAGTGTTACGGTTCACTGATTTTTTTTAAACAGGAACAGAAGTCTTCCGTGCATATTTAAGCATCTTTTAAAAGAAAAGGTACTAAAATTAGCTTCACCATGCTTTGGATGCAAATTGAAGTTTTCTTTCTACCCTCCGCGTTAGTATTTTTTGGTTCAGTCCTCATTCACATCCTTAGACACCTCACCATTTACCTCAAAAGGATATAGGCAGGCTTGCATTTCTGTAGGCATCAGGGGATTGCTGTGTGATTCAGCCCAGCGCTGCTCCTGCCTCTGCACCACATACGCACACATGGACACACACCTCTCCGAGCTCAGGGCTGCCTGTGCTGACCCCGGAGGTGGCTGACATTGTTAGCAGAGAAATTCCTGTTCTCTATTTATTAGGCACAGACAACTCTTGGGAATAATTTGGTCTTGCAGAAAGCAGTAAGAAAGCTATTGCAATTTATTGGACTAGAGATGTGCAGTAACAGTCCGTTTAGCTTCAGATATTGTGGTTCAGGGACTAAAGCACAGGGGCTGCACCCAGAATATCTGGATTCAGGTGCAAGTATCACACACCAAATGTAACCTTTGTCAAGTACCTCAATTACCTCCATCCACGGAAGAAAGAACTGAGATTAAAGCAATTTTTAGTTTGCATTCCTCATCTTCAGATATAGGACAAGTACCCTGTACTTATGGAAAGATGTTTTTATGTATATTGGGGCATAGCAGTCTCCGCCGCCCGGGGTTGGTGACTTAAAAATTGATACACCTAAAATGCAACTTCCTCCCAACATAGGTGTTTAGCATTTACTTGGCATTGAAGGGGGTGTTACACATGACTGTACCCTTCTGATTTGTAAGAGGGTTGGCTGAAGGTGCCATATAAACACAGATTATTAGTATTACCTTCATGATAGCAAGAGAAGAAAGCAATCTCAGACCAGAAGGTAGATGAAACATTCACACCTTTGATCATGCTCTCATGGCTGGGCATAACACAAGATGATGAGTTTGCCAGAGCCATGGATTCTGTCAGAGCCGCATTAAACTGCAGGGGGAGAGTGGGACTGAGCCCTCTCTGCAACAGCATCGGTTCCAAACCGATAACACGACAGCTGTATATACATTTTGTGAATATTAGAGTATTTCAGCCAAACATTTGCTTTTCCAGAGAGTATTCACCTAAGTGACACTCAAGTATGTGAAAAGCCTTCAAGAAAGAAACTAAGGTATGCGAACCAAATTAAATTGTAATTCACCACTGACTTTTAACAGCCGTTCTCCCCAGAGAAGTGTTTGCTTTATTTGCTTAGCTGTATGGAGACACGTATTGGTTTCCTACCCTTTTAAAGGATTTCCTACAGGTTTTTTGCCATTAAAGACATGTTCTTGGGATGCGGTACCTGTTTTTGTAATTCCTGAAAATATATGTCTTTTATTATACCAACAAGAGTAGCAGAGGCCTGAAGGCCAACAGCAGCAAAGAGTTTTAAGATGGCGCTTGATTAATTCATGAAGGGAATTATATGACGTAGCTGTTGGTGGTCACAAGAGACTAAACTTGATAAGGCAGCAAGTCCCTTCAAGTCTGATTTTCCTAAGAGGTTTTTCATATTTAAAAAAAAGAAAACAGAAGAGAAGAGGAAAAATAAAAAAAGGCCTGGATGGCTCTGTGCTGTGGTGGAGGCCTGTCAGTTCAGTTCATTTCAGAGATGAGCACGTCAAGAAAGAGACAGTGGAAAAAATCCTCGAGGCGCCAGGAATGCACTAAGTATAATTGAAAATGCTCTAGACCACTTTTGTAACGCAACAGTAGGGCCATCTGCATTTTCAATGCCTCCAATTTTCAATACTAGTAAGACATTTTTTATCATTGCATCATCTAGTTCCCTTTTTCTTAATTAACTGTTCTAAATAGTACAAAATAGCTGCTCCTGGAGCAACTTTTAGGCTCTGAAGATCATTTTCTAAGCCTGGTAAACAAGAACTGGTGTGCATTTCTAACAGGTTGACACATAAGAATGCAAGAGAGCTGCAGACATCACAAAAGAGGTGTTAGCTACCATAGTACCCCAATTCCCAGATTAGTGCGCAGGGCACTTAACGTTACAGTATTAAGCAGGCTGATAGATGGTAGCACGTGACAGAAAAGCCTAGCAGCACCTCTTGTCCTCTGGAGGCCCTAGTAACCATGCCGCCTTTTTGTTTCTTTTAGTTTGGGTTCTCCTCCCAGTCCCACCTCACCTTACCCAGCCTCAGCTTTCTGCTTTCCTCATATTCCCCAAATGCTCTGAGGGAAAACACCCTCCCAAGAGAAGGAGATGCAAGGAAGGACTCCTTTCAGCCCCATTCAGGACAGGGGTCTTGGTGTGCTCGTGTGGACAGAGAAGGCATTACATGCAATAGGCCACCCACAACACAAAGGGACAAATGGGGAAAGAGCAGGAAGACAGGAACACAGGGTAGGTGGAGATGAAGAGCTAACTCTTAGCTCCTCGCTACATAAGCCCCCCAGCTACAAGGACCCCAATGCTTCCCCTCCTTTGACTGGTTCATTGCGTTAGAGGCCAGAAGAGGTTACCCATCAGTGAGCTGAACCCCCTATGAAACAGAACATCCCATAGACTCTAGGGCTTCTCCGTATTAACTGTTTTTCTGGCAGTACAATTATCCAGTCTTGACTTCAAAAATTGCCCCTGGTGGAGAATGTGACAATATGTGGTTTTTAACAGAACAGTGAAATCCAATAAATTTTTATTGTGTATGCAACCATTTATCTGCAAAGTTATTAAACTGCTACTTAGATTGATGAGCAACTCTGCTGTGATTTTCCCATGGTTACTCCCATTCCTTTATGGAGTAACACTTGCTTTCCTCTTTAATGTTCATATTCTTGAGAGCTCCGTTCTTCCCCAATCAGGATCCCTTTATATTTCTGCTCCTTCCTTGCCCCCAGAAAGCCTTTTCTTGCGTTTAGGAGATTACGCACAAAGCTTTTAAAAGATTCTCTAGCCTGGCAGGTGAAGAGATAAGACACTGATCCAATGGCCAGGACATACTTCGTGATGCTGGAGATTAGACCTTCAAGCACAGAATGTGGGACTCCAGAGCTGTTTACAGATTTCAGTTTCTTTACCTTCTTTTTGCGGTCTAGCCTCTTTTTGTGGTGACATTTCCAAGAAATGTGTTGTACTCTCAGTTGTTCTCCAGACAAAGAGGTCTTTCATTCATGCCTGCAGCCAGAATCTATTTCTCAGAACAATCTACTTCCCGGATAAAGTCAGAGACCCTTCAAAATTTAACCAAGCTTTCCACTATTGTCAAACACGGTAGGCCAAATCCTGGGCTTAGAAGAGTCACTTGTATCTTAACCGAACAATGATCCACTGTATGAATAAGGCTGAAGAAGGGGACAAGAGAATAAGAGAATAATATAAGAAGCAGTCAGGCAGACTAAAATAAGAGAAAGGACATGATGGACTTTTTGATTAATTCTCTTTCTTGACAGTCTTTCCCTATCAGCATGTCAATGACAATTAACTAGACTTAAAAATAAACTTCAATAATCAAGTTTCTGTCAGTAGCATCTTATAAGTGCCCTGAAGTGTTAGGTTATAAAACATTCTCACTCCTGGTATTTAGCCTGTGTCCCTCTACACATGCAGAGGTGCATCCTTACTCCTAATCTCATGAAGGCTTTGGACTAGTTTAACTTCTGTTTCTTTCACTAAGAGAAGAAAACCTCTAGGGGTTGGTGGGCACAGACTCTAAAGGACAGCTTTGCAAACCACTGCTGCAGACTGAGAAAGAGAAGCTCTGACCAGCAGGCAGCATGCCCCAAGCTCACACTCCAGTGTTTGCCTTTACCTTAAACTTTTCTGCTGGCTACTTTCTGCAAGTGCCAATCTTTCTGGCACCAGACCTCTTAGCAAGGAAGAAAGGCCAACGAGAAATCAAAGCCACCTCAGCTGCTTAATAACCTTAAGTCTGACTGATTCTTGAGTCAAGCCCTCTGTGCTGCCAGCTGTGGGCAAAGGTGGGCAGGGAAAGACCTGGCTGCAGAATGTCCTCCTTTTCCTCCTCTGTCCTGCTGCCACACAGAGGGAGAGCAGACCCTGGGGAGGGAAGGAGAGAGGTGGCATTCACATGAAGGCCTACAACTTGCCATGACATGTAAGAGTAGCAGAGAGGCACGACAACACTGGTTTTTGCAGGCAATACATATTCTTCATGTATTCAGCTATGCTATTCTTTAGGGTTGCAACACGCTAATACCCTGCTGGAAAAGGGGGAAATTAAGAACCAGCCAGGGTTTTACCACACTGAAGTCTACAGATGCATATACAGACACCAAGACACCAGGATGGCAGTCTTTGTGAGAACTGCAGGGACTGTTCCCCTGTAGTTAGTGTTTCAGAGACAAATAACTGAGCAAAATGTTAACGACTGCTATCTACTCCCTGTGGTATTTGAGACACGCACTCACTCTGCAGCACTTACATTGAAAATAAAAGCAAACCAGTGTTTGTAATATCACAAGGTAGAGCCCAGACTTTTTTCTTTTAGCTAGAAAGCCTAAAAATGGCACCCTTTTCAATTGTGTTAGAAATAGAAGCCTATTTTAGAAGAGACATGAAGTTATCAGTGCAAATTAATAGCGCCAGATGGGGGGTTAAATTACTGCCTCACAGTTGAAGACATGAGACAGAATGAAAGTGGTAGACTATAAAAAGGGCGTCACCAGAAGTGATGAGATCCCACTGCGAGGTGGGATTTGTGAACACTGCGCTTCTGCTTGTAAGCAGTTGCTCAGATGAATGGTTTTATGGGCCAGAGAGAGGGAGAGAAAGGAAAAAAAAGTCACAGCCATTTTGAAGAACATGTCTCACAGTTTACTGCTTTGCTCAGGACAAGCTGTCCAGCAGCACAAGCTACAATTAAATATCATAGAGCTCTGTCTCCTGGGCTGGCTCACAGCCACCAGGATAGGGGAGCTCGCCAGAGCAGTCAAATAAATGTGGCTGTTGAGCTGGGACGGCACTAACTGAATTGGCTTCCAGAGCAACAGGGAGCTTTCTCAGAAAAATTCCAGGTTTAAGAATGTTGTTACTGAAAAGCGACAATTCTTACATTAAGAGAGCGATTTTTTAATATAGGTACTTCTCAAAACACTTCAGTCACATTTCATGTGGGTAGGAAAAATGTTTCTTTCTATCTCATGCCCACTTTCAGAGGGTAAGGAGAAAGAAAAAAAACATTTTTGCTAATTATGAACAGGGCAATGAAAAAAATGAGTAAGGATTATATAAAACTGTTCATATACCAAGTCGTCAGCAAAAATGGGACATCCCAAAACCCAAGTGAGAACATTTTTGCAAAGTCTTTTAGACTGGCACTTGGATATGGGATATCCTGGTGCATTAAGGCCTATATGTATATGCCAGAAATATTTGTGCAGACTACTAGCAACAGAGTAGCTAAGAACCTGCCATGGGCAGGTCCTACCAGCCAGAGACAGCTCTTCTTCAGCCGATATACTGTGCCAGCAATAAGACATCCTACAGACCTGAAATAACCAGACCAATAGACACAAGAAAATGAAATTGTTTCAGTGTCAGGATTCTTCACATTTCAACCGAGTATTGAGTCCCAGATGCTTAGCTGGAGTAAATCAGTACAGCACCACAGCAAACAGAAGAGCAAACCTGATCAGCGCCATGTGGAGATCCTAACAACAACTGACTTAAAAACACACTTGAAGAGAAAGGTCTTTTTGGCAGTAACCAAGCACTTTTTAACTCTCTGGACACAATAACAAAGGAACCTATTCAAAAAGGAAATGGCTTAAGTGCAAAAACTTTAATAATGCATAGCTGCATTATGCAGAAGACAAGCTGTGGAGCCGCTCCTCCTTTCCAGCTGGAGCACATAGTGCAGGACGGTGGCTCAGGAGGCATTGAACACCATTCTTCACAAACCCTACAAAAACAGGGGCCGCACTTGTGGTCTTCTGCACGCCACAAAGAACCAACAGCACAACCCCTGCCTAAATCTCAGAGTTAATAATAATTTAATCCACTGACTGAGAAACTGGGAAGAATGTTACATACATACAAATATATAGTGGTTGATACAAGGCAGGAACGTAACCCATTCTATAAAAGCCTTAATCATTTGAGCGTAATAGGAATTTTTCTATGAATCATCATATGTCTAAAGGAGAATTTGGTCAAGTACTCTTTCCATCATGGCAGAGCAGAACTGACTCACCTCTGAGAACTGAATCAGTTCTTTAAGTCCAAAGCAGGAGCAAGGCTGAGAAAAGCGGCTCATCAGCACCTCAGTAATCACATGGCTGAGATACTCTCAAGGTATGACTCAGTTGAAGAAGCAAGAGAACAATTCACAGCGAATAAATTATACATTATTATACAGAAATTCCCATCATTTTTCTGTGTTTTGGGGAATGCTCACCACAAATTTCGATTTTTCTTGACTTCCTCTTCATCTGAAATGATTTGATGAGTCTTTTCTGAGAAAAATAATTTCTAGACCCTAGGACTGCACATTGCATGCATTTGAAGCTCCACCTGTGCTGCATTCCTCCCATTTTGTACAGAGGGCTTTCTGCTCCCTTACTGAGTGTGCAAGGGCTACAGACGTGGGTAGAGTGAAAAGCTTGTGTTTCAAATCCAGAATTTACTCTCCTTGAATATTCTTAATTAAACATTTCAAAAATTGATGCTTTGGCAAGCATTAGTTCCAGTAATTTTTTCCACAAGATTTTTGATACGGATATTAACAGAGGCATGTGAAATAATATTAATTTGAGGCACCAGGAGGATGTTATTAAAAATGCAGACTTGCAGTTGGATGTGTGTTGTTCACATTTCCTCAGCTGAGCTATCATGTTCACCTCTGCAGAAATAGCAACTGTCACTAGCAACAGTGACAAGAGATGCATCCCCCAGAGAATCACATTGAGCAAAGAATAATATCTAGGACAGTGATTTAGCTTGTCTGGATTATAACTTTCCTCATAGATGCTTTAACATTGTTAAAAGGCCTCCTAAAGGAAGATGACAGGCTATTCAGGTCTGCCATGAGTAAAACAGAGGAGCAAATAGCAATTGCAGGAAGGCTAATATAGTATGATACAGTTCCATGAAAAATTCTAAGCAACTTGCTGGGAATGCTGGAACAAGAACATTCAATTTGAATTTTAGAAAATCCCTTTCTCTGCTGCCATGTGTTGTAATATGGGGGAAAGCCACGAAGCTGGCTTTGAACCAGTGAGGTGTAAAAAGTTTTTGTTGCATGGGTGACAGTCTCATTTTCACAAACTCATGGCCCAGTGGTCACTCTGAGGTGGGACATCGCAAACAAGATGGATGAGATCAAAAAAGTGTCCGTCTCAAGCCAGAGGTGGATTACTTTGACCTGAGATAGGGACATGTGATCCACTATTTAAAATTTCTTGAAAGAACTGCCAGGACCTGTCTCTCCTCATAGGAAGAGAAGATGTGTGCATGTGGACTTGTAAGGGTCAGCAGCAATCTGGCATTCTTGGAGCAAATTATATACACTGCAGGGCTGCCAAATACAGATGGACCAAAGGGAAACATCCAGATGTAACTGCAGATGTCATCGGAAATTAAGCCATTCACTCGTGCTTGTGATTCAAGAAGTCCCATTTCTGGGTCAGACAACAGCTTAGTTGGCCATTACTGCAAATATCTCTGACTTTTCTTGAAGTTTTCTGCCTACAACTCATAAAAAAGCAAAGGACAGATGCCATTTTTATCGGAAGTACACTGTAAAACCACATGAAGAATTAATATAGAGGCTAACAATGACCTAAGGAAGCAAGGTTAGAGGGTGAGGTTCTCCAGTACTCAATAAAAAAAAAAGATACACTGAAGAAAAGAGTTGCAACTGTTTGTTTTCACTGTGAAAAACAATATTGCCAGTTTCGTGTATGTAAATACATAAACATTTGTTCTAGTAGATACAACTATTATTGTTTGTGATTAATTGCATTTTTCAGTAAACTACCAGTACAGTTTATTCATCTATACTGTTGCTCTGTCCCATTGAATTACATCTTAGTATAAGTGCTAACTATGGGTCACTGAGAGACAAATTGTTTGCTTAATGAATCAGACCAGCAAAGAATATAGAACCTTTGTTTAATCAGTGCTGTTGAAATGAATTTATTTCAGAATTCAACTCCCTGACTCTGTATAAATATCTCCATTACTGCTTAAACTACTTAATATTTCTCACATGAGGACATTTCAATTATATGGTAAAATCTGAAAGCTCAGAATGTGAAATACTGGGGGAAATTCAGTATTTTAAATAAGAAA
Source organism: Rissa tridactyla (assembly GCF_028500815.1). Lineage (NCBI taxonomy): Eukaryota > Metazoa > Chordata > Aves > Charadriiformes > Laridae > Rissa > Rissa tridactyla. Next base: position 4,480,262 of record NC_071468.1, read on the forward strand.
CATTATCCATTTTCTACCCTTTCCAACACCAAAGAGAACAGTACTTCCCTCCAGAAGTAATATAACCTATTGCATTTATTTTAGCAGGTGGTACAAGCATGGGTACGTAATATGTGATAAGGCAGTCAAGTCCCTAGGCAGTGAAAACAGACCTTTGATTTGCTAGTGGAAAGAAAAGGAATAATTTTTGTCAAAGCTTTGAAAAGCATGAGTAATTTTTAGAAATAAATATTTGCACTTTTTAAATTTTCTGCAAAACTTCCATTGATGTAAGAAATGAAGAGTTTTAATCTTAGTAAGCTTTTTGATCATTATTTGATTAGTTGTTAAAATCAGTATATTGCACATTTCTAATGAAATGGCAACTTTTTTCTGTTTCTTTGCTTACTTCTGTCTATCATGTGTCTGGCATGAGTCTGGTTTAACTCCTGCCAAAGAGTCTCTACTGATGAACGACATTTGTACTGTTGTTTAGTCCAAAACCCCCTAAAGCATTTAGACTGATTATGGACTCCAGAGCCAAGAAATACTGATACACAATCAGAATTGGAGAGAGAAGGGGACAAAGTTTTGTTGCTTCTGCTTTGGAGATGTTAAAAAAAGCTTTTATAGCCTCATAACTTTGGCGACCGAAATGTAGTGAAAGTGGGAAATGTTTCTATCATCTCATTTTTGGATGAGATGAAGCAGATGAAGACTGATCAGGCTTCCCATGGCGGAGACGTTTCTGGAGATGATGCATCAGATGTCTGGGACAATATGGAAGCTGTGGTTGGCAGCCTCTAATGCAGGTTCCTGTCTCTTCTGCAAAGAACATTAAACATAAAATGCATGGCCTTGAAACTTACATTATCTGGAATAGCAAATTCCATGCCATGTTTCAGAAAGAAGCATCTTTTTAAAAAAACAAATAGCTGGAGAAATCATACTGTAGTAATACTGATGTCCTACAGAATTCTGTACTTTGCTTGTATCACAGCATATACTTGCAATTGATCCCTTATGGTGCCTTCTGGGCACCTGCTCAAGTCAGGCTCTCATGGGACAAAAACACCACCCCAGCAGCTGGAAAAGCTTAATACAGTTCTCCTGTCCCTGGCTTTCCACATGCTCCGTGCCTCTTCTGCTTGTGGGCCTTGGGGTGCCTTAAAAGAAAACAGTCTAATAGGCACTGCTATTCCAGGGTGGGGCCACCAAGGGTCTGAGGCTACGTATCAGTCAGGGAAGATTGCCAAGGCACTTGCTGGGAGGTGATTTTGGGGATGCCTGAAAGGCTCATATTTTGTGAACTCCTCCTGTCTAGCTTTTGAATTGATCATGGTTAGAGATTGCCCTTATCCTGGGAGTGGATAACTACTGAGTGACAGAGGACAGGTACCCACTTCCATTCCTGGGTCTCTGCGAGCAGCTGTTCACACCATGAACTTCTGGGGATTTTTGTGGGTGGCTGATACCTCAGTGGTTACGGTCTCTATGTCTGGAAGAGCTACGGCAGTAAATCCTAGTGAACAGACCTCTACTCCAAGGTAGGGGGAAGGGGAGAGTATACTTAACGACTCATTGCTTTTCCTCTTCAATGAGTGTAAGTGGCATGACACTGGGTTTGGATTTTGTTCTGGATTTAGTAACTTCTTGGACAGGGACCTTTAAAAGCTCTGCTAATAATTTCATGTGCTGACTCAGGAGGCAGCCTTTTTTGACAGGCCATTTTCATTTCTTACTACATCTGCTAACCAAGGGCAAGTGTTAATCAGCAGTGGAACGAAGGAGCCTTCTCAGCAGCCCAAATGCGGCACATGCCTTACCTAGTTAAGCGTCGCTGGCTCAATGACATTAATTTGCTCCTGACCTAGTGCTCCCAGAGCTGCAGTTCAATATGTTTATTAATTCTAGGAATGAGCCTTCACATGAATTTTGTTGTTGCACTGAGACACAATGAGGTGAAGATATGTAGCTTCTACTCTGTTCTCCATATCTGTGCCATAAAACATAGTGTTTTCTGTGCCTGTATTATTTGTGAGCTTGTATTAGTGCTTAGCTTAAAGCCTATTGAAATGTCCTGGAAAGAAAATAGTCTCATTAAACTTTGGGGTAGATTTTTAATTCTTGTTCCTGTTTTAAGACAGAGGCAATTTGAAGCAGCAAGGCTTGCCAAAGAACTAGCATTCCTGTGTCACGAGATGTTTCACTAACCTGGATCAGACGCATAAAATAACTAGGAGAAATTTCCTAGTGGGTGACCACTCCTGACATGAATCACCTTCTAACTGAGGACTGATGGGCTGGTCTACTGTTTTCCATCTCAGGGAATCGAATACATTCCTCAGAAGAAGATGGCACAGGTTATTATGGAGGCAAGTGACTGGACTGAGTGGACTCATATTGTGATGCACCATAGGAAGTGCCACATTTCAGTAGCAGAGAACTTTCTTTTACCAAAGGGGGATATTACTTGATATTGATAAACAGGGAAAATATCTGCTTTCAAAGAATGATTATTAAATATGAATGAGTATTGATTTTTTTTCATTATGAATAAACATCTATAGTTAGACAAGGTACTCAATATGAGCTACTATGACAGTCTTATGAGCTAAAATTTGCTAACACTGCGTTCACAAGGAAGATTTTGTTGCTTCAGTAGAAGCGAGATGAACTCCTCTGAGAAAAATTATGCCGAGGTTTCTCACCTTAGCCTGACAGGGAGAAGGGTCTTTATAATGTTGTTTCATTAAAAAGGGAGTGACCTGTTCCAGGCCAAGTCCTCAGAAGATATATACTGATGTTAACTCCTTCCCTCAATGAACCCAGCGATGGTTTAGGTCACCCGGCCCAAGGCACCTCACTGGTTTCCAGCAGTGAAGTCAAAGAGGCATGCAGAGCCCTTCCTCGCAAGCTGGCTTTGCTTCCTTAAATACAGAATTAATCTAAAATTAATTTTCCACATTTGCCAGTTTCAGCCACGGTTGTTTCCAGATGCCAGGAAAACTTTTAAATCAAAACCCCCCTGTATTTCTGGGTTGCCTGAAATTCAGATTGAAGCTAAGTTTGCTTCACAGACTGCTGCCAACTGTCTACTGGGCATTGACGATTGTTCATGTTCATCCAGGGCCTGTCTGAAGTTTCAGACAGTGATAACCCTCAATGTCTAATGGAACTCGAGAAAAGTCATTAGACTTTTTTGTAACTCTGCTATCCTGCGTATCTACTGTGATTCTAGGCAGCGTCACGGCAAGGAACAGGGAATGTAGGGAAAGGGGAAGAAAATAAATAATTTGTCAGCTGGTTGTTGTGCCTCCCTTCACCTGGGGTTTGAACAAAAGCAGGACAGAGCACAAAGCCTCGCCAACGGCTGCCTGGCTCTGTGCGCCCGAGGGGAAGGGGGCTGCTGAGCCTGAGCCTTCTTCTTGCCGCAGGGACACATGGGCCTTTCCCTGCCCAGCAAGGCTGCCTGGTTCCCGCATGGCTCCAGCGCTGGATCCTGCAGCAGACCGCACATGCTGCAGCAGCTGAGAGCAAATCCCCAAGGCAGAGGGCTTCACTGCATCAAATATTAAAATGGATACTGCATTATGCCCTCCCTGCTTTACTCCTGGCTCGAATTTAACACCCAGGACGCCTCCTTCTCAGCCTCTTCCCTGCAACCTTGGAAGCAGCACTTGTGCTGCAGACACTGCAGTGCCCTCTGGTTTGAAGGAACCAGGGGATGTTGCTGAGGGCAGGGAGGTGACTCCTTGGGACAGAAGGATTTGTGGGTCCGGCTGGGAGTGGTGGGAGAGGGGGAAAGGCATCCCACTGCTGATGGGGCTGCTCCAGAGCAGAAAAGCCCAGTGAGGACAGGCAGGTGCTGCAGAAAACATGAAGGCTCATGACGGGTTTGCGGTACATCCCTCTGAAGAGGAGGGCGCTCCTTTTTCCCTGGCAGCCACCCAGGTCCAAAGTGTAATAAATTCCCCAAATGGATTCTTTTTCTTTAAAAATAGAGCACTCCCCTCTCACAAGCTCCTTAAATAAATCTCTTGCTCCAGTTCTCTTCAGCTCAAGGTCACCTGGAAGTGCAGCCTTTTCACTGGTGCTGTGGCATTTCACCACATGAGGGAGGAGACTAGAGAGCCCGAGGGCTGTGACCACAGACGCGCTTGCTGTCTTTGCCCATCGCACATCATATCTGGGCTAAGCCTGAGGCATTTCAGACAATAGTTTGGCTCACAGGGCTCCCTGCTTACAGGGGCTGAAATACATTTACAAAGCGCTCTCAAGCCATTAACTGATTTAAGTAACATAAATATTCCTTTTTTTTCCTCAACAGTGGCTTATTTATTTTTTTTTCAAGGGGTTTTTAATCTCCCAGATGGGTCTAGGCTATATGTCCCCAAGATGTGCTCTTTAGATGCATTTTCAAAGCTTAAGCGTGTAACTTCATTTAAATCTGTGGTCTTCAATTTACCCTTGGGTTAAGTGTGAAGGCAGCAGCTGCACCACAAGATCTCTTACACTGCATGGATTTTCTGGTTTTTGTGTCATTGGGGTTTCATGAAAGAAGGAGTCATCTCCCTCTTTTTATACACTTACTAAGTCAGCACCGTGAAAGCAGTTCAGTCTTAAATATCTGAACTGAGCAATGTTGCTTACTGAAAACAAATTCTGTATCAGACACAGAATGGTTCCCATATTACTCTTAGGTCAAGAATGAAGACTCACTGGTTTTTCATCCACGAATTTAGATGACATAAAATACACAAGAAAGCAATGACTGCTTTAGATTTAAACTGGATTACATTCAAGTGACATTCATGCCCCATCCTGCTGACTTTACTTACAGGAGCAGTATCTATAAATATATAGTAAAGCATGTCAATATTTTTGATTGGAACTTAATTTTACTGATGAATTACTTCATTAGCAAGTATTGTTCTTGTCTTCCAAATATTCCCATTTCTAAAAATCCTCAAACATACATTTGCAGAAGGGACAGAAGCTAAGGGAGAGCTCTGCAAAAATAAAACCTGCTGAAAAAATAAAGGGGTTTTGGCTGATATTGGAGCATTTCTACCAAAACCTAAAACAATGGCTCTCCACTGGTGAATCTCAGAGCAGAGACACGTTTACTGTTTCCTAAACAGCTCCAGCAAACCCCTTGGGTGCACCATCTGCCTGAGACACCCAGCCTTGAACACTGACTGCCTGGCCACTTAAAAGTGTAAAAGCACCTTGTTCGGTGCTTTTCCCTATTTTACAATGCCTGATCTCACAGGCTTCACAGTGTACCACCTCCTAACTCCCTGTTTGAGGACATGGCCAGAAATCACCTGCCACCGCTGAATGTGCCTTTTGGGAGGACGTCTGCTGCCATCCCTCTTATTCAGGCATTTCCTCTGTGCCATAGACCGTGCTGGGCCAGATGTGCTCAGCGTTACGAGTTGTACACCCCCACCTCACTCTCATCACGGGCTTTGCCCCGTGGTCCTTGTCATGCTGCAGCTTCATAAGCAACGGTGCCGCTTGCTCCCGGGCTGCTGGGGGCTGAGTCTGAGTGAGTCATCTCTGCCATGCTCTGGAGGCAGCACTGCTGATCGTCGCCTGTCCTTGGGACAAGCTCTGCTCTCATTTAGAGAGATGGAAAAGCAGACTGTCTGCGCTGGAACCCAGAATTTCTCTGGATTTATGCTCAGGTGAACGAATGCAGATGTGCCTAAATAAATGGGAGTCCTGTGAAGGTAGAGGTTGGAAGGAAAATGCTGTTTTTCCGATGTAAAACAAGGACCATTTTAATGTTTAGAAGAATCAGATTGGCTGTCACTATTCATCCACTGCAAGGAATATTTTATTCCTTCATTTTGGCATGGCTCTTTATAAAGCCTCTGGTCTTAAAGGCCCAAAGTCACCCCATGTAGCTCCCAGTGATGGCAGAAAAAGGTTTAGGGATTTAAATGAAAAAAGAATTGAAGCTTTCATTGCCAGGCAGTGAGGCAAAATCCTCCTGCCTTCAGCTGTGTAGCACACACTCTGTTCCCCAGCTTGAAATCTGGAGCTGTAGGATATTGACAGTAATACTGCGGGAATATCCAAGCACAGTTCTGGGGAAATCTGCTATTTGTTGAATTCTGCAACTTGTTCGTGACCGGACTGTGATTGCTCTCGATGTCAGCTATTAATTTTTTTTTTGCTGAGTTTATTCTTGCCATCTCTTCTGGCAGCACGTGAATTGCTCTTGTCCCAGCTCACTGCTGTGGTTCATTGTCCAGCAGCTGAACGAGTGGGTTAATTTTTTTTTCAACACATGCTGTAGCCAAAGAGACCTCTTGGCTATGCTGTGTGTACACCTTCACATGCGATCCTCAATCTACGTAGCTCCAGGTGTGCTGATGACCTGGATGAATATAAGGCAGTCTGTTTTTCTGCTTTTGTTTGGGTTTTTTGAGTCCTGCTTTCTCCAGTAAAAACACTTCCGTGCTACTACAGTGAATGTCCCCTCTTGCTGTCAGCAGTAGTTGTACCTGCATACCTCAGAGATCTGTGCATTAAATATAAAGGGTTTTAATGGGAATCCCCACATACCTCTATGCCGCAAGCTAGTTGGCACATCAGCTTCCCCGTAGCCAGGCTGCTGGGGCCAAGAATCAGTCAATTGTTTATCTTCCTTACGCGATCAAATTTAATCTCATGTTGTATTGTTCGGGAGAGCTCTGTAAATCTCATGTAACCCCATAGGACCCACCCAGCTCATGTCTTTCCCACGTCTTTCCCACAAAGACTGTATCACAGCCTATTTCAATACATTCGTCTCCCTCAATGAGAACACAAACTTCAGCAGGGAAAAGGGGGAGCTCTTGCAAAATCTTTTAAGTTCTGACCTTTCAGGGCTACCATCTGTGCGTTGACGAGATTCAACCAATAACGATGCAACCATAAGACCCAGGGAAGGGGCAACATTCCCACAAGGAACTGGAAAACCTTCTACTCCCAAACACAAATTGAAACGAAAACGTTAGAAACCAAACTAGACCACCTTATGTACCACGGCAGGCCTTAATTCCTTCAGAAACATGTGCAAACTGAATAAAAAGAACTAGCTAAATAAAAATCCCCACGCAGAGAGAAAGATTTTGATCCTCTGTTAAAACAGTTTGAGCGGAAAGGATTTTGCAGCCTCTCTGTTAATCTGCCTATCACGTGGTTGAAAGCGATGCCCTTGAGGAACTATCTAGCCTGTTGTTGAATTGATTGGTCAACAAAAAAAGAAAGGAGAAAAAAAAGGAATAGAAGTTGTGCTCTTGTATTAGTACAGCTAAATCCCTGCCTGCAAGTCTGGGTAATCTGCAGTGTAGGAGCGTGCTGGGGTTTTTTCATCGGTCTGTGGAGGCTGAAATGGACTTCAGAGGAAAGATAGGTTTCTAAATCAGCCGCGTGAGCCTGTAATAAATAATGAGGAGTTCTCATACCCTGTACCAGGGAAAGCCAGTGTGCGTCTGTGCCCTTGGCCTCTTCGAATTTATTTTACTGATTCCTGGGAAATGAGTAGCAGCCAGGAATTAGTTGTAGGTGTGAATCAGAAAGCAGCAGTGGCCTTTGAAAATGAGTGAATAAGTTTTGCATATCCGTGGGGTACTATTACGCATTCCTGTGGCTAATATAATTTGTTACTTAGCCTAGAAATGTCAGATGCTTTCAATATTTGACTGCTACAACTGTAAGTGCATTGTAAGTATACATTTTAAACAGCCATTCACAATTTATCAGTTTTGGTATAAATATTCACCAGCAATGAACAGTGGATATGACACTAGGATCTTCGCGTTTAATCTCCCAGTCGTGCCCAGTGAGGGGAGCAGCCAGATCCTCTCCCTTTTCTGAATGGGATCTGCAAAACTGCAGGTTTTTGGGAGCGGGTATGGGCTGGTAATGGGTCCAGTTTCACTTCAGGGAGATGAGCTGTTCAATGGCAGCAAAATTTTTTGTCCTTGTGACTTTATAAAGGAGCCTTGAAATAATCAAATGTAGATCTGTAAAAGACTTATTGGCATAAAATTGGGCTCCCAGGCCTTTTTGCCATATAAACTGCATTTTAAAAAGATATTTTCCTGTGCATTTTACATACTCACGTCACGCGTATCACCTATGTATAAACAGAGAATGAGGGTAGTTAAAAACCAAGTAGGGTTCTTTCTTTTTATAATGTGGCTGTGGCTTTTTCTTTTTCTTTCTTGGAAGGAAGGAAGCTTTTCAAAGCTCATGGATTTTCTTCAGCTTTAACTCGTACTTCCACAGTTTAAGTTCCCAGTGGAGACTATGGCACTTTTTGCCATAGTAGAGGAGAGGAGCAGGGGATAGGGCTAGGCTGCCTTGGGCATGCAGAAAGTGAGCCCTGAGCCAAGAGCGTGGCTGTTGGTCTGCAAACCAGAAAACATCCTTGGGGGTAACTCAGAGCACCCTCTGAAAGGTCAACCTCCTTCATTTTTCCTTTTATTTGTCCATTATTAAAGCTCCATTGCCCTAGAGAAAATCCATTGACAGTATTGGAGAGGTGCACATGGTCTCCTGAACTCCTTTCAGACATATTTTGGATAGCAGTTCCTTGAAGCTTTGACTCAGGCCTATAAACTCTTGTGCCTTTTCTATTTCACGTATGGTGTTGCATTTCCACCTCACAGTGCCCTCATCACAAATGCCTGCATGCACAGGGGAAAAACCTCAAGTTGGCAAGCTCCCTTCCTTCTTGCTACCTGCTTCAAACGCTGTATGATATAATGAACAGAAGGAGGGACAGACAGAGAGATTCATATATGGACAATGAAAATATTTCTTTAAAGATAGGGCCCCGTCTCTTTAATTTGAAAAAGGAAAGCATGTGAATAATCAGCGATAACCAAGACTCTCAAAGACAATGAGACCTTTTCTTTAACATCTTTGCTGTACCTCATAGCTGAAAAAAATCACCCTTCTTTTGTTAAAAATCCCATTCTACAAATAACATCATCAGACCAGTTTCATAATGCTTCTATTTTGTCAGCTGCTGATTTGACTCTGGCGACTTAGTCAAGGAAGATTTCTGCTAAAAATATATTGGTCCATTGGTTGAAACATGGCCACACTTTTACCACCAGGTAGAATGAAAGGAAAAGGTGAATATTATAAACATAATGAATTGCTTTGTTTACCATAGGTACAAGGCAGTAGAGGAAAGTTGTCTATTTAGATCCTTAATACCCTCACGATGGCAGTGTATAGAATTTTACTCCCCTATTAAAATGTTTATATGTAGCAATAATTGCATTAATTGTCTTTCATTCATTTTTCTTAAACTTAAGGTCACAGCTGCATAAGCCAGAATCTACACTACCAACTCTTGCTAGAAGATGGTGTCTTTTGGCATCACACATTTGCCTCAGTGTCCACACAAATGCGCCGAAAACCACTGAAACTTACCCACAAAAGCCCCAGTGAAGCCACAGCCCTTTGGCCCAGCAGCCAAGTGCGTGCGTGTTCCTCTGGCAAGGCAATACTGCGTTTACAACGGTGCTGAGAGAGTAAAAAGAGCATAAAACTAAGACCGAACATTGAGGAGTGAAGGAGTGGTGCTTGTGCAGCACTCAATTCAACAAATACACAGTAATCAAGTCCTGTTCAGCGCAGGAAAAGTAAGTCCTTACTGGTGTAATACAGCTCAGGGGCAGGGGTCAGTGTGAGTCCTGGACTGCGATGAAATCTCACAAACATAAACCGTGCAGAAAGAAATGAAATGTTGTCTGCCTGAATCTGCTGATAGCTGTAACAAAGACCATCAGGGGAACACCTTATTCCTCTCTATGGCTTTGAAATCAAAACTATGACAACACTGATGCTGGTGGTATTAGCTACGTCACTGCCAATCTTTTAAACTAAAATATTTGGTTATTGTTCTTTCACCACAAAATCTTTTGCCATATTTTCCCCTCTACCAAAATCATCAGCCATTCCATACTAAGCTTGTAAAAGCACTAGTTACACTGACAACTCATCCAGTCCTAAAAGCATCAGGATTAGTAAAGAAGAGATAGAATCAAATTAACCATTTTTAACGTACAAATGAAGAATCCTGTAGCTGTTTTAATGACTGAGTTATTCACTGTTCCATTCAATTAATTAAAAAAAAATCACTTTTAAGTTAAATAAAATTACCACAAAATTTCCCCCTAACTTGCAGACTTCCACAAAATACAGCAGAAATTAGCTCTACTTTGTGCTAGAGGCCAATGCAAATGTGCTCTCTTTTCTTCTTGTAATACTTGTGGGTTTCCTTTCTATCATCCATTCAGCCTTCTTCAGCTGTCTGTCTGCTTTCTTGGATCATTTTGAATTTTCTGCCATTGATTTGGTCTGCACACAATATCAGCGTGTGTAACTCTTCTGAGACGGCGGCATTTTGCACTGACTTTGCAAAGGCAGAGAAGACTTAGACAGTGTTGAGGCAATGAGGAGTGAGGCCATTTGAACAACCACTCCTATTGAATGCTCTCTTGCAGAAACTCAATTCACTTTCTATGTTGCCAAAGGGTCTGCTCCTCTCGATTTATGAAGGTACGGAGAAAGACCCTTCACCCACGAACACAAACCCACAGCAGCCGGTTGGTTGCCACCATGCTGATGTGTGAGACGTCCCCACTGGCAGGACTAAGAGCAAAAGAATGAGCAGACAGGGCTGTTACTGTAATTTTCTCATGCCACATTACCTGTTGTGAAGCGGAAGCACTCCTGACTCACAGACACTAACTGCAGCACCAGGGGGTAGCTAATAGGCACAGACACAGTTCATCTTCTGTATTACGGTGACTTTATAAGGTTGAATCGGATTGATTCAGCCTCTGTGGGAGAGATGTGAGTGAACAGGCTGCTGCTCGCTGCCCACTGACTTCCCAGGCTGTGATCGACCCCTTTCCTGAAGCCCACTGAAAGCAGGTGTCTCATACCACCTGCAAAATCTCTGGACTTCACAATCATTGTCTGTAAGCAACTCTTAAACAGTGAGGTAAAGGAACAATAACGCTTTGTGCAGACAGGCGCTTAACACCTTTGCTGCTACAAGCCAAGGGTGGATGCAGGTCCCACTTACCTTCCCGGGAAATCTGTGCCTGCCTTTGGCCCACACTGTGTCACTGCCCTCACCCCAAAAAGATCATTTGGGTTTGGGGCGCTCAGCAGAGGTGACATTTAACTTAGACCAGGAGGTGGGAGAGAGGCTTGGATGCGTATGTGAAGGCAGAGGGCTGGACCAGGAGCTGTGGGCATTCTTGAGAAGATTGTGCAGAGGGAACAGTTTCTTTCTACAAACCTAGGAACAGCAAAGACTTATATAGGAGCTTTCCAGTATCTGAAGGGGGCCTACAACAAAGCTGGAGAGGGACTTTTTACAAGGGACAGGAAGTGACAGGAAGTGACAGGAAGAGGAGTAATGGTTTCAAACTGGAAGAAGGTAAATTTAGATTGCATATCAGGAAGAAATTCTTTCCTGTGAGGGTGGTGAGCCCCTGGCCCAGGTTTCCCAGAGAAGCTGTGGCTGCCCCATCCCTGGAGGTGTTCCAGGCCAGGTTGGACGGGGCTTGGAGCAACCTGGTGTAGTGGGAGGTGTCTCTGCCCAGGGCAAGGGGGTTGGAACTGGGTGATCTTTAAAGTCCCTTCCAACCCAAACCATTCTATAATTCTATGAAATGCAACAGGACTCATGCAGCCTAGTGGGAACTCCTTTATGCTCTCCAGGAAAATCTGCCATGCAGTTTGCTTATTCCTTGCTGTCTTCTAAATTCCTCAATAAATGTCTTGCAATAATTCCATTTTATTTTTATATTCCATTTATCAATCCATTTATTTACCTAAGAGAAACAGAAGGGGGCCGGTAGAGCCCCATAAACATCTGGCACAAAAGCATTTAAGATGCCACGCACTCCTGTTCTATGTCTGCACACAGACCCACATGCCCACGCTCTGCTGTTCCCCCTCCACACACCGCCAGTGTCTACAAGCATGTTGTTGGCCGGTAGCTCCACCTGCAAGCCTGACGCCACTAATGGCAGCGGTGAAACCTCCTCCAACTTGAAATGGGGCGTGACTGTCACCCCTCGCTTCTAAAATTGGCCTTTAATCAGATTTAGTAGCTTAAAGAAACACAGGTTGGAATATAACCAAAGAGAAGAGAGGCTGACTGCTTCATATTGCTGCAGTGGTAGTGAGTGAGTATTTTGAGGAAGACCTGAACAAATTCAGGGTGTGAGTTTCACTGAAAATCATGACACAGTCAGAAATCTCATCCTCCAGCTGAGCAGATACCTTTTGTTTTTCTCCCAGGTTCTGGCCACAGAATGTAAATAGCTCTATCATGAGTCAAGACATTTTCTTTAATCCTCTCTAATAATACCTGGATTTCTTGTCCTGAGCCACCAAGATCCCGCTATGCAAATGGCAAGTGAGGTTGTAGGATATTTTTGAGTAGGTATCTCCTGGAGGGATGGGGAAGCACTGAGCCCTTCGAGCAAAGCCCGTATCCTCATTTAAAATACTCTGTGAAATCTCAGCCACCTTTTTCCAGAGAAGACTAATTCAAACTGGAACCAATATAACCAACAGCTGCTAGGATAATCAGGACAACAGTCCATCTACCAAGAAAGGATGAACAGAATCTGATCTTTCATGTCAAAAGAAATGCTGAAAAAGGTTATGACTGCTGTTTATATACCTCATAAAGAGAGAGAAGGAGAGAGCAGGGAAGGAGAGAAACTATTTAAGCCACAGGACAAGACCAGCACAGGAACAAGCTGCTATCTTCTGGCTGTGAATTAATTTATGCTAGAAGTGAAATATTCTCTGGATGCTGGAGAAGTGAGGGTCTGGTCTCAGAACTAGTGCTAACACAATAAACTTCAGGAATCATAGGACATTGCTTGTGAAATTTTAAATGAAGCTGTACGAGGCAGCTACCTGTGATAGCAGGGAATTAGACTCACAGCAGCCTGTTCAGTCCAGGTCTCTGTTCTGTATCCTCCGTGGTGCCAGCAGCTCCCTCCAGACAAGGTGCCCAATCCTGGTATGAGGGTTTCATTCTTCACCCTGCACCACTCTGGCTGGTTGTTCTCCCAGACAGAAAAAACCCAAACATTTTTGCCTGCAATGTTTTTCTGTTGCTGTCGGAAAGAAAGAAAGAAAAAAAAAAAAAACCCCAAGGGAAAAATGTGTGGGTAGATAGCTGTAGAAATGACTGCAAAGAGATAACACATTGAAAGGTTTATTTTCCAAAGCAGTTTTGTTAGCAGTGAAATGGGTAGAAAGTCAAGTTGTTATTACTCTGAAGTGAAATTGTTACAAAATGGCTGCTCTGTGCTTCTTTTTTTTTTTCCGCGCAGGAGCCTGCTAAAGCAACACACACATGTCGGAGCCTCATAAAACCGCAATGTTGTCTGACAACTGACAGGACAACAACGACTTGCTTTGTATTGGGATGGGGTGGCTCCAGGCATTTTCTTTTATGGCTGCCTGTTCCTCTCCAAGATCTCAACGGCAACTTTTCCCACCTGCCGTTGCCCCTGGCTGCAGTGCCTGGGGGAAGCGTGGGATGTATCACTCATAGCCTCCTGATTTGCAGAAACCGGAGGCACGGAGCGGTTGTGTCAACACAACTTGTCTGCTGCACTGCAACTGTGTGTACACACAATCACGCTCATTTACCCGGTAATGATCAGGGGGTTTGCCAGGGGTAGCGGTGCCCGCCTTCACAAGAAGTATAATTCCCCTGCTAGCACATTTACGTTGCGGAATTGCATTCACACTAAGAAATCATTTTGTTCAGCTTTTTCTTTGGTCATTATAGCAACACAAACCCATAGGACAACTACTTTCTAATGCATTCAGCAAATAGTCAGGAGTCACAATTTTGTTTAATTATACTTCAAAAGCTTCATTTTGGCCTCTGACTGGAGAGTTCTCGTTCCAGCTAGGTATGGGTTCTGGCACAGAGATGCAGCATGAGAATACATCGTGCTCACTAGCATTTATCCAAAAGCCCCCATTGTCCTGCACCACATACATCCCCAAACCGAGTACCAGTCCATGCCCTGAAACACCTGCAACTTATGCAGGAAAAAAAATGGGATAAGATAGGAAGGAAAAGAAGAATTTTATCCATATTGCGTAGATGTGAGACAGATTCAGTTGTTAAACATGGAGCAGCAGTCCCATCAGAGGGTATCCAAGACATCTGCACGATGCTGACAGATACAGTCAGCAGCAGGAAACCAAATACCTACAGCATCTCACGTAGCTCTATCTGCAGGCAACGCAAGCAAGCCCGGAGAGTAAAATAAGTTGTCTAAGGCGATGCAGGAAGACAGTGACAAACTAGGAATTGCCTGTTTCTCCTGAATTCAGATTTGCAAGATCTCAGCGCCTGTCTTTTCCAAAGTCACTCCCTGACAAGCCCTCACCAGCAGGCATTATTCTTTACTGAATATCAAGCGAAAACCAGAGTGAAATTTGTTATCTCTGTACTCCATCAGCCTGGGCTGTGGAGCTGGGCCCAAAGGCTTGCAAGCAACACACTGTGGGACAGCAACGGAAGAGAGATGAGCTGTCTGAGCCACAGGTTAACGTTAACATATCCTATGGAAACGCAGAGGCAGCTTTTTGGCTTGATCAGTAACACCAACATAACAAAGGTGTTTCTTCGTAAATGAGAACTTTGCCGAAAATCTTGTGAATAGATTACATCCAGGCAATAGGCTGTGCTGAGTTGATCTAAGAAGCAGATGTTCCTCAAGATTTATTTCAGAGCTATTTAAAATTTAAATCTAAATAACAAATTTGAGTAATTTTTCATTGTTACATTTTATGCAATAGCATAAAATCTTTAAATAGGATTTTTCATTACAAAATCAGCTGATTTGTTCTCCGAGTGCTTTCAAATCAATTAAAATACAATAAGAGCAAAAGCAGGAAATGCTTCTGTTATAGACGGATTTAATTGTGGTGAGTGCTGGGTGAAATGGAGATGACAGAAGTCAAAACCCAGAAGAGTTACAGCTTGTGAGGGCCGTTGCTGAGAGCCCACGATCTGTAAAAGCTATGCTCCCAACTCCCTGAAATAATTTCTCAGCAGCTGGTGCTTGTCTCACTGAATGTGGGCAGCACACACACGCCTTTCTTGGCTTTCTGTTGGGATTTGCCTTCAAACAGTACATCCTCAGTTTCAGGGGGAGCCTGCTGGTGTCAGCAACACACACAGGTACTGGTATCTAAACATCCTTTTGCAGCAGGTTCTCACTTTCGATATCATTTCATTCCCTACCAGTGTTCATTGGCAATTTCTGGTCTAGACTGATCTTTGGGATTAATACCGGTGCATTTCTTGTAAGCCAGCTGCAAAAAGCTCATCTAGGGAAGGCTGGTGAAGGTGGTGAAGGACATGGCCAACGCAGTGGGCAGCTGAGCTCTAGATAGCTCTCTGCTGGGCAGTGATAGGTGTCAAGGACATCCAGCAGAGAAAACGATGTTCATCTTGAGAGGAGGATCCTATACAGCCCCAGAACTGCCTTGTGCCTGGCTCCGTCGTGGCTGAACCTGCCTTGAACAGCACCCAGGGAGCCGACCGAATGGCTGCAAGCCAACACTGGGGAGCAAGGATCACCTCTTTCATCTGTAGCAGAACTTCATCTCTCCCTTTGACAGCATGTGTTTCTCCTTCTGCCAACGACCAGATTAAAAATGAAAGGAGAATAGCTGCAAACCAAGATCCAGCTTTAAATGGCTCAAGATCCATCCTGAGAGGGTTGATCCAAAGTGTCTCTTTGTGTTTTCTGTGGCTCTACTAAAGCCACACCACTGCGGTAACGCTCTTTCAATCCTACAAGAAAGAAGCATAAAGCGTGGTATTGACCGACTCGGACTTTTTTAGGAGAATACGCCAATGCAGTCATCCTCTGGCTACAAATATCCACAAGAAGAATAGATGTGTCCTTTAATAACAGGGAGAGTGCTTAAAAAAGAACACTTTATTGCAGTGTTGCCTTCACCACAGTAAATTGCAGCATTTTCATTTTCCTGTATTTATTGCATTGAAGTGTTTATATCACTGTGAAGCAAATATTTGCTTCCAAAGGTCACTCATTGTATCTCTCTTCCTCTGGGGATATATGTAGGTCTCTCTTAGGCTTCAGTATAACTCCATAAGGATATATAATGTTCTCACTGTGAGATTCTTTATTGCATCTGAATGCTACTAAAATAGCAGATGCAGAATTCAAAGTATAATAGCCAATGGGTTTCCATTAGCCACTCTCTCTTTGTATTTTTCTTTAACCCTTACTCTGTTTTTGTGCTACTGTATGAGCACCGGCATAATGTATAAGACTGGCTCACAGAGAATTTGATGTAAGTCACCCAAGTTCCTGAAGTGACTTGCGCTCTCTAGAAGACACAGAACACAGCTTGGTACATGATCTACACAGTTTTTTGTAACCGTGTTTGGACTTTTATCTCCTTTTAAGAGAGCATCGTGCATGTTTCTGTGTGAACCCAGAGGATTTTTGTTTTCTTTATTGAAATGGAAAAACCAAGGTCCTTGTGAAATTTTGAGCTTGCATTTGTTTATACAATTATTGCAAGTAGAAACACAAATCAACTGAGTGCGTGCAAGTGGCTGTAACTTCTGTAGGAACTATTTTTTTTTTTTAATCAAGGTTTTAGATCTAAAGAGATTAACATATTACATCACAACTATTGTTTTCTCATCTGTCATCTGCGCAGTGACTGTAGACAAAGTAAAAGGTAGTTTATGTTGAAAGTACAAGAGTACATTTTGGAGAGGTTATTTCCAGTCAACTTGGGGGTTCCTATGGCAATTACAGGATTTTGATACTTGGTTCAAATCAGCTTGAATGAGAACAGAATGCAAAAGATTAGCTATTTTCAAAAATAAAAATTCCACAAGGAATTTATTCCCCAAAGTCCTCAATAGTATCTGTGGTCTGCTTCCGTTTTACTAAAAGAGTTGCGGGTTTCAAAGGCACCAAAGACAGACTTCATGCTTTTGAAAGTCCATCTGGTAATTAGTGTGAGCAAATCCGTTATGGTTTACCTTTTCTTGGCCATTCCTGTAATCATTCTGTTTCAATGTTTTAATACATCAAGAGGACTACATATAGGTGTTCCTAAGAGACACCATGGAGGGAAAACTGTTCATTCGCACTCTAGAGAAAGAATTCCCTTTAAAACATATAAATCCTCTCTCTACAGGATTTTATTGGTAACAGGGTTTGTTGTTGGAAATTCATGATGCTAGAATGGAATTTCAGCCTAAATGGGGCTTTTCAAGGAAAATACTATCTCTAATCTGTCCTATTCCACATTTTGAACTGCAAAATCTGCAAAAAACTCAAACCCGTCCACGGCCACCTGCAAAACATAGGCAGTTTATCATACTGTGTGCAAATGAGTAACTGTTATTGATTCTTGAGCACGGTTTTCTATTAAATAAAGTTGAATCAGCACTGCTGCGGGGCACTTTTGTTTATAACTAAAACTTGATGTAAAATGACTTGTCTGGAAGAATGCTTTTCGCTATTCCTCAATCCATTCTAAGTGCTTTACAAATACCAAACAATCTCAATAAACCTGTCAAGTTCGATCACTTGCTACAAAACATCTCTCTGGTTACAACCTCTGACATTTTTTTTAGCTTGATGCAAAAAGGATGCGTCTGTCACTAAGATGCCAACTGATGGTTCTAACTAACCGGGAAGGATAACTCTAAAGAGAAACACAAAGTTTCTCCACTTTGTTTCTTTTCTTTGCACCACCCAAGACCACTGCTGGCTCAGGATCAAAAATTAATAAGTAAAAGATCAAAAGTCAGGCTGGAAAATACTTGAGGACTGAATTTTCTGTGCAATTTTTATTATCTGCAGTGACTGACAAACAGACTGTTATTATTTGTTATTGTCAGTAGAAGTACTCGTCTCACCTTCACTCGCTTCAGGTCTGTAATCATTCAGCTCGCATTGGATATGCTTAGAGACCGAACCAAACCCCCTGTTAGCATCCCATCCTCCCACTGATGCATCGCCTCCCACTTTACAGCTAGTAAATAGCTACCAGATAGACATAGCGCAAAACCAGTTCCGTGCCCCTCACAGTTAGATGTATGTACCAATTAGATCAGTCCGAAGTCATGTCTAAATTGTCCTGATTTTTGCTAAAGATCAGTGCTGTTATTCTGCCAGCACAAGTGTAGCAAGGGATCCAGGCAGAGGAGAATATTTTAACTAAATATTCTAAACTAGGTCTGCAGACTTACTCCTGGTATTCTGTCGCAGAGGCTGTGCCAGAAATATTTAAATGCTGAGTTTTGCCTCAATCCGGGAAAAAATACAGTTTGTGAAGCAGTGACCGGTGCTAGAGCCAGCCTGTGCCAAGTGGGACAGGAGTTCGGAGAGTGATTCTTTACTGAAGTAATTTATTTTTATCCCAGCTGAGCACACTCCGTTTGCTGATCAGGAGCAGTGTCTTCCTGAAGCTGCATGATGTGCCCCGAAAGGCAGTGCAAGTGCAGCAGCAGGGTGGGAAGGCTGGGGTGGCCTTGTGAGTGTCCCCACACTTTCCCATGCCCTTCAGGAGGAGACTGATCCTGTTCATCTTTTCCGCCTAATCCTCAGAGCATGCCATTTTTTGTAAAGCCTGTTTACTGCTGTTTGTGAGCATCCTTGAAGTGCCTGATACCAGTCTGAGTAGTAGCCATGAAATTAAGCTCCCTGTTTGCATCAGCCAGGGCTGCAGATGAGTTGCTTAAGCTTGGTCCTTCGCACTGCCGTGACCATGCAGCTGGCAGAACCGGGTGGGTTTCTTCTCCAGCATACATTTGGGCTCCTAAGCGTTGTGTGACCCATCACAAAATGTCAGTCTCCCTCTGACAAGGATGCAGCGATGTGCTCAGCGATGAAAGTGAGATGCTGTACCAGTAGCTGCAGGGCTGACTTTTCGAGATGGATTTCTTCCTGCTGTGGCTTCAAAGAGGAAAAGCAACCACGAGCGAGGGCACAGCTAATGCAAAAGCATGAAGGTCACATATTCCCTCTTAGATAAGAAAACCAGCAAATACGTTGTTGAAGCTGCAGAGGAAATGCAAGGGGCTGTCTGCTTTCCTTATACATTTCTAAGCAAACAGGGTGTGATCCAGGAAATTTCTCTGCCCCTCAGCTGTACCTGTTCAGCCCATACTCCCCTGGTCCTGACAGTGAGCGCTGTCAAAGCGAGGAACAGATATATCTCCAATAGATAGTAAACTTCCATTTAAACAGAGTTATTTTTGTTAAAATTTTAGAGCCAAGCTCTGCCCTGACTTATCTTGTTTCATAAAGGCTGTGCGTATTGCAAAGACAGGACAGAAAATAGCCCCTGGGATTTTGCCTTCTTAGAGCAGCTTTGCTGAAATGGGCTGCTTTTGTCCTCTTTCTGTAATTGAGGATGATGGCATGTGCTTTATGGCTGTTTATTTGCAGTCCCCCACAACTTCCCCACCTCCTCTGCACCTGGGATTAGGGTTTCCTGCAATGAACAAATCTAACATTCAGTGAGCAGTAATTTGTGATGTGCTGTGCCTTGAATCAAGCAAAGAAATAAGCCAGTGTTGTTGTTATAAAGACGTGACAGATGGTAGGAGGACCCGCCTTTCTTAATCAAGTCATGCTCAGTAATCAGAGCTAGCTCGAATTCGTAACAAAAAAGAAACCCTACCCAAATGAGGATTAATGGGCTACATCCTGATCTCTGGTTAGGATGAGCTCAGTGGCCTCGTTCTGTATTGAGAGGCAGAAGTTCAGGATCTGACCCTCTTTGGGGAGAAGTTGAAAATACCAGTTAGGTCTTTTAGTCACTTCCCCTGAAACGAAGGATTCTCCCAGGTCGACAACACCCAATCTACCTGTAAATATTGTTTCAGAGTCTGAACTAGAGCATGGCAGACGAGTCATTAGCTGATAAAAATCTGCAAAGTTTCATTGCCTTTAATTTCATTGCAGATATGTTACCTCAGTGCCTGGCCCTCCAAGCGATGCAGATGAAATATAGGACATGAGGGGCATAGACTTAACCTTGAGCTCCTTCAAGTTAAGACTTTTAATTTTAGAGAAGAATGAATGGGTTTCTGGTAGCAAATAACAGCTCCTGAATCTCCAGCTTTGATACGGGTAGCATTTGAAAGGTTAAGAAAAAAAGAAGGATTTTCCTCAAAGAACATGACAAGGATACCTTGTTCTTCGTAAGTGATTAATAATACAGGAATAAAGCACCACCTTGAAAAATCCTGTGTGCTCTCTACTATATAGGAATTGCTATCCAGAACAAAAGAGTTTGGGTGAGGGCACTCGTAATAAAAGCACTTTTGTGGGACTGACATTTAAGCGCAATTCAGTGAGTCAAGGAGCGTAACCACACTGTTTCTTTCCCTTTTCGCTGTCTTCCAGGCTCACAAGCAGCTGAGCACAAATCCCTGATCGGCAGCTTCCACGAACACACCCACAGCTAAAATGGCGGAAGACGCTGATATGCGCAATGAGTTGGAAGAAATGCAGCGGCGTGCCGACCAGCTTGCTGATGAAGTGAGACCGATAGCTAAACTGGAAACTTGGGGTCGGGGTTGGCATTTTTAGACACATGCAGAAATAGAAGCTAATCCGGCAAAGGATTTCTAGGCCTGATTCTGTTTTCTGTCAGCTTTACACTGAAAGCAGAATTGGAAAAGAAATGAGCTGGGGTAAAATTTAATGTCATGTTTAGTCTAGATTAAGGCATTTATTGATGGTGAGTTTGATTTAGGCATTAGAGTCTGCATCAATTTAACTGCCCTCAGAGCAAAAAGCAGCAATTTAATATTTTCTGAGGGTTCCTTCAATTTCCCAAACCTACTAAATATTAGAAGTCACCAATTAGGTCTCTGAAAAGTCTTAGCTGAAGACCACAGACTTTATTTTTAAAGTGGAACATCAGCTGTTCCAAGCCCTACGTGCGAGCAAGGGCAGCACCAGCCTTAGAGACCGCAGCTGCCTGGAGATGCGACGGCAACGGCTGCATTAGTGAGCGCTGACAGAGAGCTGAAGACGAAGAGATCACCAGTACCCTGCTGGTGGCCTGATTTTGAGGGAAGGCAAAGAGCGTAGGAAAAACATACTGTCAGCATGAGCCTGCACATTAGTGTTGGAAACTGTATCTTGCCAAATCTAAGTGTTTTTTCCCTCTGTTTTTTTTTCAGTCCCTTGAGAGCACCCGTCGAATGCTGCAGCTTGTTGAAGAGGTAAGGGCCAGCATTTTACTTGCACTTCTGTTGTGGGCAAAAGTGATGGAGAGTCTGACACTAAGTGTGGTTTCTTAACCTCACATCGCTAGGGCATGGCTTTACGTGCCACTCCGTCCCTCCTTATCCTTACCAGGGTCATTCAAGACACTGTGCCCTAGTTGCCAAGTGTCACAGTGCAGGCCAACTGCTGAGGCACAGTTTTGCCCACACAAGAGTATCCATTGAGACAGGCTACTCGACATAAACCAAGGAAAGAGCCTCCAAAGGTGACCTGGAGTCAGGGACAAGTGGCTGAGTTTGCGGCAGAGCTCCCGGAGCCTCATGCAGGCACCGCTCTGATGTCCTTGCCGTAACACTGCAAGTGGGGAAGGCGAGAAAGGCCCTCAGTCTGTTGCCCTGTCATCTTTAAATACCTCCCTCTCCATAAACACTTGCAGCTATTTATAGGGCATTGGTCACCACAGCATTTAAATGCCACTTCTTTATGTATCTCTGAAACCTTCGTTAGGATTTGAAGGCTCATGAGATGTCCCAGATTGAACCCCAGAAGGGAAAAAACAATTCAGTCAGGCTTCCTTTCACCCTCTTCTTAACAAAGGGGTTTAAAAGTTGGAAATTCCCAAGCTCACTTTCGTTCAGAGTGCTCAGCCATCAGGTGGTGGAAAACTTTGCTCACGCCTGACAGGACGTATTATTTTCAGACACCATGCGAGCTTTGGCTCTGGAGCTGGTGACATTTTTAATCAGGGTCATCAGCACTGACAGTCCCAGTACTCCTGACAAGCAGAGGAGTCTCCAGCAGAGACAACGGGAAGAAAATTACATCAGGTCCCACGTTCAGGAACAAGCACAAGCCCAGCCGTAGGCTTCATGGCCTTGAAATCAATCACGACTGTGGAGATCAATGGAGTCCAGTGGAGACAAAATTAAATTTCCATATACAGATAGACAGACAGATGGGTCATTGAGCATAGTCAGCATCGCTTCTCCTCCACAAACACTTCAGTTCTGGGCCCCTTGCAGCCCAAACATGCTCTTATCTCACAAGCAATCTGTCCCTTTTTGCTGCTCAATTCCCTGGACATGCCATTTCTAACCATCACTTTAAGTCAACTCTGTGCTGGATGCAGCTCCTCCTGAAATCAATTCAATGACGTGGAAGAGAGTCTCAGATGGGTACCTCCACAAATGCAAGGCAGGAGAGCCTGGTGCCCCAAAATGCCTATGATCTAAATAGGCAAGGCAGATGATGAGTGGGAAGAAAGAGAGGCGCAGGAAAGGGAAGTGATTTGCTCAGGGCCAAGCCATCAGTAAATATCAGCCCCGTCTCTCCTGAGCCGTATTTGTGTGACCTATGCACTGCTTGAGTCTTCCTAACATATTGAACCAGCATATTGTGAATGCCACTGTAATTTCAGTATTAAATCACAGCAAATGGCAAAGTGGGAGGAGAACTGGGACTGCTGAATTTACCAATGAATTTATGTAGGGCTCTAGCGCTTCTTGGAAGAGCTCAGCATCTCTCTGGACCTGGCTTTTATTCAGATGCTACAATATCTTCGTGATCAAATAGAGAAGTTTCTAAAACTAGCACTGAGTAGTCAAGGGAATTCTTCTACAATGAGCTGAATGTTATTTTCACTAATGCGACTACAAAAGACCTTTAAAATTTTTCTGTGGTCTAAACAGTTGGTTGATTACTCTGACCCCATTTCCTGGGTACTTTTAAAAAAATGCAGCATTTAGGGAGTGAGAGATTTTATACTGAAAAGACAAATGGTGAATGTCTTTGAAATTGAACTCGCACTGCTCTGATTTAATAGACCCAAAAAATCCAATTAGACGCCCTCGCTTAGCAGAACCTGTCTAGTGGGTAGAGATAGAAAATATTCTTTCTCAGTTAAAGAATGCTTTTTACTCTATTCTCTTGATACAGCAAATCTGTTTGTTATTCCTTACTCAGGAAAAGGATGCCTCCATGTTTAAGCATTATTACCATATACATATGTATGGATTCCTGTCATGGTTGGCTCTGCTCTATTACATACTGGGAAAATAGAGAATAAACAGACTGAGTTGGCTCCGCTCTGGAGACAGAAGAGTGCCGTCCACCCCGGGGAAGCCCTATAGCAGTACAAGGCATCCTTAATGCTGAAATGTAGGTCATAGCCTGGGGGACAAAACCAATGTCCCCAGAAGACCGTGCCCCCTAGGCTAGGCTGCGTTTGGAGACTAAGCCCTGGTGCTGTTCCAAGGGAACGCCAGCAAGGAAAACCCAATCTGTTACTGCTTCTTATTTTTATAGCACAGCTTTGCAAGAAGCTGATTGTTTCAGTCCTAGCACAACAAGGGAAGCAGGGAGAAGTGGTAGGTGGCTGTTGTAAAGATACCACTGCTTTGTCCCAAGGCAGGTACGTACTGGGATGGCAGACTACAAAAATCAGTTTGCTCTGTGGTGCCCTGCACACCCATTCAACACAGTTACATCTACACTGACCAGTGCTCATTCGAGCTACCCAGCTACTCAGTGCTATAAGTACCTCTATTTTATGATGATGCTGTGCAATGTTTGGGCCAAAACATAAAACAAAAATGAACTGAGGCAGAAGAAGTGAGACTAAATACACAGTTTGCGGCTGACCTTCTTATTTTCTTGTTCAAGCGTTTTACCTCTGAGCCAGCTTTATGAACTGCAGAACAACACATGCAAGGGGAAAAGCCGTGAGTCTGCTATCATCTTCTAGTAGAACCACCACGGCCTTTAAAGAAAATCAATCATTGCAGTGTGGGAAAAAAAGGCGGTTTCTAGCTATGATGCAGCAAGGGAAAAAAATATCCACAAGATCAGTACTGCAGAAAGCCCAGCAAGAAAGCACTTAGCAACATGTACAGATAAAAGGTCTGCTTTGTACATTTAAATCCAGACAGGACTACCTTCTCTCATATGCTGGGGGGGTTAAAGTCAAGTTTACTAACATATCAAAGCTGAAATGGTAAGCTATAAATGTTTGATAACCTCATGATGCTGCTCTACACAGACACTGAACAGACAGTATGCCATTTTACTAACTTCCTTCATTCTTGATTGGGAAGGGAGTTTCCCCGTGACATTTTTATCACAGTCAAATGTTCTTTAGTCATAAGAATAAAAGAAAAAACTATTCTATTCATTCAGAATTTGGTCCAAAGCTTGCCAAAGCTAATTGGAAAAACCCCTTTGACATCATTAGCTATTGGAACTGTTCTACTCAGAAAAGTGTTTTAATCTGTAATTCCACAGAAATACGTTTCTGGCACAGAGGAAGGTGATTCATAATTTGGTCCTATGCAGGATTAGACCCCTTTGTCTATGTGAACCAGCTGGGTAGCGCTGGAGTCAGGGTTATCGCCCTAGATGAAAACCAGGCACATAAGATTCTAGTGGGGCTTCACAGATTCGTATCAGCTGAGGATCTGAACCACAGGGTGAATTAACAGGCTGAGAAGTAACATGGCTCCTTAATCAGACACAGAGAGACATTACAGTGTTAACAGGGTGATAGGGAACTCGGAGCAGGAGCCGAGGAAACGCATTACTATGGATGACTGAAAAAAATGTTTCTTTGACCACATTTTTGTCTTTAGGGTGTTGACACTTCTCTTTAGTGTCTCTGGGAACTGTTAGCAATGTCCGCCTGACCTGGTACATAATTGTCTGTATTAATTTATTCAAAACAAACTCTATAATCCATATTGATTGAAGAAAAATTCTTCATTGAAGTGGAAGTTTATGTGTTCTTCACAGAACTGAGAGCGTATATCTGTTTTTCAGGGTATCTCCTGAAATGCAGAGAAAGTGAGTTCTAGAATTTGGATTCTGTATCTGATACATCATTCCCTTATACTGTTATGAAAATCACCCCTCAGCCTAAACCAAAGTTGGAGTAGCTGCCTTTTGTAGCAGGCATGGATAGGACGCAACACACTGTGGTCCTGGAGGGACTTGATGGGCCCTACGAGAAGTCATTCCAATTCTCTTCCTAGTTTTATGCCCACCTTGGGAAATTAGGCGATATAACAGCAATAATAAGAAATGATAAGAAATGAGGGTTGCTGAACACTCAGGACCAGCCAAAGCAAAGCATGGTCACCGGGCCCCTGCTGCGACCACGGCTCTTCTGTGAGCCTGTTATCAAGGTTTATGATCACTTGTTGTAAAACATATTCTTCTGGGCTGGCACTTTGCAAACACAGCTTTTGTCACCTCCTTTCTCTAAGCAACCAGTTCGAGTGTGTCTGCTGACATGTGCTCCCACCGAGACCAAGGGGAGTTTCGGTGATACTTTTAGTGCAGAAAACGCCAACATTGTCTGTGTTTGGGTCCCAAACACACTTGTGTGGCACATTTTTTTCCCTATATTCCTTTGTGAAGAGGTTTTTGAGGAGGTTTTGTAGTTTCCAGAGATGCCTCAGTCTGCTGTCACAGAGGGTCAGTTACTGAGTGTTTCTTTCCTGCTCAGACGTCTTGATGATGAGCACATTTTTAGAATAGTTCTGTCTTACAGAGATGTTTGGTTTTGAGCTATCTAAAAGATAAGTCACAATGGAAATGTGGAACTTTAAGGAGAGTCTGGATCTGTTTTAAATGTACAAATGTGATTTTTTTTTTTAATTGGCTTTACACAGTTATTTTTTTGTGAAAAAGCTGAAAATTAATCCTTAATAGAAACTTGGAACTGGAGGAGATTGTCACTTGATGTCTGAATCACCTCTCATCTTTGTCAGTGAGCATCTTTTTATTAGCTTCAATATGCTTTGGATTAGAGCTCAGATGCAGACAAGTCTATTCAATGCACACCCTTTAGTATTTTCACATAAGTATTAATGCTGTGGCAGGCTGCTCTTAAGAGATATGGTATTTCCTGATAAAATTAAATGGCACTGATGGTCAGGTAAGTGAAAGAAAATTGCATCTCCTTCGCTCTGTGCAAGAATTTAATATGAAATACAAACCATAAGATCTAATTGCCAAGTTTGTCTCTCAGCATAGGTCTTATTCAGAGCACGGGACACCTTAGCTGCATGAAGACAGTTAGTTCAGATGTTAAAAATTGCAGGAAAATAAGGTCAGAGGCTTAAAGAGCAGCAAACATTTCTCAGCCCGACTATGTTTGACTCACTGAAAGCCAACAAGTATCATACCACCAATTACGGGTTCTGTGAGTCCAATATTTAGAAGGGCTCCATGTCAGACTTCACCATATTTACTCAAAACCAAGACGACTGAGGATCTAAGCAGTTTCCTTGTTTTCGCATGAGGTATGTTTGTTGTAGTACATATAAATCTTTTGGGGTAAGACATCCTTGGGTATCACGAGCATAAAAAGAGCACAATAAAAAGCTAATGCACATCCAGTGCTCAGCAAATCTGACATCTGCCCCACAGAAAACATAAGATCATGAAAAGCGGTTTTCCTTACACTAAATAGGCAAATCTAAGATTCAGACACTAAGTTTCTAAAGGTTGCAAAAGTAAAAGCTGACCGGGATTCAAGTAAATGCAGTATGAGCTTGAAGGGAGGGAGAGCAGCAGCACATAGCTGACCCAACGGCAGTAGGGCACAGCAGACACTGGGGAGAGACAGGAGGTTTTTTCTCTCCACCTAGCAACTCATGAAGGATTTTAAAAAAAAAAAAAAAAAAAAAGAAAGAAAGAATGAGCCAGGCTGCACAGACCTGATGTTTTTCCCAGTTTCTACAGTGACGTAGACATTAAAGACAAGAAAGGGAGTGCAGGGAGAGGCAGACGAGAGTGCAACAAGAGGCCTCTCGCATCCCTCTTGAACTGAGCATGATCCTCTTGATGCAGAGCAGAGAAGCACCAGCTGCACCAGTCAGACAGCCCTTGAGTGTGGCAGAGAGTCAGGCTTGTAGCTGAGCCAATGTGGGCAGCGCAGCGCAGGCCTGCCTGCGAGCATGGACCAGGCGGCTGATGGCCAGAGAGACTTCACCGCTCCCAGAAAAAGAGATGAGCGATGGCTGTGAGCAGGGCAGTTGTGGGGAAAGATAATATGAAGTCCTTAATTTGCCTGAAGGAGGGGGAGGATGGCCTGAAAAGCAACAGGGACAGTCAGGACTCCAGGTTTCTGTTCCTCACGTTCCTGTGCAAATATGGGCATCTCCCCTGCCCTCTGCTAAATCGACACCACCAACTTTATCTCCTTCACAGGGGTATGGGTGGCTCTGTGTTCATGGGAGCAGCTGAACTACTGCTGCACATGTCCAGGTAACTCCCCTGGCAAGCTGTCAGGCCGCAGAGGATTTTACTTCCTCTGTTATTGAAATGCAACAATCAGGAGATCGTTCAGGGCATTAATTATTCAGAGACATTATCACCGCTCCAAGCAGAATGGAGCTAGTTTCTCCTTCGTAATTAAAAAGGAGCTAATCTGATCTGTGATATAGCTTAGTATCACAGCACCCAGAAACCTGAGACACCTGATCACACCCCAGAGAGATGATAATGCATACAAAACCCGGACTTGTGAAAGGTGCCCTGCTGCAGATTTAGGCGGGTGGGAGCTCTGAATTGCTTGGCTTTTGCTCAAGTCCTGAGTCCAGCAAAGGCGATGATAAGATTCCCATTAACCTCTGCGGGAGCAGGGGTGTGATCAGCACACAGGATTTAAAAATCCTGCCTTCAAGCTCGATCCAAAGTCCATTGATGCTAGAGGTTTCTCTTGGCTGAACTAAAACTTGGCTCAAACAACCCATATCTGTTAGATCTCCAAGCCAAAAAAATATGGCTTAATCCTATTAAATATTAGCCTGCTTTAAAATGGATTTCCTAAGTAGGTAAGCTTTCTGACTTCTGTGTTGCAAGCGCTGTGTACAAACCACTATGCCTCCTTCCCAAACAAGTCTGCATCATACCTGTTTTCCTTGGGAATTTCTCCTGTGGGATGAACACACACCTGCAATGTCAACACCCCCTTCTCCTGCTTCAGAGAACTTGGAGATGAACCCTCTCTTTTTAGAAATTACTCTTGTGTCAAGTGATTATTTTAATCTCAAGGTCCAAAACTTTGTCTTTTCTGCAGTGGTTCAGTATCCCATTGAATCATGAAGGATTGATGGTACAATTGAGAGTACCCGGTTCCTTACACAGTGTCCAGGCACATAAGGTCTTTGGACTGTGCCACCAGCCCCTTATGACCTTGTCATTCCTTTCACTGTTTTTCTTTTGTCTTCCTATGTCCCGTATCTAGGGCTGAGTGTTCCCTCACTGATCTCTCTTTCTCTCTCTCTTTCTTCTCCCCCTCTCTCTCCTTACCTTGCTACCACTATTGGGATGTAGAGTAAAGATGCTGGTATCAGGACTTTGGTTATGTTGGATGAGCAAGGAGGTAAGTTCAGATTGCTTCAGTAAGGAAGTATAACCATTCTCAAAGTACTGTACTAACTGTGTGCAATCCTGAAAACGAGGGCCAGAAAATACATTGTGGTTGTGCATGAGAACCCCAAAACCTCTTTGCCTTTATCTTCATTGTCTGACAAAGGCACACGCAATTACTGCGTAAGAGTCTGAACTTCTTTTGATCTGTTTCCCATTAATGTCAAAGAGAGCTGCAGGCTGAACTCATCCAAATTACCATTTTTTTTCAGCAAGGTTTGGGTCAAGATCCAGCTACATGATGAGAAGATTTGCCTCCATAAGTGTAAAATCCAACATTATTTATGCAGGTGCAATGTAATTTTCTGACTTGTTTTAACCACAAGTAAAAGGCATGCAATAAATGCATCGTAAAAGAAGGTAAACCAGGTTTAGTTTGTGTAAAATTCATTTGATTTTTGTATAGAAATGTCAGTGAGGATAACAGGAATTTAACATTAAAAGGTACACCACAATCAGCTCATTACAACTGGACAGATAGGAGCTTTCAAGCTTAGATGAATTCCTGTCTGTGGATGACAGTGACAAAGACAGCGCTAGATATATTCAATACATTCCAGGAAATTACATTTTTGCCCTTCATAATATTACAAAGAAGTGGGTAGCTTCCCTCTCCAACAAAACTATTAAGTCCTCATTTGCTGCAGACCCACAGCACCAGCAAAATGGTGTCTCCAAAGAGAAGTGAAATCAGCAGAGCATAAATTTCTGCTACTCTATATCAAACCAACCCCCCAAAAAGCCCTTGTTGTTATTTACTATGTGGCATCATACAAAACTGTACTAAGAAATGTTTTCTACAGAGGTAATGCTGTATTACTCATCAAGCCCAGACAGTGATTACAAGCAACGGTACGGCATTGTTGGGAAATGGGCTGCGGAACCTGACAGGCCCTTTCCATCTGCAATGTCCCTGCCTCTCTGGCAGTAAAATGAATGAAAAGTAATAACAGGGCCTAAACAGAAAGTATTTTCTCTTATTTGCTTTTTTGTGTGCGTCTCATTCCTTCCCCCCTACCTCCCCCTTTAGGGAGAAGAATTTAACCTAACCAAATTTTGCCGCATCGATTTGTCTTGACAAGAAAAATATTACAGAGAATATTTTGTTGCTTTAAAAAAAATTTTCTGAATAATGGAAGTAAAAGAACTGCACTGAATACAGAAAAACAGAAATTACTTATGTTGAAACAGATATGGCACCTGTCTAAATAATGTGTTTTGTTTCAGAAGTGAATTATACAGCTAAAATAAATCACAAATATTATCAAAGAAAGTCCATAAATATCCAGGTCTGTCTTGCGATGTAATTCACAGGCAGATCAGCAGAAACTTCAGTGGCTCCTATAACTTCCCTTGTGCTTAGTGGTGGGAAAGTATGTTTCTGTTCTCTAACTGTTATTTTTCCACAGATTGCTGGGGGGGTTATTTTGTTTTTAACCCTGAATTTTGTTTTTCACTTTGGAGTTCTACTATTGCTAAAGCCCTGTGTGCAAAAGTTGTCTGACCAGCTCTCGAGTCGTGCTAGGAAGTCGTGTGAGCCAAGGAGCTGAGACTGGACCCACTGACCTCTTTGGAGTCCAGGGAACTCAATATTAAACTCTTGTTGACACTGAAACCTGAAATGTATGTTGTATGGCCAGAGATGCAGTTAGTCGATAAGTACAGGAAAGAAACAGACAATTTAAAAGCCTCTTTAAATTGGTTATGGTCATGCCTTAAGTGGTTCAGTAAATTTAGCTTGTGACTATATGGTATGGGTTTCTCAAGGAAAACAGCCTAACAATTCTGCAAATCCTGGGAATATTGTAACCACTGTACTACGCTAAATGTTTAATTAAGTTTTGTCCATTTTAGCCACATGCAGCTGTAATAATTCCTGATTTTATTTTTTTTTTTTTAGTGATAAAGGACTTATTATATTATTGGGCAAAAACCGCTAATGATGACTTTGAACCCTCTGTAATTAGTGCAATGTGTGCAACCCACGGATGTCTCAGCAGATTATCAGATTAAGGAAATAATTTGCTAACACTGCCATGTGATCTCTTTTCAGCTGACTGCACAAGTCACTTAAGATTATTAGGTGTTAAATAGACAAAAAACATGACATTGATCTTTCCAGTGGGCGGCAAGGAGAATATCTAATCTCTGCAGTTGCTCAAAGCTCTATTTCTAGGTTTCCTTATAAAATTGCTTGCTTTGAAGTTAAACAGACCTCACAAGGAAAACTTCTTTGAGCTGATCTCAATCTAAATAACGCAAAGCAGAACTCATTTTCTGACATCAATATGCAGAAGTCTTTGGGATCATAAAAGGGAATAAGTCAACACAGTTTTACAACACCAATGTATAAATTGGTCTCTATACAATAAAGCCAGCCTGGCTAGCTCCTATTGCCTAAACATTTAGGACAGTCTGTTATGTCCCTACAGAGATGTGGAGCTTCACAAGAGCTTTCATGACTCCTCTTTCACAGAGAATGGGACTGCCATAAAAACTAGAGACCTCTCCAGTGCCCTTTGAAGTCACTGGGAATCTGAGTGGGCTTTTGGAGTAGTACCTCTGCAACACCATGAGTCACCATTTTTTGAGCTAGGTCTTATCACCCAAAACAGTTCAACTCAGTTCTTCCCCTCAGGAACCCACAGGAAAGAGCTGAGAGGTTAGATTCTCCTTGTTGAGATTTTTTTCCGTCAGGGAGAAAGCCTTTTCCAGACCCTATGTGCATCCATAATGCTTGCATTTTTTTAAACCTAGCCTTGAGTCGAGTTCCCTTAATTAATTATTTAAATATAAATTTGTACATAACACTTTAAATGAAAATATTTACATTTTACACTAAAAATGTCGTTCTGCAATGGATTATTGAGCAGTTGCAATTGCTCTGCTTCATTAAATATGCCTTTGAAACATGTTTAGAAAAATTTTAATATTTGGACACACGTTGGTTAAAAGCAGACTGTAGGAATGAAACTGACAGCACAAAGTGGGGATATGAAGATAAACCTGAATTGCTGACATAGCAGGTCATAGCTCTCTTCCTCCAAAGGAAACTCCCATCGCCTGGGAGTATCAGCAGCCAGAGATATTTGGACCTTCAAGGATGTTTTTTTGTGTGATGATGCCCCCACACAGTTTATTACAAAAGAATTTTGCTCTTGTATTCAAAATGGCGTGCAAGGGAGAAACTTTTCCAGTAACAACAGTAGCAACACAGCCATTTTTCATCCAAGACAAGATAGAGGAATAGCCACAACTTTGATAAGCCACAAAGAAAATGTCAATGCACCACACCAGCAGCAAATGCATAACCAGCAATGCCAGAGAATGCAGAGAGTAGCTTCATCTACCCAGCAGATCTGTACTGCAGATCAAGTTGAAGTACGGAGATAAAACTTCGGAATAACTGGGTGATCCTACAAGTAGAAGGGTTGACACCAAGTGCTAGATGACCTCTACAGTTTTTGCATGAGTTGCAAGGTTTATGGGTTTGTATGAGTTATGGCTGACCTGTTTCTACGGCACCAGAGAAACAACTGCAGTAAATACAAAGATATTTACCATTTACCATTCTTATCCATCAGAGAGCAAAACTATGGCCCCCTGCACAGGCGCCTTCCCCAGCTTATCTCCTATTCAACAACTACCACGAGACTTGATAGGCAGTGAGATGACAAAAGCAGGGTTGCTAAAGGTGCTCCAACACCTATGAGTTGAGCTGATCAGAGTCAGAAATGGTTTGCTAATTAGCAAAAAAAAAAAAAAAAAAAAAAAGGTAACTATCCAGATTCTACAGGAAAAATGGAATTAATTATGTTGAAAGTGTAGCACAGAATAAAAGACAGACAGCCTCCCCACAGAAGCAGGCTGTGCCTTGTCTGCTGTTATTTTTAGCACAGCTACATGTGGGCTCACAAGCACCCCCCACCAGTTCTCTTCCATTTGTACCTGTGCTCAGCAATGCCTCTCAGAGCGGAGCTAGGTCAAGACTCAGGATTTCTGAAAAGGCTGTCCTAGAAATGTACTTCACTCCAATATGATTCTCCTTTCTGGAAAATGGGATCACTGAGTATTATCAAAAACAGTTAATCTGCCGACTCTTTCAAATTCAGCCCTCTTGTATGCAATTATGATTACAATGTGCTCTTAGATGCCCTTTTCTTTTTCCCCCCCTCTAATTAAAATTATCCTTGGTGGAAATTGCTTCATTGCACAATACTCCAGACAAAGGAGCAAGTTCCCTTCACAGGCATTTAACTGACATTCAAGCACAGGCCCCAGATCCTGGCCACTAGTCAAAGAACATTTGTTATAAATTACAGACACGGATGCAAAGGTAGCGCAACACCACGCTTGCCCTGTCCTGGTCCTGTATCCAACGCTGTATTAAGATGCTTTTGCAGCTGTGTTTGCTCAAGAGACCACAGGAGCAGCTGAGGGATGCCCTTGCTACAGCTTCCCTCTCCCAGCCACTTCCCCAGATCTTCCCCAGGTGGGGATTTGCCAGGCTGCTACGCAAGATCCTAGCAAAGACCCACTGGAAAAGGCCCACAGTGCTACAGTAAAACTAACAAGACTAGCTTATGATCCTTCAGTTGCCTATGGTTTTAATACAGAAGTAATTCATAAGTATAACAATCAAAGTAAAAAAATATCCCTTCTTGTATCCTAAGATATGCCATTAGTTTGCCATAAGAAGATATACAGCTACTACGTTTGAATCAAAGTGACATTCTCGGACATAAAAGAGTATCAATATGCAAAAAGGGCTAGTAATCAGCAGAGCTTCCTAGAAAAAAAAAAGAAGGAAATCTCAATGAAACATACCTCTGACATGTATTCTGCTTCCAGAAAACATCAATTCTCTTATATATCATATATGGTATATAAACACATATATAGATGTAGTATATTCAAAGAATACTGCAAGAAACTATCAAATGATGTCTGAACTGTGACCTTGAAGTCCTTCTCTAAATGGGAGATAAAGGACATGATCTTTTGTAGGTGTGAATTTGCGTAGGTTGATGGCAATGTATGCCAGCAGACTGTCTTCCTTAAAACCTTTAACACAATACTCAAAGTTGGAATAGGGAAGGTCTATAAAAACAGACATTAAGTTAACCTTCTGATAGCCATCTGATTTCTTACCAGCAGTGATTCATTCTGGGACAGATTTTAATTTTAATATCAGTTATATCAAAACAAATCCAGAGTGACCCCATTCAGTTAATGCCTCTATAATATTTATGCCTCAATAATTGTGGTTAGACTCATGAATCTATTTCCTTGCCTGTGGGACCAGATCTTTGACAGGTATAAATCGGTGTTGCTCCATGAAGCCAGGCTAACTACACGGATTTAAACTGGTTAACAATCCAGCCCACGACATTAACAACTAGCAAATGGTTTTAGGAGCAGCAGCCAGCTGTCTAGACTTCTGGGCTACAAATATGACATAGGCTTTTTTTTTTTTTTTTTTTTATTACACTGATGAAGTTTTCTTTAATGGAAGATAAATTAGCTGTGGGTCTCTTTTCTATTCAGAAATAATACGGGCATCACACACAAATCCTGAAGCAGGATAAATTAAGTCAGATTCCTGGAGAGAGCCATAATTTAAATGAAAGTCTTTGAGTTGTGTTGAATATACTCTTCAATTAGCACTCATCTATTCAGGCAGGAAACAGGGAAAGTAAGTTCAAAAGGCCCTACTACGTACCTGGCTTCACAGAATGTGCATCTGAGCAAGGAAACACGTTTAGACTGAAAACCATTCACGGAACCAGATCTAGGACTGATCCCTGCAGTCTTACGTGCATTTTCTACTGGCCAGACAAAGATAGAAAAATACAGGCAGCAAAATCAGTGGAAGAAAGGTCATTACTTCTTGTCCCTTCCAGTGTCAAAATATACACATGGAAACAGCCTTCTTTTAACTGAGAGCCCTGAGAACCAGCCAGGCTCCACAAACACAGGTCTCACAAGCAGTGGGTGGGAATCCATAACAGAAATTCAGCAATTCCCATCACACGGCATGAACCAGCACAAAAGCCAGCTCACACTCCCGCAGCTGCTTCCCACAGCAAGAGCCAGCGCTGCCCAGCGACGCAGGAGCAGGCAGGACTCCGAGGTAGCGAGGAGCAGAAGCACTTAGAGGAGTATCACCTTCTACCACATGCTCACGTTTCTGATAAGACTGACAATCTGTGGCTACAAACTTGAACCAAAGCTTCTGCTAAAGCCTCCAACTAAAACGTGCATTGAAACAACCCAACCTTGTACTTCTGCTTCTTGGCTCAAGCAGTTTCAGGTTTCCTTCTGAGTTTCCCAATCCTTCACACACATTATATGTGCCCCTTTTAGAGGACACTGCGAGGTAACTCTGATCCTCTAAATGTATCCTTGAATTTGAGATCAATAACTCCTTGGTATCAGGAGGCAAACACATCCAGCTGAGGAGAATGAGAACTGACAGCTGAAAAGCAGATGCAGCTGGCAACACTAACATGGCACCTCTCCTCCTCAAAGCTCAGCCTCATGCAAGAATTAAACAAAGAACACAAGTTCAATATTTGAATTATTTCAGTTTGAATAATTTAGGCCAGGATTTTCAAGGCCCTCTAGGGGTGAGATGCCCAATTCCCATTAAAATTAATTAAATAAAATTAATTTTAATGGGAATTGGGTATCTAAATCCCCAAGAAAGCTTTGAAAATCTAAACCTCAATTGTTATTAGAAACCCAAGTAAGAAATCAGGCCTATTGCTTTGCACTGACGTCAATATGCACATGATTTTTTTTCTAAAATCACTTTTAAAATTTTTTTCTTCTTGATAAGGCTCAGTTAACATCAGAGATGACATTAAATTTCTCCTATAACCAGTGCTCTCTTCATTCCTTTCCTCTCAGTTCTAATTCTGTGTTTATACTTTTTTCTATTCAATATGGGGAATAGGGACGTACTTGTGTTTTACTGGAATTGCTTTACTTTGCCTCTTTAGGTAGTTACAGTTTTTACTGGATTGAAATGCCACTCCAAGTGACTGCCTCATCCCATGTAATACTTATTTGGGTTTATCCATCATGGAACAAATTGTGAGGCTTTCCACCCATGTAAAATGGCATTGCTACTCCAGACTTTACATCAGTGAAGGACCCATTCCTACAGTTTTACATTGTGGCATTCTGTTCCTCAAGGCTGCTATTCTCAGCTTTTGTAGTGAAGAAATTTACACCTAAAATTATCCTGAGCTACCAAGTCACTAAGAAAACCCTACCCTTTCATCAGCCTTAGGTGGAAATAAGCCAAATTCTGTTTGATGCCAGCAGAAAGACAGTGCCTAGTTACTGGCCTTGGTGTTTTGATAACTTGCCTTGGAACAAATCAGGAGTGACCCCACTGGAAAACATGAGTCTTCACCCAATGCTTGTTTTCACAAGATCCCTTGGGGACACAGACAATGAATGCCACAGCCAACAGTCCTCTTTCAGTGAGCATCAGGCTCCTGTGCTGGTTATAATTCCTCTGTGTACACTGGGGTTACTCCAGATTTGCAGCATCCACACTAGAAAGAAAACCAGCCCTGAGGCCATACTCAGGTTAGAAATTAATATCCAATACCAATCAAAGTGGTAGGTCTCAGTTTCCTCAGCCTCTGGAAAAAGGAATACTTGGACACAACTCTTAACAGCTCACTGTACTCTGGTACTGTTACTACCAGCTCTCCCACTCAGTTACTCCCTAATCAAAGCAATTACACTGCCCAAAATCACCTAATTCCAAGGGATTTGTAAGCATAAGTAACTGAAGTATTTTCCATGGAAAGACACCATTTCTTTTGTATTAACGTACATAAATGCAAAATAATAACACTTTATCTTTCTTTCTCTTGGATGTCATTGGTGTCTTAGTAAGTGGATGTACTGTATTATGTTTCTGGACCTTAAACTTTATAACCCTTCCTTTCTACATCATTACATCTCGTTTAAATTGATATATTTCAAACATCTTCCTCCTTTGTTTTACTCTTCCCATGTTAGCAAAAAACATCTTCGGCATCGAGTGCAGCATACACCCTTTCAACAATGCATCAGCTCAGATTAATGCATTGTAATGTCATTATTAATTCAGTTCTACATGGTCATTTTTCATGTTCTGTTGAAGACAAAAGCAAACAAACAAAAATACAATTCATTCCACACTGTCATCCCTTTGTCCTGACCAGAACAACTCGATCGTGTTGAAGAAGGCATGAACCATATCAACCAAGACATGAAGGAGGCCGAGAAAAATTTAAAAGATTTAGGGAAATGCTGTGGCCTTTTCATATGTCCTTGTAACAAGTAGGTACTGGGTACCGGCTCTGCTATGTGGTGTCCAGTTTTTTGTCACAGTGAATGTCTGAAGTTTTTGTCTTTTTTTTCTTTGTCCTTTTCCATCTGCTTCATTCTGTGGGGATAAAATACTTGTGTTTAATCAGAACAACTGGAACGCATCGAAGAGGGAATGGACCAAATCAATAAGGACATGAAAGAAGCAGAAAAGAATTTGACGGACCTAGGAAAATTCTGTGGTCTTTGTGTCTGTCCATGTAACAAGTAGGTGCTGCCTGCCTCATCTCTTTGAGCACTTAAGGCTGATCCCAAAGGCCTTGTGAAGCTCATCCTTGCTAGGCACACGGACAGGATGAGCATGTGGCATGCAGAAAGAACGATTCTGGTTCAAATGCATTCATCTCATAGCATAGACAACTGACTGGGAATTACTGTAGATGCATTAAAATCAGGCATACTGCAGTGAAAGCTTCACTGTTGACACCTTTTAATGGTAAAAGTTTCAACATTTTACACAAAGTGTACCGAGTGGTTCCATTTTCCAGCAAATAAAAACACTGGGGCTACCTTACTCCTGGAGACCCTAAATTTTGAAACATATTTTCACAAACAAGTTAATAAACAAAACAAAAAAGCTGAAAATGCAGAAAAGGTCATAGTAAACATTACTCCAAATTATGGATGAAAATCACACAACATTGTTCAACAGAAATAGTCCTTAATGAGATCTTGAAAGTGATATGATGTTTCACAATTGGAACCCAACTTGAAATGGTTTTCATCCTGCCATAGGCAGCAAATTTGAGAAAACTTGAACATGTCATGCCAAATTTCTCTCGTTTGGGTAGCACGTACACTAAGCAGAAATGTTGAAATGCATCGAATTTGCTTGCATGCCATCACACTTGAACGAAACCGTCCTCCAAGTAACGCAAAGCTTGTTTTAAGTGCCAAATGGAAATGCAATGTGCAGTTATGTGGGTGTAGGAAATCAGGGACAAAGTGGACCAACCAGGAGTCCTTGAGGAACGGCAAATCCAGCATGCAGCGAGTAGGCATGCAACCAGGTTATGGTGAAAACACTCCTAAAGGGTTGGCCAGAGATTGCGCAGGAAACAAAGCAGAGTAGCGTGGCTCTGTAGGGTTATACTCCCTTTCTGCGTGGCACAGATACTTTTTCACAGCCAGGGCCTAATCCTACCGTGATTATCAAGATCAAATGAGAGCGCGCTGTCCTGGAGTTCAGTGGGTATTTTGCCAGAAATCAGAACGGTAGGACTGGGTTTGTGCCTTATCAATCGCCATTTATTTTGAAGTTAATTCCCCTGGGACATGATACAGATACCACCTCAGCTTTAAAAAAAAAATCAATTTTGCTCCTGCATACCAAGCCACAAATACTTTGGTGGGCTGAACATTTTGCCCAGAATAGGTGTACTGTTGTCTTGGTGTGCAGAATAGGAGAGAGGCAAGGAGGAATTGAAAGAGCTACACACACATACAGCCTTTTTCAGTGGGACTGCCTGCTCTGATACTGGCTTTAGCCCCGCTGTCCTGCACCAGGGGACCCAGCACAGAAGAGCTGCAGGTACAAGAGTATGCAGCAGAAACTTTATATCTCCCACACTCTAAAAACTGTCGCAACTTAAAGAGGAACGCTGTCCTGGCTCACTCCTGCTGGTGAAACCTGGCATAACACCTACATCAGAAGTT
The DNA here is from genome assembly GCF_028500815.1 of Rissa tridactyla. Classification (NCBI taxonomy): domain Eukaryota; kingdom Metazoa; phylum Chordata; class Aves; order Charadriiformes; family Laridae; genus Rissa; species Rissa tridactyla. The sequence goes on from NC_071468.1 coordinate 4,519,051, forward strand.
CACCCTTGAAGTACAAAAAAATCCAATGTATTTTGCAGAAATTGTCGCGTTTCAGAGCAGCTTTCATATCTGTACTGTAGGAAAGGCTGCTCAGAACTGGCAGCCAGCCCTGTGGCATGGATGGGGTTAGCACCTGACACGTGGCCTTAAAATATTTACCACTTCGCTATAATTGCAGTATCATGAAGTCAATAGATCCAGGAACAGAAAGATAGTGCATGCTTTTGATGTGGGGGATGTTCATTTTTAAAGGTGTCTCTTCCCTGCTTTAAGGCAGTATTCTGACCTTTGCAGTCTGCAGACAGATTTGATAAACTAGCACTGCTAATTAGTCAATGTGTTCCGAAACAGAGTATGGATGAACAATGCTTTTAGAGACTGTTCCTTGAATCACTATGCCAGGAATCAACTGGTACAAATAGGATGATATTCTGAGAAGTGGAGTGTAGGAGGGAGAGAAATCCGTACAGTTCTGAGCATTAGTATCACCATGATCCCCTAATGCTCTGCTGGCTGGTGGTAAATTAATGGTATACATTTCAAAAGATGAACCATTTCACACATAATTATACTCTCCTACTTGTAAATGCAACTCTGTGAGCCTTACCAAAAGGTATGGCTTGATTCTACATTCTTAAGAGACACAAAATGCCCATGGCATGAAACTTTGACCAGACTGCATTCAAAAGCACAACTACTATTGACTGTCAGCAGACCCAGACTCCACCTGTTGACTTTAATGGGAAGTCCACAAGAAAACAGGGATCAAACTCTGGGTGTATAAAATCCCCTGCCTCAAACACAGAGACTGTCTCACTCACAAAGTTGCACAGGCCTAAAGAACAGGCAAATACCTCAAAACATATGTGCAGCAAGAGAACTACTTTCACTCATTTCTAGAAAGATCAAAGCTGATGTATAATTTTCGAGAACTAAGAACAAATAACCTAGCCATCTTCTTTTTAAGTCTTCACAAATTTTAATGGAAATAAGCAACAAAATATATATGTAGGAAAGATCCTCTTCTCATCTATATTTTAATTCTATATTGGCGCATACGACACATCTTCATGCTCAACAGATGCTGAGCTGCTTCAGGGGTCATGGAGTGAACACAACACCAGAGATGGGTTTGTTGTGTCTTTTCACAAATTCCACAGAAGCAGAGTCAGTTTCTGCCCCAAAATCCATGCCACAGGGCTGTTTATATGACTGATTGGAGCTGACTGAGGAACAGGGAAATTGTGGAGATTTGCAGTTCCCAACAGCTTTGTTGGAAACTGCTCCATTTCCAGAATAAAATCAAGAACTTATACCTACAGACCCCAAACACTCACTGTGGAAGTGTTCAGTCTCATCTGATGACCCCAGTGACAGCAACCCTAAATATGCTGCACATGCTAATCTGCCACTGAAGGTATGCCTGGATTTTAATTTTCTATCCATGGCAGCTCAGTCAAAAATGGCTCTCTGAAAGCTGATGTAACTGTCATAAACAACAAATATAACAAGTTGCTAGGCTATTTTGAAGTCCTGTGGTTTAAAGCTCCTGAAGGAAGTGATGATCCATTTTTGCCTGTGTCTTGCTTATTGTGAAGCCTGTTACTGCTGATGCATTAAGAGTATGATGAACTATTGGGGCAACTGTGCTTAGTGAGAATGCTTCACTACTTATTCATGCCTGTAGCTGGTGCATGAAGAAAATGTAGAAGAATTTCCCTTTCTGATGCTAGATTGCTTGTATCTTTTCTTTTCTCCTGCACTCATTTCACTTCTGCCTATTTTACTTTTTGTCTCTGTGGACAAAGGTTTGTACATCAACTGTCGATGTATGATTACTATTTTCAAGTACCGATATATTATTTGAAAATCTAATGAACGCTATGAATTTTATGAGAAAATCATCCCCAAATCACCCTGGGAAAGGTTAGTGGCTTTAAATGCCTATTAATGCCACATATACGTTAAAAAACATCAACAGAAGCCCAATCTTCTGCCTGGCGAAATGTTAAAATCTAGCCAAATCCATTTTTCTCTAAGAGGGTGTGTTGCTGTGATGTGATGTACACACTATACTTGGCAGTTTTGTTTTTTATGTCTGTCTGCCAGTACGTTCTTCTGTGTTTGATGTCAAAACGTATGTGTCACTGAAATTAAACAATGTTTTCTACTTATCTGTATTTCTTCTCTTCTTGTTTTTTCTTTTTCCTTATTTTTTTTTTTCTTCTTTCTGGAAACTAAGTCAACATCCAAAAACCTGTGTGCGGTGTTGTGGACTTGACAATTGCAATTCACCCTATTGGAAACAAAACTTCTGACCATCACAGTTGTTGTGGCAGTAAAGTGAAAAAAACAAAAACAACCCCCCTCCTTTTATTCAGGCTTATGATATATCGGTATACAATCAATGACTCTCTATCTGAAAACTCATTTGCTTGATTCAGCTTTTAGCTTGGAGAAGTAAAGAGTTTTGCATTTGTCCTTGTCCACTTGATGCCTTGTTACTCATCAACTTTTTTGTATAGGCTTAAATCAAGCGATGCTTACAAAAAAGCCTGGGGCAATAATCAGGATGGTGTTGTAGCCAGCCAGCCTGCACGTGTCGTAGATGAACGGGAGCAGATGGCCATCAGTGGTGGCTTTATCCGCAGGTGAGCCTTTTTATCCACTGTTTTCTCTCTTTTCTCCTCGTCACTGATATATTTAGATTTCTTCCATATGGTCATGAGTTCTGTGATGCTCATTAACTCCTTCAGTGGTGCTGGGTAGTGTAATGGAGTCAATGTTTTCCACTGAGTTGTGGGTGCTAAGACTTAGATTGATAGTGATTCGGACAGTGGCTAAAGACCTCCTGTGTCTACTGACTTCCCCTGGCCCTGTGGGTGCCTACCTGAGCTGGTGCAAAGGCTGGTTATGTTGCTGGAAATCTTGAAAGTCAGGGTCCTAGTCCCGAGAACCAGAAGATGCTTGAAAACGTGGCCCTAAACCTTCTTCCTTGAGACTGCCCAGATTTGAGCAATAATAAAATAGAAAGAATATCTATTTGTTTACTTACAGCAGCAATATGAGGTTGCAGATTGTCAGGGCCAGTCAGTGCTGTCCTCTGCACTCCAGCTCCCTGGCATGAACAATGTGCTTTTCCTGGGGGCCTTATTATCAGTCTCATTAATAATAGCGTTCAAATGCCTCAGAAATGAAGTGTCAGATAAATACTAGTTTATTGTTATTATGTCTCAAGATATGTACTGCTCATTATCCATCCTTGCCAGAAGATGTACCAAAGGATCCAGCGCCCCTTCCTCTCGTTTCAAAAAAAAAACAGCCTCAGGCTCTCTGCCAAAGCACCGAGCCAAGCGCAGAACTCGGAGCACATTTTTAACTAGAGGCACACCACTTCTCTGCTTGTGTCTGTCCAGAAAAACTCACTGAACAGGGAATGATGCCCCATTCCTCAGCTGCTGTAAAGCCATAACCACGGAAAAACATTGATGCTTTAGTGGCAACCCCTGCGCATTCAGATGAAAGCCAGTTTGAAACACACAGCTATACTAATGGCAACCAAACTGCAAACTTTCAGCAATGCATAGGGATCCAGCAATAAGTACATACTGATTACAGTGCTTATAGAGCATGTATTTAGATGACAATGCTATCAGCTGAATGGATAAAGGCATACCAGTGGGCAAAGCTTTGATCTCTGAAGATTAAGGACACTGAATTAATAAGCAATTATCTTTCCGAAAACTATTATCCACTTATTTTTTTTGGCTGCTGTGATAAAGGGAAATCAGTGTGATAGAAACAATGCTGTCATGCAATCTGGAGCGTGGGATGGAGCTGCCATTTAAGTTTGCTGGGTCTGCCGTTCACTTTTTTTTTAATTTCTGGATGGCAGCCCCACCAAAATGAAGACTGGGGTGTGATAACAGAATAGCAGTGGAGGAAGTTATGCTACACCATAATTGTTCTGCAAATAGCCTGTAGCACCCTTTTGGCACCTATGTTAACACAAATTGCACTAGAGACTCAAAGCAGTGATTTTCTGAGGGGGACCCATGGACCTTGCTTTTCCCTGCATCGGTTACCACATGCCTCTCCAGTCACTGGAGCACTGAACTGGGCCTTGGCTCAAGTGTAAGTTTTTTCTTCTAAAAAACCAAGTAACTGAAAAAGATGACGCTAAAAGGAAAGACAAAGGATCTTTACTAAAGCCAGTAAATCTGAGAGAAGCTGCTTCTGTCATTTACCAGAAATACATTTAATTAAATAGGATGTTAGGTCAGGATTTTCACAGCTGAAGCAGCTCTTCCACAGTATTTCAGTGAGCCCCAAGGGTAGGAGGACTGGACAGTATCCATTAGCTATGTGTAATTCAAGGATGGGAGCTGGTATAGATTCAATTCCACATTTCCCACGTACTCTAATCACGCACGGGTCCAAATGGAGCACCATTTCATTCTTTGTTTGAGAAGGACCATCACTAGCAGAGAGGTGGAGTATGTGGTACAGACAAGCTCAGGCAGCAGCACTTCTAGGAGCAGCGGGCACAAGCAGCACAAAAGGAGCCACAATGAACCCAGACAATTAATCCCAACATCCAAAAAATAAGCATGTAAAGATTTTCAGGCTAGCTACTTATTAATCTCTTTTCTTCAAAGCTGAGCACAGCAGCAAGCTCCTCAGGTGACAAGTGGAGGAGGATGCAGAGGAGGTTTTGGGTGAATCAGAGTTTCAGGGGGAACCTCCTCTGTCTCTGCTTCAAATAATTGTTTTTTCCCCGCCCAGGGTAACAAACGATGCCCGGGAAAATGAAATGGATGAGAACCTTGAGCAGGTCAGCGGCATCATTGGCAACTTACGTCACATGGCCCTGGACATGGGCAACGAGATTGACACACAGAATCGCCAGATTGACAGGATCATGGAGAAGGTGAGAGCTGACGTTTCTAAGAGGACCCCAAAAGGGGCTGTGTTTTCCCTTCTGCAAGCACGGGCTGTGCATGCTGCAGTTTTTCTTCAGCTCAGGGAAGGGCAAGGGACAGAAATAGCTGCTAGAGCTCCTCTCTCTTCTCCCACCAAATCATTGTGCCACAGCAGAGCTTGTTGCTGTGGATCTTCAATAACCTCCAATGCAGGTCAGAATGAACCCACACTGTTGGGTTTTCAGGACAACAGCTGGTGGGGGAACCCCTTAGCACAAATCAAGGCTCCTTCTGCAACAGCTTTGGGAAAGGATAAATGCCCTGAGCTTTGCAGAACCTCAGGGCTTGGGTCTCAATGCCCTGGCACTTCCTGGCAAGTTTTAAGCTTTCCTGGACTTTCCTTCCTTTGGAAATTCCATGACCACAACTGAGAATTGGATCACCTGTTTGGAGGCGCGGTCCCCAAAAGAGGACGGGGATTTTTTAGCAAGGCTTTACCATATGGTAAGAATGCAGCCAGTCTCTTTGTGTGCCTGCTTATAACTCCATTAGGACAGAAATCTACTAGCTCTCTTGGGATGTGTGTGTGTGTGTGCATATATGTAAATAACCAAGGCTTAGCATTACTATTGCGAAATCACCACCTAAAAAGGCAGAGAGCACCGTTCCAGTGCCAGACCTGCATTGCAGATTTCTGAAGCAGATAGCAGCACCCTCCAAACCCAGCTGGGAGCTCACCGCCATCCTCAGATCCTAAGATCTGCAAGCCATCTGCATTCCTACTGGCAGAGCTCCAGGCACAGGCACAGCCAGGCTGAAGAGACATAAGAGGCTAGATCTTCATCTGGTGTAAAATCAATACAACGCTTGACTTCAGCTGAGATTTACACAACCTGAGGATCTAACCCAAGGACTTATATGCGCTGCTTAGAGTTAATGCTGACCTTAAGTGGTAGAGTTTGTACTCTTGAGCCTTTTTACATGTGCAAGCCGTCTCACGTGAGCAGGATGCCCATGTCTGTTTTTCATGTCAATTAACTACATCAGAGTGAAAAAATTACAGAAAATACTGCACTGAGGGATTCACTCGGATAGCTTTCCTTATTGCAGTTTGATTCCAGAGAGAATTGGGTGAAGTATACATTGTCTTAAAGGTGGGAAGTTTGTCTCTGACAGGCAGTCACATAACACAGTAGAGCACATGGCTTTGCATCGGTCAAAAGTTTTGTTTCATAAAGCTGCATCTGTTAGTTTGACTGTATTGGAAAATGCACAGTGTTATTGTGGAGCGATTCTGCAGCATTTCATATTTCTGGGAAACATAGCAGCATGGCAGGCAAGGACTTACTGCTGTTATTCATATGAAAAGCACTAGAAAGCAGCACATCTATCTACATTGCAAGAAGGGAACGGAAGACTACACAGCCTACATCATAACTACCTTTAAATAAGAAGATATGAGGACATGCACTATTACATGTTACCAGCTACCCTACTCATGGCATAACACAGTGGCAGGAGACATGCCCTGTGGATGGAAATCATCTGTGTCCTATCTGTGCCCGCAGGACTATCACAAACTGCAGCAAGCTTAGCAAGTCACTGTTCTCCAATCAGTTCAGGCTTGCAAACGTCTGGATTTTGAAAACATTGACCAGGCCCTTTGTGCACATGGAGCACATGGGCCAAATCTCTTGGCAGTGCATGCTGAGAGCAGTTTAACTGAGGGACTGGTCTTCCACGTCTATGTGGTCTTCTTACAGAGTCAGGCATTTCATACAGTGATAGAAAAACAACATTGCAAGCTAATGGCGTTCATTAAATCCAGCCTCATAGGCAAGCCTCATCAGGCAGAGCCCTTGCCTAAACAACAGTGACATATTTCTGAAAGATGGACATGGGGAAGTCATCATGAAAGCAGCACAAAAACAAGACAGTCTTCAGCCTTAGTGAAAATTTGCCCAATTTCTCACAGTAAGGAGGATACTAGAAAAAGAAACACAATATATTAGGAAAACCCTCTATAAAAGACAGAAATGGTGGTTGGCTGGATAATACTGAAACCGCAAATGCATACACATCCATTTTGCAATGAAATAGGGACCATTGTCCCTAGCTGGTGGTGCGCATACGGCCTTTCTGGAGTTGGTTTTTTTTCCTGATCAGCTGGAACACTGTGCTTTTGATCAATTAAGGTCATTAGAAAGACCCTTGTCTGGCACACTTCGCAAAAGCTGGGGTGCATCACAAAGCTAACTTCAATGCTCCTAAAGCATTTATGTTCATCTGGATGCATGCATCCAAATGAGAGCAATCTCATAATGCAGAGATGTAATCTGATCTACCCACAGTAATCAGGATAGCAGTGAATAAAGGGCTTTATCCTTCCCTCAGATCAGAGAGAAAGGGACAAAAACTAAAATGATGATGTGATGAATAGGTGAAATGGCCTAGACATCATCACCAGAAGACCCTGGCCCTAAGACGAGTCATAAATAGGAGGCTGGGAGGAAAGAAGAAAAGGCTCAAAGCATTCTGTCTCGACTTAGGTGGGAAGGTCTGTACAAAGACACGCACTGCTTTTAACGCAACAACATCCACCAGAGTCAGACCTTAGTATTCCTATTTAGGAACATTATGTTTAATCAATATTCAATCAATATTCACGTATTTCATGTCAAACATAACTGCTTCCAAAAATTATTAACTTATTTTTAGGTAGTCTTTTGGCAAAAGCACACAAAGCTCTACTGTGGTAGACAAGGTCAAACTGATGGCTAACATAAAGAAGTGTGGCTTATAATGAGTAGTTATGCTGATTTACGCTTGTTGAGGATCTGGCACATACTACTGTACTAAAAATACACATCTACATAGCATTTGCCAAAACAATTATGGAGAAAAGCCCAAGATATTTAAGAATGATTTACTGCACATCAGTATAATCCTTTTTAAAGGATTTTTAAATGTATGTGGGAAAGTTGCTTCACCATTCTGTCTTTGCAAATTGGAGATTTAAAATAAATCCATACAACTTGGATACACCCCAGAGATGTGGGAACAATCATCAAAGCTAACAAAACACAGCCATCAAACCACAGAAGAGAGTTTGCTATTTGAATTCATGCTTTTAAAGCAGTAACACAATTCTCACCTTTCCCCCAGGTCTGATGTAAAAAATTGAAAACATTTTCTATCTAGTCCCTCTGCTAGCATAAGTCGGTATAGCAACATGGGCTTGAATGGAGCTTTGCCAATGTTTGTCAGCTAAAACAATGTCTTTAGTCTCCAACACGAACTTCTGCAGAGCTACAGAAAGCCATGGTCAAAGTCTCTTCCCACTCAAAGAGAAGTCCTAAACCTCCCAAGTGGTGCCATTTTATTAATGGCATTTTATAATCATGGCAAATGTTACCCCATAGAAGACAGTGAAGTTGACGCTTCAGCCTACGCTGGACTAAATTCCAGTTTGATTGCTTCAAATAATGGTAGACTCCCTGCCTTTTCTTAATTCCTGTTGATGCTGTTGCCTAATGAGAGAGGTTACCCTCTCCTGCAACTACACTGGTGAACTTTTTTGGGAGAAAGGAATAACGGCATCACTCCTACCTATTCCCTTCCTTTCACCAGAGGTCCAGACTGGTGTATTTAAAAAGAAATTTATCTTCGCCAGCATACCCTATATCAGATTATCTAGCTTCCCTGCTCCAGCGATTCTCTACACTGATCAAAATTTTAGTTTTGACTTCATGCCTGGTGATCTAAACTAGAACAGAGTCCAGGTCTACTGGATCTTAGAGAGCACTGAAGCTTTTCACCCATGAAACCCACATGCACATCCTCAGTTCTCCTCCTGCCATCCATTACCATCCGTACCACTAGCACTGTCGATAACACCAGCCACAGATCTGGCACAGCATTTACAAGAGTTCAGTGAAGCTGAATACAAACATTAAAGCTCTACTCAAGGGCTACCTGAAGCATTACAAAACCAGCAAATCTGTAATTTCCTTTTGGATCCCTAATACTACCATAAAAACCAGCTCTCCAGTATTTTCAAGTTTCTTTTTTTTTCCCTGACCTAGCCAATATGAGAAAAGTGTCTGCTAAGCATTGTAGATGTTCTCTTTCTGCCCTGTATTCACTTGTTTCTTTCCTTTGTGTTTCCCTAGGCTGATTCCAACAAAACCAGGATTGATGAAGCCAACCAGCGTGCAACAAAGATGCTGGGCAGTGGTTAAATGCAGTGAAGTGCATTTCCTTTTAACACTGTCCAACAGGGCAGTACCTTCATGCTTTTATCATGGTATTTACCTACTAGGTTTGCACACATGCACATATCAGCCCCATTGTAAATGTTGTCCTGTGTAGTTTGTCAGCTTTCCAAAAATGATACTTGTAATTATTTTTTTCTAGATATCTTTCTTTCCAAAGGTTGTACATAGTGCTGATTTGATGGCTATAGCTCACTATGATGTTTTTCGAGATTTTTCCTTTCCTTGTTTCTATTTTGGATTCCTTTCCTTTTTTCCCCTCTCCTCATTATTTTTTTTTTTAAATGATGTTTGCTGAATGACAACACTGTTGGAATGCTAAACGTGCTGTTAACCTTTAAATATACAGTATTGTTCTTGTAAAACTGTGACATTCCACAGAGCTACTGCCATGCTCCTGTCTTTGGGTATCATGATGTTTAAGCACTTAAACCTGCTGTCTTCAGTTCTTCATTGCCATTATCTGTTGTTATGATTTCATGATTAGACAATGTGGAATTATATTACTATAACAAGCATTGCACTAAAAAGTGATGTGATTTATGCATTTATGCATGAGGAATAAATAGACTTTTAGACTCCTACTTAAACAAGACTTTTCCCATGGCAGTAGCACACCAACAATGACAACAAAAGCATGCTCAGTATTCGGACTCTTTTGGGACTATGTTATACCAGCAAGTTTGCAGTCGTGCCACTTTTTTCTTGTTGATATATATATAGTTATTAATCATGATCATTTTTTTTTAATTATGAAAAAAGAGGGATTTGGCACTCACCATTTAGCCATTGCCAGCAAAATAAAAGCTTGGCTGAAAATACGTCAAAGACACAAAGAAATAAGTGTAATATATTGGGTTTGTCTGCTGCTTTTGAAGACTATCTTTTGGAGGAAACGACTACCATACGAAATGGTGCAAAGAAATGTAATTTTTATAAGGCTCTCTCTTACTAGTCGCTATCCCCATGTGGTTTGTTATCGGTACAGTTCTCTGTTGCTTACCTAGAGCTATGCACACCAAATCGCTGAGATGTTTAGTAGCTGACTTAATTAAAAAAATAATAAAAAAACCTAAATGAATGAACTCTAGATAAACTGTGAGATAAATATCATTTACAGCATGTAATATGAAATTCCTTATGTCTCCTGTCAGTTTGTGAAGTGATTGACATTTTGTAGCTAGTTTAAAAATTATTAAAAATTATAGATCTCAGAATCCATGCTTGCTTTATCCATTTGTTCCCTACGTGTCAGTGATAACTAGTTATTTGCCACTTACCTGGGAAAAGGAGAAGTGCAAAGTCTAAAGGCTCTTTACAAACAGGTTCTATATTACACATGGGAAACTAAAGATTTCAGTTTGCAATACTGTATGAAAGTAACTACTCTAAAAATAGCATTTTACACTCAGCATTTTCCAAGTGAATATTATTTTAAATGACCTGGCTTGGATTGCCAAACACTGAGGGAAAATATATTCTCTTGCTCAAGGGAAAGAAAAAAATGAAATAAGTGTTATGGTACAGAATAATCCAGCTCCTTAGTCAATAAAATCTATTCCTGTAGTGGATGTAGCCACGTGTTAATACACCTCTTTTCAGGGAACACTTTGAACTACAGAGTTTGTACAGTCTGCTAAGAATAATTTTCTCAAATGGCTAACAACAACTAGTGTTTACTGCCAATGAAAAGTGTTATCATATTTTCCCAGGGTTTTTTTCCCCTATATGGACAAATTATAATTAACTCTGCATGAGTGACAGTTCACTCATGTGTCTCACATGGCCCTAAGTTAAAATACACAAAGAACATAAATGCTTGCATAATTAAAATCACATGATAATGTAGACAAGCTATATTTTCTTTAGCAGCTTTTTATTTTTAGTATCTATTAAAAATTAATTTATGCAAATATTTTCCCCCACTACTTCAAACCAAAGAGTAACCTTCAAGCAAACACTTTTAATCTGCTGACCATTTCCAATACTGTTCATTCAGGGATTCTAGTATTTGTGACAGAGTTATCATTCTGCAATGTCAAAGCCTACTGAAGGAGGGCAATAATTGTACTGGAAAATGCGTCAGTACGGAAACATACAAATACAAGGATACTTGAGAAGGGCAAGAAATATGTAAGAAAGTAACAAAGATATTAATGGAGGCATTATTGCCATCTGTTTGACAAGAACGCACCCTATCTGAAGAAGATCATACTTCCAAAAGTCATTATAGCTGATCAAAAATATAAGCTGTTGCTGTGAAGGAAATCATTATGTTTTGACATCTGTTTTTGTCTTGAACAAAGATCAAAACCCAAACCATTGGAACTTTTTGCCAAATGGAAAGTTTAAAGGATAGAAATATTGAAATGTTTCATTGTGTTTGTCTTTGTATCCTCCTCCACTGTATGCAGGGTCTCTTAGGAGCTGGCTGAAAATGACTTTAGTAAATAAGTTTAATATATTGCGTTTCTCTGATGTTTTTGAAAGTTGACTTTTCTAAGATTAATTAATCTCAACATAATTCAAAGAAAGGCTCAATCTCATGCAGTTTGTTATTAGAACAATCCACTTCTGTTCATTAAATCTTGTGCACTCCAAATCTCTGATGTAGCAGCTGACTCAATAAGAAAAAAAAAGTTTTAAACAGAACATTGCCTCAAATGTGGCATTTCCCTTTTTCGCCCCACTTTTTCCCGCTGGTCGGCCCCTGTTTCCCACGCTATGCCGTAAGCTTTCCCTAAGGCTGAACAAGCACAGTGCTCAGTTGCCCACTTGAGGGGCAAGGCTCACTAGGAAGGAAAGGGGCACAGCAAGGAGCTGGAATTACAACTCCCATAAGATAAAATGGTCACACTGGCAGTGGAAACAAAAAACACTGAGATTTTTCTGTAGGCAAAGCTGCCTTTTCCTGGTAAGAAGTTTCCCTTCGACCACATTATATTTTCCAATCTGTAATTTCTTTTGTGTTTGTACTGGTACCATCTGGAAAATAGAAGAGTGCTTGAAGACACAAAGCTTCATGAAATATCACTTATTTCTAGACTTTCACCGCAATTTCACCAACAGTTTGTGTACAACATAGCAAGATCCTCATGTTGGTGTTGGTTTGAGGTGGTCACAGGGAAAAGTTTTTTTATATTCTCAAGTGCCAACACTGAATGAACTACCCAACTGGATTAGTTAAAATTTTGCTTAAAAACTGAAGTCCAAGTAGAAGACAAACTTCTGCTGAGCTCTACAAACCCGCAATTAATTAATTCTTTCATATCATGCATTCTCCTCCTTTCCTAGTCTAGGCTGGAAATGGAAATATCAAAATAATCCCAAAGAAGGATATCTGAATGTTATTCCTCAACAGAACAAAATTCGTTGGTGTAATATCTCACGCAAAAAGAAAAAAAATCACCTTCATTAAATACTTGGTCTGATTTCAGCAGTGAGAAACTATGAGAGAAAACCAGACAAACTAAGAACTAAGCAAAATCAAGGTGGCTTATCTGAAACAAACCTTAGAACTTTTAGGATGTTGATGATTCCCAGCATTAGCATAAGCACACCGCTTCTTAACTCAAAAGAGACTGTTACAGCTTTCCAGATTGACACAAATTCTAGAAAAGAAACTGTGGATCACACACAGCACCTTGTGGTTTGATGGAACACGTCTTACAAAAGCAGATGGACTTGAGGCAAAGTTATGGAGTGAAAAATAATTGATTAATATTTCTTGAAGATTTGGTGGTATTACTGTATATAACAGAAAATGATAACTCTAAAAAAGTGATGAGAACCGTGGGGTTTTTTTTTAAGAAATATAAATTTCATTATCTTACATGGGTTAACTATGATGCATCCTCCACTTCTGAAGAAAACCAAACATGCCAGAGTTTGTATGGCAAACTGGAAAGCGACCCCTTAGAGAAATGTCTGTGACACGACACGTTTATTACAGATACACTTTAAATCCTCTAGAAATACAGATGAAAATTATTTAAAATATTCTGTGTGCCACAGAAATATACTGCCAAAATATAGTGTGTGCCAGTAACTGGAAGGCTACCTGGCAGGAAAGCACCTGGGGGTGTTGGTCAACTGCTGGCTGAATATGAGCCAGCAGCGTGCCCAGGTGGCCAAGAAGGCCAACAGCATCTTGGCCTGTATCAGGAACAGTGTGGCCAGCAGGACTAGGGAAACGATCGTCCCCCTGTACTCGGCACTGATGAGGCCACACCTCAAGTGCTGTGCTCGGTTTTGGGCCCCTCACTACAAGAAAGACATTGAAGTGTTGGAGCACGTTCATAAGAAGGGCACCCAAGCTGGTGAAGAGCACAAGTCTTATGAGGAGCAGCTGAGGGAACTGGGGTTGTTCAGCCCGGAGAAAAGGAGGCTGAGGGGGGACCTTATCACTCTCTACAACTACCTGAAAGGACGGTGTAGCAAGGTAGGGGTTGGTCTCTTCTCCCAAGTAACAAGCGACAGGACAAGAGGAATTGGCCTCAAGTTGGATATCAGGAAAAATGCCTTCGCTGAAAGGGTTGTCAACCATTGGAACTGGCTGCCCAGAGAAGTGGTGGAATCACAGTCCCTGGAGGTATTGAAAGATATGTAGAGGTGGTGCTGAGGGACATGGTTTAGTGGTAACTTGGCAGTGCTAGGTTAATGGTTAGGACTTGATGATCTTAAAGGTCTTTTCCAACCATAACAATTCTATGATTCTATGATAGCCGCCACAGGCTTTGGATTTGGACCTGAATCTGGAGAGATGGCTCAAGACTTTTATTTGAGGGATCTAGAGGCAGACAAATCAACTCCCTCACTTTTTTCCTCCCTCTTTCTTCTACTGTGTGTACATATGCAGATATAAATCTTTTATTTTAAAGGCACTGAAAAGGGAAGAGATGAGTACTTAGTAATAAGGAAAATTATGTGTGTCAGAGACAGCTTAAGTATATGCACTGCTGCTGTGTGCGCCTGTGGGCGTAGGTGTGCAGGATGTGACTGCTGTCTTCTGAGCTATTTTGTTGCCTTTCTAGAGAGAGATGGGGACAGTTTGTTTGGAAGTTAGTAGAACACAAATGGTATATTTTTAAACCTGCAAATAGCTACAAGAAATGCAGACAGGGGAGATAAACCCTGCTGAGAAGTTAGGGAATTAGGCTGGTTTGATAGGGGTGAGGGGGACAGGTTCTGGCTGATTTATTTTGCAAAGCACTTGCCAAATGTCGGATCCCCTCTGTAACAGTGTTCAGAGAGTTTGTGTTGTAAAATACCAAGTGGTTTTAATGTGTTTAGTTTTGAATGTTATTTGGTAATAAAGAAAAAAAACAAACCACAAAAAAAACCTCAAAAAATGAAAACAAATCATCATGTGGGACCATGCTGATTCCCACACATTCAGGATTTATTCCAACATCACTGTTGCCCATGCAAAAACTGCATAGAATGGGGTAAGGAATTTGGTTAAGCAACGGGTACCTGGTAGGCTTCACAGCTGCTTGCTGAAACTGAAAAGTAGCAACCAGGGTATCAGGGTTCAGCTACTGCCTTGGTTAAAAACAGTGCTGTGGGGATCTTTCATTGGAGAGTCCCATCTTTGAACCGTCTTTTCTCCCCACCTACCAGACCACTGGCTCCTACTCCAGTGTGCCCTCCGCCTCTGCCCCCTTCTCCCCTAGCTCCTCTCAGCTCTCCCCTCTCCCTCCCACACCCCCCAGTACCTACCCAATTGCTTGTTCTCTCCGTGTTTTTCTTGTGCTGAATTAGCTCGCCTTCAGTCCTCTCCCTCATTTCACTCGCTTCACGTCCCTCCATCTGCATGTTTTTTACCCCTAGGCTTTCAGTCAGGCTCTCTCTCCTCCACAATGCCGTCAGGAGAAGCACCGAAGGAACAAACAGCCTCCTGCTTTCCACTCCCCAGCTGAGCACCATGTCAGTGTCACCCGGAGGGACACCTGCAAGAAAGTCTTGCTCAGCCCTGACAGTCCCAGAAGGCAGCATGCGTGTTGTCAGGGGAAATTTTTGGATAGTCTTTTGAAAAGGATCTAAAAAGTCTCCGTAGGTTGATGCAAACAGAGATGTCTGGACAGCTGAGGACAGACAGGCAAGCACTGAGTAGGTATTTCACAGGAAGGCAATAACCGAGAGACCCTCCAGCCTGCTAAATTTTACACCTCTGGTCCACAGCACTACTGGATAGTAGCGCTTCAAGACAGCTGGAGGATCTTTTGTAAGACAGGGAAAACAACTCTCCTTCCTTCTTCCCCAAATTTCTTTCATTAAAACAATCAAGATTTTGGTTTTGTGGTTTTTTTTTACTGAAGCTTTCAAAACTCGTGCTTTTAAGAAGTAGGTAGAGGAAGTAAATTTCCCTCACCTCACATGAAATATCCAGAACTGGGTTTTACCCAAAATCCATAACAGCTCAAGTTGGCACAAGAAAGTTAAAACAAAATACTACATCGGAAACGGCTTAGTACACTTTGCTATAGGCAGTCCTAAGTTAATTTGCTAAGTGTAAACTTAAATACAGGCAGCTGTAAGTTCCACTTACAGCACAGTAGGTTTTCCACCTAAGTTCTGATCAAAAGTTCATTAAAAGGAATAAAACGTTTCTTTTCCACATTCGTGGGGGTTTGATTAGACCTACAAAGCATGAATACGCATAAATCCCACTGCACTAAGGGTAATTCTTGGGTATCAAAACCAACAGTATGCAAACATGAGCTAAATATCTTTAACAAAACATACCTATTTTGACTTTACTATACAGTACTCCCAGACATAACTATATCAACAATAATAAATTCAGCTGATGACAGTATTTTATTAACTACTTTTCATGCTCTGAAGGACCCCTAGAAGTCTCGATGTCTCTAGAGTCAGTTTATAAACTCCATGAAAATGCATGTTGAGAAGTTACTTTTGAAGAAACAGCAGCTATAATTCTGACATTCAGCCTTAAGCCCTTATCTTGAAACATATTTTCAGTGTCCGCTGCACATTTCTGTTTCTTGGATTAAATTAGAATGAGGGGAAACTAACCAGAAACATAAAATTTAATGAACTGCTGCTTCTTTTGGGCAATCCTTACAGCCTTACTCTCAGAAGTCAACCCATATTCACTGACTCTTGCTGGGCCTTGAGGTGAAGAAGAGAGAAAGCCTATTTGCCCTCGGACTAAAGTTTAATTAGGTTTTAAACCCCTAAGCGCACACCAGAAGCACTGGTGGGTCAGACAGCTGCAGAAGGGGAAAGGGCTGAGACCAGAGGAGGGTGCAGAGCACAAGAAATCCAAGCTGAAAACAGACGCAATAAAACACACGCTGTGAAGCAGAGATGCTGCAGGGGATGTGAGGACGCAGGGGGAACACAAGCCCTGCAAAAGTGTTCTGCTCTGCAGCGACTTGATTTAAAGACATAGAAAGCAAACAGACAATAAGGACTCGATTGTAGAGACCACTGTACAGATGGACATTGCCTGTGTGAGCCAAGAACTTGAGTAAGAAAAGGGGCTCAGTTGATACTAAGTTGAAAACCTATAGTTTGCATATTACTGTATTATGAAATTACTCTAGAATAGTTCTGATTATGCTTGATAGTAAAAGTTAAACCAAGAAAAGGAGTCTGGGGGAGGGAGAACACTCTACCAACATATCCAAGTAGCCTATTCAAAATATTTGCTTATCCTTCCCTTTAACTTATTTCTGTTTAAAGCCAATCAGGAGAACTACATAACCTTACTTCAAGATAAGTCAGTAGCAGTGTATTGCAGGAAAGGGTCTGACTTGTTACGCATTAGGTGCCAGCCAGATGCTCTCCCTGCCCATCAAATTCTCCGCACCACCAGTGCTTCTGTCACAGCAGCACCTCAAGGCTCTTCCTGAGGTCACTGTCCCTTTTGCACAGGCGTGCACAGCCTGTCCCTGCCCCAACGAGCTCACAACCTAAGCAGACAAGACAGGCGAAGGTGTAGTTATAGGAAAGGAACTGTATGTAGGCAGTTTGCTCAAAAGCCAACATCCATACATTGGAGGGAGAAACTGAACTGGCACAGGGCTATCTTCTTTTCTTTCAGTCATCTCTACTGACACAGGTTCATCTTCGTCACCTTAGTTGAGTCTAGCTAACAAACGTGTTGACAGTGCAGAAATCGGAGTCAGCACAGTTCTTTTTTTCATGGCTATCTAGAGACTCTGCAATGATGCAAGTCATCCTACACTAATCAAAATCCACCTCCTATTCACAATCCAACACATAGAGCAGAGTTTTAAAAGCAAGAATGGCTGCTGAGAATTCAGCTCATTATTAAAGGAGTAATATATACCAAAAAATATCATCGCTATGTACTAGATTTGATTTTTACCCCTTACTTAACTGTCCAAAACAACTAAGCCTGTTATTAGTCCTTTAGAGTTCCAGTCCAACAAAATCCTAAGAAAAACCTGTGAAATGAGTGGGGTTGCAGCCACCGCAGAAATCTTGAAGCTGTCCTTTACCTCTTGCCAGCCCCTGTTCAGTACTGCCCGGAAATGCTCAGTTTGATAGGTCTTGCATAAGACAAACTCCTGAAGCTCTGAACACCACGAGGGGTAGGAAACGCTTTAACATGATTTCAAAATTATTTCCACAAATCTTTTGAAATACAGAAAATCTTTTGAATGCAGGGAAAGTGTAAGAGGAGAGTGACAAGACTAGAGATTTTATGGTTTTTATGAAATCATGACAGAGCGCTAAGCAGAACATTTGTTCTCCTTTATTTCCTGAGTCTTCTGACAGTGACGGCTAGCCAAATATTCAATCCTGAGCCAGCACAGCGAACTAGCTAGTTTCAATATTAAGTCTAAAATTGGGTTCCTGAATATTATTTTACTTAAAGGGAAACTAACTAGGACACGGGACTTCAGTCAATCAAGTGACACAGGCAACTGTAAAATTAATCTGAAAATCAAAGAAGGTACAGATCCATTCCAGCTCTGTAATATAGATATCTCCTCAAAGAAAAATACTCTGAACAACTGTCACTATCCTGTGAAAACTCCCTAGGATCAAAAATCCACTTTACGTGTTGTACAACACTGTGATACAATAAGCTTTTTATGAAGTTAGTGGTTCACAAAGCACCAAAAATCAATGTATCATGGAAGTTACAAGAATTAAATATGATGGAAGTGTGCAAGTAAATGGTCGCATGATACACCAGGACACTCGCTGCCAGTGAGTCACACAAACAAACACAGAAAATATTAATAACTGAAAAGGAAAAAAAAAAAGGCAGAAAACAAGCTGAGGAATGGACAGGTCTCTAAACAAGCCCTGTCCATCCTTTCACTGAGGAGTGGCTGAAAGAACTTCAGTCTGAATTGAACACTAAGAGACAACAGAAAAACCCCAACATCTTTCTACTTACTTCAATGACCAGACACATTAAGTCTATTTTTATACTAAAGAAATGAAGTATTTTGAGCAATTTTTTTTCCTTGTGAAAAGTGTTTCCCCATGACAAATTTTTATTGTTCTAGTAAAATAAACAAACAAACAAATCCCACCACTGTTCAGGCAAGCCTTAAACAAAGTCTAGTGATTTCAAAACTTAAAAGTACCACAACTGGATCTTGTTCTTTTGTCTGAGCTGAATTTCAGTGCTGACAGGTAAAGCAGTGTTGGTGCAGTCATAAGTAATAGGAAGCGTTGTAGGACAAGGAATATTATCCCTGGTGGGTGGTGGGGGTGGAAGCGTGGTGGTGGTGGTGTGAGGAGTAAAAAAAACAAACAAACAAAAAAAACCCCCACCTAAACCCCCACCAAAAAACCCCAGAAACAAACCCCCAGCAAACCCCAAAACCAGAAAGTCCACAAAAGATCTGTATAGCAACTTCCATGAAACAAACCAGCAGCATTTCTGAATCAAATACTGTTGTGGTTTTGTTTTCCAACCCCCCCGTAAATTTTATCTTGGCTTCCAGGTGAATTATACTTTTTTTTTTTCTTTGAAATTCAAATTTTTTTATTTTTGGCAGAAAAAGAATAATTTTTTTCAAAGCGTCCCTCCATTTTTCAACCATCTCTGTCTCTTTCAAGGAACACCCAACACCTGCAAAGGCATATACTGCAGCATCTGATTTTCACAGCTGAGAGTAACTGTGGCAAAAAGGTTAGTTTGTAGCCCAGAGTAAAGAGAATATGCTGTCAAGACAAACTACAGCTGTTTAAATCATTCCTCTGCATAGCAATGGTTTCCCACAGGGAGAAGTCCCAGAAGTGTATTTTTGCATCTGCAAACGCCTTAGCTGCTCTTCTGCCCAGCGCAGCGTGGAGAAAACCGAGAAGATGAAGTCATGCTTCCACAGCTTGTGGTTTGGGTTGTTTGTTGTTGCTGGTTTTTTGAACAAACACTTCAGAGGAGGACAGAGCATTTCTCCCCCCCAGTCTCAAGCAACCCCACTAAAATCAGCATGGCTACACGAGCGATACTTAGTGTTAAACTCTCTGGCTGTCAATGGGTTTCTGATGTTGATCCCCAAATGCTATAGGATGTCACAACTATGTGGATGTAAGGATAGCTAACGGCAACACTAAGAAAATACTTAAGGATATTCCATTTAGCTTTGCTCCAAGGGACTTAGGTGCCTGGACAGGGGACATCTTTGGGAGATCCCTATGGCTCTGGGCCAAACGCTATTCCAAAAAGCACCAAATGTGACCTGGGGTTGCTCATGACAGCAGATCCTGTAGAGTAAGCGATTGCTTCTGCACATCCAGATCCATGGCATGGCTTTATGCCAGCCTGTGCCCTCTCAATTCTGGAGATGTAAGATTGTGCCATCATCTCCATCAGAGCAGCCTCAAGACAAAAATCAGACCTAAACATCTATATTTGCCAAAAAAAAAAAAGTTAGTAAGTTCCATTTTTCTTTTCAGGCAGAGTCAAGATGTATAGAGCCTACACCAGGAAAGTAGGGCCATATGAATACATTGGTAGAAAAGAAAAATTCAGTCAGAAATAAGGACTTAAGGATAAATTGAAAAAATAAACCAGCTTTAAGTCTGTCATTTTCAGCACAGAGGTGCTAAGAGGCATAGTAGCGGAGGAAGGGGCTCTGAAGCAGCAGTCTGAAATTCAGCAGTTTCTGTGGGAGTACAGCCTGAGCTCTTAGCCCTTGCTGGCTCTGCTCCAGGAGCGTATGTTCAGGTGTTCACTGCCGTTCAGGAAGAGCTCCTTTTCCCCAAATGCCAGGAGGCATGTCCGGCCAGCACAGATATAAGAAAAAAACCCACAACAAAAAAGCAAACAAAAACTTCAACCTGTTCTACCCCAAACCAGGACATCTTGCAGTTTGCAGAAATTGCTGTGACCCCCCAACTCACCCTCAGGGAAACAAATAGGATCCCTGGATAGGCATTGGATTTGGCCATGCAGGGGTACAAGGACACAGTGCGCACCACAGTCTGCACTCCCTCAGAGACGTGCTGGCCAGGATTTGTTTTAGAAGTCACTGATGCAAATTAGGGGCTGTGCCTGTCTTGGCACATCAGCTCTTTGTTTTCAGTGCTGGCTCTCCCAGGCACCACGTCTACTTGTGTCGCTGTAGCCTCTGCAGATGGAGGGCTGAGGAGCAAGTCCACCAGCGGACCCCACAGCTTGCTGTCACAGCCATGCCCTGGAGGGCTCCAGTCATCAGGGATGAACGGAGGCCGGTGGCTCTGCACACCCTGGCTTGACCTCCTGCGAGCTCCCTGCACCACATGCTGTCCGGTCAACCAGCTAGCCATTAAGGGCTGAGCTGAAAATGCTGAAGCAAGATTTGTTAATGCAGCTCTTCAGGGAAGTGCTGGATTAGCCTGGATTAGCATCTGACATCGTGGTTGCACATAATGAATTATGTAAAATGGTCCTGTTGGTGTAAAGCAGATGTACTAACACATGACTTCAGCTGCAGGCACAGCTAGGAATAAAACAGAGTGGGTTCTGTTAGGGGAGGATAAAAAAAAAAACAAAAAAAAATTTTAAAAAAGGATTTCTTATACATCCCAACATGCACTGTGTCATATTGCTTATTCCAATGATATTTGAAAACAAAACAATAGAGCGATTTCAGCATAGGAAGCAAGACAGAATTTACCACTGACAATTAGAGGAAATGATGTTCCTTCGCCTCTCTATTCACAGTTACATGACTCAGGAAACACCATATGAGCCTCCAGGAACAGGAACCAGCTATAGCCACTCTTGAAGAGATACTAAAGATACAGTCTAATAATTTTCCATTTAAACAAAAATGCTTTCACCTAATAAGATTAGTCTATGCATTTTGATAACATGCTTCCCTTCAGAGTTAGGTCTTCTATCAACTTAAATGAACCCAACTGCCAATTAAACAACCAGTGCAGACATTCATCAGCCAGTAAGAATAAATATGGGAAAATTAACTACGGGGAAGAAGGAAAGACAGGACAGCTAATGTTTTCAAAACAAACATAACTGAGATTAATTTAGATTGAAATGTGGTCAACATCCCCTTTAGATATTGCACATGGAAATGTTAATATTTGGAGAATATGAACCCCACAGTCCAGTGATATCAGACATTGCTTACCATAGGCAAACTTCACACGAGCAAGTGCTAACTGATATAAAAATACATGAGGAATAATTCGTCTGCGGTGACTAGATAAAGTGGCAAAGGCAGCTAGATACTCTGTACAGTCAGCACAAGTAAAATCATGTGGTTTAAGTGCTCGTTCAAAGAAGAGCCCTTCCATTCCACTGCCAGTTTTGCTAGACAGATCAGTCACAGGGAGCTCCCCAGTTGCTGACCACTACCAAGATTTCCATTCCTGGGCAGCCTCATAAAGGATCTTGCCAAACCACAGCCACCAGTTCCTCTAAAGCTAAGACTTTAGGTTTGCCACTGCCTGGGTTTAGGCTGAGACACAGAACTGAAAATAGATCTGAAAATACATTAATATCACTCATGAATGATGCGTTGTCAAAGGAGAGAAAATAGACACACATCTTCATCTTCTGTGATGCTGCTGCACCATCCAGCAGCGGGAAAAGTGAGAACCTGCTGCGTGTTTGCCAGACATAAGTGGCAGGGCTTTATGGGAATGCATTGGAAGGGTTCTAGCCCTTCTGGAGACAGATTCCTCCCTGTGAAAAGGATGTGCACCCTTCACTAGGAAATTCACTTACTGATCACACCAGAATCAAATCTCCTCCTGCTCTCTCAGCTCTTGATTCAGCCACTAGATGAGATACACAGGCTGAGACTCCACTGCCAGCCATGTGCACACATCAGCCTTCTACTCCCTCACATAACACAATTTACTAGTTGTTTAGCTAAGATCAGTTTGTGGGTGAAGAACAGCCAAAATGCGAGGAATATAGAAATAAAAATACATGGTGCTTGCTTTGCTCCGTCTGCACTTTATGCCAATGGGAAATATCGGCAGAAAATCTGAAAGGCTCTAGAGATTTCATCCCATCCCAGCAGATGATTTAGACTTGATCACACATACTTTGCAGTATATGTTTATACACATTACCTGGCACAGTACTACGATAGAAGCGTAATGTGGTAGAAAACGAACTAATGGCTAACTAGCGTGGGGAACAATGCCAGCATCAACATGGCAGTTGTTAACCAGCCAGGAGGCTGGTTAAACAGCAATAATCCAATAATCCTATATTGTCATCGCACATCTGTGATAGTTTTGGCAAGTGTGAAACTCTTAAAAAAAAAAAAAAGAAATCAAAGGGAAAAGAGAATGCTCAGTCTGAGCAAGACAAAGTCTTCGCATCTGTCTGTTAAAATAAATTGTTACAATAAACTTCTATTTTTTCCACTCCTTCAAAAACCATAGGTTTTGGATTTATTTTTTGCCTTTTAAATTGACTGTTGTCAGAAGAATGTATTTAATATTTTCAAAATAACAGTCATCCCCTGCATGGCTATGGAAGAGGAAACAAAATATTATTAATGCTGCTCAATTCAGAATCTAGATATTCATCTGAAAAAAAAAATAATAGTACTTTGATTAAGAAAAGATTTATGAACAAGCAAATCAAATGGCACGGAAGTTGCCTAGAAATGTCTGCTGCAGCATTTTATATTGCAGCATTCTGAGCTGCCTATGAGCTCTGTACATTTGGGTGATTTTCATTGAAATTCTGCGCACTATGTTGCAGGCAGGGAAGCCTGCCAACGGTTTTATTTTTAAGATACAGCAGCTACATGACCCATTTATGCCTCCAACAACTAGCAACTTCTCCCTCAAAAGAAAAAAATAAATGAAGAAATAAAGCCCAGTGCAGATTTAAGTGCTGTCCTGTGTTTTTGCTTTCTACCCTTGCCACACAGATGATGTGGAAAAGCAGCAAGGATTGACAGTGGGCAGCTATTGAGATCTGGCTGTTTTCCCTTCTTCATTCTTACATTTTTAATCTCCACACATCCAGAAGAAAAAGTGAAAGACTTTGAGAGAATTTACTTTGTTAACTGCCAAATAAATTATCACGTGCCTATTATTTGATAAGGCCACTACCAAAAAAAAAAAAAAAAAAAAAAAAGAGAGATCTTGTCTGACAGCATCAGGATAACGATGGCATTTGCCATCCCCTCCAAAACAGCAGGGTCCTCTTCTACCCCCGTACCTCCCAGTTATTGCTTTGGCCGCATGTCAGTCAGCTGGTCCTCTCACTGCAGAGATGGCAGAGGTCTCGGGAGCCCATTATTTATATAACACTACAGCAGAGGAGAACAGGCTGTTCCTTAGGCTTCCTATGGCTCACGCTTCCAGGAAGAATTGCACTCACTGCCCATGGGAAAGAGGAACGGTGGCTTGTCCAATTCCTCAAGCTGGGATGGACATGGCAAAGTCGGAAAGCGTGAGGGCTGCGGGTGGAAAAAAATTAACCCCCCCACAGCAGCTACAGAGCTAATAGACATGACTGACTGTGCTGTGGGAAAGCGTCTCGCTGCGCACATCAGTGGGGAAAGCAAACGTGCCCCTCGCGCATCTCTGGTATGAAATTCATCATGACTCCCCACTTGAGTCCCCTAGCTAATACACTAATCTAACCCACATTTTTAAAACCAATATTAGTCATGTGAAACCTTTAAACCCCTCCAATGCTTCCGCCTACCCCCCTTTAATAAGGTAGACCAAAAATATTGGTTTTATAGTTACAGTTTTTCACCTGCTTGGAAATTGTCAGATTCATATTTTTAAGCTTCTCTGTACTGCAATTAGTACGTGTGGATTTTTTAAATTTTTTTTTTTTTCAACTGAAAACTGGGACTCCAAGTGTTTGTAACTGCAGAAAGAAGGCAAGCTCATGGAATTTTTTGCAGGAAGTGCAGGTATGCCTACTTCCACTGTTTCAAGACAGAAATCTCAAGAGTTACATTTTGTGCATCTGCCAAGTTAAATCATTATATCTGGTTATTTAACACTGCAGTAGAGGAGTACTCCAGTCTATTCTAGACAATACGAGTGAACACTTGCACCATGATTTACACAGAATTAACCAGATACACAGTAAAATCCCAGCTGCCAAAGGGTGGAACTGCTTGTGGCTGTTTATGCATGCTCTAAAACCCCAGAGGACACTCAAGAGCAGTAAATGGGCATGAATGTAAGAGTACTTTACCAGAAATTAAGGTTACAGATCATCCCAAAACTAGGGATTTAGGACCGGTTTCTGGCTGCATGATGCCTGCATTTGCCCTCTGTTGCACATACAATATCCTCACTATAATTCTATTAGTTGCACAAGCACACAAGTATTTATGATTCAAATATGTCAAAAATAATATCACATTTTTGAATGGATTAATGGAAGAGTGCTTAATTTGATTTTCCACTGTACTTTTGTAGAGATGATTTGGACTCAATTTGAGATTAACATTTCATGATGGCCACTTCTCTTGACTAGACCTCCAAGCAAAAAACATCTATATACATACACATATATGCACATATATGCAAGCATATTAAAACATAAAAAATTAGGAAGGCCATTGCGGTGGATGACTTCCCAGAAATGCATTTGGCTGATGTTTTGGAAACTGACAGGGCAAGATGAAACAAGGCTAAAGTAAAGCAGGCCAACTGAAATGGAGGGAACCCTCCTAACTGAAAAGAATCTGAATTAATTCACTTGTTACTTCTTGCTGGTTGAGTTGGATCTTTACCATTAGTTCTTATCATTTAAGCAAACAGGCTTTTTTTTTTTTACCTCAGTACGGCAACTATAATTATTTTTGTTTGTTTGATTCCAAAATGGAACGTTCTTAAAGAATTTCTTTCGTAAAGAATAGCAAAATATCTCATCCAAACTCACAAATTTCCTGATACAGATCTCAGAGACTCAGTATTCATCCTTTACCCTAACTCTCAGGGCAGTCTTATCTTGAGAGGCCTTCTGGTGGTCCACACTCTCCAGTCGCAGTTGTGAAGAGTCGCTTGCTGTGTATAAAACAAAAAACGCCTCCATGATACTTCCCCTTCTACCAGACTTTTCCAGCAACTTTCTACTGCACTTGCCACTAGAGTGGTTACGAGACAGCCTTCCTAGGAGCAACAATATACAGGCACAATGGGTGTCTGAGAATGCAGATAGACTGAACCACACTTGAAGCAGTTCCCTAAAAAGATCAAGGGACATAAAGATCAGTACATCAGGGCTTGGACTAATAATAGTCGATCCACTACTGGGATGAAGTGAATCAGATCTTCAGAGAGCTCTAACAAATTTTTCAGGCTTTCTATACTGCTGAATGTCTTTCACAAAGTCAGAATAATGCAAGGAGGAAAAGGAGGACACTGACTTTGGATTCAAGATATGACCTACCAAAGGCCCAAAATACAGACAAAACACCTTAGTCACTTTAGAGAATAAAACGTAGTGTTTAAAAATGTGTGTCTAAATTCACAGGGTCACTGACAAAGAGGAGTATTTTGGAAAATTTTACTTGAAATGCTTAATTTAATCTGGATAGAAAGCAGAAGCAACATCAGAAACCAGTTGTAAGAAGTAAATACTGAAGAATACTTGACAGCCATTTCTACAGCAAATCAATAGGCCAGAAATCCTGGTAACTTATTCTGTGATTGCACACGAGTTTTTCTGTTCCTGGGGATGCAAGCCAAGGAATTTTGGGGTCTTGTGCATAGCAGCCAGAACAAAGAATCGCCTCTGTGTTTGTAAGAGTGCACTTGCTCCTTTTATTTGACGTTTTGAGATGGAAGAACATAAAGAAAATAGTGACATAGACTGTGGCACAAAGTATTTTGCTAAGTTGTCTCCAGCCAAAAAACCATCCTTGCTTTGGCTTGCTAAGCCTAGAAATCTTTTGATCAACTACTGGACCACGCACACTAAGGAGTCCTGTGAATGGCAAACTTAAGACAATTCTCTGTCCTGTGATCTCTGACTATTCCTTCTATTCCTGTACAATTCTGTTCCCCACAAGTTCCTTGCTTGACTTCTAAACAGAATTATAGCAAGATTTTCCATTAACTTCAAACATACCTATGAAACATCTTTGTAAAAAAAAAATAAAAAAAATCCTTGTAATTGCTATATAATAACTTAAGGCAGCCACTTAATACTCACCCTTATTGAGTAACCTTTAATTTAATGAGCCCATTTCAAGTGTCTAAACACTCAAATTACAGAGTACCGGTTCTTTTCCTCAAAAACCCTGCAGTAATCCTATTTTCGTTATATCCTTGGCTGATCAAATAACGTTTCATTGTATTTTAACCTAAAACACACTCTGAAAAGAGAAGAGATCACAAAGCAATAGTCTCAAATGGATTCAATCAGGTTCCTGCAGTGAAACTAGTTTAGTTAATGATTACTTTAATCCTATCCATATTTCCTTTTACATTAAACATTTATTTGCTCTGTGCTACTAAAACAACAAAATGACTTCGGTATTTTGTTTTATTTTTTCTTTTTTTCTTTGTGCACATCTCCCATATTTTCATTACAAGAACAAAATTTTCATTACAAGTAACAAAAATACTTTTTATTCCCAAGAATGCTTTCCTTTAGCAAGCAGATTATACACTATAGCATTGAATTCTGAAAGCTGGTTGAATGGTTTACCTCTATCAACTGTGCACCTTAAGATTCCCACATTCAGTCAACCAAGTTGGTGGAATGAGGTATCCAGGTAAAATGTAAAGACACCTCCTTTTTTTTGTAAAGAAATTCTGCTGACACAATACAACGATACAGAAGACATCCAAGCACTGGATCAGCTACAGTGGTAAGATGCGCTGGGACCACTGGCAAAGGTCCCCCCACACAGAAAAAACTTACAAGAAATTGGAGAGTAAGAATGCTTATTTTTTCAGAGGAAACTATGTGTTGCCTGGCTCAGCTAGCTGCAAGAGAGCTGATAAAAAGCAGCGGGGACAGCCTGTCAAGCAAGCAAAGAGGCTGGGAGTACACAGGAAGCCCACTAACCACTTAGCAGCCAACACCTTCCGCTTCACAGTAAGCTCAAGACAAGTTCTAGCCTGTGCAGTGCTCAGAGCTCACAAGTGATGAAAACAAATCAGAACCAAGAGGACTGCCTAGATGTGAATTGACAAAAAACACAATGACTATCGTAGCTCTAGGCCAGCCACAGAAGTGCAGAAACACTCCTGCTGCTGAGTCACAGCAACAGGGAGTTGTGAGTAGGTGTGAAACAGTTAGAAAACCACAAACCTACCAACGGGGTAATGATTTTCAGAGACGGCTAGCAATTTTTTGCTATAAAACAGTCTGTAAGTGGCCAGTGCAAAAATCTGAACGCTGCCATTTCTTTTTAAAAGATAATACTCGGCACCTTTTGGAGATCAGGTCCCTTTGGTTATGGCAGGTGACTAAAAAGTCACAGTCACTTTACCCGTGAAATACAGGAGGTCAAGATGAGATGTCTCAACAGCACCTATAGCTCACGACCAGCTACTTCCTTTGTAATAAATATTCAAATTTAAGCATTAAACTGCAATAACAAGCACCTATTGAAGTGACCTCAGACTTTTTCTAGCATGGAAAGATCCAATTTAAAACAGAGAAACAAATGATGGGTTACATGGAGGGGATTTGCCTGAGCCATGAGAATGTCATATAGTAAGATCCTGCTTGCTGCACATTACACGGCACTGCTCCAAGAATATATGATCATCTTTCACATGACAAAAGCATTCAACACCCATGTAATGTGAGTCTTCTGAATGTCATGACGCTTCTGGCTGTGCAATTCAAATAAGTACCAACAGGGAAGCGTTTAAGAAAAAAATTTCTCAATTTCTCCAAGTACACAAACCACTTCCCTGTTTTTTTGCTGCTGAAGATCACTCCAGCTAATCTCATGGGAAAAAAAAAGTCATTCCCCCCACTCTTCACTCCCCACTAAAATTAGGACAGACCGATAGGTGAATCTTGAAAAATATTAGAAAATAAAATAATTGGATGAAAACATTTTCAGACGTAGTCCAGGATGCATTTGCTTCTATAAGGAAAGTAAGTTTAAAATTTTATCTTGCAAATAGAAATCCTGAGACACAGCCACAGCCAGACATGAGGGGGAAACTGGTGTGTTAGGTGGAAGTTGCTTCATATATCGCATTTTAAAAAAAGTGGAACCCCTTAGATACTAAATTTTAATATAAAACTTACGGTACAGACCGAAAGAAACAGTGCCTGGCAGCTCAAAGCAACACACTAGCTTGATCTTACCAAAAAAAAAAAAAAAAGGCAAGCTGGAATTCATAACCCACTCAGTCATTATGGAAAGGGCTACCCGTGTTCATCCTGGACACACTGGTAAAGTGGGAAATTCAAACCATCCTGGATCTCCAGCTTTTCTGCTTTTAAAGCCACAGAAGAACGTTTTTTTAAATATATCTCAGAAGAACAGTAGCATCTGGATACACTGTGCATGACTTCATATATTGCTTTTACCCACTGAAAAGGCAAAAAACCCAACACCCTAGATGTTTCATAAATGCTTTTTAGCCATCAGGAGTTGTTTGATACTAGATTTGTTGAAACATATGGCATAACAATACCTCCTAAACAGAGATATTTATTAAAGAAAATGGTTATAAATATATGTACAAATAAATAGCTTTCAATGTGAAAAAACCCTTCAGTGTTAGCTCCTTTGTTTACCCAGGCTAGCTCTTCCTTAGAGCACTGTATACCGCATAGCTAATGGACAAACGCAGATCATTACAGAGCACCGTTATTGTTAGCTTAAAAATGACTTTACATATTCCCCCATTGCTATCTGCTTTGGCTCCCTTTTCCAGACATGGCGCAGCGGCCGAGGTCAGCAACCCCAACTGGTTGATTCACACCATCTACAAAACGGCCTGAAACATCCAGAAATTAGCTGTTGAAATCCTTGATTTATAGCACAGCACTGTTTTAGTGTCAGTCATCGTTGCTTTGCAGTGCATTGAACTGCCACAGTTCAGCAATGAAAGCACAGGGGCTGGCCAGATCACTGGGGGATTTGACCTCTTTGGTATTGCTATTCCCACCCCTCAGCCAGCACCAAAATGTATAAAGAATCAAAGTTCAACAGCTTGTTCTTTAAAAGATTTGCTATAACTCTTGCATATTTCACTTGCCAGTTTTGTGAACCAACATCAGCAACACTGAAGCATTTCCCTGGTGTATTGGGGGTCAGGGACAAATACTGCTAAAGCCTGATCTGCTCTGGACATAGATGCATCCAACACAAAGAAAAATGTAAAAAGTGCATTTGCAACCCAACTTTATCATCATTCCAAATTTTACAAGCATTTTGTGCAAATTAAACCAAAGGATTGGGAGTAAGGTGTCTGCCTTACCACAGCAGCCTGACTGCAGTCCCATGATAGCGTTGCAGCAAGCCAGATAATTGATGACTTAGTCTTATCATAGCAACCAATTCTTTTCTATTTTATTTTTTTTTTATTTTGCTAAAGTGAGATTGGGTTTGGAAGGATTGGACACCTGCCACTTTCTCTGTCCTTCACTTATTGCCCATCTGCAGCTGACAAAAGTGTTAAAGTATACAAATAGCAGAGGGAAGAAAAGCAGCAAAAGCAGAGCAGCAGATCTTTTTGATTTGCATAGTTACTCCAGAAAAAAAATTCAGCAAAAGGCACATATTTCCTCTCTCTCATGCTTGTTTTCCTAGTCCAAAAATTTGCCAAAAGGCTACTTCTAGAAAAACCAGGAGTCTCATCCTTGATATCAAGGGCATATCAAAGTTTTCAACCTTTAATGCAACCTGAATTTCAGCATTAACTTCACACACAGGTATAGGAGAACTGATAGACACGGACCTGCAAAATCCCAAATGTCCAGATCAAATGAACACTCTATAATTTATAAGGATGTGGATGTAAAGCAGAAGATCTCAGGCCTTCTGTAGACAAGACACAAGTTTAGGACTCAGGAGACAAAAGATCAAATACCACCTCCTTCTCACCCAAAGCATGACCTTCAGCTTCTTAAACTGGGCCTCCTCTTCTAATCTATCTGTAAACCACATCTCTCTACACTTGCTCTGTTGCAAGGATTATCTAACAAAGTCAGCCTGATGCTGCCCTTTATTTTATATGCGGACAGTTTTGACTGCAGAACAATTTTTTTGTTTGCTTTTTAAAATAAAACCAGAAAATATACATGGCTTTCCTCTCAAAAGACACAGCCTGGTAGTTAGGGCACTCCCACGGACTGTGGGATGCTGCCACACAGCACAAGGATTTTAACTAGATTCTCAAGGCTGAGGGAACTGGGCATGTTTAGCTTGGAGAAGAGGAGGCTGAGGGGAGACCTCATTGCCCTCTACAACTACCTGAAAGGAGGTTGGAGAGAGGTGGGTGGTGGCCTCTTCTCCCAAGTGAATAATGACAGGACCAGAGGAAATGGTCTGAAGTTGCAGCAGGGGAGATTTAGATTAGATATTACGAAGAATTACTTTACTGAAAGAATGGTCAGGCACTGGAACAGCCTGCCCAGGGAGGTGGTTGAGTCACCACCCCTAGAGGTATTTAAGAAATGTGTAGACACTTCATGGCGTGCTCTAGTGGCAGAGATTGTAGAGTTTTTTTGTGTGTGTATGGTATGGTTGGACTTGACGATCTCAAAGGTGCTTTCCAGCCATGAAGATTCTGTGATTCTATGATTCTCAAATGAATCAGTAAAATATCAGAATAGCCCTAATCAGTAGAATATCAACTATACTCAAGTGGTTCTCTCCTAACTTCCTTCATCCCTATTTTAAAAAAACAAAATAAAACCAAAAAACCCACAAATAGCGCTTATTTTACTGTATTTATTATCACAACAGAAAAGTCCAAAGTTAAGTCCCCAGTGTACGCTGAAAGATCTGTTAAATTCACCTTGTGGTCTCTTACTACCAGCACTTACATACTGAATAATTCGAGGCTGCTCCTGCTGCAGAGGACAGTACTCCATCACGGGCGGTTTGTCCAGCCTATGCTGTGCTTTGCAGGTGTACATTTGAAGCTGTGTTTTGCTGTTTTACATGGTTGTAACAACTTAGTACATTGGTTTACACAGGGTAATGTGACCATTTAGGCATCACGAACCTAAACCATCTTAAATACTCACTGTTACAGCATTGCTAGCTAGTCCATCACA
Organism: Rissa tridactyla; assembly: GCF_028500815.1. NCBI lineage: Eukaryota > Metazoa > Chordata > Aves > Charadriiformes > Laridae > Rissa > Rissa tridactyla. The sequence goes on from NC_071468.1 coordinate 4,550,916, forward strand.
CATTTCCTATAAAATAAGTTCCCTAGGCAACTTCACCTGTAAACCTTTTGTATTCAGCACTATGACTGTTACCATCTGATTCTGTGAGCTATAAAAGAAATGGTGGGCAGAACAGGGACACCTAGAGAATTCAAGAATAGGACGCACAGATCTTTCAGATTTCTCTCCCTGCTGTCACACTATAAATCTTTTTGGATCTTAAGCTCAGCCTTCTTGCTCTGTCCCCGAAGCAGATAAAAAATGACCTCCATGATCTCATGATTCTTATGACCAAAGCAGAGCCTGAAAACCTCTCTCTAAAGCATGGTCTAGAATCCTAGAGACAGTCCATATAAACACTTTTATATCTTATCGTGCCATTTCAGCATTTTCACCGTGGCTTTTAGGTACTGGTGTTAGAAGTCGCCCAAGCAAGGCTCAGCCCCAGACATGCTTCTTCACAGATCTGGAGACTCGACTCAGCACGCGCTTGCTTTTGAGTGAGATTTTATTGTTGCTCCGAATACAGACATACCTAAAGAAACACACATTTAGGCATAACTGAGAAATAGTCCTAACAACACCAATTAAAACTGACAATCCAGATGCAGCCTGACCAAAAAAGTCCTTAAAACTGCTGATTACTGGAAGCTGAGAGCCGTCCAGAAGAGTTCTTGCCATTCCTCCCTCAGCACTTAAATTCCACTGTAGAGAATAAAGATAATTGTATCTCATCTGAGAGCGTGCTTACTTTGCCTCATCATCAGTCATATCTTTTGAGGACAGGGACCACCTTTTTGGTCTGTACCTTGTTCTGTGCCTTCTTATGTCAAACAGCATCAAGGAACACACTGAATTCGCAACATGTTGGGGTTGAAATGACAGACTTTTTCACACTCCCAAGATGAAGAACAGACAAAAGTCTCCTTGAAATTCTTAAGATTTTGTCCAGATTTCAAATATTTCAATTTTTTAAAATCAGAATAAAATCAGACTAACATTTTTTTCTTACCATACAAGTCATTAATCTCCCTACTAAATAGAGGAAGGAAAAAACCCAAAAAACTTAACACACACACACCAGACAATCAAAAAAACCCCAAACATGCCAGTTTTCCAAAGGGCCAGAATCTCAGCAACTCCAGCTCCTGCAAACTGAGTGCACAGCACCACAACATCCTCCTGGCACATTGTTTAAGGCCAAAAGAAACCAGTAAATGTTCGTGTGAACCCTGGGAACGCAGCAGTTCCTGCATCTACCGTCTTGGCTGAAACTGAGAATCTCTCTGGAAGACACTCTTCAAAAAATCTCTAGCTTCCCCATCAAGGTCTACACATGGAGTACAGCCTGCCGTATTCTGATGATAACCAGAACCACGCAGAACTACAACTGCCTTCAAATTCATCACACAAAGAACATTCTGTTGAGATATTTTCTTAAATGCGATTTATTATCAACCTGCACCCCAGGGATTCTGCCAGGAAGAGGCCAAAGCACAGAGTTTCAGCTTCTGGATGTCTCCTTAGGGCAAAAAGTTCATATCTAAGCGACTTGCCCACAACAAAGATAAACATCATGTTCAGCTGGACTTCTACTGATAGCCAGATCCCCTGGCAGGACCAACCCTTTTTCCTAACATTGACAGCTATAAAGAGTATGTCTGCGTAGGAATTTAGACCAATTCTTGATTAAACATACAAGTGACAAGCGTATTAGACACAGTGTGCCAATCTTTACCAAATAAAGTTTAAAATTATATATGCAATGCACTGATTTTCTGTTAAGGTTTTCTTTCCACTAAATGCGCAGTAAAGACCACAACAGCGCACTTGCCATACAAACTATTCCATATTATTATTACCTGGAAATATCAATCTAATTCTCTATTCAGGGAGCCTTTCTACACAATTATGATAAAATTGAGTGTTTTCTTTCCCCCCTGTACAGAAACAATCCTTTGGCCTCTGGCTGCAAATCCACTCAACTCCTCTGCACATCGTAGCTGTTTCTAAAATTGTATTTATTACGGTTATGGAATTGATTTTGTGCCTTACAATTACTGCTGGGTTTGCCACTCACTATGCCTAGTCATCATTTAGGCTGGCAAATATTCTCTATATATTTATAAGCTATAAATATAAATACAGATAAGTAAGAAAGACTGGCAAGTCTAGCAACCGCAAGCCAGTGAAGAATTGAAGGCAAAACTCATAGTAAGCTGGGAAGCCTTGCCACAAGGTCTCTTGGCAGAACCAAAAAAATATATGACTTCCAAAACAGATTTGGACATTTATGATTTTAAATCCTTTAGTATCACCTGCCTGGCACCCTGCAACAACTGCTGTGTATCACCAAACCATTGACCTGTTAAAAAGGTAGCTATCCGCAACATCTGTCAGTACGGAAAGCTTCAGGCAAAATGTCTGAGAGCAAAACGTAAACTCAGCTCTGCTTTATCGCAGAGGTGGAACTATTCCTAGCAAAGCTCGATGAAATGTTAAGCCTTAGGTTGTGGGGTTTTTGTTTTCAATTCACGTAGACGCCTCTGTTGCGTGAAAAGGGGCCAAGCAGTTTTGGCAGAAGATAAACCCCCTTGCGTTCTAACACTCCTCACCGAGGTGGGAGGCCAGGTGCGGCTGGGTTTAAATTCTGAGTGATGCCCAATTCAGCACTATCAGTCCAATCGTGTTTAATATGTATTAAACTATTACGATTTGGATACACTAATAGTGGACTGCACCTTCAGTCTAGTCGTGCTCCTGAACTAGCACGGCCTCTCTCGAGTCTTTGGTCATGTTCAGTGAGAAAGCGAAATGACTAGCTACTTAAACAGTGCAGTTTATTTAAACAACAGATATACAGGTTCTTTAGGATTGCCGGTGATAAATACACTGTCTGCAAAGCACGTGCCAATAAAGGTATTGTTAAGTACACAAAACGCGCGACAAAATTACAAACGATACAGCCTGGCTATAAATGTAGGGTAGAGATTCTCTAGAGAAATTTCTAAGTCCCCAAGAAAGCACTCGGTGTAACTGAAGTCTTACCCAAAGGCGTCCCTATGGGGGGAAGAAAGGCTCAGCCTGTCGACTGATCCCGGAAATCAGCAATGGAATTCTTCACGATGGTGTCTTGCCTGGCATCCCCTCTCTCTTGGGCTATTTTTATACTATTTTTTTATCTTCAAAGTGGAGTTTGAGTGACTTTAGTCATACGTACTTTTATTATGATTAATGTACTCAAGGAGGAGTGTTCGCACCTCGGGGGCGGATAGTCTCCGGGATGGAGGTGTGTTTTGGTACATTGTAGTGAGCAAAGTTCGCACAAAGGAGAGCATTTCATCAACATTTGACGAAATGTTGGCTCGGGTAGCGTGTAGGCCGCTTATGTGTTCTGTAGTCCCATCTCGTCCCCATATCTGCTATTCGTCACAAGGAAAGGCCACGGAACAAGCGCGTTCCGTTCCATCCCTTGTGTAGTTTCACAAACAACCTTGTACAGGGAATCACAGACGTTGCATTCTTCGCGCTGCCAGCTGCCATTCTACCTCAGAAGCCTCTTGATTTTATGACTTTCCTTAATGTGTGAACAATGCTGTATTTTTGTATTCTTGGCCAATTTAGTAATTATTCCACAACCTCTCTTGGAGGCTGGGCATTTCATAGTCAACAATTATGTCCCCAAAATTTTCAGATACTCTTCACAGGCACTTTAAGAAACTGTCAAGAACCACTCAAGGAATTCCACCACACCCCCACAAAAAATGTCTCATGCCCCAAATCAATATTCTTACAATTACTTTTTTAAAATGGTAAGTTCAGGTCTTTTCAATCATTTAATGTGTTGTGGATTTAAAAGAGGAAACAAAAAAGGGAAAAAGCAACTGAGTTCTTTCCTTCCCATCCCTCTTCAAATTAATCACAAGATTAAAAAAATTAGGGTTTAAAGGTGGAAAGGAAAATCAGTTATTTAAAATACCAAGACCTAGGAAGAGAATTCAGATTGTGCACTTACTGGAGCAGAGGCCATACGTGCTTGCAAAGCTTTTAAACAGCAGATCTTTTAATATTACTAAGATACAAGTCTCAGAAGAAAAACTAATAATTGAGGTCTGAACTTACAGGTAAACACAAAAAATTTATACTTCTGTGTAGTGCCAAAAATATCTACAATTCCTCAGCTTTTGTCTTCTGTAACAACACAGGATCTTTAATGTTCTTAAAACAGAACAACGTGAGGCTATACTGTTATTTAATTTAAAAAACAAAACAAAACAAACAAAAACCAAAACACCACCACTGTTTTCCTGTAAAGTGCACTTTAATGTTGTAAAACCTTTTTTTTTTTCCTTCCCCCAGTGTAAGAACAACTCTGTCTTCCTTCCCCTAACTCAGGCACTAGATTCAAATGTAGTCCTGTGTGACTTCATGCCTAAAAGTGAGAGTTTTAAGCAACCAAGAATGACCTATAAAACAGAAAAACCTTGCTTTCCACTCTGATGTCTTCAGAGACGATAGCAAAGTAGACTTTAGATCTCTACCAGCTTACAAAAATAAACATCCCAACACCAGCCACACACCAAAAACCACATTGTCATGATTTCGCTGAGCACTCACAGCATTTACTATGGCGTTTGCAGACACTTATGATCCTCTAACTTTGTGATGCACGAAACTTAGTTTTGCCACCTCACATGAGATTTTTGCCTATATTTTGCAGCATGTACTGCATATAAAGTAATACAATATGTGCATGCTTATATCAGCACTACTACACTACATCATCAGAAACTTAAGACTTTCATTCTGGGCTTCTATACATACGAATTTACTATCAAGTTAGCAATTGTAATGACCAAACTGAGAACACTGAAATAAACTGCTCATTCAAACTATTTGCTGTAGTTTGCTTAAAATGTTAACTTCATCCTGAACTTCAGAACCATAATAATGCAATTGCTTAGAACAATTCAGCCATGCAACTGTATATTTTTCTCAGTTAATAACAAACTCCGCTGTCTTAAACATAAGCCATGCCTTAGAAAAAGGTATGTGTTGCTACGCATTACCGACATCTCTCCATAAATTGGTTCCACCTCATGCCAACATACACAGATCCAAATGGAGACAGTCCAGAAACAGAGCGTTTCTCTAGTAGGTAAAAGAGCAATACATGATTAACCTCAGAAATTCTGTAATGTACTATATCTGTTCCTTAACATACACTATATTAGACATAAGCAATAATGTCACACATGAGTTATTCTTCTACAAGAGCAAATTCTTCTCTGGCCCAGAGAGAAAGACTGGAGTGACATCTGCTGTTTCACATGCAGTTTTAGGAATGAGATTTTTTTCGTTTAGCAGCCATTTTGATTAAACAGATGCAATGGATCTTCTTAACACCTAAAACCAGGACACATGTGCACTCGCTTGCGCTCCTCTCAGAATGCTGCTATTTTGTTGAACACCGATATAAAGAATTCCTTGAAGAGATTTTACATTCACAAAGACATCAAGTGCATACAGCTTTTCTTATTTGACACTGTAATATTTCAGTACTCAAAGGAGGATTTTACACAGCAGTTTTCATTATTAAAAATTCAAACTAATTTCTCTGCTGCTTTACTTCGGGGATGAATACTTTATTTGGAAAAGCCCATACCAACCAATAAAGAAAAAAAGACTGCATTATTCAATGCAGAGTTCAAGTATTCTACTTTCTTAGCATTTTGTATTATATTCTTCTAATCACCAATGCACATAAAACAGTTTATTTCAAAGGTAAGAGACAGCAGGAACATCTTCAACTGTCTTAGCTACCGCCTGATTAATCATGTTTCAGCTGAGAGCAACTTTCAATTAGAAATGTTCCCAGCTGGGGAACATTAACACATTTGAGTGGTCACACCAAACACTTCAGTGCCTGTGTATAGTACTGAAAAAGCATAATTTATGGACAAATTCTTATTTACAAGTAAAGCATGATGACAGAACGGTTCAAGACCTGATTCAGCAAAGATACCTGGGCCAAACACAAAGCATGGAAATCAGCAAAACACTGATCACAGAACTACATGACACTTAAGCGATAGGACAGAGAGCTTCAAGAGATGCTTTCTAGGATCACGATTTTAAATACCCAAAAAGAACTCAGGTACAAATTAAAAATCTCATTTTCCTTTTTCTCACCTCTGTTCACTGACCCCAGCCAAGAAAAACAGGAGACCAGGGTCAAGGCATATAAAACCAAGTGAAGACTTTGTCCTACCTTTGCTAGTTACAGAAGAAATATTTGCTTGCTTGCTTAAAATTGAAGCAATGGAAAGCCAAAAAGAGAAAAAAGGCTGGCATAGACAGACAGCCACACCATACTCCCCCCCCCCCATTTAGTAGGCACTATGCCAGCGCAAAGTAAATATAGAAACACTCACTTTTTGGAGTCACCTTGTGGATTGCAACACTCATGTGATGAGGAAAGGGCTGTGGGTCGATCGTCTGTTGATATCACACGTGTGCTCATATCCTCAGACCATGCTTAATCAGGCTTTTATGGGTGCAGGTAGGTGGTCCTCCCATCTGAACTCCAGCCAGGGGGCCCCACGATGTGGCTGTTGGGACATTCCCCTTCTTAAAGATACCAGGAAACCATTTCAGGCTCCTCAAAAAGCACCCATTTCAGGAAGCTCCTCAGTCCTTAAGCACAGCTTTGAAACCCTTGTTTCTCCACAGGCAGGCCCCAGTGATGTGCCTCTTCAGGAGCGTGGCACCCTGTCACACCTGCCCTCCATAACAGCCATCAGCAACCACACCTTTACACCACCCACATCCAGCAGAAGTTGGATTTCTCTTTGTCTCTTCTGCCTGTCTTTTTTGGTTTGTTTTTTTTTTTTTTTTTTTTTTGTTTTGTTTTTTTTTTTTTAAGTCAGCCCTTTTGGTGGGTTGATCTCCAGGAGCAGCAGGCGTCCCTCCTGAAGCACTCCCCACACAAGCAAAATGTCTTTTTCCCCAGCGCTTCCCTCCAGGATTAGGCTTTGCAAACATCTCTAGTGCTCTTCCTTGGCTCTTTACGCCCCTCCAAGCTCCTTTAAAATCAGCGATTTTTCCACATCCTTCAAGGAGGATTCAGAGAGGGCTCACAAAATGGCACCCCAGGAGCTGTTTCAGCAGGAGGGGTTGGGCGGCCTGTGAGGGGAGAGGCCTGTTCCAGCCGCTGCGCCACAGGGCCCGGCCCCTCAACCATGCTGGCGGCACTGCTGCCTAAGCAGGTTTAAGAAAGGGCAAAACACCACTTGGCAGCAAGGAGGGGGGAAATTGTGAGAAACACAGGGGGAGGAGGTTTATCTCGAGCCAGAAGATTTTTTTGGTCCTGTTTTCTCCCTCTGGCCTGTTTGAGGCAGGGAGTGAGCGAGCAGCTGGGTGGGCGCCTGGCAGCTAGCCAGGGACAACCCACAGATTCACCTGCAAAAGCGCACTCGTAATCCAATCAAACATAGCAGAAACCATAAAGCAAACCCCACTAGAGCTTCAGTATCCCCTGGCACATGAACATGGAGTAATAAACGAGGGGATAATCGTTCTGCTTCTGCCTCTCAAAGCCAAGAAGTCCTTTGAGAACTGAAACCACCCCAGTCCCTACCATCCCCTGATGGTCACCTTCAGGAGCGCCACCCCTCAGCAGAGGATCCTGCGAGCCCCACACCCAGGGGATGACCCAGTCTTGCTGAGTCATCGCTACAGATGAGGGAACTCATTTTGTCACCCCAAACTCCCTCTTTTTTTTTTTTTTTTATACCCGTTATTCACCAGGTGTAACAGATCAGGCTAACAGTATCATAAGCCTTAAAGGAGAAGATACTAAGGATAGCTTTTAAAGATTAAAAAGAGGTGATTCAGCTTCTCTGCTTGTAAAAAGACTTAATGGTTTATAAAAAGAAAGTTATTGATAAAGAATAGCTGCTGATGTTGTGGTATGCTGCCACACAAATGCTTAGCAGACAACACATAATTGTGTTATAATAAGCAGCTAGTATTTAACATGTGTTTAATGTGTACCTGAAGAGAGCTGATATTGTCAGGACAGAAAGCAACAAAGACACCAGTAATCAGCTTGCAGAAAGTTCAAGTTTATGAAGATGTTTGTAGTAAGGTATGAAGATAAAATTCTGCAGGAGGTATGTCTACAAGATATTTATATATGTTTAATGTAAATCTAGGTCAAGAATAATGGAAGTCAGCACAGTTAAAGGTACAAAGTGCCCAGCCCAATCCTGGAACCTAATCTGCAATTAATTTGATTGGTGTCTGGACTAATGACATGGTGATTCTATCTACATATGCTGTGACCATATTTCTGCTTCCAGGATATAGAATAAACCTGGGTATACTTCTGAGCTTATAATGTGCATGACTAATTTATACAGTGCAATGTACATAGACAAAAAGTAAAGGAATTTCTTAACTGAGAATTTAAGATCAGAGTGCTACTGGCCAAAACTGATTTATTAGTATTGAGCAACTTGTCTCTGCTGACAAGCAGGTAGAAATACCTTGCATTTACATTACTGGATAAAAGGTACTAAAATTCCTAAAATAAACATTGTAATGTGACTAGCAACTGACTTCTCAAAAAGCCTGTCTGCACAGATTATAAGCATGCTGGAGGCAGTCTCTTTGCAATAAAAACCAGACTGTTTCTGCCTCTTCAGAACAGTAGTAAATGCAAATCCAGTTTAAAAAGTTCTCCCTATGACATTGACTGACTCACAGATATTGATTTTTCTGAGATTGAACAGTGTAGTGCTCACATGAGTCACTTCACGTGGCACTGCTGAAAATGCGACAAATACTACATTTTGCTACTCATCAACAGCTAAATAAGGGTACAAGTAAAATTCAAAATTTCCATTTTGGGGTAAGGTGAATTGTTTAGTATGTGCTCTACCGTGCTTGAGATTTTACAAGTGGTATTTTTCTTACAGGCTTTGACAACAATAAAGACTCTCTTCCCTTATTGGGACAGATCTAATATTATAACAGCTGGTTAGCCTAAAAATGCCCAAACGCTTCTGAATAATAAAAATAAAAACATAAAAAAATAAAAATCAGTGTTACACTAGCAATACAGTAAAGTTAGGTTTCCCAAACTCATAAATCTGTTTCTACCCTGTCTTCAAGGATTAGCATCATATGAATATCAGGTCTGAAACACGTGCAGAGCACAACTCTGAAGACGTACATGGTACAGTAAGGATTGATGAGGTGTCTGGCAAGGCTCGTCTTGAAGTTCAACCATTCCTGCACAGGGCTTTAAGGTCACATTTCTCTGGGTATGTGTACTGAAGATGTATAGAAATAAATTAGGTTACTGTTAGCAACAGTAATATACTGTTGCTGAAGTTTCAGAGAAAAAGAAAATGCAGCCAGGTTCAATATACAGGGAGAACAGGAGTTTTACCTAGCAGAGTAGTTTAAGGAGGCTACATAAATCCTGGACAAAGTTCCCTTAATGAAGTTCCTATACTATTTTAGCAAGGATTTGAGTTTGTTTTGAACTATCTGTTTCTTTGCTCCTGTGCAGTAAGTTCTTCACTTTATGTATGGATCTTACTTAGAACTCTTCATCCACAAATCTCCATGCCTTAAGAAGAGTTATCTTTCTTCCCATTTTATAGATGGGAAAATAGACAGAAAAAGACTTCAGATATGGCTCAGCAACTCTACAAATTCACACATCAGTAGCAGAATTGGCGAAAAGCAGCTATTCTGCATTCTTTGCCAATGCCAAAATAGTTATGTTTTATAGTATGTCTACTTGAAAATAGGATGCAATAATAGAAATACTAAAGATCCCTAAATTAATCAGCATTTTCAGATCTTCTTCACTTTGAAGTTTTAAATACCAAATGAAAACTGAAATACTGAACTGAAGAGCAACTATATTAAACTGGCATCTTACTTAAATATGCTGACCTGAGTGATTATAATATCAGCACTTCTTTTTACTCCTGCTAGGCCTGGAGCACTAACACAGCTGCAAAAGCTGGAGATGAATGTTCTTACTTCTTGTGCATTACCAGTAGAATTATTAAAATTTAAATTAATAGCCTCTGAGCAATCTGTGGAAGTCAACAGACATGGCTGAGGTCACGATTAGAAAACACTTGTCTCTTAATAATACTTGTGTAATGCTAATTTTTCCCACTGAACAAACTTCAAGTTCCAAGGGGAGCAGGAATAAAACAACAGGGGCTTCTCAGAGGACTTGCAACTGCGGATATTTCATTTTGTCAATTTAAAAAACACAGGGGGGAAACCCACTGGTTTGGCACCTAAGTTTTATCAGGAAACATGGGAGTTCAGCAAAGTTATTTTTGTTGCTCTTGGATTGAGAGTCAAAATTCTATTTACTTGCATTTTAAATCGTATCCAAAGTTGTATTCCTCCTGTGTTACCCACTAAAGGTAGGTTAACACTAACCATCAAAGGTTCAGGAAGACTCTAGCACAACTGAGAACTGAACCTGAACTGCCCATAGCAGCAGTGCCAGCTGCCTATTTATCCTTTTCAGTCACATTAGGAGACAAAAATTCATTGTTATTAAAGCTATCTAAATATGAAACAGTCTGCAGCTAAAAATTCGTTTATACCTGAACCACTCACCAAAAATTAAATTTGATTTTTTTCACAATTTTCTAACGTGTGATTTTCTTAAAACTGCGAGGAGGGCAGGGAAAAAAAAAATAGAATCAGAGCTAACAACAGTTTTATAGGAGCTGTGAACCAACTTTCAGATACCACGACAAAAGAACACTAGCAACTACTTCTACTTAAATATTGTTTTAATTTTCACTTCACAGCTGTAGTCACTAAATTCAACATTTTTGCACTGCATAACAAGCTGCTATTATAGGAAGCAAAGTACTCTAATTCGACACTCTGAGTTAGAGACTCAAAATTAGATGAAGTATTACCAAGATTCTTCTGTGCCTTAAGATATACACCATCATTTGGCTTCATTATTCCTGATGTTTTCATTTGGTTCATGGTATATGGGAGGATCAAGATATGAAAGCAGCCTTTTTGGTAACCAGCTTTTGAGCAGCCTCCATCTCAACTCTTGTAACATTCTTCCACAAATTCCCAAAGGATGCCTTATAGCACTGAGGCAATCATTTGAGGTCATAAAAAGATAAAGAACTTTAAATAACTTTTCATTTTTTCCAGTGAGAAAATGATTATTTATGCTCTCAAAGTGAAAAGGACTTTGTACAAAAGGGCTGGAAAGAGCTGGTTTTAATTACATATTTCAAAACTGAGTTATACAAACAATTCTACTGCTTATACTCAGTAAATATATTAAAAACTTAAGAGACCAGGAAACAAATAAGCAGACTAGTCTATAACTAACTCGGATGTTTTCTCGAAAAGCATGTCATGAACAATTTGTCCCTTGTGACTGAAAATGAAGAGGGAGAAGAAAAGGGGCAAAGAAAATGAGTTTAAGCAAGAAACTGTAACACCCCTTTTGATCTCACATGCAAGCTGAAAATGAGAAAAAGTTTCAATCATTCAGTCTACAGCCTTATTTAAAGATCAAAACAAGCCTGAGCAGCTTAAAGCCTTGCTTCATTAAAAGAAAAGCAGCTATACACAGTCAAAGAGTTAATTGAATGGTTAGTAGGACGTTCTTTCTTGCAGCTTTGCTTATAAATAATGATGTTTCTATCATTTAAACTGTCCTGTATTCCACAGAAGACAATCAAGGTGCACTTACAAAAGTTTTTTCTACACAGTCTGCCATTTGTTTTCAAGTTTTCCATTATCTACCTGCCACCTTAAGATCTCCAGGTTGTTTTAATAATTTGCTAAATAAATTACATAGGAATTAAACTCTTCCAGCCATTTAGAAACTGAAAGTGCATACAGTATATGGTGACAAGATCTTCAGAACAAAATTTGAAAACAAGTGGCTCAAGAAATTTACTAAGGAAAGCCTTCTTTTTTACCTACAAAATTAAAAATACCAGTGATAAAGTTCTGCTGCACTACAAAAGTCTGTTCAAATGCGTAAAGCTTTTGCTGAGACCACATAAATTCTAATCCTTAACATATGTTTTCTCAGCAAGTGAATTCATTTTCCCCTTCCTTTGAAGATACCACAGAGCTAACAGAAACATCCGAAACTTAGCTTAATGCAGAGGGAATATCATAACAGGACTCCTTAAATTCAGCATTTATTGACTGAAGGAGAACATTCAAATCTCCCAGAAGGGCACGAGAAACTCAATTTTTGAAGTGTCATTCACTCTTTTGAATACCCTAATTTGAATACTTGTAAGTCATATGTTACTATGATTCACTGTATATTTGGCTAATCATTTAACAGTTCCTAACAGTGTTAAACGTTTGAAAATGCTTGAGGGCACAGTAGATTAACAATCAGAAGAGTACTTAATGGCCAACTGTTTGATTTAAAATTTCTGTCTGTTGTCCATATTCTACCCATTTACAGTATCTTAACAAATTATGTAGTACCCTGCTTTCAATTACGTACTTTCACATAAGATCAGAGCTAGTTTTGATCTTCAATTACGTATGAGAGATCCAAAATCATATTGGCTGTCTCCAGAGCTACTTGTAGGCCACTACACTTCGCAGCAAAACAGTCCAGTGTCAGAAAGTCAGCAACCTTTCCTGTGGGGTCTTTAGGGCAGCCCTGTATAATAGGAGAGCCAAACTGGCCTTGCAAAAGCCTCCAGTTGAGATTCTCAGTGTTACCATTAATCCCACAGCCACATTTTGAAACTAAATCCGACCAGTTAGAGACAGAGGGAAAACCTGATGGAACAAACCAACAATGTCCATAAACCATGTCTGTAAGAATTTCTCCATCATCATGATTCAGAGAGCAAGCTACAGACTCCAGGGAACGGCAAAAACCATCGGCAACCAATTGGTATTGCGTCCGAGAACAATCTAAATCTTTAAAACTGCTGGTGGGCAAACTACAACTCTAAAAAAAACAAAACCAGGAAAACAGAAAATTAGAACACTGTTATATAGAAATAATTTTATTCAAACATACATCATACTGTTGCTTTTTTTTTTTAAACAGATGGTTCAGTCCTACCTAAAAAAATTGTTCATGTGATGATTACTCCACAATAGGAAAGATTTCTAGAGAAGTCAAAGCTAACCTCTGCACAATTATCTTTCAATATAAAAATTCTACACATTTTTATTTTAACACTTAAGAACTAAGCACTTACTGTAATACATACCTAAAGACTAATACGTACAAATACAGTATTAACAAGTCTGAAAGATGTAATTAGCACCGAGTGCTTCAAATAGACCCCTTTGTTTTATATTAGTAGTTAGGCAGCAAAAATGCAACAATAATCTAGAAAAGACAAGTGTTTTAACTGTAGCAGTGATTCTACATAAGTTCTTGTTTCCCAAGTATATCAAGGAGCTTTAAAAAACCTTATGTCTCACATACCTTGTGTCTTATGTACGAAGCCAAATGAGTTTCTGTACAGCCACCTCCTAACAATGCCAAAGGTTCCTTGATTGTTAACTGTAGCACATGTTCTGCAGTTTCACAGGCACGCTGAAAACCATACACATACAATGATTAATAGAATTTGCCCCTATTGAAAAAGCTACCAGAATAAAATTTTCAGTAGTTTCTAGTACAGACTTCATAAACTTGAATTACACGTGGATATAAAGCTGGTGAGTGATTTTCAAAACCATGTTCACTTAATGAGAAATTGTCTTTATTTGTCCACACTCAGAATGGAAAAGCAGAAATAAAATAAAAAAAAGCTTTTATTTGTATTTTATTCCATCTTTTCGCAAAACAGGACTATATATAAAAAGCCAATCAGCATCAATGACATTTCTAGAGCAACTATTCAATGTAAAACTATGCTTGCCTACCATTGCAGGTATTGCTGCTGGCTTTTTGCTGGGCAATTTTTTCTCTATGCTCTCATAGACCAAGTAATGAGAGAAAAACGTTTATCTAGCACTGGCCTCAAGAACAAGTGAAAAACGTTTCTCTCTCTAAACAACTTCCCATATTAAAATAGAAGCATTTAATGAACATAAGCACTTCAAGAATTTTGAAATTCTGGGAACAAGGGCATTTCTGAATTGCTTTCTTGAAATTGTATACCTAAACCCTGACTAAACTCCATTTATGTACTGAAAAAAATCACTTTTCTAAACTCACCATATCTGTTTCTCATAACTTTATTTTTTTGTTAAAAACATGACTTTTCAGGAAAGATTTCTAGAGAATTTGCCTACCTTCAACTCATCCCAAGCTGTTTCATTTCTGTTACAGAGTATCAAGCTGCAGACAACTGTGTCATTAGGAATTAGATGCACAAAACGTTTTGAAGCAAAACTTTCGATGCGCACATCTTTCAAACTGCCATAACAACTGTGAGACAACAAATGTACGGAAGCTATAGGCTTTGAACCTGTCCAATTAAAAGCAGAGAACAATACGTATTACTGTCATCAGAACAGCTATCTGTTACATTTCATAAAGCATGAACTTTTTTCCTCTTGGCTTTTTAAATTATATATATATTCTTCAATACCTAACATTTCAATCTACATAGGAAATCACAAACCCAACATGTTTTCAAAGTGCAAGACTTACTGATAGTTTAAGACTAAAAAAAAGTGATTTTTTTTATTCTTGCTAGATAACAGTTTGAAAATAATCTACATTTGCAAACAGTTACTATAACTGGATATTCCTCATGCAGCAATCAGTAACCACATGTGCAGTATATCATCATTAGAGCCTGCAAAAGACCAATCTCACCTTAAAAAAAAAATGGGTTTCAGACTAGAAAAGAGCAACTCTTGCTCAGCTGCTAAAGTAAGATACAGACAAAAATAAGACAATCCTTACTCTGCAATGACACCAACCTAGAAAGGCTTTCATTATGAGATGAACATTAAGGACAATTGTTTAGCACAGAAAACTAGCTCATTACCTGTCATCCAACTCAGGGGTTCCATCAGAGATAGCCCAGCTCTGTCCACAGCCATTACGTGGTTCTCTTCCAGGTACTGTTTCAAGGATGGATGGATAACTTTCTGGCACACTACAAGTCCGACCTCATCATTAACCAGCTGCTTTCCTACATTAAGCAAACGATTCAGCTCTGACTTTTCTAGAGAAATTCCGTGATGGACTGTTATAGTTCCTTCTTCAGCGCTGAAGAGGTCTCCTGACAGGGACACACAGAAAAGTGCCATCTTGATCATGTTTGAACAACTTCTTTTGACAGTAAGTGGTTTTGCCAATTGAATTTCTGGTGTTTCTATGAGCAGTCCAGGAAGAACTGTAGAATCCACAACTCTTCTACCTTTCACAGGTACTATTACACACTTTCCTAAAACAGCATTAGTCTCGACGTGACATGGAACAGTAAACAGAAAAGCCTTTAAAATCAGCGCTGTGAGATGTTCAACTTCTGGTTTATTAAGCATGCAAGCAGGTTTGCTTCTTAATACACTGCGTACCAAACAAAGAAGGGTCTCAAGACTGCTAAAATCCACAGATACTCGGCAACCGCAGGCCTCAGATTTGAGGTAGTCCATACATACACTCAGAAGATGTTTGCTTATTTTAATGACAGTCCAAGTTGCAATGTTTAGGCTTTTAAAGTTTTCAATCATACTACAGCAAAGAATGGCAGTAAATAAGCCACAGTCACTGAAGCGTGATATATGGTTCTGTACGGAGGCAGTCAAAACCCTTAATACAGGATGACTGACAGAAAGACGACTGAATATGGCTGAAGATTGTGAAGTCGTACAAACATAGCCTCCCACACCATTGTGGAGCTGTTTGAGTCTACCAGCAGGACCATAGCAAGATTTTAATATTCCGTTTAGCAGAGACAGTGACTGACTAACTGTATCTTTAGTTAAAGGTTCGCTAATAAATAACGGAGGCTTTTTGGCTTCAAGACAAGACATTTTCAAAGTAAGATTTTAATTCTAGCCAACAAAACAGATTTCATTTTTACTTGGATCTATAATTCATAGCACTTAAAAAATTTAAAGTAGTACATTTTAATTATTGCAGCTAAGGATTATTTTAAATGTGAAAAGGTACATACAGTACGATAATGACATTCCTGTGACTCGCTATGATCTATCTCTTAAAATGAGGCTCAAATCATATTGTGAAACTGATATATAACGACAGCAGTAAGCTATTTCATTCACAACGATCTTCCTTTTTAGCTTCTGAATGTGATCGAACAGATTTTTTTGCAACAAAGTTTACAAGCATGCTTCCAAAATGGACACCTATAAGTGACAGTCCTGCCACAAACAGAAAGTTCTTTCTACTCCAGCTAGCTTTCCCCATCTCTTCTTCGGCAACACTCACAGAAGAAAAGCTCCAAAGCTAATTACACCTACAATAAAAAACAGAAAGGTATTAGGATAATCTTATGACAATATTGCGTAGCTTGAACTGTTATTTTATTTTTCACAAAAAAACTCACATAAGGACAAATACCAAATTATAATGCTTTTTAATTGAGGAAACCTATTAATATTATATATATTATAAGCATATAGTACAAAAATCATACATGTTTGTTAATAACTTCAATTCTGACCACCAGTTTATACACTGTTTTACCTGTGGGCCTATAAGTTAAGTAACAGGCCACTATAAACTGGTCTTAATTGTATGACAGTGTCAAAACTGTAGTGATGTTAAGCTGTTTTTACTCGAAAGCAAAAGAACTGAACTATCCAGCACTGCTTCCCAGGCAAACACTGCAGAAGCAAAAGCTTTTATTGTTCAGACAACTTTAAGAAAACTCTCCTTCTGAAAGAAACATTTCTTACTTCAAGACACCTAAGATACACAATTTTTTTTTCGTTCTTAAACACTTCAAAACTTAAAGGAGTACTTATTTACACTTCTATGTAGATGTACAGTATTTAGACTTCTCTCATACTTGAGTTTCTTTTTTATTGTAATCACCATCCCTACTAACAACACAGCGTATGTCACAATTATTTCTGGGAAGTTTCGAACCTGAAAGGACATTCTGCAGACCCAGTCACAAGAGTTTGACTATTTTGACTTGTTTTTAAATATCCTTAAGACCTATAATACCATCACTTAATTGGTCCTATCACATGGGATTTAGCAGCAGTTTGAGATGTATGATGCATTTTTTGGGGCCGTGTAACTACCAGATTAACTCAGTTGCAAAAAAAAAAAAAAAATTCTGGAAGACTAAAATTAGAGCAGCAATACTGCATCTGTTAAAAAATTCTCATTTATTCAACTCATCTCCTGCCTCAAAGATACAGATACAACCAATTAGGTAACTTACCCACAATACATAGCGTTAATGCTATTTTTCTTTATTTTTGTGATCCCTTTGCATCACGTATGCCACAATCCCAGGTTCTGGAACAAATTCCTCTGTCTTCACTTGGAAAATAGGACTGGACTTCAAGTGAAACCACCCCCAGTGCACCAGCCCAAGGCTAGTTCCCATAACAATCAGAACTTTGTAGTCCTTCCAGATGGTTTTAAGACCCATTGCAAACTGGCATCTACCTAGGTAAAGATAATTTATTATTTTAAATATAGTCTAGAAATTCTTTTTTTACTCTATAATAATAGCACAGAACAGATAAACCTGAAAGTTAATATCTTTAATTACAGTGCAGCAGATGATTAAAACACAAAATGACACAAGAAAGTCTTACTTTGCGAACTTCAAAAAAAAAGGCTATAAAAATAACCTCAATTCAGACATCTTGAAATGTTAATTGCTGCATTTGCTTCGAGCTTTGGCATGCTAAATCTTAAAGCTTTGTTACTTTGTTATGTTTATCTAATTACAAATGCTACTGCTTCAGATGGTAAATATTTGAAGTCTAAAACAAAGCAGTTTCAAAATACACCATTTTCCCTCCCCTGTAGTTAATAAAATTCAATGACTAACCGAGATCCTAACAGAATACAAAACTTTGAACTTGCAGGTCAAGGAAATTGCAATGCTTCTGACATCACTTCAAGTTACCCAGAGTAGCAGTTATGCCTGCCTTAGCCCTCTTTGCCCTTGATATTCTGAAATTACAAAGTACAAACATAATAAATACATCCTTGTCTAAAAAGATTGCGCAAGCCTCTACTTCCCATAGGATTTCATTAAGAATTACTAAATACAGGGGAAAAAAGGTATGTATACCCAGGTTTTATATCAAAATAACCTCTTGGTTTAAACAGCTACAAAGGTGCAACTCGGGGAGTAAATGTTCCTACCCTGCCCGCCTTCATCCACCTGACAGAAATTATATGCCCAACTAAAAACCCATCACGCTGTGGGGATTTCACAGCCTCACACCACTTGGCACACAAGAAAAAAACGACTCAAAGAAATCACCTAGCCGGCCGCTACAACCGAGGCGGCCGGCTATAACCCGTTAAGGAGAAGCTGAAGCAACCAGACACTGCTCTGACGGTCGGGCCGGCGGCCCGGACCCCTCCGCTCTGGGTCGCGCTGCGACGAGCTCCCAACCGACCTCCTCTCTCTATCCCCGCGTCCCAGCGACCTTGCTGCGCGGCCGCCTGAGGCGGGGAGCGGCTCCCCTCAGGCCAGAGGCAGCTGAGGAGGACGGGTGAGAGAGGGGGACGGCGCACCTCGAGGCCTCTCTCCCTTTTCCTCACGCAAGGGGCTCCGGGGCCAGACCCAACAGCCCTCCCAGCTCTCACCTCGCCCTGAGGAGGAGCCTCCCCAAAGCGGGGGGGGCCCAGCTGCCTGCCCGACCGCCGGCGCCTCAGCTCCCTCCCCTCCGCGCTGGAGCCCCCCTAACGACAGGGCACCCGCCTCACGCAGACCGGAAGTACGGCGCAGCAGCCCCGCCTCCCCGCCGGCACAGGGCTGAGGCCGGCGCGCGGCCCTTCCTCCTCTGGTCCGCTATTGGCCCAAACCCTGCGTCACGTGGCAAGCCTCGGGCGGCCGCCCCGGCGGCCATTTTGCGTTTGGGCACGGCAGGGCGGGTGGCGGCTACGGCTCGGCGGCCATTTTGGATAGGGGAGAAGAAGCTCCTGCTCGGTAGCCATCTTGCTTGGGGGCAGAGGAGCCGTTAGAACCGTTGGAGGCAGGCACCGGACCAGGGAAGAGGTACGGCACGACTACGGCAGCAGCCCTGCCGGGACCCTCGGCTGGGAGGCTCTTGCGGGGAAAGGCTGTGCCTTGCTCTTCAGTCTCGCCTTCCTCCCGAGATAAACGCGCGAGGCGATGCCCTGAGGGAGCTGCTGCTGTGAGGGCACCGGCCGGCTCCCACCGTGCCTCCCTCAGGCGCCGCCTCGGCTGGTTCCCTCCTGCGCCGCCCCCTCCCGGCCCGGCGAGGTGCGAGCCTCCAGAGCACCGGCGGGCTCAAAAATACATATATCTCTCTGCTTTTTCTTACTTGCTTAACTCCCGTTGCAGGCATTCTGCTTCACTTCTTCATGCACCTGTCTGAGCCTTCCTGCAGGCGCACACTGTTGCCCTGACCAAAGCAATTCTTCTTGTTATGAACACTGCATTCAGCTGTTCCACAAATTTTTTTTTTAAAAATAACATTCAGTAATGCAAAAAGATAATAGCTGGCACCTGTCTGTAATAAGTACTCTGACATTCCTCAGAGACTCTCTTTCCTCTAGGTCTATGCAGTTGTGTGGTGAATGGGGAACATTTTTGAAAGTGAATTGTTGAACTTTAAAGGTGAATTGTCAGTTCATGAATGAAGTTCATTGTAAATTACAATGTTATTGTAAATAACAATGAGCTAAAAACATGCTAACCTGTTGGAGGAGTAAAGGTTAAGCGGAGAAATTGGGAATAGTGGGCCTAAAAATCCTGAGACTGCAAAATGTGAAGATTCTGGTATGTCTTGCCAGAACTAGAAATGCTTTACTAAATCTGTGAATTGCTGAGTTTAGGAATTTTTAAATTCTTTTTTTTAAAAGAATTTAAAATAATTTTAAAAATTTTTAAACACTGCTCATCCAGAGTTTAGGATCTCAGCTGCTCTCAGAAGCTGATGAGTGCTGGGTCTGGGCTGGACAGCGTTTCACTCCAATACCTAAGGAATGGAAAGTTCAGAAAAATTCTCTTTTATGTTGTAATAGTTAATTTTGAACAACAAAAATAGCTAATATTAACTTATTCCAGAGAGTTCCTTAACTAGCATTTGTGTTTTTGTTTCTGCCTTTTTCAGGTGCCCACCTCTCCCCACACAAGGTAAAGGCACCAAAGATGGGCAGAGTGTGAATAATTTGCAGCTGTTGTGTTAAAAGCAGCTCTGTCTTCAAGGGGGCATGTGCAGCAGGAGTTTTCAATTTCTCGTTCCTGCTGAGTTCCAACTTCCCTCACCGCAGGAAGCTACTAAGGTAAGATGCTGTTCATCAGCTGGCAGCAAACGCTTTAGCTTGCTCTCTGGGAGGCCATGTTTTCTGGCTTCTCCTGAGAGTCTACCACTCCAATTAATTGCAAATTTAGGAAAGAAAGATATTCTGCTGCATTATTTTTGAACAGTGTCTCTCTCTATCTACAGGGAACCTGTGTGTTTAATTCTAGATGGTGGTCTTTTTGTACAGGCTGTCTATCAAAAATTTAGATGTTGAAATACTACAAGTACTATGTTAAGGCTTTTTAAAAAAAAATAAAAAAAGTAGTTTCTTCGAGGAATTTTTCTGCCTTATTTGCTTATCTTCACATTTGGTTATCTTCACATTTCCTTATGTACAGTTTTCTTTAGAGGTTTGCATTAGCTTGCAACATGTACAGTATTCCAGAGTCTTGTTACTGAGTAGAGCAATTGTAACGTATCTGTGTTTCTTGTGTTTCGTTTTTTTTTTTTTTAAACACAGTAAATGACAGAGTAATTTGGGGCTTGTTGGCTTTTTTTCTTCTTGTAGAATTGATGGGTATTTTTCCTCATTTTCTGATGTCTTAGTATTGGGCATTTTTTTGTATGTGACGGTTCAGTGACTTTCCTGATGGTTCACACGTTAGGTGTATTCTTTTGGTTTTCTAAGGATTTGCTTACATTTATTTTGTCTGCTGCATTTCCTTTGCCTTATCTATATAGTCAATGCAAAGAATGGGGTAGTTGGCAAACTCCCAAAGTCAACTTACTCCCATGAAGAGCAAATTGAACCAAAGGTAACTTGTCTTGTGCATCTTTTTTTCCTTTGCTTTTCTTTTTCTTCTATTATTTTTTAGGTTGGATTTGGAGAGGATTTCTGCCTGTCAGCAGTCCTTCTCCCATCAGTAGTGGCAGACTTGTTGCAACAAAGTATTCTAGATGGTAAATTGTTACAAAAAAAGAGATTGGTGATGCCAGGGTAAAATGAGCTGATTCATCCACATGGTTGGTTTGTTCTCCAGCAGGACATGACCTTTTGGAAAAAGAGATGATGCTCTGTCATATTTTGTTGCAACTCTTCTTCATGTTATTGCTACTGTAAGGATTAATGATAAAACACGATCAGTTCAAATGTTGTTCTTCAGATCACAGGCCTGCAGCACCACTGAGAGTTATATGCCATATGCAGCTTGAAAGTTATGTACAATCTAGGTAAACTATGTTCCTGGAAGCATGAGGCGAAGTACCTTGTGTTCTACCATATCCCAGGTACAGGTAATTCCATGTAAATGTTAGGTTTGTTCAATACTGTCGCTGCTGTTGTAGGAGATCTTAGTTGATGGTGCGTTCCACAGCAAATTGTGTTTGTCATTACAGATTTCCTAGCTTCAGCTTAGAAATTCTAGCAACTTAGAGGAGAGACTGTAGCATTTAACACTATCCTACTTTTTGCTGTTTCTTCCCTGCTATTTTTCCTAATTTTTACTATTTTTTTTTTTGGTTTTTGTTGGGGGGAGGAGGTAGGGATCATTAGTAAAGCTCTAGATATTAGCCTTTCATTAAAATCAAAAAACCAATCCTGAACTGCTACTGAAAGCTTTTTCGTTTTGTTTTTTTTTTTTTTAAGAGAATCTGATGAGCTGTACCTGTTCAGGTTTCGTGGTGTTTTGAAAAGGCTGTGATATACCTTATTATTTCCTTTTTGTTTTCGTGTGATGGAGTGGGTAGCCCTTCCTTAGAGTTCTTAAACACCAAGAATGCAATCCGTAAGCACAGTTGGTTTTCATTTGGTGGCTGCCATTTCCCTTTAGCATCTCTTCTGACCTAGTTCTAGCAGCAGATATTTCAAAAATTTCTTGAGTTTTATCTCCTACTAAGATTCTTCTTGTAGTCGTTCGACTATGTGTACTTCCATAGTGTAGCACCTTACTACCTGGCTGAATTGAAATATGATGTTCCAACTGGTCAAGGGCACTGTTTGTTACATTGTGTTTCTTGAAATGATAATGTTGACAGAATTTATTCTGATAAGATAAAAGAGTTTCTAGGTCAAGTCTTTAAATACCTCCAGGGATGGCGACTCAACTGCTTCCCTGGGCAGCTTGTTCCACTGTTTGACAAACCTTTCAGTGAAGAAATTTCTCGTAATATCCGATCTAAACCTCCCCTGGTGCAACTTGAGGCCGTTTCCTCTTGCTGTTACTTGGGAGAAGAGACTGACACCCACCTTGCTACAACCTCCTTTAAAGTAGTTATAGTGCTGAGGGTTATGGTTTAGTGGTAACTTGGCAGTGCAAGGTTAACAGCTGGACTTGATGATCTTAAAGGTCTCTTCCAACAAAAAATTCTCTATGATTCTGTATTTTTGTGCAAGAAAGAATGACAGTTGTGTGACAGAAGGTGTGTTATTCCAGCTTCTGTCTGCATGACTGTTACTTGAAAATTCAATTTGCTCTCTATATCTTTTTGCCCACTGTTACTGTGCAGTTGATAAAAGCTCCAAATTTGAGCTTTTTAACAACATAGTTGAAACATTTTATTAACTATATTAAAGTTTTTATTCAGTAGTTACTTGCAGAATGGTTCTCAGTTCAAACTCATTTTAACCTGGTGACATTAACAACTGTTTGACTTCTCACTTCTTGCAATCCTTTTACTGTTTCTGTTTCTTACAGCTTGGATATTGATATGATATATAGAAAAAAAAAATCATTGAAGTAATTGGGAGTTTTCCTTGAGCCAGTATATGGAACTGTGCGTCATTACTTTTATGTTTTCTCATAGCTGTTTTGAAATCTTGGATCTCAGCATTTGGATATTTGGAATGGAAGCACCGCATAGAAGTGTTTATTTAGTTCAAAATTATTACTGTTGAATTTTAAGATCAAAAATATCTGCGCTATGTTATGTAGTTGTAAAGTGGGTCTTTATCTTGTTTTGCACTTTTTTGAAGTTAAATAAGGATAACGACTGCATTTTGAAATGTTTAAGTGTAGTGCCTGACAGAGACACGTGTCACCAACCTGACTTGTATCCTGAAATTTTGACAGCTCCATCCCGGTGCTTTACAATAACTTGAAGTATGCAGTGAGAAGCAGATACGTCTTCTGCATTGTTACTATTCTCCTACACCATGTCTTAGGAAATTGACCGGATTTGTCTATCTTACTAAGAGACTAATCCTTTAGGAAACTTTAGAGTGTGAAAGGCAGCTCTATTCTCAGTATAGTTTCTGTTGCAGTCTGTCTATTGCAGGTGGCAGATACTGATGTTTGTTTTTTCTTGATTTTGAAGCTTGAACTATATTGTTTGGGTGCTCTATCTTTTGCCAGTGTATACTGAGACCCTTGTTCACCTGTTTTTCTGTCCAGTTCACATCTGTTCCTTGTCTGTTGCCTCTGTTCCTATCCTGTGTGAAAACAGAATGTATCTTCATTTTCTTATGCATGTGTTTTTGTAGATATTAATTTGGTACCATAGAGCTCATTCCATGTCCCTTTGGAATCCCAACACTGTGGGGTTAGCTGGAAGGACTTTAATGAATTTAACCTAATCTTCTATCTTTTGACAAGTGAATGCTTAGCTCCCATTTATGTGGAGAATGATGAACTTCCCCAGCAAAAGCAGTTAAAAATGTGAAATCGGCATGGAAAGTGACTAGGCTCGTGGTTTGGCTTGCAAGCCAACCTGAAGCTTGTAGTCATTTGAGTGAGATACAGCGTTCTTCTAAGGGAATGGAGGGGGAAATCTTAGTAATTAATTGAAGGTTTCTTCTTGTGCCCAAGAGAAGGTGCGCGTAACTTCCTGCATGAACTTATGCTTCATGAGTTATTTGGAATGGTCTGAGGCAGGGCCAGGGTTTGTGCAGCTAAATGTACTTCACTCAATATCCCAAATTAAGCAATCTAAATCCTGTTTGGTGTAAGCAAGAGAAGAGGATATCCAAAGTTCACTTGACTTTTGAGCAACTACAATAATACTCAGGTCACGTTGCTTTATAGATGTGTTAGTCTAAAATTTTAAATATACATAATCTGTGTCTACATATGCACACCAGAAATCATAGTTTCTTATTTAAAAAAAAAAAAAGGAAAAAGACTGTGCTTTGTTTTTGAACTGGTTTAAACTCTTATACTACTGATTACGGGAACTGCAGGTAGTGAATGGGTGTCTCAGTTCTGAAGCTTGCTTACTGTTGCTTGGTCTGAAAGCAAATTTTGAAATTTGCTTAGTGTTGTTGAGCCCCTGTTAAGAGACTGTGATGGAGGACATGATTTCTATAGGGTCATGAGTGTATGCAGGCTGTTGCGAGTTCCCTGGCTAAGTAGAAATGGAGTATCCACAAGATAGAGAGGTTTGAGGACTCTCTTGACTAGAGAAAGTATTATTTCATTTATTAAGATTGTTGGGGTTTTTTCTTGAAAATGGTACCTTTTAAAATGTTGTGTGTTTTCTTCCCTCTTCTTCATTCTTTCTTTCTTTAAGCTATGCGAAGGGATTTTATGTGGAGCTATTAATTTGAAAGAGAAACTAGGCTGAGGCCATATATGTAAGAACCAGTGGTTGAAGCAGTAGTAAAGGAATATTCCAGGTTTAGTTTGCTGCTCTCTGAAAGGCTTCTTGAGGTTAAGTTAGGTGGGTTTGTCTCTGTCTTAATACTGGTCTGAAAAATAAGTTCTAATTTTACATTTCATGTGTTGGATGGTAAGTGCCTGAACAGTTCTGATGTTCACTAAAAGAAACTAATGCAAGCAGATAAGTAATTCTCCTTTAAGTAAAAGCTTTCCTTGGTTTTCTTAAAGCAGAGTGTAGGGTTTGAAGAACAGCAGTAATGAAAAAAAAAGATTTTAAAAATCCTTCTCGGAGCAGAGATCTGAGTTTTTCTCTAGTGCTGATCACTTTTAAATTGATGTTTTTATAGGACCAGCTTACACTGACCTATCATGGCATCCAACAAATTTGTCATTAAGGTAAGTAGAATTTTATAGCTTTCATTTAAAAAGAAAATCCGTAATATTGCTTAGAATGGGTGTACATCAATTTTAAAAGTTAATGACGAAGAGGTGTATCTTTAAGACTTCTGGTCATAGTACCATGTTTAGTATCAGCTTTTCTCTCTCTTTGGAAGCAAACTTCTTGAATCACTGCTCTATCATGAGCACGAAGATTAAAATCATGTAACTAAAAGTGATTAGTTGTGTAGTTAGAATTAGAAACTGCACAAATTCTCAGTAAAACCGTGTTTGCTACCTGAAATACAATTTAGGGTTGATTCTTCTCTCACTGTAATCTTGGAATATTATTTGTGCACTTCCCAGATAATCTAAGAGTTCCTGGTTTAAGGCATAGCAATGTTCTTAAACTATTTATCACACTCGACTATATTTGCCTCTTTTCCCATTTTCAGGGATTAGTTGTCTTACATCCAGTAAAATGCTATTGCAGTTTGTTTTGCAAACAGGCTATGACTTTTGGTTATGTATCTGAAGAGTAACACTTTTCAAAACATTCTATAATAAACATAGCACTTCATAATTCTTCTACTGTAATGATATCAGCTTATCAATAAATAAAACTAATTGTTCAGTAAAAATTGTGAAACCTTCTCTTTTGGACCTTCTGTCTTGTTTCTGTGTTCCTGTATGTCTAGGGTAGTTTAGGTAATACATACATTTCAAAGTGATTAGAGCAATATATTGTTCTCTTGGAAATGTTTGTTTCCAGGAATTTTCTTAGCAGAAGAGACTTTTTCCTCTGTGGGTAAGCTTGGGTTTTTTGGAGGGCAGCTACAAAAACCTTCCTGACTGAGCAGGCTGTGGAAGCTATTGAAGCTTGGTTTTGTGGGTAACCAACCTGTTCAACAAGCGGACCAAACATTTAATTTTTGTGTCCTATGTGTTCTTTTCCAAGGAAAACTACTGTCACTTACTGGGATGTTTGCTTTATTTTTTTTTTTGCCATTTAACATGATTATAAACCTTAATGGTATCATGTCTATACTATTGACTGCTTCTAAAGTGATATAGGAGTTAGGAGAAATATCTTTGATTTTGAGCACATTTTACCTGATATTCTGAGTCTATATGCCACTGATGTGGGTAACAACAGGAGCTGATGCTGAAGGCATTGTTTTTCCTCAGCTGAGAACTCTTGATGTCATCGATACTAATGTAAGTGCCCAAGAAAACAATGGTGTGAGTTGAGATATCTTCGCTAGATAAAAAGCCTTAAGATATTTGATTACTGACCTGCATTATTACAGCTTGCTGATTCAGCATAAACACTTTACTGGTATTCAACACATACCCTGGCAGTCACTAAGTAGTTTAACATCACTGACTATCTATGCAACCTGTTAGGTTCTCATTGAGCGTGCGTTTTTAGGTAAGCAGTATCACCAACACAACTTTTGAGACTGCCAATGAGATACAACTTTATTTTTTCTGATAGTATTTGAGAAATGAGGATAAATTTTTTTCGCATGTACTGACTACTGAAAATTAACTTTGCTTTGGCTAAAATGTATTGAATATATGTGAATATGTATTAAATATAAATGAAAATATGTGAAAAGCTGACTGGAATTCACTTTGTGCAGAGGTGCGTAACGCTTGTTAGATTGGGGATTTTGTGTGTGAATTTTTGCTTCTTTACATTCAACGGATTTGTATTTAATGTGAATATTCTCTTTTTAAAGACTGTTCAACTTTCACATAATTTTTTCAAGGAAGATCCCTGTGCAGAAGATTCTCCATCAAAAAGCGGAATATATTCCCGCTTTTCTCTGCAGGGAGAGTATAGAAAATACTATGTTCTTACTTTTAGGTTCCTCGTGTTTGAACTGATAGGGGTATTTTACCGAGTCTGAAAATGTTCCTCAATGCCTCATCTTCTGCATTCTCTACTTCTAAGATTTAGATTTTGTAAGCATGTGTATGTTAATCTTTTGATAAGAAACCGAAAAGTACAGATTGTCAGTCTTTCAAGTCTCAGCTGACTGGAATGTAATTAAGAGAAAAACACCTATAATGTGTTTAATGGCTTTGCTTCTTAACAGCATGTATTTTAGATGAGAATCTCTGTACTTCCACTGTAATGATCAATTACTTTCAGTAGAGGGAGTAGTTGGCCTATTTTTGGAAGGCAAGCCTAAGCTTGGTTTTATGGGCAATTAAGAGCGATTGAAATAAAATAATCGATGCAGTAAAATAGCTTTAAACCTTAATGCAAAAACTAAAGTTAAGTCCTAAACACACTTTCTTCACTTGCCAAGTACCTGGATGCTGTGGTGCTGTGATGTGCAATAGATAGTTTATGCAAGTTAAATTTGATAAGCAATTTTCAATTTTAGGAAATATTGATACTTCATAAAGCGCTGCATGGTAAAATAGCCCCAATTCTGGAAAATAAGACATATGAATTTAATTAAGCTTTCTCTGTGTGTCGCTAGAATATTTTACTGCTGTTCTGAGAAATCTTAACTTTAATTGGTGAGGCTTAAAGCAAAATCATGAACACTATATGGATTTGAAAAATAATATCGCTAGGGTCTTATTTAAAACTTTGGACAAACTAGAAAGAATTGCTCTTCCAGAATTGTGTAAATTGACTTTTCCATGCCAAACTGCAGAACTAAATATAGTAATTTTTATGGCTGTAATAGAAAAATTTCATTTACTGTTTTCTGCAGCCTGTTCATTTGCCAAACACTAAGGCTTTAAGTTGTTACTACATTTCAATAGCTCAACTCAAAGGGAAGCTTTTTTACTTTGCCATTTCCTACTTTGACATATTAAGAGCTCTGTTCTGTCTCAGATTTGTAGGCCTTTTCTAGCAGATATCTTAGATTAAGATAGTTATACTTTCAGTGTTCCCTCTGGTCATCCAGCACACTCCGCAATTGATTTTTCATTAATGTTCCTTGTTATCAATTTAAATTATTGCATGCTGGAAGTGTATATGAAACTTTTTGATCCTTCCTACCTCAAACTTTTTGCTAGCCTTAAATTGCAAGTTCCTTTGAAGCAGCGAGCATAATTTTCTGTTTTATAGTGGGAACAAGGATGGAAGTATTGGAAATAATTTGGCAGAAAAATGAGGTCAACTTTCCCTTTCATTTTGCTTGTGTATGTATCCTTTACTTTTATTATGTTGGTGTGTCTTAATGTTGTTGTTAAGATACTGATTTATAATCAAAGGCATCTTAACATCTGTCTTTGCATATCTTAGAAATGCTTCATGAAAGAAAGCGTGCGTAGAAAGAATGCTGATTATAGGCCCCTAATCTGATCAAATATGAGAAAAAAACTTTACGGTGAGGGTGACAGAGCACTGGAAGAGGCTGCCCAGGGAGGTTGTGGAGTCCCCTTCTCTGGAGACATTCAAGACCCGCCTGGATGCAGTCCTGAGTAATGTGCTCTAGGCAATCCTGCTTTAGCAGGGGAGTTGGACTAGAAGACCTCTAGAGGTCCCTTCCAACTCTAAAAAAATTCCGTGAACAGTGGGTAGAGGGAAACTGAAAGATATCTTCCTGTCAGACAATATGCTAGTATGTACTTACAGTGCTGTATTAGACCATTTTAGGGTCTGCTCACAGACCTGTAGAAGGTATTATTGTCTTTGGTCTGGAATAAGAAAATGAGCAGTTTATTTTGAAGGGACCTTTTCTAATATTCCCATGCATGTTTAAATGTCTTAATAGATTTCTAATGCTAAAGCTTCACCATATCTCTAGCCTTTCCAGTGCTTTCTCTTTTTTTGGCTACCAGTTGATATACAGAAATCTTTGTCGATGTGCTATTATTGTGTCAGATAAGTCTGTTTGGATGATTTTTATGTGACAGCTGAGTGGGCAAGACAGATTAAAGTTCAGATTTCTGTGAAGTGTGTTCATTGAATTAGCTAATCAATATTTCTGCAAGTATTTTACTCTGTGAGAAAGTGGTGTGTTTGCTGCTTCTTGCAAGTTGTTTGGAGAGAAAAAAACTAGGGAGATGAGTAGGTTTTCTTATCTAATTTTTATTTTTTTCTCTGATGTACATAGTTTTGAAATGTTCAGCATACTGATTTCTAGCTGGAGAGCTAGTTTTTTTTTTTAGAGTGCTTAGTTAAGAAAATATCATATTTCTTAGTTATTTTATGTCCTTTTCTTCTTCCCCATTGCAAAACGAAGACATTTATATGTGAAATTCCTGTGGTTGGAGTATTTACAAATGTTTCAAGAGGTAATGGGCACAAACTTGAGCATAGGAAGTTCCACCTAAACATGAGGAGGAACTTCTTTCCTTTGAGGGTGACAGAGCACTGGCACAGGCTGCCCAGAGAGGTGGTGGAGTCTCCGTCTCTGGAGACATTCCAAACCCGCCTGGACATGTTCCTGTGCAACCTGCTCTAAGGTGACCCTGCTCTGGCAGGGGGGTTGGACTAGATGATCTCCAGAGGTCCCTTCCAACCCTATGATTCTACGATTCAATAGAAATATGCTAAGATTAAGTTTTCTACAATCAGATAGAATTTGTAAAAGTTCTCCCAACTGATTAAAGGTTGTTGAATTTTACGTGTCATGGATGTTCTTACATTTGCTTTTTGGGTCTTTAAAAATTAAGAAATAGCTACACTAACCATTTAATGGTGGTTAACTAGGGGTGGTGTTCTCCTAAAGCAACATCGCTCACAACTATAAATACAGGTGGTTGGAATTGTTATTATCAAGTAGTATCATACACTTCACTCAGCTGTGATCTTCATTTCTAAATGAATGGATAAAATATGATCCTTGCCTAAAAGGGCTTAAAAGTCTTAAGAAGATAACAAGGGATCTGGGGGAAAAATATGATTTAAAATAAGAAGTAGAAAACAGTAATAATAGATAGAGGGGCATCTATTTAGTTCTTTTTCTTAACTCTGCATTTAATTCCCAATTTCATGGGACCAGATATGGAATGACTAAAGTGATGAGTAAATAAGTTCCAGAAGAAAGAAAAGAGGAAATTGGGAGGTAGAGGGGGGAGGAAAATTAAGTGTACGGTCTAATTCTAAATCTCCTGGAGTCAGTGGAAGTTTCCTCACTGACCTCAGAGGATTAATTTTCAAGCCTAGGGAAATGATGAGTGGATGAAGAGTTGAGAGATTAAAGTGTTAGCAGAAGGAGAAAGGAATAGGAGGCCAGGGGGATAAACATCAATAGTGGAAACACTGCTTTTACAGGGATCACTTGAAATAAGGAATAAAAGAATGGTTCAACTTGCCTTTTTTTTTTTTTTATAATTCAAATAAATTAATCTGATTAGTTCCAAAAGTTCTAATTGTGGCAGAAAATGAGGCTTTTGCTAATTGTAAGCACTATATCACTGTGACGGTGGTATGGGATTCTAAATACACACCATACCAAGTGATACTAATTATTATTATTTTTTTTAGATGTAATTGATTCAAAGGTGTAATTGCCACATGCCTTATTTCTGACCAGCACTACCATATTTTACACCTCCACTGTTCTGCTGCTTGGAGATCTTGGTGGTACTGCCTGGTTGACCCCTGAGTCCAGCAGTGAAGGAGGAAGGGATGGGAAACTTAGAAGCAGACTTCAATCTCTTTGAGTCCAGCAAAACATCAGGGCTTAGCAGAGATGCTGCATGGGGTCACTGAATGTCTTGAGGTCCTGGGAGAGACTGAAGCTTGCGCTGTAGGTGAAATTCTTCAATTCTTTCCAGTGAGTTCAGAGGGAGGTTAGTAGGCTGGGAGGTAAAGGGATCCATGTTTCATTCAGTACCTGTTAATATTGTGTACAGACAGTTTAGTGATGCAGGTTAGTATCATGGAAACTTAATATAAAAATTTTCATATTGTTTCATGTGGCCTTTCCCCACCCGGGGCAACGGATTCTGATATGTGGAAGTTATCTCAGTATTTGATGTATGAGTGTGTTCTGACTGGACTATGGAGTAAAAGGGAGAAGAGGGACTGATGACATATTTTTATTCTTTCCTTATGTTTCATCCATGTGGTTCACAACTTCCTTAAAAGGAGTCTATTTTTAAAAGCAAAATTATTGCTGGGTTTCAATTCTCAAATAAAAGCTTAGTTTCAGGACATTTTGTGTGCACTGCAGCGCTTATTCAGCTGTGACTTTGCAGTATTTTTCTTGACTCAATAGCCAAACTTTTTTGTAAATAATGGTACATGGCACCCTATTTCGGCATTCTGCCGCAGTCATTGCTAAGCATGAGCACTGATGACGCTCAACTATTGTGAAAACCCTTTAAACTGCTGATAAAATGATGACTCATGGTCACCTGATGAAAACAGATTCATTACCATGACTCCAGAAACTTTAGATCCCATGTAAGTGTTTCACTTCCCACACTAGTCCTTCTAAAAGGGATGATGATGCAGTTATTTTCTAACAGTTGACAGCTGCTCAATTAGGCTGTGACAATGTGGTTGGCAAAAACTATAAATTCCAGACTTTTTTAATAATAGTTTAAGGAACTAAAAATCTGTATGTGCTGTGAAGAAGTCACCAGCGTTATTCGCACTGTTACTTGGAGTGTTTTCTAATCAAATTATACATCTTAGATTTCATTTACCACTACTGAATTAAGTTCTTTTTATAGTGGATCTGACCCAAACCTCACTGAAATCAATGGGCTTTGGATCAGAGCCTGTAGGAGTATATTGGCAGCACACTGTAACTTAACTAAGGACATACTAATTTATTTCACCAGCAGCCTTCCTCAGTTCAATTTATCCGTCTTTTTAAAACGCAGTCTGTTTGTCTATAATGTCAATGTCTGAAGAAGTTAGGTTGGAAAAATATTGAAAAGTGATACAGCCAAATAATAAAATATAAATCAGTTTTAATTTCAATACGAAAAGAGTAAAATGAAGACCCCAGTGTTGCCAACTTGTGATTACCCAAGCACTGTGAAAAGATGGATAAAGTAAAAATAAAATTATAAAAACCCATGAAATTAGCCTTTAGATATGTATGATTCTGTGTTATAAAGCAGAGGAAGGTGCTCAACAAGTAACTGAATGTAAGGTAGCGTGGAATGGTCTGGTCACTCTTAAATGATCTGGAGTTCCACTGGTGATTTTTGTCTTATGCTAGTTTCCCTCTTTTGACTGGAAATATTTCTAACTTGAAATGCTGTGAAGCACCATGCTTAAGAAAATAAAAACGTTAAGTGATTTCAAATGTGTATGGTTGAAACTTCTGCTAGAATGGATAATGTTGGTGTGTGTACGGGACCAACATAAAAATATTATTTTCTCTTTCTTCTTAAACAAATGTTGATGAAGAAGAATTCATGCTTTAACATGCAGACTCCTACAGTTGTTTTTTTTTAAGTTGTATGTCCATTTCTGGGTGTTCCATTTATTTTCCAGATGACTCATTTCAAACTGAGATGATGACCATTATGTATGTATTCTGTGCTAAAACTGGGACTCACCTAGTTTGAAAAAGACTGGTCTGATCAGAATTGCATATTACCTTCAGTTATTAGGAAAAAAAGGTAGAAACAAGATAAATTACTTAGCTGCTTTAATATCAGTCATAGAAACTATGTCAACAGTTTATGTATGAGAAAGTCATGGCTGCTTTTTTTTTTTTTTAATCCCTGAATCCCTCTCTGCCATTTTTGTTAACACAAGCAGCATAGTAATGAACAGGCAAAAAGTTGCGAATTTAATAAAGAAATTTAGTAGTAATGTCAGAAATACATTTGAAAAATGAAGGACAATATGGAGTAAAGCGATATCTAAATCAACATAAAAGAACTCTTAAAACAGAAGGCAAGTTCTGCTAGAGTTTGTCTGTATTCTAGCCCTTCTGCTAGAGTTTGTCTGTATTCTAGCCCTTAGCTATCTCTAACCTTCTGTTTTTTAGCAGAATCTGTCCACTTTTGCCTTCATATGACATTGCTTGGCCAAATGAACAGAAAGAATAAACACCTTTATATAATGAATAAAAATCAGAGTAGCTGTATAGGTTCATTTAGTCATACAAAGAAATGGTAAACGAAGATAGGTCTTGCCAAGCCATGGTGTCTGTACCTTTGCATATCAAGCTAATCTATTTTTTATTTCCCTGCTTCATAGAATGAAGTATTTTTAATGAGTCCTGCACAAAACACAACTCTGCCTTCTTACTACAACACAGTATTTGTAGCTGAGAGATTTTAACTTGGGTAAGTGGGGAAAAGACTAGTTTGTGATCTAGATCATGTGCAGAGAGTTTTGAACCAAAATTTTAACTTCAGTGATTTCAGTGCTTCAAGATGATCTTTTCCTTTTGGCTGTGTACACTTTGCTAGGCAAATATGGTCCATTTATGAAGCCTTAAGAGCAAGCGTCATCTTTCTTGGTTTTGTACTTTTGTGTCTTTGTAACTTCTTTCATTGTGGCATCTTTGCCATTTCTGCTATCTGTGTGTTTTACAGACAGATCCTTTTGCATGAAATCCTGAATGTACAAGCTTCAGCAAAACAAAGATTTTATTCCTTTTTCTATGCCACTTGTCATGTACATATTAAATAGCATTCCAGTGGAGAATCACTGTAAAGATGTTGCATCAAATGCACATTGAAGAATAACTAGTCGTTAGTCTTGAGGGAGAGATAGGAAAAGAACAGAGGTAAGGACGAAAGCCATGATATCACTGGTTTCCATGCATCAAGATGTGACGCAGCCACAGAGCATTTTCTCAGCATTTTCTTACTGTTAGTGACTCTACCCTCATTTTGCTCTAACAACATGTGCAGTAACTAGACTAGCTCTGTCCCACATGTAAGGTTCACTTTGCACAGCCCTGCTTAGTTTCCAGGAAGTAGTAAGGTGCCTGGCATAGCTGACACCACTCAGCTGGAGAAACAATAGTTTATTTAAGATCCAGTTAAATACAGCCTTTCAAGTTCAAGCCAATATTCTCCTATTTTAAACTCAGAGGGTTGTCTTTGTTCATTGAATATACCAGTGATTTAATAGCACTCATAATTAAATTAACCAAATATATATGGTCGTGGTTTATCCTGCTTTGTATCATACAGATAAAGGGTGATAGAAGTGCATAGCTCTGAACATAAAATATTTGCTGAACTAAAGAGTGGGGAAAGAGCTAAGTCTTTGGCCATTAAAGAGGATCTGTTCAATGCCAAGATCCTAGGTTTTGACAGTCGGTATGGCCATGGAGTATATAACTTTCCCTTCTTTATTTTGACGTTTCTGTAGTATAAAAATAGGAAGGAGAGTAATATAAGTAGCACTACCATAGTGTGTTGCCTTGCCATAATAAGGTAGTCTTCAGTTGTGGAAAACAAACTTATGAAGAGTTATTCCCTTTGTGGTATTGTCTGTAAGTCTCTAGTTCTTTTTTTCCTGTGTGTTAAACTGTCATGTGGTAGCAATCTATGTCTTGGGGAATTTACAAACAATGTAAATGGCAGGAGTAAGTCTGATGTGTGAGAAGTTGAAAATGAAATCCACAATTTAAAAAAGCAATCAAGCAAAAACATATTTTTGCCTCAAACAGGTGTTGAGTACTGAGTCTTTATAATATAATATGAAATAGACTAAATAGCAGCGGCTGGTGCTATTGGCTGCCATGGGTGTCCCAGCGGAGACAAATCTTACAGGGGGATTTGGAATAAAACAACAACATTGGTTTTCTTCAGAAAATTGTTAGAAGTTGTCATTAATTTTAAATCTTTTTATATGTCAATTTATGCATCTTTCAGAAAATTGAATGAATATTTTATTTTGCTTTTATTGTTTGGTGTAAACAGAGTCTTCTTTTTGAAGAAGACTTCAAACAAATGTTGAAGAAAATGTTTCTTTGTTTATATCCCTTCTTCACCCTGATAATTGTCAAGAATTGTGATTTGATTTGCAGAATGTTTGGAGGATACGATTGGGGGTACTTGCTGATTATGAACCGAAAAGAGATTTAGTTACAGATGCCTAGCATATTCTACATAGTTCAGGAAAATCTTTGCTAATTTGAAGCCATTTTCTGTAGAGCTGTTGGATGATGACATAAGAACTATCTCTTTGCTTTTGTTTTATAGAGGCCTACATTATTAAACATGTAGGAACTCTTGAGATTTGGTCTGGTTTTATAAATTTCTATTTGAACTATGATAGAAATTTTGGGAGGGAAAAATCCAGTTATGAAGAATAAAATAAAAAAATATTGTAAGTTCAGAAGTGAAAGGATATTCAGGTATCGTTAGAACCTACCTTTTTGTTAGAGTATCTTTTGCAAGCGTCAAGGAATCTCACAGTATTTCAAGCTGTACACCTAGACAATCACTGAAAGCTCTGTTGTTGGTAGCCATCATTGTGACAGGGTGCGGCAACCGTTATTCATGTACGGTTATGAGACAGCATTCCTATTCCCAGCTAAGAAAACTAAGGTGGCAAATTATAATTACCAGATCTGTCAGTTGGCCAGGCTGTTGGATCTGTAAAAAAAAAAAAAAAAAAAAAAAAAAAAAAAAAAGTGTCATGGATACCACTGATGATCAAAGACTGTTAAAACGTAATAGCAAGTTTGATCTTCACAGCGGACTACAAATTCAAAACTAGTTTAGAAGACGAAAGTACTTTTGGCATTACCATCAGCATTGCTTGTTCCTTGGAGACCCGTGTGTAAGCAGAGCCTCGCTTCACATCTATTGCTCTGCCAATTTGCTATTCCTCGTTTACATGGAGATATTAGGAATAACAGATTGTCAAACACTTCAGCTTTTTTTTATTAAGAAGCAAAAAGTGGAGAATTTCAGTATCCTCAATAACTCTCATTAGCTGTGGGCTCTGTTATATGGAGCTTTTTGAAATGATGCCTGAATAGTAATACAGAGCTGTGCCTACTTTTCGGAGTGCAGATGTTTCTGAAATGACTTCAGCTTGTATCTTCCTTGTCAGTATTTGTATTCCATGTAAGAAGTGGTTGTCTCCTTAACACCAGGCTTTAACACTGACTTTATCTACATAGTTGTTAATGACTTTAAATTGATGCAAATGGTATTTTCAGAATCAGCAACATAATGATATTTAAGAGGGTAAGCTCATTCACTGTGAACATCTACTTTATAGTAATGCCCACATAACAATCTCTGCTGCTGGCTGTCATCATATTGGTATTTGATTTTGAAATACTACTTCTTTCTCTTTGGATTGCCACACAAATGTAGCAGTTAGACCTTGATAAGCAAATGGTGTGCTCATTTTTCTAATTTGACCGTCTGTAAATGAGTTCTGTGATCCTCAAGGTGTTCTGATTAGTTCCCTTGTGTTTTCAGTAATAGTTTGGACCTCTTCAAAAAGTCCTTATGCTACATCTTTAAATGTTAAAGTAGTAAGATATTAGTCCAAATGTATTAAAATATAATGTAGTTTAAATGCAATGCTATCTATTATCTTAGTAGCGTGGTGAAAACCAGCAAGGTTTCTTTTCAAGGTAGTTCTGTTGTGGGCTTGTGTGATGGTTTCTGATGTATTTAAAGTGAAGATTCCAGGTTTTTCTGCAAAGTGAAAAGACTATGAAAATTCTGTTCTGAGAGAGCTTGTTCTCATCAGCAAAGATCTCGCTTGCTTTTATTTTCATGTTTATAACAGCACCTTACAGGCACTTACAAATCAGACAGAAATAGGGACAGAAAGAGCTGTGGAACAGGCTGTGGAAGGTCAGTGTCCTATGTGGGGAGCAAATCTGGGATACACTTTCACTGGTAGAAGTGCTGTTGACTAGCAGGGGTCTATGTTTAACTTCAAATTGTGGATAAAGTGCAGTTTATAAGCATGAAAATGCAATTATGTTGCAACCATCCATATTCTAAGGAACAGATTGCATGTGAACAGGTGATGGGATTGGAATGATGGTGGTGGTGATACGGTTGGTGAGGGAGGAAGCTGCTCGCAGGCCATCAGCCCAACAGCCGGGGAACCCCGCTGGGGTGGGGGGCAGTTTCAGCACCACCCCCGGCTCGGACAGCAGCTCCCGGAGCCCCGTTGTTCCCCCCAACCCAAGCTCCGCCATCCTCCCACAGAAGTGTGGGCTCCTCGGGCCTGCGGAGGACGGCCTGCAGTCTAGACCTCGTCCAACAGCCTGACTGGCCAGTATAGGTGTGGAAACCGAGTAATGCCGCTTGGTTTGTTCCTCCCTGGTATAGTTTGGCTAACTAGTCCCCCTCTTTGAAGACAGAGAAATGGAAAGCGGTGTTAGTCCATTTCAGTTCTGCCTAGTTACAGAGCTCTACTGCTTCCTTTGAGGAAACTCAGAAGAACCCCTTTCAAGGGTCATTTACTGTTTGTTTTTATAGCGAATTACCCTTCATACATATTTCTTTTCTAATGGCTTCTTGATCATTTCTCTAATTTGGGAAGTATACTTTTAAAGACTTTTGGTGACATGTTTGTTTTTCTTAAATGCTTATGGAACAGAAACACAACCTCATGAGGCATGTGTGTCCCAAACTGAATTAGAATGGTCCCACAGTGTTAATTCTGTTCATCCATTGTTATATCCCTGTTTTTTTCTCTTGTAACTTTACTCCTGTAATTTTAGAGAAGAAACTATTTTGAAGAACCTTGCTTTCCATGCACACATTAAAAATAACAGTAGGGTATAAGCATATGGAAAACTTAATAGGAAATTTCCCCTTCCCCCTTCACCTTCCCACATATGCAAATGAACAGTAGGGGCGGGGGGGAAAGGTCAAATAGAACCAGAAATCTGTCTCTGACCTTTTTACACCCACATTCTTGATAACAACCTTGCACTTTCAATCTGCCTTTTTTTTCAATGCGATTTTAGGAATTTCAGCCATGGGTAGTGGAGTTCACAGATAGATGCTGGAAAGATTATGGCCTCTGCCTTTTATTGCTGGGTGTAGGAGGAAATCTCAAGTAGTGTGAAAAATATTGAGAATTCTTGTATTGAGTGATTGAAGAAAATATTTATTTTATTTATACTGCATACTTGCCTTCTAAAATTGTATGTTTTATTGCTAGACATAGAATGGGAGGATGGGACAGGCCGACACGCTTTAACTATGGCAGTCTTTAGATAACTGTGTAAGTGGTAAAGCTACTGATGGATCTCCGTGCATCGCAGATAGCTTGCATCTGCTTTTCCCTAATGGTTTCACAGTGCTCTCTTCAGTAAAGCATGAGAGCAGTACGAGGTTTTTTTTTTTTTTATTTAAAAAAAAAAAAGTTATGGGTAGTTGCAGAAGACTTTCCAGTGATTTCTAAGTAAATTACAGCAGAAATTTGCTGTAATTTTTTTGCAGCAAAAATTTGCTAAAAATCAGAAAACTAGAGATCTAAGGCACTCATGTACTACAGCTGTGATATAACAGTTACAGTTGTAATAAAAACTAGAATAATTTAATACATCTCAGGTGCTAAGAGAATACGAGTGAAGTTACCATAGTTTCAGAATGTCTTGGTTTTTAATGATGACGATATTTTTAATGTCTTCATTTTTTTTCCAACTTTTCATTTCTAAACAAAGTAAAGGGAAGAAAAATTAACTTTTTTGAAATATGAGTTCTCTGTTTACTTTTAGAAAAGCTTTG
Source organism: Rissa tridactyla (assembly GCF_028500815.1). Classification (NCBI taxonomy): domain Eukaryota; kingdom Metazoa; phylum Chordata; class Aves; order Charadriiformes; family Laridae; genus Rissa; species Rissa tridactyla. The sequence goes on from NC_071468.1 coordinate 4,589,912, forward strand.
TTTCAATTTATTTCTTAATTACTTTTATAAAAGGGGATAAAGATGTAGGTATGTGTATGTTGTAATGCTCGTTTTAGGAATCTTAAATCTCAATGCTTCTAATATTGGCAGTCTGGCATTCATTGTAAGTATAATACGTTATTTCATGCTGCTTCTCTTTATATTCGTAGTTATGATACTGAAATGTTAAGACCACACACAGACAACAAGGTCTCTAGCTACTTACGCATGTAAACAGTCTGGCTTTTTACAAAGTGGAAAAATATTTCTTGTGCAGTATTTTAACATGATCAGCATGTTAAGGCTCAATCTGCAACTGTGTCAACATTTCTCTGGCTGTAACCATTAATTCTGTAGCCTCTTGATAATATGTAAAATGTGAAACTGGTTTGTTTACTACTGGGATTTGTCAGCAATTACTGTCTGCATTTAACTTAGTACTTTCAAATAGATAATAGATCAAAGAATTATTTTGCATCATCACTCTGGTTTTAGTAAAACAAAGGATTTTTTTTTTTTTTTTCCGGCTGGCTTTGGGCTTTTTAAAGGGACCATAGAGCAATACATTTCATAAATATTGTTCTTATACCTGTTTGATGTTAATAGACACAGGTACAATACATTAAATAAGATTCTATAACTACTATTTGACATGAGTTTAGCTCTAGAGACAGGAACGTATATCTCTTTCAGGCCTTGGTTATCATGAGACCTGGCACAGCTTCAACATAGGTAAGGCCTTTTTGTTTATTTTTTTTGTAAC